>NC_088794.1:122788845-123413845 GCF_011386835.1 Chrysemys picta bellii | reverse complement strand
AAATTCAAGTAAAAGATCACACAGTCTGCCTTATCTACTGCATACCATGAAATATCTACATATATTTTATTAAATAAAGGTAAATGAATAGTGACCTCTGAGGTATGCAGTTATTTTAGAGCAATATACTATAACACATTATTTTCTTAATCACAAAGGTAAGTATTTCATCTGTCTCCAATGGATGAAGATGAAGATTTAACTCTCTGAGACCATTGTGGTTTTCACATTACTTTGGCAGAGCTCTCAGAAATCCACATTTTAAATTAAGTATAGTATTTCTTTAATTTATTACTTTTAACCAGCCATAGCTCATTTACCATTCATCTATCAACATGTGCTGCTAATCTCTGCTAAAAGATTGTTCATATACTGAACTTTGATTTAAAAGAGCCTTTTAGTGGCTTTTGAGATATTGAGCATGTGCCACATACAGTTTTAGGGCCAAATTTTCAAAAACTGCTTCCAATCAGGGGCAGAGGGTAAACATCTAATTGCACCCACTACTTAGATAGTCAGACATTTGGGATGAAATCCTGGCCCCATTGCAGTCAATGACAAATTCCCATTGATTTCAATGAAGGATTTCAACCCTAAATTCTAAAATGTGTGCCTGTCATTGATTCTGGCAGAAAGTTTAGAGGCTTGATTGAAGGTCCTTTTGAAAATAGATGGTTCATGTCTCATAATAATGTCAGAGACTTCGTTTCTTAGACATCAGCTCACAAATATCAATCTGGATGTATTGTTTGTCTGGTTATCTTAGTTAGCTAATTATTACTGGAATCCAAACTAGCAAACATGATCACCAAAGCAGATTTTTTAAAAAATTCTTCGGTAGATGATCCTTTAAAAATAAGCTACACCCCCTAAGAGGATGTAGCGGTGGACATTCTCCTCTTGCCCTCGAGGGAAGTGAGAGGAGCATTTCGACTGTAAGATCATTCAGGTAAAATACCAGTCACTCTTATTTATCTGAACAGCATCAGGCATATCTATGCTGAAGTATAAATAAAAATAATAAAAGGCAAGCACTGATCAGCAAGTATAGTCTTCTGTATCTTGTTTACAAGGGTCAGACTGATGGGAAGAATTGGTGGTACTTGCCAGTCTAGCTCTCCTTACATTCCCAAACCCTGCCTACCCTCAGTGTTGTTCAGCAGTGAAATCATTAACAGTGCATCAGCCCCATCACTCTGTGTGAACTCCAGCATATATTATAGCAAGGGATCCAGTTCTGATTTCAAGACTTCAAGCGATGGAGAATCCACCATGTCCCTAGGTAGATTATTCCAATAGTTAATTATTCTTATTGTTAACAAATTATGCCTTATTGCTAGTCTATCAGAAATCTCTTCCCCATGTAGGTACTTGTAGACCATGATCAAATCAGCTTTTAACCTTCTTATGGATTGAGTTTTTTAAGTCTCTTACTGTAAGGAATGTTTTCCAGATCTTGTCATTCTTCTATCTTTTTTCTGAATGCTTTCCAATTTTTTAACATCCTTTTTGAAATGTGTACACCAAAATTGGACATGGTGTTCTGGTGATGATCTCATTAATGACAGATAATACTGCCTCCTTAATTCTCCTTAATATTCCCCTGCTTACATATCCTAAGGATCACAATCACCCTCTTAGGTACAGCATTGCATGGGGAACTCATGGGCATGACTACACTGCTGCACAGTTCAGATTAAGGAGGTGTGAATAGCAGTGCAGACAAAAGTCAAGCACTGTAACTCTCCTGTGTGGATGCTGTGGGAATGACCTTAAAGGTTTGCACTAAAAGACTACAGTAGTCCAAACTTTGGTCTTTTAAGTTTGTGTCTGCAGCATCCACACAAAGGGGTTACGGCGCAGAACTTTGGTGAGCACTGCTGAGTGCCTTAGTCTGAACTGCGGGGCAGTGTAGACTACCCCAAGTCATTTGGTAATCTACTATGATCGTTAAGTCTTTTTCCGCATCACTGCTTCCCAGGATACAGTCCCCCATTTTATAAATGTGACCTACATTCATTGTTCCTAGTGGTTATCTTTGCATTTAGCTGTATTAAGAGGCATTTTGTTTGAATGGGCTAAATTTACCAAGTGATCTAGATTAGTGTGTATAACTAATCTGTTCCCATCATTATTTATCACTCTACCAATTTTTGTGTCATCTGCAAGTTTTACAAGCAATGATTTTATATTTACTTTCAGACCTTTGATAAAGAAATTGAATAGCAATTAATCTATTTAATATGGACTATACTGATGTTGTGTGGTGCTAATTTTTTTAATCAGAGTGTCATGCAGAACTATGTCAAATGTCTTACAGATGTCTAGATATATTACATCAACACAGTTACTTTTATCAATCAAACTTGTAATTGCATCAAAATATATAAAGTTTGTTTGACAAGACCTATTTTCCTTAAAGCTATGCTGTTTGACATTAATTATGCTACCACCCTTTAATACTTTACTTGTTAACACCTTTGAGATAAATAAGAGCAGTTTGTACCTTCAGAACTGTTGCTTCAAGCACAAACGAAAACACAGTTGTCTAAATTTACATCTGGAGGGTTTTCATTATAACTATAAAGACTAGAAACTTTATAAATGTATGTTTTTCAAATTGAAGATTAAATAATGCAAAACTGCTGGGGCCACCATATGATTACCATTAGAGTTTATCAATAAGTACCAGTTCAGCATAGCTTTATATTAGCTGAGAGAGTGGCAAAAAAGACCTTTTGTTGAAACCTCTTCTTTGGTCTGACATTAGTCCTGCATTGGGGTATTTCATAGGATCAAGTGTGGTCTTTTGTTAGCATTATCTTTGTCCAGTAAAGAGCTAAGTATCGGGCTAAAGATGTCACAGTGATCATTACAAAAGGTAAATTGCTTACCAGTTTGCAGTGCAGTAAGGGCTATGTGAGTTTTGCCAGCATGTCCTGTCACAGAGCTTTGAGGAGGTTCAGTAGATAGAACATTGGACTAGAAGTGAGGGGCTTGGGTTCTATTTCCAGGTCTTTCACTAACTTTGAGCAAATCATTTCACCCCTTTATGACTCTATTTTCCCTTCTGTTGATGTGGATAATGGTACTAAGTTCTGGTCTACACTACAAAATTACTTTGATGTATCTACGTCCCTTAGGGGTTTGAATAACCCACAACCCTGAGCAATATAGTTATACCAGCCTAAGTGCCGGTGTAGACAGAGCTGTGTTGGCAGGAGAGCTTCTCCCGCTGACATAGCTACCGCCTCTCATGGACCTGGAGTTATTAAGCCAGCAGGAGACCCAGGAGCGCCGCCAGCTTTTCTGCTGCCCTAGGTAGCGGAAGGTCCCGCCCCGAAATGCCGCCCCCCCATAGAGGCAGCGGAAAGTCCCACTGCCGAAATACCGCTGCGGTTGCCGCCCCCCAAATTATAGTGCCCTAGGCGAGCGCCTAGGTCGCCTAATGGGTTGCGCCAGCCCTGAGGAGACCTCTCTCCTATCAGCTTAAGAGATTTCACTAAATGCGCTACAGCGGCGCAGCGCATTGGTCAGCTGCGCCAATGTAAATTTCTAGTGTAGACCTGCCTTGCTCTCCTTTTTAAAAGAACTTTGAGAAAGGTAAGGTTTCTTGTTTTGGTTTGGTTTTTTGCAGTTCTAGTGACATCATAGTAGGAATACTCCAGAAGGATATTGGTGAATTATAATACAAACTGTAAGATATCTATAATATCTTTTCTTTTATAGGGAAGTCGATCAGGATTCTGATGGTCATGTCAGCTTCAAAGAATTTGAATCTGCAATGAACTATGGACAAAATGAAGTATCACAACTACACTTTGCCTAAAGTATATTCTCTGGTGAAAAGATAAGATATTTAAAAATCAATGAAACTTCAGTTGTTTCAGGTAGCATTCTTACTATGAATGCAGCTCTGAAGAACTGCTCTTGAAGCTCTACAGTTCTCAGTTAGTGTGTATTCATTTACGTGTGTGTGTGTGTGTGTAATACTGAAAATATTTTAAATCTAAATTGATCCACAATTTATCCTTTGTGGGAACTTCAATTATGAACTTTTTCTATTTGGCTCAATAGATGAAAAGAGAGGGACTGGTTTCCAGGTACTTAGTATTTTATTTGTTGACTTTTTCAGCAGTATTTCACTAACGAGCCAAAATGTCTCAGATACCTTTATAGAGAGGCTACCTGGGACTGAATGGATTAAACCTTTTGTGGCTGATAAAACTTTTTTTAAAACCATCAGTATGTTTATTTTCCATATAAACACCTTGTCCTTTTTCTTATAATATCACACATTGTTTCAATTGCAAAATCATTTATTGGTTGGACAACTCTGTGATTCATTTCCAAAGCATTGCACTGTTAAAAAAAATAAGAATTGGATAATATGAAGTGTTTAATAATAATAAAACAGTAAGATAAACTTTCACACTTTTAAGGCTTTTCTCTGTTAATTCTTTTAGAGGTAGTTTAAAAGAACTCTCAGAGATAAAGAGAAATCTCTGAAGTTTAGGTCACACACCTGAACTTAAACAACAAGGAGTCCTGTGGCACCTTAAAGACTAACAGATTTATTTGGACATAAGCTTTCGTGAGTAAAAAATCCAAGGTACATACCCAAATCTTGAATGAACTTCAATGAATACTTCTGGTAGTGTATCTTTTGACCCGGGTATTTCCCAAGAGCTGTGTGGAAATTAAGATGAAATCTGTTATTGCCTGCACAGACACATTCACCCACTCATTGGCTGATTATGAAGATTTTGTACTGTACTCTTATAGGAAATTGCCTGTTCTCTTAGCTTCAGACTTGCCCCTTTGAGCCACACTATGGCTATTTTCAGAACATGTCGTAAGTCCTCCTTGTTTGATTTATTTTATCTGTGACCGTTTACCTTCCACTGTTTTCATATAGCCTTCCTAACAGACAGTAAAAAGTTTGATGCTAGGTCATTGGGTCTGTCCTTCGAGTGTTAATTTTTTACTTACCATGTGTACTTGCATGAAAAATGCAAAAATTATTCCAAAATTTCAAGTCAACTTTTAAATTGCTGGTTTATCTATGACAGTGGTTTTCAACCTTTTTTCATTTGCGGACCCCTAAAGTATTTCAAATGGAGGTGCGGACCCCTTTGGAAATCTTAGACAGTCTGCAGACCCCCAGAGATCCATGGACCACAGGTAGAAAACCACTAATATATGGCCTGGTCTACACTTAAAAATTAAGTTGACATAGCTATGGCACTCAGGGGTGCGAAAAACTCATACCCCTGAATGCCATAGCTAAGCCAATTTAACCCCTGGCTTAGAAGGCAGTTTGGTCAATGGCAGAATGTGTCTGTTGACCTAGCTACCACCGCTCAGGGAGATGGAATTCTTACAGCAACAGAAAAACCCCTTCCGTCACTGTAGACAGTGTCTATGCTACAGTGGCATAGCTTCAACACCATAAGTGTGCCTCTGTAGGCAGTACCCATAGCGTAGTGGCCTATGAGTCAGTTTCCTACTGTTGTTCCCCTTCCCTCAATCTATGTCTACTTGTCTGTCTTCAAATTGTAAACTCTTTGGAGAAGGGATTGCTTTTCCTGAGTATTCGGAAAGTGCCTACCATGTAGGCAGTATCACTGTAAATAAATAACAAATAATAGGAGGAAGAGAGTAGCTACCAATCTCATTCTGGGTCAGGGAAACAGGTCTCTAGTTACTCCATAGTTTAAGATTAAAAAAAAAGAGACCTCACTAAGTGTAACATTTAGATTAAATGTCTCTTATACAATAGTATCTAAACTTACCATTCTTGTAAGACTGGCAAGTCTGTATTTTATTAGATGGGCACATGGGGAGGTCTCTTCTTTAATCCTGAAACAGAAAGCACTGATATAAGGACAGGGGCTCAGCTTATATAAAAGTAATTTCTGTTAGTGTTTAAATGGAAAATCAGGGGAGTCCATGTACACACAAATATATCTTATTTTATGTACAGTAACCAAATGTTCCTTTGGCAAAGGATGTACAATACATTCATTAAATAAGTTTAATCACGCATACTGCACTCCTTACCCTCTAATTAGTGGAACAGAGCTAGCATTCTTTGAAGGTCACCTTAGTTCTTCATCTAGTACTTGAACTGTGCTGCTAATATGATGGTCTGACTTACTGACAAGTTTGGTATTTTTGTTGTTGTTGAGTTGGGGGGAAGGTTTTTTTAAAACACATAATATTGCTTTTGAAAAGTAACTGGAATAGAACTTTACATGGTACTTACTGATTGTGCAATCTAAAACTAATCAATTTTCAATGTCTTCTGGTCCTTCGTTGTGCTGAATCAGTACTCATGGAATCAGCACCTCTTGTTCATTTATAAAAGGAATCAAGAACAAAGAAATATAAGTGCCCTGGTGAGTTCCCAAGATGTGCATCCTCCCATTCATGTTTGCAACAATGACATGACATTCATACACAAAGCCAAAGAAGTGAAGAGCGGACTTCTTTGGCACCTTCAGCAATTAAAAAAAAGGCTTAGAAAATGAAGCATTGGAGAAAACAGTAGTTTGATCTTTTTAAGTATCCACTTTAGACCTGAAAATCTCCATAAAATATCTCTTGGGAAAGCCAGTGGTTCAGAGGATTAGTAAGGAGATAGTTATTTAGGTATTGTGGCATTCAGCATTGCAATGCCTAGCTGATTTAGGCACTTAGGAATCTAAATCCCATTGACAGTCAATGAAACTTTGACTCCTAAGTGCCTAAATGTCTCCTGAAAATTAAATTTGGCTCTTAAATCAGTTAGGTGTTGCAACACTGAATGCAGCAACACCTAAATGCTTTTAAAAATCTGGGGCATAGAGCAATTAACGTCTAAGTCTCTGGTTAAAATCTACCCAGGCAGATTGTGACCAAACACCGTTATCATCTGATGGCTGTTCAGCAACCTAATTGAAATGAGTTTGGAAATTCCATTTCCCAGTGGTTGTGGTCCCATAAGAAAAGCACCACAGTGGGCCTTGGCTAGTAACATTGTTGGCAGTTTCTTCAGATATTGTAAAGACTGACCCATCCCTCCACATCTACAGACAGCTTCTCCAGGTCTAGGCACATTGGTATGGTAGTGTAAGGATGTTTGCTGTACCATTGCTTATATCATACTTTTTTTATAGGTACAGTTCATTCTCCAGAGTGGACAGTTCCAATACCTTTCATGAACACTAAATACACACAATAGTATTTTTTAAATCTGTTAAATAGGGAGTAACTGTTGATATTAGAGACATACACTCTTCTAGAAATCATACTTCTTGAAGTATTAACATCTATTCAATTGTTAAGAAACCGATGCCCTCTTTTGTTTTTCAGTCTTTCTAACTTGCCAGGGAGGTGCTATCTAAATATGTGATGGCATTTGCAATATCTTAGAAGTTGTACTGTAGATCTCTTAAAGACTTCAGCAGAGGCTAAGACCTTGCAGCTTTTTCTCCCTTTGAGAAATGTGTATGGGTGTAGGCCCTATGGCCAGAAGCTTCAGGGGGGAAATAGCTCTATACATCCTCTATTGGTGAACAGCAAAAGTGGTGTCATCAAGAGCATCATTTGCATAAGCTACCTACCCACAATTCAATTAGTGATACTTGGGAGGTCACCATAACTATACATCTATTTGGATTTTGGCAGATAGGGAATCTCAGAAAGATTTAAGAGAGGGGAAAGATTTTTTTAAAAATCTTGTGGCAAAGAGCTCATGTCCAAGCAATCAGAACTGTCAAGTGGTCTAAGTGCTCTTGACTCTCTTCCCTTGAGGATTTTGCAGTGAGAGATGATGTAGAGGGGAGTAGCAGAGCTAAATGGACTCCACCTGAGGCCCTACCCACTCAGCACATTAATAACATTGAATCACAGAGTTGTGTTAGTCAGTGGCACCAGGCAGCAGTTTCCTGAGGACTGGAGACAAATCTACAAAGAGACTACTGCTACTTGCTAATCCAAACTGTGAGTAAGGTTTGGATGGGTGAGGTGATGTAGTCCCCACCTCTGGGACAGTCTCACAGATGGATGGGAAGGAAATTAGACAGACTTCTGCTAAGTTACTGGAAGAGCATTTTACAGGAGTACTGGGGGAATTTTACTCTTTGTTTGTATATATATTCTGTCACTGTTATGATGGCTATCCTCATGACTGACATGCCTGGGACTGAACCAGGGATCTTCTGAGCTGAAAAGACGAGCTGCTACAGCTTGAGCTAAATAGTCAATCCTGTATCATTGGGGGCTATAACAACTCATATCCTCTATGAATTGGCATACAGGGAACCTGTAACGCATGCTCACCAGTGGTTTACACTGTGTTTGACCAAGTTTGAGTACGTTTCTTTTTCCTTGTTAGAGTTCCTTGTTGTATACCATGTTGGAGGGCTTGTGAGTGGAGAAGTTTGGCCTGTTAAAGGCACCCAAAGAAGGGGTGTTTAGATTTCCTGAGTTTCTCAGTAGAGGCTTTAGCTGGTTTAGTTACACCTCTACCTTGATATAACGCTGTCCTCGGGAGCCAAAAAATCTTACTGCGTTATAGGTGAAACCGCATTATATCAAACTTGCTTTGATCCACCGTAGTGCGCAGTCCCGCCCCCCCGGAGCACTGCTTTACCGCGTTATATCCGAATTTGTGTTATATCGGGTCGCGTTATATCAGGGTAGAGGTGTACTTGTCAAAAGGGACACTAGAGATCCTGAACCCAGCTTTATTGCTGTTGATAACCACCTGGTGGACGAGTTATATGTGTATGATTAATCTCTTGCTCTTCTGGGACTTCCGTACATTACTATAACTGTTAAAATCTAATACAGTGTAATTCACTTTTTAAAGGATCTGTATGTTTGCTCAGTTGGAATATGCGTGCTGCTTAAATTACAGTCTGTGAGCAGCCAAGGATCTGTGAAGCCTTTCCTGCTGGTCTGCAAAATGAAATATTTTGAGAATCAAGCTGAGGTTGATGGGAGCTTTTACAAATTAGAGTCTGCAGGATCAAGCCCAACATAATATTTTACTTGTTTACGTTTGTTGCTTCTTTCCTTATATCAGATGGTCATTATTTTATATACATAGCCCATTTTTTAATTGCAATTGCTTTTACACAGATGTTCAAGTCAAGCATGTTAGTCTAAATTAGTGATACTCAGACTGAGGCTTGGGAGCTGCAAGTGGCTCTTTAATGTGTCTCCTGCGGCTCTTTGCAGCACATGATATTAAAACACTGATTTAATTATTAAACAATCTACATTATTAACCAATCAGGATGCTTTTACTATGTTACTAACCAATTGTAGAATATTTGGTCTCTTCTGGGTAATGTTGATTGCTAATTTGGCTCCTGAACCACTGAGGACTGAGTATCACCAGCCTAAATGTTTTAACCATTCAATACCTGAGGGAAAGGCATTGTGCATGTCCAAATGGAAATCAGTCAGCAATTGCCAATGGCTCCTGCCTAACTGGCCTCAGCAGCAAAGGGCAGAGTCATGAAGGCCCCACTTAGTCATTTGCAGAACATCTGATGAGTCTGCATTTGAAGCAATTGAGGTTTGCCCACAGTTGGTGTGGAAGGTCAAAACTAGGGGGCTGAACTGTTGGTTCTGGCTATGTTTAAACCTTGTTCTTGGCACCTAGTATGTTGTCTAGAGGGGACATTGAGGTTCTTAAAAAGGAATTGTCCAAATGGGGTGCCTTGAGCTAAAACGGTAGATTAGTCACATCTTTAAACAGAGACAGATGTGTTATGTCTTGCACCTTAACGAGCAACTTGTCCCCTGATATCAGAAGGGGCAATGTTGGACAGGACCAGCAGCAAGGTCAAGTTGGTCTCTCAGTACCAGTTATTATATACAGTGTTTCATTTAGCTGAATGTCCACTAGTCCTGTGTGAGAGCAGCTGAGCCAGACCAGGGAGCAGTACTCTGCTACAGAATAGCCCAAGGCAAGCTCAGAGCTTCTTAGTGTCTGCACATTGGCTCGTGTTGAATGAGCTAGTTTGCTGATCAGATTTAGGGTTGCCAGGTGTCTGGTTTTCGACCAGAACACCTAGTCATCACAGGTTCCCTACCTGTCTGGCACCATGCTGTGCCCCGGAAGTGGCCAGCAGGTCCGGCTCCTAGGTGGGGGGATGATGGGGCTCTGTGCGCTGCCCCTACCCCGAGCACCGGCTCCACACTCCTATTGGCCAGAAACCGCAACTAACGGGAGCTGGGGGGCGGTGCCTGCAGGCAAGAGCAGTACGCGGAGCCTCCTGGTCCACCCACCTAGGAGCTGGACCTTCCAGCCGCTTCCGGGGTGCAGTGCGGAGCCAGGACAGGCAGGAAGCCTGCCTTAGCTCCACTGTGCCACTGACCAGGAGCCGCCCGAGGTAAGCCCATGCCCCAACCCCGAGCCCCTCATCCCCGGCCCCACTCCAGAGCCTGCACCCCGAGCCCAAAGCCGTACCCCCTCCCACACCCCAACCCCCTGCCTCAACCCGCAGCCCCCTCCCACATGCCGAATCCCTTGGCCTTACCCCCTAGCCTGGAGGCCCCTCCTGCACCTCACACCGCACATCCCCAACCCCACTCCAGAGCTTGCACCCCCAGCTGGAGCCCACACCCCAACTCCCTGCTCCAGCCTGCAGCCCCCTCACACACGCTTAACCCCTCATTTCTGGCCCCACCCCGTAGCCCACACCCCCAGTTAGAGCCCTCACCCCCTCCCACACCCCAACCCCCTGCTCCACCCCAGTGAAACTGGGGGTGGGGGAGAGCAAGCCACTGAGGGAGGGAGAATGTAGTGAGCAGGGGGCAGGGCCTCACGGAAGGGGCAGGTCTAGGGTGTTCAGTTTTGTGTGATTCGAAAGTTGGCAACCCTAATCAGATTGTTTCCTAATCAGATTATTTTCAGTGAGATGTTGGTAGGGTCAGGGCCAGCCTTACGGGTGGGTGGGCTAGGCCACCCCTCAGGGCACCGATCTTAGAGGATATCATGCTGGTACCGCCCACCCACCTGATATGCTGATGGCCAGTGGGGCGTAGAGGCAGCCAGGCAGGTGCGGCAGTGTCTGGAAAGGGCAGACAGACCAAGCTTCTGCGGGGGGCAGGAAGCTGGACCAGCCAGGTAACTCTTCTGAAGTGGGGTGCCCCTCCTCCCCTACTCAGTTGCCTTCTGCCGCTAGCGCTGCTCTTGGCACCTACCCCCTACCCCTGCTCATGGAGCCGCCCCTGGCCAAGCTGCTTGGGACCTGGAGCCTGCCTCCTTCTGCTGTGCGGGGGGGGGGGGGGGGCACTGATGTCAGGGTGTCCTCCTCCCCTCACCTGTATACCCAGTCTCCACTGAGCTGGGGTGGGGGCTAGGGGGAGGGTGTCTATGCTGGTGCCTCTGGGTACAAAGTAGGAGCTGCTGGTGCTGCTGTTCAGGCTCCTGAATGTTCTGCTTAAAGACACAGCACAGTGACACACTCCTCCAACACACCCATACATTGACACATTCTCTCTCACAATGTTGTTGGGGGGGAAAAAAAGCAAATGCAACTTTAGGTTGCATTAACAGAGGCATAGCATGCAAGTCACGGGAGGAGATAGTACCGCTTTCCTCTGCACTGATTAGGCATTAGCTGGAGGACTGTGTCCTATACATTGGTGACCAAAATTGAAAGAATGTAGAGAAACTGGAAAGGACCCAGAGGTGAGCGACAAAGATAATCAGCAGGATGGAATGCAAGTCATATGAGCAAAGCTGGAGGAACTGGGTACGTTTAGTTTGGAAAAGAGGAGATTAAGGGAAGATATGACAGCAGTCTTCAGATACTTGAAAGGCTGCCATAAAGATGGAGAAAGGTTGTTCTCTTTTGCCCCAGAGGGCAGGACAAGAGGCAATGGGTTTAAACTACAGGACAACACATTTAGATTAAATCTCAGGAAAAAACTTCCTAACTGTAAGAACAGTAGGACAATGGAACAATCGGGAGATTGTGGAAGCTTCTTCATTGGCAGTTTTCAAAATGAGGCTGGATAGCCAACTGTCTTGGATGGTTTAGACTAGTGTTTCCCAAACTTGGGACGCCACTTGTGTAAGGAAAGCCCCTGGCGGGCCGGGCCGGTTTGTTTACCTGCCCCATCCGCAGATTCGGCCGATCGCGGCTCCCACTGGCCGCGGTTCGCTGCTCCGGGCCAATGGGAGCTGCGGGAAGCGGCGTGGGCAGACGGACGTACTGGCCGCCGCTTCCTGCAGCTCCCATTGGCCTGGAGCAGCGAACCGCGGCCAGTGGGAGCCGTGATCGGCCGAACCTACGGATGGGGCAGGTAAACAAACCGGCCCGGCCCACCAGGGGCTTTCCCTACACAAGCGGCGTCCCAAGTTTGGGAAACACTGGTCTAAACCAGTGGTTCTCAAACTTTTGTATTGGTGACGCCTTTCACACAGCAAGCCTATCTAGTGCAACCCCCCCCCCACTTATATATTAAAAACACTTTTTAAAATATTTATCACTGTTATAAATGCTCAAAGTGAAGTGGGGTTTGGGGGTGGAGGGCGACAGCTCGCAACCCCTCATTTAATAACCTTGCAACCCCTTGAGGGGTCACAACCCGCAGTTTGAGAACCCCTAGTTTAGACACAGCTAATCCTGCATCTTGGCAAGAGGTTAAACTAGATGACCCTTGCAGTCCCTTCTAACCCTGAGATTCTATTATTCTAACCCTATGATTCTTAAAAGTGACCTTGATTCTTACATTACATAAAAATGTGACTTTACTAACATGAAAAGGAGAGAAGAAATTACAATTAACGAATGATTAAGAGCCAGATTTTAAAAAGTATTTAGGGGCCTAAAAATGTAGATAGGTTCCTAGTGGGATTTGGCACCTATCTTCATCTTTCAGTGCTTAGGGCTAGATCTTTAAAGGCACTTAAGTGTCAAGGACTACCACAGGAAGAATTCTAAGAATCCAAGAAACACCCTAAATAGAAATAGAAGGGCCACTTCCATGAGACTCTGAGATGTCCAAATATCTAGTGTACTTGGTTAGGCAACTGCTGTTTGAATCTTCATTAAGTGTTATAATATGGATGCATTATGATCAGTGTTTGAGCAAACTACTTCAGAGACATTTTCTTTGTTCACAGCAGTCTATGATACCAGCTGTAGATTTGTAAACTTAGCAAATCACCTAAACGTATTGGAGTCAAACTGAGCTTAAGAGAAATGAGTCATCTTGGTTTAAAAAAAAAAAAGTGATTTAATACCAAAACTTATTAGGCACCCATGACACAAACCAGTCTCTCTTTCTAGTTAAATCAATGCCTTGATTATATCATGTTTGCAATTAAAGTGAAAACAGCATAAGCTACAGCTGGTGCAGTAGATCTAAGCTTAGATCAGGAAGAGAAAGAATTCTTTTAATTCAGATGTGTTTAGCTGAGGTCCAGAATTCCAGGACCAGATACTCGACTCTATACCATGATCTCCTGTCACAGCTGAGGAGGGGGAGCACGCAGCAGGTGTTTTTGGCTCCCTGATTCTGAGCCAGTTCTGTACTGGCTTTGTCCACACCATAGTTTAGAGCAGCCTTGAGATGCTAAAAAATGCAGAACAGTGTACTAAGTGACTGAAACCAACTAATCAGCATATTACTTAGTGTCTTAAGACATATGAGAGGAGTGGAAAAATACACTGATAGTCTTCAAAACTGTCAAATATCTGTAAAAGAAAATAGATTGTGGGAATTCTTTATTATAGCAGAATTATTATTGCTAAACTTGGAACTACATGGGCTTCTCCAATGAATTTTGGAAAAACAAAACAGACTGTGTCATGGTACAGTCAAGGTTGTGGCATCATAGTATATTTGAGCTTAGCTATATGATACACACACACACACACATACACACATATAAAATAATCTTCTGTTTTGTATAGTACAGTGTGTTCTATAAGGCCCAAATACTGAGATTTTAACTAAAAAGTAATAGATGTAGGGAGTGTCTATACTTATTTTCTATCAATCCAAGTGCTTATCTAAAAATGCCAGTCACATGAAGAAGGTTTGCTGATGTTGTAGGTTACAGATAATGTTTATGAATGTTCAGCAGAAAAGATTAAAACAAAACAAATGCAAAGGTGCATATGCATTTGAACTTGTTGAATGTCTTATTTTTCCAAGTTATCATGCAGATTTTCTAGCTTTTAGTTTCTGTAAAGATTATGAATATGGTGAACAGTAAGCTATAATTGTAAAAAGATACAGGATGATTGTGTTTGGAGATTTCATACTTACATCTGCCCCACAATGATTCCTTTGTGCCACAGCCTTGTGACCTCAAAGACAACTCTCCATCAGTTACCTTGTCTCATCTGCAACTTTAAATAATAGATGCTTTTCTTGCAGATAGATGATCAATTTTTTAAGATAGTGTAAGGCAGAGAACCAACCCCTGCAGGAATTTATTACAAACATATACATTCAATGAAGATTCTCCATTAACAATTACATATTGAGATCTATCAGTGAGACAGTTTTTAATACTTTTAATATATGCTATGTTGATTTTGAATGATAATTTTTAAATGCTACAGCTCCACACAGTCATACCCCAGATCCCTGATTGGCTGGAGAGACAGCATTCCCACTGGATATGTGGACTATATAAAGACCCCAACAGGAAGAAGAAGCTGTCTGAGCAACAGGCCATTGCTTGCTGATTGCAGCCTCACCCAACCCTGCCTTGCCACCCCACCCAACCTCGCTTCCCTATCCCACCAACCTGGCCCCCCTTGGATTAGATCTCCCAGCTACCAGCCCCTGTGAGAACTCCAACCATTGCCCCAGACTGCTTCTAATACCGATTGACCTCCTGGCTACTCCACGTATCACTTCACCACGGCTCTGGACTGCCACAACCCCACTTCAGCCACTGGGCATTACATGTACAAATACATAACAAGAACACCAAACCCCAAAGAACACATTTAAAGATTTGTCTTGTTAAAATGACTTGCTAAAATATTTCAGGCATAAAATATAAATTAAAATCCAAATCAAAATTTTCTTTTTAAAAAACCCATAATCACTATTGGCATCATTAACTCCTTTGGTGGCTGCCTCAGTAGAATGATTGCAGTTTGAGAAAGATGTAGTTCAGTATAAAGCTAACCTGAGAATTGGGTTCTCCAGCTCTAGGATGAGTCACATTGGCAGAAAAATGCCTTTGTGCACCTGTTCTGGGGATAATTAGGACATCTGTCTCCAGGGCTGTTAAACTATTACAATGAAACTTTGCAATTCTTCATTTTTAAAATGGGATGTTCAAAGAAGGTGTGTGTTTGTTTTCTTTTTGTCTGTTTTTATGTTTGATATAAAATGAAGGTATCCAGAGGAAAAACAGCCAAGTTTAAAGATTCAGAGCTTCTCAGAGAACTTCTACAGTTAAATAGGGATTGCTCTAACATTGTGCTGTTGTACTTCAGAGTATCTTGGATTCTTGGAAATATTGTATCTTCCAGTGTGAATGACAACAGTTCTCATTGAAATGGCAATCTGCCATCTCTGACTTGAGTGGTTTTCTTAAACTGTTTCTGTTACACAGTGGTTTTGCATTTGACATCCTGTTATTATATCAAAATAATGTGACTTCCTGAAGATATTTTCAGGGTTAATGTAAAGGGTCCTTTCAGCACATATCCTGTAATGTCCACTTAAAAAAAGCTCTTCCATAGAGGAGTATGAAACAGAGCAATTGTCGACAGAGCTATTAGTTCAATTAAGACTATATCTTAATAGCTTTACATTAATGTCTTCAGAGTGCTGTCCATTTACTTTTCTATAACTTTATTTTTGATTAGGGAAGTCATTATATGGCTTTGGATTAGGGCTTGACTTTGTATGGAAATAGTTTAACTATAGACTAAATTAAAAATAGACAAAATGAAGACTTTTGTTGATAGTAGTGTTACACCCTAGAAAGAAGCGCTTAGCAGAATTATTTACAGATGATGACCTGTTTGAGAGCATAACAAAGGTTCTGACAAGATTTTAACAAAGTCTCTGCTCTGTACAACAGGGCTGAAAAGGATCAAGAGTAGGGCTGTCCATTAATCGCAGTTAACTCACGCGATTAACTCAAAAAAATTAATCATGATTAAAATTAATCGCAGTTAACCGCAGTTTTAATCGCACTGTTAAACAATAGAATGCAAATTGAAATTTATTAAATGTCTTTGGATGTTTTTCTACATTTTCAAATATATTGATTTCAATTACAACACAGAATACAAAGTTTACAGTGCTCACTTTAGATTATTATTTTATCACAAATATTTGCACTATAAAAATGATAAAAGAAATTGTATTTTTCAATTCACCTCATACAAGTACTGTAGTGCAATCTCTTTATTGTGAAAGAGCAACTTACAAATATAGATTTTTTTGTTACATAACTGCACTCAAAAACAAAACAATGTAAATCTTTAGAGCCTACAAGTCCACTCAGTCCTACTTCTTATTCAACCAATCCCTAAAACAAACAAGTTTGTTTACATTTACGGGAGATAATGCTACCCGCTTCTAATTTACAACCAATGTCACTAGAAAGTGATAATGGCATTCATATGGCACTTTTGTAGCTGTCATGGTATTTACGTGCCAGATATGCTAAACATTCGTATGCCTCTTCATGCTTTGACCACCATTCCAGAGGACATGCTTCCATGCTGATGCCGCTCGATAAAAAAATAATGTGTTAATTAAATTTTGACTGGACTCTTTGGGGGAGAATAGTATGTCTCCTGCTCTGTTATACTCGCATTCTGCCATGTATTTCATATTAAAGCAGTCTCGGATGATGACCCAGCACATGTTGTTTGTTTTAAAAACACTTTTGCTGCAGATTTGACAAAATGCAAAGAAGGTACCAATGTGAGATTTCTAAAGATAGCTACGGCACTCAACCCAAGGTTTAAGAATCTGAAGTGCCTTCCAAAATCTGAGAGGGATGAGCTGTGGAGCATGCTTTCAGAAGTCTTAAAAGAGCAACACTCCAATGCAGAAACTACAGAACCCAAACCACCAAATAAGAAAATCAACGTTTTGCTGATGGCATCAGACTCAGATGATGAAAGTGAATATGTGTCAGTCTGCACTGCTTTGGATCAAATGGACTTGTAGGCTTTAAAGTTTTACATTTTTTTGTTTTTGAATGCAGTTTTTTTATACATGATTCTACATTTGTAAGTCAAACTTTCATGATAAAGACATTTCACTACAGTACTTGTATGAGGTAAATTGAAAAATACTATTTCTTTTGCTTTTTACAGCACAAATATTAGTAATAAAAATAAATATAAAGTGAGCATTGTACACTTTGGTGTATGACCTTGGACAAGTCAATTCACCTATCTGTACCACTGTTTTCCCTCAACCCTTTTTCTTTCCCACTCCACTACGACCCATCCTATGCTACTTGTAGTTGCCATCTTGCCTCCAGGCCTATTGAGTTTTTGCACTTTTTACAGAACCCATCAATACCCATTTCTGGATCAATCAGCATAAAGACTAAATATTCATCCATTGGCATGAAGACTGAAGTGCTCAACACCAAGACAAAAGCCAAACTTGGTTTTTGGAATGTATGGACAATGTACGTAGAAGGGAAGCTAGCTCAGGTCACAGCAGAGATGAGGCGCTACAGCTTACATATCCTGGGTGTCAGCGAGAGCAGATGGATGGGATCAGGAAGAATAACAGTCTCGGGAGAAAGTTTGCTGTTTTCTGGATGGGATGATGGACAACACCATGAGGGTGTTGCCATCCTTTTGAAGGAGGGAGTGGAACATTCCCTGTTTGAATGGAAATCCATCAGCAGATGACTTGTGAGAGCCAGACTGGAAGGGAAACATAATATCACCCTGATTCAGTGTTATACTCCGACAAATGACAGTGATGAAGAAGTAAAGGACAAATTCTACCTTACATTACAGTCAGAGATAGAGAGAGTACCATGCCACGACCTAACTATCGTCATGGGAGACCTGAATGCCAAGGTCGGTAAGGACAACACAAACAACAACAGAGCAATGGGAAGACATGGGTGTGGCACCATGAATGAAAATGGAGAAAGGCTTGTTGATTTCTGTAATATGAATGACCTAGTCATCAGTGGAACACTATTTGAACATTGTGAAATTCACAAGCTGACATGGTGTTCTCCAAATGGCAGAGATAAGAACCAGATTGACCATATCATGATCAATGGCAAATGGCGATGCTCACTGACAGATGTGAAAGTGAGAAGGGGTGCAGATGTTGGCAGCGACCACAACCTTGTGACAGCTTCCATCCTTTTACGTAGGGAAAATGGAAAACTAAAACTAAACTAAAAAGGATAAATGGACATAAATCAGATATTAGGAATGGCAATATACAAAAACCTGTAGGAGAACACTTCAACCTCCCTGGACACACAATAGCAGATTTAAAGGTAGCCATCCTGCAGCAAAAAAACTTTAGGACCAGACTTCAAAGAGAAACTGCTGAGCTTCAGTTCATCTGCAAATTTGACACCATCAGCTCAGGATTAAACAAAGACTGTGAATGGCTAGCCAACTACAAAAGCAGTTTCTCCTCCTTTGGTGTTTACACCTCAACTGCTAGAAGAGGGCCTCATCCTCCCTGATTGAACTAACCTCGTTATCTCTAGCCTGACTCACTCTTGCTTCCATATTTATACCTGCCTCTGGAAATTTCCACTACATGCATCTGAAGAAGTGGGTATTCACCCACGAAAGCTCATGCTCCTATATATCTGTTAGTCTATAGGTGCCACAGGACTCTTTGCTGCTTTTACAGATCCAGACTAACACGGCTACCCCTTTGATACTCGTCTGTGAAAGAAACTTATTGGAACATCTTTGAGGGTGAGATTTACCTGTATTCAGTTTCTTAAATGTATTAGGCTTAGACTTGCGCGTTTTGTTTTATTTTGTTTGGTAACTTACTTTGTTCTGTCTGTTATTACTTGAAACCACTTAAATCCTACTTTTTATACGTAATAAAAACACTTTTGTTTATTAATGAACTCAGAATAAGTGATTAATACCTGGGGGAGCAAACAGCTGTGCATATCTCTCTATCAGTGTTATAGAGGGCAGACAATTTATGAATTTACCCTGTATAAGCTTTATACAGAGTAAAATGGATTTATTTGGGGTTTGGATCCCATTAGGAGCTGGGTGTCTGGGTGCTGGAGACAAGTACCTATTGAGCTGTTTTAGTTAAAGTCTGCAGCTTTGGGGGTGTGGCCCAGACCCTGGGTCTGTGTTGCAGCAGGCTAGTGTGTCTGGCTCAACAAGGCAGGGTTCTGGAGTCCCAAGCTGGCAGAGAAAATGGGCTCAGAGGTAATTTCAGCATGTCAGGTGACAACCCCAAGGGAATTGCTGTGACCGAACCTGTCAAGATCAACAAGAAGTGGGACAAAGTAACAGCAATTTATAAACAGAGCAGTGAAGCCTGTCTAGGATACAGACAGAAGAGAAGGAAGAAGTGGATTACACCCAGCAAATAGAATGCCATAGAAACCAGACGAGCCCTGAAGAAAAAAGTTTTAGACACAAAATCCCAGAAGCTAAAGGCCAAATACCACAAGCAGTGGTATAGCAAGGCACACTGGGCGGTCAAATGCCTTGTGAGAGAGGACAAATGGCATTATATTGATAATCTTGCAACACCAGCAGAGGATGCAGGTGCTCATGGGAACAAGGAACCATCTACAAAATGATGTGGCTTATCAGTGGTAAACGGCAGACACCAACACGCACTCTCATCAGGAACAAACAAGGACACCTACTAACAACTGAAAAAGAACAAGGAATGTGCTGGACAGAGCTTTTCAAAGAATTGCTGAACAGGGAGCCACCTAAAGAGGAAGCAAGCATCCAGGAGGCAGAAGAAGATTTTGATATCAACAGACACCCCAACTGAGGAAGAGAGCATTCAAGCCATCAAATCCTTAAAAAATGGGAAAGCTCCTGGCAAGGATAACTTGAATGCAGAATTGTTCAAGGTAAATCCTAAATTAGCAGCATCTATCCTGGCCCCTCTATTTACATCAGTCTGGGAAAGGGAAAAAATGCCAGCTGAGTGGACCAATGGGGTTATAGTGAAGATACCAAAGAAAGGACTCAGTGATTGTAATAACTGGCATGGTATCACACTTTTATCTGTGCCAAGCAAAGTATTGTGTAAGATCATAGTCCAGCGTATATCAGAGGCAGTTGATAGCATTCTCAGAAAAGAGCAAGCTGGTTTTTGGAAAGGGCGTGGATGCACAGATCAGATCTTCATTCTACAAAACATAATAGAACAGTGCTTAGAATGGCAATGGCAACTCTACATAAATTTCATAGACTTTGAGAAGGTTTTTGATATCATTCATAGGACCAGCCTATGGTGCATTCTGTGGGCATATGGAATTCCTTTCTGAATAATCAATGTCATCAAAAGCTTCTATTTCAAAAGCTTCTATTGATCACAGTGAGCTCAGTTTTGAAGTCAAACCAGGAGTTCGTCAGGGGTGTGTCTGCAATCCTCTTCAACATTGCCATCAACTGGGTAATGCAGCATACAACAGAAGACATGCCAAGAGGCATTAAATGGACACTCTTCTCATCCCTTGAAGACTTCGCAGATTATGTTGCTCTCCTATCACATACCGAACACCAGATACAAGAAGAAACAACTCAACTCAATGCATTCAGCCAGCAAATTAGACTGAAAATCAACTGCAATAAGTCAGATATCATGACCTTTAATATTGCCTCACCATCACCAGTACAGATAGAGGATTATGTTCTCACCAATGTAGAAACATTCACATACTTGGGCAGCACCATCAGCCAGGACGGTGGAACAAGCCAGGACATCCGGAACAAAATCAATAAAGCCGGGAACACCTTCAGGAGCTTAAATACAGTCTGGAAATCATCAAAATACAACACCAAAACCAAACTCAAGATTTATTGGAGCTGCGTACTTTCAACACTACTTTATAGTGCAGAATGCTGGGGAATGAGAAAGTATGACATGTCCAAACAGTCTTCATTCCATACAACCTGCCTCAGAAAAATCCTCCGTATCTTTTGGCCCAGAACAATCTCAAACCAAGATCTATTGACAGAGTGCAGCCAAGAGGATCTGAGCACCATCACTGCCAGGAGGCGCTGGAGATGGATTTGTCATGTGCTTCGGATGGAAACTGATTCCATCACCAGAGTAGTAATAAGATGGACACCTGAAGGCAAGCAAAAATGAGGCCGCCCAAAAACAACATGGCAAAGAGCTGTGGAAGCCGAGCTGAAAAACCTGGGGCACAGCTGGGGAACCATTGAAAGACTTGCCAGAAACAGACAGGAGTGGAGGAGCTTCATCACTGCCCTAAACTCCAGAGGTGTAATAGGAACATGATGATGATGATGGTGATATATTGTTGAGCCACTTTTGGATTCTCTCAACCCCTGCACATAATTGCTCAATTGCAGTCTAGATGCAGTATGAGCGGTTTTGCTTATTAATAATTAAAGATACTATTTGGCCTTGTACAAACAGAAGCACATTTAATATGATCCACATTTCGTTTTTGTAAGGACCCGATACAAAGGTTTTGACAAGACATTGTTATTTTTATAAGAAATGTGTGCTTAATAATAAATTCATTCTCCATGCCAAACTGAATGGAAACACTGATTGAGTTTCCAGGAAGCTCTCCTGTAACTTTAAACTTAAACTTTTCTATGAACTGTAGTTGCAAAAGTGACACTTCAATCAGCTGTAGCAAAATGCAGAACGTACACAACTAAGTGTTCCCTGGCAATTCTGCACATGCCCAGACAAGTAATATCAGGAAAGGGTGGGATTCAAAGGCAGGTGCAAAAAACATTGGACCCGATCCAACTTCTGCACAAGTAAATGGCACAACTCCCATTGATATAAATGAGTGTAGGATCTATCTCCTATTTCCATGGACATAGGGGTATGGTTCAACAGCAGTGATAGGAGTCCCAAGAGACCATGAATCTTTGTAATGTAGTTAAAAAACTGGGAAGAGTAGCAAGTGGCAATTGAATTGGCCTCTGATCTCTCTGCAGCACTGTGCAAGTCACAGTGGAGGGAGACTTTTCTGTCAAAGACCAAAGAAGGTCTTTTTGTATGACTTTTCTTGCTCCATCTCTAGACAAAGAACTGAATAATTGTGGCATATGCAGTATATAGCTGTAACCAAGTATGCCAAGACATACTTTAACTAAAAAAATCTCTTCTTTAATATTCTTAAGATTATACTAAAATTCTAGGCATAGGAGATGGCCAGGTTGATCTCTGACCTTTATTTGAGTTGAGAAAACTGACATTTTATTAAAATCGTCCAGTATATAAATTATATTTGGTTTTGTAAAATCTCTCTCTTTTTTTAATTTATCTACCTGACAGTGTCCCTTTTAAACAGCGATTACTGTCATTTCAAATGTGTGCAAAAGAGATAAGGGAGGTGACTAGAAGCTCATTATTAACATGCTGGCACCAGTTTAATTGGGCTTTTTTAAAATTCTCATGATGAGGCCTTGTTTTTGACTTCTGGAACTGCAGATAGAAGCCAGCATCTGGTGTTTGAGGATGGTAGGGATTTACACCATAGTATGTGTAATATTTCTACTGTAAATAAACAAAATGAATAATTAAGTGAATAATAAGGTGTCCTGAATGAAGCCTTTTCTGACAATATCTATAGAAAATCTAAGGCATGTTTTGCTCTCCTGCAGTGTATTCTCTGTTGGGCATCTTGAGTGTGTCATTGCTCGCATGGAAATTAGTAAGGAAATTTTCCAAGCAGAAGCTGTAAATACCATGAATCAAGGTAATCAAATATAAATGAGGAACCTTCCATGCCATAGTACAGTATCTGCTCACAGTAAAAAGTGTAAAACATCAGAATATCAGAGTTCATTTGTGAACCATGATTTTTTGTATTTTAAAGCAGGTTTAAAAGAAAGTTACAGTGAAAGTGTGATACGTTCTGTCCTGGTATGAGATAGAATGCGCTAAAATACCACACATGAAACCATGTATAGATTCCTGGAATCTTTCAGTTTTCTTGTTATAAAGACAATCCAAAGAGTTAGTTGCCCTACAAGCTAGAGAGTGGTTTATATATTAGCTGATGGCATGTGATGGGTGTTTGCTGGTGCCCAGTGCTTCCATGTTACCTAAAATATTATTATTTCTGAAAAGAAAAATAGCAATTTATCATAGAAGATTAGGGTTGGAAGAGACCTCAGGAGGTCATCTAGTCCAACCCCCTGGTCAAAGCAGGACCAAAGCAGTTTTCTTAGCTCCAGGGATAAAGCTTCCATTCTATCACCAATCCTTCCCAGAATATCTAGATTGAGTAACACATCTAGAAGTATGTTCTACCATAAATTAGCAAAGAATAAATACAGGCAATTGCGGTTAAGTCTAAGATTTTGCAAGGAATTCCAATTAATGCTAGTGAAGTTATGCAAATCACTGGCATATGGTCGGTGTATGTGACGGTGTGGTGAACTCACCGCTAGATATGGTGAACTCACCGCTAGGTATGGTGCCTCCTCTTAGCTGTTCTGAGGGAATAGCTTGTGAGGTCAAGGCCTCTTCCTTCAGTTGCATGCTGTCTCTTTGCCTCTCTCTCTCAGTTTGTAGCCCCTTTCTCACTCCAGGAGCTGCTACAGCCTCTTCATGACTCAGCCCTCCAGCCAGGTCACTCTACATCAGGGGTCTCAAACTCAAATGACCATGAGGGCCACATGAGGACTAGTACATTGTCCCGAGGACTGCATTTACTGACACCTCCCCTCCGCCGCCCTCGGCCCTGCCCCCACTCCACCCCTTCCATGAGGCCCTGCTCCTGCCCCACCTCTTCCCTGCCCCCATTCCAACCCCGTCCCTGAAATCCCCACCCCAACTCCGCCCCCTCCCTGCCCCCAGGGGTGCAGGAGGGGTGCGGCAGGGGGTCAGGGTGCAGGGTGCGGCAGGGGCCTCAGGGCAGAGGGTTGGGGTGCAGCAGGGGGTCGGGGTGCAGGAAAGGAAAAGAAGGAAAAGCAGTTAGAGCAGATTTGAAATGTAAAGTATTAAATAAGGATTTCGTTTTAACAATGTGCCTTGTTCCCTTTCGCTGGAGAAAGTTTTTAGAAGGATAGTCTCTTAGATGGTATCAAAGATGGTAATAACTGTCTGTTTGGGGAAAAGAGAAGAAGTTATCTGAGATGGGATGGAGCTGTTATTGTTAAAATCTGATCCGATTTCATCCCAGGCGATGTTTGGGATTCACCTGAAGCCAGTAGAGGTGGTGATGTCATCTGGGTCCCTCTCTCTGGCCTGGTCAGATCAGGACATCCCTCAGCATCAGGATGATGAAGGTCCGCGATCCCAGGAGACAGTGGGGGTGGCAGCCATAATGATGAAGCTCTCTCCCCCCAGTCTCTTTCGTTAATCCACAAAGGGATTATGGATGGAATACTCCATCCTTTCATTATTTTGTCCACCAATTAGGCCTAGTTTCCAACACAACAGTTCTGGTTTGCTGATTTCTGGTTCCACACATTCCTTGTTTACCGAGCATGATCCTAACCTAGTCCTTGAGATATATTAGTAGGCCTTTTGTTTGGACTAATTCAGTTTTTCTGTCTCCCTTTCATACCTTTTCTCATCAGCATTTGTTATTATAGGTAATTGTGACATCTTACAAACTTTCACATACTTTTTTACAATTGAGCTCACATTTAGGGTAATTTTATAGATCCAATTATTACAACAGTCACCTCCCTGGACTTCTAGTGGGCTTCATGAGGAGGTGAATGGAATGGAATGTGCTTGCTATGCATATTACTTCAATTCCATAGCAATCCACTGAAAAGTACAACCTTTTCTTTAGAGTCCTCCTTTCTAGGGGCATCCGAAAACTAGGGGAGTTCAAGCCATGATGGAGCAAAGATAATTCCAATCATCTATTTCAACTCTCCATGTTAGAGGCATCTGTATTTCACTGGTGGGCAATGTGATTCATATGTATATTTAATACAACAACTATATGTTTTGAACTCTAAATAGTATTTTTATCTAAGGATTGGAAGGGAAGTTAAATTACTTGCCAAGGTCACACACTGAATCAGTGTCAAGGCTGGGAGTAGAACCAAGCAGCTCTGACTCAGCCCCATGCTGAGTCCACCGTACAATGCTCCTTCAGTCACTTATTGAAATGTCAGTGTGTTAGTATCTACCAAGGAGATATGTGCAGTCAAAACACAAGATCATTAATATTTGTTCATCCTTAAGTATCTGAGTTTCCTGACAGCATCAGTCTCCCAAGGTGGGGTCTTCTCCCACTCCACTTCTTTACCATACCACTTGGGCAACAAAAACTTGTTTACTTTAACACAATTGCCAAAGAAAAATAAAGACCCGAAGTTGTTACAAATATTCTAGCTTCCAATAATACAAAGCTGTCATAAATCACATTCCCAACAGCAACAGCATGTAAAGCAAGTCAGAAAGCATTATTCCTAAAATAGCAACACAGTAAGACTGGATGAAAATGACAATCCTTTAATAAAGTAGGACTTAGATCTTTGCCTCATAAAACCAATTCATACTCTTGAACAGGTCAGAAAGCCCATAGACATTATTATAACTACACAAAGAATAGTTTGTCCAATAAGTACACTACCAGCAAGGACAAACTATTTTTAGAGCTGTCATGTGTAATTGCACCTGAGCTTTATTTGTCTTCTGATTAAAAGAGGTTTTATTTCAGATCAGTTAACTTGAATTTTATGCTCATTTACTAAGTCGCATGTTCCAATTCAATTTATTTTAAAGTAGATTCTTTGGGGAAAATCATAAAGCTAATTTGAATTGATTCTTTGGAGATTCAGGCTTAAATGAAGTGCCATAAAATTGGCAGACAAAGTGAAAAACTAGAATTGAATTTTATACTTGTATTACTCGATGGACATCGACATCTTGCTTTTTCCTACTGCCGAGGGTTTTGATATACTGTATTTCAGACAATTTAAACACTCCTAAGAATTAAACTCCACTGAAGTTTTGGTTATTAAGGAACTTGCAGAGTTTTTCCCTTGAAAAAAATTAATCGGAATGCAAAGTTGTGACTGAAAGGATCATTAAGGGACTAATAGTCCTCTCACACCAGTTTTTCAGCAATGTAACTGCAGACTTCAGTGGTCTTACTCTTGATTCCTGACAAGAAAATCAAGTCCTATATTTGTAATATCAATAAAGTGGTGATTTGGCATTTGATGCTAGTTGTTTTGCCTGAGTAATGAGTGCAGGATCATAGCTTTCACTATACTTACAGCTCATTTCATTTCCAACTCACGGACCAAAATTTTTGCAAAAGTAACTAGCCATTTTGGATGTCTCCATATTTGGTACCCCAACGTGAGACACCTTAAAGAGGTCTGATTTTAAGAGGGCAAATGCTCAGTGCTTTCTGAAATCAAGCTCCCTATAAGGTGTTTCAAGTTTGGCACCCAAAATATGAGGGATCTAAAATCACTAATTGTTTCTGAAAATCTTGGCCATTGTGTATTTGGAAATTAATGTCAAACAAGTAAAAACTTTATTTTCCTGTGCCCTTGTTAATTCTGAAATCTTTGTATAAAGTTTGTGGGTATACTCAGTAAAATGAGACCTATTGCTTTACAGAATTTATGTTCTTTCTTTTAATATTTGATGCATTTACAGCTTGGAAAATTCACAGAAATAATGGCAGGGGAGCCTGATGGTTCAATTTCCTGTCACATAAATTACTGGAAAGATGTTCATTATTCCATCAATGCAGCGTGCCTCAAACCTAATCAGAAACAGAAGTTAATATGTAAAGGAAGGTAAAATGGAATACTGCATTTAACTCCATTATTTCTTTTAGATTTACGTTTGGTCATATATTAGAAAATACTGCTCCTTTTTACAAGTAAATACGTGTCCATGAAGAAAAAGAGAGAAAGAAAAAGATTTATTCTAGTTTTCTTTTATATATTTTAAAAACGTGCTTCAGTCACAGAATTATTTTGTGACATGATCAGCTTTCCAATAAATATTAATCAGGAGCAGACACTCTTATTTGCTTAGACTATTTTAAAACTTGGGTGCATGAAGTTAGAAACATAAGCAAGAAACATAAATTTATGTTTAAATACCCAAATAAAATACCTCAATTTTTCACCGATGCTAAGAATGCACAGCTCCCGTTAGCCTTATTGGGAGTTATGGTTGCTCACCTCTTCTGAATATCACTTCACTTTATTTAGGTGCCCAACTATCAATTTAGGAGCCTATCTTTAGGCACCATACATTTAATAATGTTACACCTAACGTGAGCTGGACAAACAAGCGCAGACTAAATACTGCTGTTGTTTACATTGGTGTAAATCCAGGGTAACCGACTTCAATGAAGCTTCTCCAGTATACCTGAGAACAAAATTTGACAGCAGGTCTTTAGTCATTTCCAGTACATACTGGAAAGTTACCTGTTGTAAAGCTCTTGGAACATGGAAAGTGCTATTTAAATGCTAATTATTTGATTCTATGAGATAGAATATAGCTAGCTGGTGTAAACTCTCTAGAAATTCACTAGAAATTATTTACCATATATCATGATTACACAAAGGACAGTGCTCAGTGCAATCAGATGGTGACAGAAGCAGCCTTATGCCGTGTTTTTACATCAAAAGCTGAGTACCTGTAATTATTCTGTATTAAAAATGGAAGGGTTTCATGTGAATAAGAAAATAAATAAATAAAAAGAGAAAATGTAAAGGACTAAATAGAACGTTACAGGAGATCACATTTGAAAGGAAAGAACTGTGGATTTTCATGTCCAGCTGGTTCTCCCCTCTTCACCATGCAGCACCTCTTCTCTCCTCTACCATACAGACCAGTAATAAAGGGGTAGAGTTCATCCAATTCACATATCATGTGTGCCATCTACAAATGGATTATGGCAAGATGGTAACCTCCCATAGTAAACGTTACAACCAGTTTTCTTTACAAAGTCCTGAAGCATTTTAGTCCTTTTACAACCTTGGCTGGGAAATTGGGTTAGCCTGAAAGCTGCCTTGTTAATTCTGAAAGTAAATGAGAAAGTTTCTGCAAATTTCAGGAATTTCAGGTAATTCCAAAAAATTACCCTGACCTACAATTTTAGCTATTGAATGTTTTTGTCTCCTTTTAGCTCAATAACAGATTACCATCCTTTCAAACTGCCCTTAAAAAGGTAAATCTCCTTGAGAATGCAGGTGCTGCCTATATCTGAAGAAAACAGGTAACAAATAAACAAACTTATTAATGATTTTTGTTGTGGATAGTTCCTGCTCCCATTGATTTTAATGGGAGTTATGGGTCCAATTCTTCTCCTGTTGATGTTAGTGGATGTTTTTGGTTGGTTAGTTTTTACTATCTGTTTCAGGGGGAGCATGATAAATTGCTATTTATTTGTGTGAACATGTTCTGCTATATTGACTGGTTGCAGCTTAGAAAAAAAGTCTGTAAGAATCCCAACAGTTAGTAGCATTCATCCATGAGTTCAGGTGCTCGAATTCTATTTCTGCTGAAGGTGTAGGAACAGAGTTTGGACACCTGCTTGAGCCTCTCTTCAATAACTTGAGACTGGTGATATAGTGGCCTTCAGCTTTCTCAAAACAAGTATGTTTATTATCCCATGGAACACAGTATTAGAGAAAATGAGTTCAAAACAACAAACAGCCTTCATGTATATTTAGTCTCATCTTCTCTTACAAGTCACTACAAACTAAGTTAGATGGCCTTCCCTTTTTGAGTACAGGAAAAGAACAGACTCTGCTTATATCATTTTAGGAAGACAAGGTGCTCTTGGGACCCAGTTTGTCTTGCAGTAAGTGAGTTTCAGTCAGTTTCTCCCTATCTCAGAGGAGCAGCCTTTATTCAAAGCCCCAACTTCCCTGTGTGTGCCTGAGCCAAATTACCCTATTGCTTTGTAACAAGGCCTAGGTGTGAAGTCTTCATTTTGTCTCAGACTGATTTGTCCCAGTCGCCCAGGGCAGGCCACCTAAGAGAATGCCCATGTGTTGATTGGTCCATTGTCTGGCAGTTAGATCCATTCAGTTTTAATGACTTGCAATCACTTGTCTTATGACTGTGGAGGATGGTGCTGAAACTGTCTGCTGCTCTCTGATATTCTAATATCCCATATCAGAAACCCAGTACATAAACCATACATTGTGGGTACAGATCAACATGCACCACACAGATCCCCCACATTTGTCACATCTATAATTTCCTTTGATCCTTCTGTCTGTTCAATGAACTCATATTCTGCTCAGAATTTGAAACAGAAATAGATTTTACTGGCTACTGGAGCTGGATGAAATTTTGCATAAGAGAAGCTTTCAATGAATTTTTTATTAATAATTTCCTTTCCAATTTTTTTTTAATTCTTTCAAAATGTTCTGATTTTTTCAGTTTGTTTCCCCTTTTCTAACAACAAAATGGAAAAAATGGGAAATGGGAATAAGAAGATTGGGGGGGGGGGGATCTGAAAACTGAAAAAAAAAATATTTTAAAAAACTCAGAAAATTTTCACAGAAAGTTTAGAAATCAGAGCATGTTTCAAAACTTTCCACAACAAATATTTACAATTTTTTGACTAGTTACCCATAGGCAAACTCACTGTTGTTATTTTAATTCATGTACAGTGCTAAAGTATTGTACCACAGAGATAAGTGTTTTATAAGCGCCAATAGATAGATCAACTGGATAGATTTTGACATTACAATGGCGGTTTTCAAGGACAGAAATAGTAAATTGGCTAAGAAATTGCCTTTCTTTGAAAACTAAACATGCTTCTCAGTCACGGAAACTGACAGAGAAAAGAAAAACCCGATAGAGAATGTATTCCACTACAGTAAGTCATTGATGAATTCAAAGCAGAGATAACTAGGGTGCTGTATTGCTTGTGTACAGTGCTCTATCACTGAACAGTGTTTTCTTATACCCTTACAAAGACCTCTGTTGATATATTCCATGCAGATAGTGCACTTTTGCTGCCAGATTCATTCCAGAGCAATTTTGAAATTACTTGGGGATATGGATGTTGGGTTCCAGCCATTACTAACTCGGCCAGTTTCACTCACTTCTTTAATTTAATAATCTGGTGATCCCCAGGCTCCATTTATTTATTTATTTGACCTGTTTCTTTGTTTACCTATAGAAAAAACAATTCAAAATATATTATTGAAAAACTGGAAAATTTCAAAAACAAAACCATAATCAATTGATAAGTGGCAATAAAATGATTACCTATCAAAACATTTACAAAAACCAAGAAATTAAAAGCAAGGAAGTTAATAGTTAAGCATCTCATAAGTCTTACAATGCCTGAATAATAAAAATAAACACATTATCTTATAAAGAAAACATGTCTGTTTTATCACAGTACAACCTTAACTCTGACCCATGATATTTGTATTGTCTTTTAAATTTAAATATATAAATATTTTATTATTATAACACTGCCAAGTGGAAAATATAATCAACTGATTTTAAAATAACTGATAATATTTCCCACTTGACAGTAACTTAAAATATAATATTTACATATACAAAATTTTAAAATTATATATTAAAAAAAAATCTAATTGATCCAAAGATACAGAGGCTTATTTAGTTCAGGAAGCATGTACGCTACACCTTTTAGGTCAAGTAAAGCTGGCTAGATTCATCTCTGGAATAATACAACTACATTCAGTCTATTTGCACCAAGGTTAATTTTCGCCCAATTCCTTCTAACTCTGAATCTGAGTAAAAAAATGTGATGTAATTTGTGACATGTTGAAGGGACAAAACACGTGATTGGATGGATTACAGTGTAAATGGCTACAGCGAATCTGAAAGCAGAACTAAAGAATGCAGAACTAATTCTAGGAAGTACCATATATGTATCTGATTGGTAAGCAAAGTTATTGGATTGCAAATAAGAGATAACCGTTAGTATTATGAAGAAAACTGATTATGTTTAATATGCTCAGTGTACAGAAGTAGGAGAAAACAACTCATATGCATGTTTGAAAACTTTAGCTGGTTCTTATAATTTTACATAAAGGGTCCAAGCTGTCCTCACTAACATAAGTACACAGTAAAATGCATGGGCGCTGCACCATGTAATTGAGGGCACAAATGGGCCAAGATCTCTGTCTGGTTATAAATTTCAGCGACAAATTATCTGTAATGAATCTTTGGCCATTCATCATTCACTAGAAGATTTTGCATTACTTTCAGCAACTTTAATGGGAGCCTGCTCCACGACTGTGTTCATGCAGTGTTTATTGGCACATGTTGAAAACAGTCATTAACACACTTTGAAGAGTATCAGCTAGGAGGTATGCAGCTATCATTTAGCTGGCTTGTCTTTTGTTGCTTCACTCCCGTTTTGCATTTATTATTTCTGTTGCCATTGGGCAGCTGGAGGAACATATAAAAGGGGCCGACTGAAAGAATCCCTCCATCAAACAGTACTTAAAGTGGGAAATTTATGGGACTTAACAAGACAGAGGACGTGCATAGAGCATCCCAGGATAGAGTGAGATGGCAGAGCACTGTTCATGCCCTATGCAATGCTTGACGATGCGGGAAGGATTGAGATTTCTGTTGGAGATGGTTCTTCTTTCAGCACATTTTAATTGAAAACCCCACAAAACCTACATTCAAGACTATTTGAAAGCTCCACTAGGCTGTGCTTAACCAGGAGTGGTAAATACTGCTATCAACAACCAAACGCTTCTACATCATCCTAGTCCTTAGAAGGCAAAATCCTGAGCACCTTAGCCAAACTCAGACTGAAGTCAAGAGGACATTTGCCTTAATGAAGACTGTGAAAACACTCAGAGCCAAACTGTGATGGGCATAATGTGGAGGAGCATGTAAGGAGACCTGACCCTCACCTGAAGACCTGTCATGAATATAGCCAAAGGGTACACAGTGCCCCAAAGGCAATGGGTAGGGATACTGGTTATTTTCCACTACCTCCCCTTTCTTTTTTTCCCCTCCCCCAGTTTTCTAGGCTTAAAAGACTAGATACAGGTAAGTATATACATAATAGTTCCATATGATCCATAAATAGGTAGGTATGCAGATGTTAGGTGTGATATAATATATAGGTAGGTACAAGTTTACCTTCAGAGGATGCTAAATGCAAACTTCTATGGCAAGGATCACCCACGATCCTAACCCCCACTACCTAGGAGTCAGCCTGGTTTACAACCTAACCTATCAACAACATCTGAAGCAGGTGTGCCATAAAACAAAATTTTGCATCAATATCACCCAAAAGCTAGCAGGTTCTAGCTGGGGTTGTGATGCTCAAATGCTATGAATGGCACCTATTTTGGGAAGAAGTTTGCACATGGACCTCATCCATATCCAGCTAAATGCGCCTATGAGACTTGTAACTGGCACCCTGAAGTCCACTCTGCTTCCAGTCCTTGCAAACATCCTTCCTTTGACCATCTGGCAAGAGATGGCTACGTTGCACCAGTACAAGAAAGCTCTCGCTAACCACAAGCTCCTGCTCCGTGACATCATTGTGCACCTGCCTTACGCTCACCTTAAGTCCTGCCAACCTTTCTGGGTAGCTGGAGACACTCTTCTGTCATCCATTTCAACCCAGAAGATTCCTGGTGGATACAATGAGCAGGCGCTGATGTAAACAATAAGTACCTCATAGATCAGGGTCGGGTGACCAGATGTCCCAATTTTATAGGGACAGTCTCGATATTTGGGGCTTTTTTTTAATATGGGCTCCTATTGCCCTCCACCCCCGTCCCGATTTTTCACACTTGCTATCTGGTCACCCTATATCAGGGGATGGCAAACTTTTTGGCCTGAGGGCCACATCTGGGTATGGAAATTGTATGGCGGGCCATGGATGCTCACGAAATTAACAATTTATGTTCAAACAGGGACAACACAAGTTTGTTTCAAAATCAACACTATTAAAATAATTCTGTTGAACAATGCACTGTTAGAAAATTACATTACTGAGCTGCTTGTTGATTTTACCACACAGTTTTGCTCCGGTCTGAACACAAATTGTATGTTAGCTAAAACTTTTCAGTGTACTGCACTACGTAAAAGTTGGGTAGTTTTCATGTTTATTGTTGACTTCTTTACAATCTGTAATTAGCTTTGTTGAATCATCAGCGTTTCTCCATTTGACCTGGCAATAACCAAAATATATTCAAATTATTTTAGCTTCAAAGTAAACCATAATTAAGCAATGTTGTTGTTAATCGATTTAACTCTGAAGAAGAGATATGCAAATAAACTTTATTTAATAAAGATACATTTTAGGGGAAATAAACATAAAACCTTACTTACTATTATAAATATACTATCATAACGAATTACAATAATTAAACCAAACTTACCCCCTTTCCCTGCCCTCATTGATTTATGTGAACAATGCAGCTGGTCACCCTTCTTTACAATGGCATCAAAGTCCGGTGTCATTCCATTGTGGAAATCTGCAATACCAAGCTGAGATGCTGGTCAGTTAACTGGGATCTATAGTGAGATTTGTTGTAATTCTGCAGGGAAAATGTTTGTTCGCATATATAGTGGAGCTGAACAGAACAAGAATTTTCTGTGCCACCTTGCGGATATTTGGGAACTTTGTTTCACTCAAGGAGGCATATAACTCATACAATTCAGAAAAAATGGACTTTTCCTTCAAGGTGGAATTGCACTGGAGATCAATGAGCTTCAGTTGTAATTCTTTCAGTCAAATTACAGTGGGCACGACACCAGCTCCAGTATCTTCTCTACCGTCTCAAAAGCTCGACAGGCCTGACACGGCCAGTAGTTTGCCCACCCTGTCATAGATGATCACACTATTAAACCATCTGGTTCCTTGCTTCACTGAAGACAGCAGATGACCATCAACCATGTTAGGATGTTACATGGAAGGTGCAAGCACCTGATGCACAAATGGAGCATCAAGGATTCACCACAGTGCAAATGCAAAGATCTCCAGACCATCAAACACGTTGTGAACAAATGTCCCATCTTTTCATTTCCAGGAGGTATAGCAAAGGTGCCCTCTGCAGCTCCTGAAGCCCTCGAATGGATTTCAAACCTTTTTATTAACCTGTAAATGTGCTATTTCCATATGAAAGAAATGCAAAGACTCATGGAAACTTAATGGGTTTTGTCACATAAACACAATTATAGTCTCACGCTACTGCTACGGTAACATTAATTATACGCTGTTAAGTCCAAATGTACAGTGGAAAAGGTGGTGTGAAGTTTTGCTGTGTGGGTAGCTTGTTAGATGGATTGAACACATGGATAGTTCATGCAGAATTGTTATACTCAGATAAGGTATGCAGGGATTGCTACCTCCAAATTCTGGAGTTCTCAGTGTACATGCATTCCTTGCTTGGGCAGCATCCCATTGAATTCAATGAGCAAGGGCCTCAGGATTCCGTTTTCTGTATATACATATGTATGAATTCATGTTTCTCAACTATTCAGCAGGGTGTTCCTTTAAAATAGTTCCCCTCCTAACAGCACCTAAATGAAGCAAGTGGCATGCAGTGTGTGCTGCAGGTGGGTCAGCAGGAGCACTTCTGCAGATCTGCACTGCTCAGACATTTTTGATGTCGTACTGCGTAGTTCATCAGATTTTGGAGTGAGGGTAGCAATCAGCAATAGTTCTTGTATAAAAAGAGAAATTAATTGGCACTAATAATTCTCCTTTACAACAGATTCTCAGCTTAAGATAGAGCTTCTTCACCCTCCGCACACAGCCTGCCAAAATATGAGTGAGTGTCACTGCTGGATTCTGTTGAAGAGATTGTTTTGGCTGGAATTTGACAGGCACAGATGGTATCACAAGCTGTAAGTTCCCTAGTTCTCTTTGGCTGAACAACAGCTCAGGGCCTTCTCACAGTTTGCTGAGTATAGAACGTGAGATCATTGATTTGTTCCAAACTATATCTCCACTGGTTTTCTTAGCAACAACTGGCATATTTCAGCCTGATTCTAAAAAATACTCAGCTGCCAATTTCTTGAAAACTGTCATGCCTTGAACAATGTAGTTAGGTCGACCTAACCCTTACTGCAGACACAGCTAGATCAATGGAAGAATTCTTCTGTAAAACTAACTACCACCTCTCTGAGGGGTGGATTAACTACACTGATGGAAAAAACCCCTTCCGTCGATATAGGAAGCATCTACACACAGCACTACAGTGGTGTAACTACAGCTCTGCAGCTGTGCTGCTTGTACTGTAGAAGTAGCATAACTCTTTTACACCTTTCTGTATGTCTGGATGGTTAAAACAGTTGCCTGTGCTCCGATTATTCCCACCTTGACTAATGTACTCACTTCCTCTCTACCCTCACTGGCTCTGACACTGCTTCCCTCCAATCTGTCCAAATCTATTTAATGGAGGGAGGGAGAGACTTGGAGCACACAGCCAATCAGTGCAGGGCAGAAAAAGTCCATCAAACTGTCCAGAGATCCCTGCTTTGGCTGCTTCTGTAGCTTCTTCGTCTTCCAGTTGGAGTCTCTTGCTACTTCCTCTCCGCAGTTTTCCCCCCAAGGGCACATGATAGGGTGGAGGGGATGCACCGCCAGAATTCCCAGAGTTGGGGATGGATCTCCCTGGCACAGTTCAGGATCCTGGGCGAGGGGTGGCCCCATTTTATTCCCTCCTTCTAGTACAGCAGTTCCTGCAAAGTCACAAAATTTTGCTCACCGTTCCTTTCCCTCCAAATGAGCAACACTGTGTCCATCTCTCTCTCCCAAGACTCCCTGCTAGAGTCAGGGCCGGCTCCAAGCACCAGCCTGCCAAGCATGTGCTTGGGGCGGCGCCTGGAAGGGGGCAGCTCGGCGGGGCGCTCCAGCCCAAAAGCGGGGCCGCGACTGGGCTCGCCGCCCTCCCTGCGGGGCTCCGGCCGCCGGGGAGAGCGGAGCCGCAGCGGGCTCGCCGCCCTCCCCCCGGCGCTCCGGCTGGTTGGGGAGAGCAGGGCCCCACCCGGGCTCGCCGCCCTCCCCCCGGTGCTCCGGGCGGTCGGGGAGAGCGGGGCCCCGGCCGGGCTCGCCACCCTCCCCCCGGCACTCCAGCCGGTCAGGGAGAGAGGAGAGCCGCCCTCCCCCCAGTGCTATGGCCGCCGGGGGCTCTCTGCCCTCCCCCCGCACTCTGGCCGCCGGGGAGAGCAGAGAGCCCTGGCCGGGCTCTCCGCCCTGCTCCCGGCGCTCTGGCCGCCAGGGGCTCTCCTCCCTCCCCCCAGCGCTCTGGCTGGTCGAGGATTGCGGTCCCACAGCCGGGCTCGGCGCCCTCCCCTGCCGCGCTGGGGGGGTTGGGTGGCAGGTGGCTTTTTTGCCTAGGGCGGCAAAAAAGCCAGAGCCGGCCCTGGCTAGAGTGTGGACCTCACCTTCCAGTTTGCTGGCTTCTCTCCACACACTCCAAAATGGAACCTCAGAACATGGTCTTCTGACTGACTGACCTCCTGTTCCCCATACTCTGGGCAGAACTTTCTTGAACGTTGGTCTCTTCCATCTGGACAGGTTCTCCTTGCAGTGTAGCTCCTTCCAAAGTAATAACACAACCTGTGGTGTAGTGCTTGAGGCAGCCACCTATCCAGACCTGGCCTAAAGCTGCCCTTGTTCAGACTAATTCATATCTGATCACATTTCCACATTTCTCTATAGCTGTTTTTCTGTTCTGCACCTAACTTCCCAGCCCTGCAACCTTCTCCCTCCACACAGGAAAAAAAAGAGGCACTCATGACAATAACACAGAAGGAAAAGCTTGTAAATACATCATAATGGTTAGCTGGCACAAACAGGTATGATTCCATTGAAGTCAGTGAAACTGACCTTTTTTAAACCACAGCTGAATCTGACTCCTTTTCTCAGGATATTCATTCTTTTCAGGCTTAGAGAAGTCAGCCAATGTCAACTACTTGCTGTTGCTTTTTTCTGTCAAAGCACTTCTACGTTTCTGTGCTTACAACAACCTTTTTGTTGGGAACAGTGAGTTTTGTAACAATAATGAGCTTGTCTATGATTCTCCATCAATCTAATTCTCAAGTCTCTTCAAAGTTTGCCAAGCTCTATGGTTTACCAATCTGTACTTGAGGCTTCTCACAGCAATTGTGAAACAGATGCCAAGTTGCTGTATAGTATTTGTTTATTTGTCCATTACCATGATCTGTCAGAATCTGTCTCTGTTGGCGGGATGATTTATTTCTAGCAGCAAATTATAAGCCTGTCTTCAGCTAATGTCATATGGGGTGGGATTTTCAAAAGTGCCACTGATAGTCACTTGAACTCATGCTCCTAAGTCACTCTGTTAAGGTATTTTGGGAGACAGGCCTAGCAGAAACATACATTGCTTTTGAGGTAACTTTAAGCTGGACAAGTGTCCATGTGATTGGGCCATCCTCCTTAAACCCTGTATAGACAATCCCATTTATCAACATGAAGATGAATGTCTACTTCACCCTTAGGCCATATGTTTTGTCAACATACAGCATACATTTACAGGGTTGCTTTTCTTTGTATTTCTAACAATATTTGAATGCAAACATTTATGTATACCATATGTTTTGTTGTGCTGAATGTGACAGAACAGTATTCAAATTTCTTGGCCAAAACACACTGTATACAATAATTCTGAAGATAAACTGAGAATTATTCCCTCCTTTACATGTATTTCAATGTGAAGGGACATTGCCATGTTAAATAATACATATCCTAATAAAATCTGCTTTCCTAGGTTTCTAGGAACATGTTAGCTTTTTAAAATTGAAAGCATGTTTAAATTCTCGTTTATTTTTATTGCTTTTTCATTTGGTTTACTTTTTACATTTCAGTTAATGTTGGCAATGAAAATAGACAAATCATTTGCACTTCTTTTTATAGTCAGTTTTGTGTCACTTTTACTTTCAGGTTTTAATGTTCAGCACAATATGTCAATGTTTAGTTTGCAAATACTATACGGGACTGTTCATTTGAGTATAAATAAAACTTCCACTGGAATTAAAACAAAAAAAAAATCTTGGAAGCATTTCTATTAATCTTTGATTACACAAAACTCCCTTTTCCCTAAATTTTGAGCCAAATTTGCCTCTTTAGCAATGTTACCGGCATTGCAAAAAAATGGATCAAAACATGTTAAAAATTGTGAAGAAGCTGATTTATTATCTTATATAGTCTAAATATTAGAAAGACAAGGTGAGTGAGATAATATCTTTTATTGGACCAACTTCTGTTGGTGAGAGACAAGATTTCAACCTACAACACTGCACAGACAGAGAATATCCTATGTCTCAAGCATGAACCAATAGGCAAGAATGAAGAGCTCGTGAATCTTACAAAGCACAGAAACAGAAAATGTCTGGCAGATTATACTTATGCTGATTTGGGGGGGGGGGAGATATTTAATCCTTTTAAATGCAATTACATTTGGAAAAGTGTCTATGTAAAAATGGTCCCCTGTGCTGATCTACAGTTGGAATTGTGGTTGCTCTGCGCCTCTGAAAATCGGACCACTTTAATTAAGTGCCTAGTTGGTGCATAAATATAGGCACATGTCTGAAAACTCATCTGTACAGGTGGTCACTACAGGAGACAATGGTGGAGCAGTGCTGAAGGAAGCGTGCTCATGCTGGACCTGTTCTTTCCCCGTGCCCAAATTAACATATCTTTGGTGGCAAAGCTGAGACTTTTGGCCTCTGGGCAAATCTCTTCTATGTTCCTTAACTAGAAATTTCCTCTGTTGCATTGTAGAGATTGTACCCAGGCAGCAGGTCTTTTTTGTTGCATCTCTTTTAAAAGTCAGGTAGTGTTAATTACAATCTGGCTCATACTGGAGGTGATACAGAGCTACAGTGCCCCAGGGGGAGCTCCAGGTGGGGATTGTGTTTCCCCAGCTCTCTGGTGTGCAGGGGAAGTTTTCAGGCTGCACCATCCTTTCAGATCCTTCAAGCCAATAAGGAAACTGTCAGGTCCATCACTCGCCCTTCCCTACCCTTTGGGACAAATTTGTAATCCTAGAGCAATCCATGAGCTCCCCCAAGTGCAAGTGACTGAGCTCTTCCCACAAGTCCACCCCCCATCACATGTAAAAGGTCAAGGATATTCCCTTCCACCAGCAGCATCACTCTGGATAAACTGTAGGGTTCTAAGTTTGCTCTGTAAATGTGCACAATAAAGAAAAAAAACCTCACAATATCATTCCTGTGTTATTTGACTCCAGTGAAGGGAACAGTTCTGATAGCATGGATGTTTAACCTCAATAAACCATTTCTGCAGTAATATAAAATGTATTTTTAATCCTGAATGAATCAGTCTGTCTGTGCCTCATTGTGTCCACAAGCCATGAATAGAGTGTGGATGATGATGCCAATGCAAACAGTTCTTTGCATCAACATTAAGCACGAATAAAGTAACTTCCTTCTCCCTGCGTTTGGCAGCATTACACCTGCTTATTCTCCTGAGCCCAGCCTGGTTGTGCTTGCTTCATTATAATGAGAAACTTCCAAACCTTCTAAGAGGGATGAGTAATGAGTCAGTAATTCCCAAATTCTAGTCCCAGTTCTGATACTGACTCCTGGTATGGCAGGTCACTTACTCTACCTGCCTCAGTGTACCCATCTGTAAAATGGGAAGAGTAATATTTAACTGCCTACCTCATAGGTTTGTTAGTATTTGTAAAGTGGTTTGAACTCAAGATATGGTGTGCTAAGAAATATTGTTGTTAAAACATATTACAGAACACATCCATTAAGGAATATATAGAAAGAATACACTTTAGATATCAAAGATGCAGGGCTGTCCCTAGGAGGGTTTGGGGCCCGAGGTGGAAGTGACGGATTTGTCTCGTCCGGGACCAACCACGCCGGCTAATTGCACTGGCCCGTGGACCCCTGTCCCCAAAAGCGTGGGACCCGGAGCAGAGGGACCCAGGGTGGAAGTGACAGATTCATCTCTTATGGGACCAACTGCGCCGGCCGATCGCACCAGCCCGCAGGACCTGGAGAGGTCACCTCAATTCACCCTACCCAAGGAACAGCTCTGCAAAGATGCATAAAATTTATATTCCTATGTTATCATGAATTGTTACCACATTTAAGTCTCATAAATAATCTGAGTCCAAATTCTACCATTTTCAGACCCCCTAAACATATAATCTGTGCTCATGAAGCTAGTCTGCCAAGCTAGCAGTCCAAACAATTCAATGTGCTGTGTGGCAGTGCCAGCTGGTATCAGAGTTTATAAATGAAAATATTTTGCTTTCGTTTCAGTACAGATTGTGAGCTCTTCAGACTGTTGTTATTTGTGTCCTGTGCAGTGCTGAACACATTGTGAACATTTAATGGGAAGCAGGCCCAGACATGTCCTTAGCTAAACTCTGTCTCCTGACCCCCTCCATTCCAATTTTAATTTATTTGTCAAAAGTAGAAAAATGAGGTATGCATAAAAATATTTTTTGTTGTTGCTATTTCTACAAATAAAGGACTAGATCCTGCATTATGCTCCCAAAGCTCCCACTGACTACACTGGGAATTGTGTGTTTGTAAGCAATGCAAGATTGGGGTCATAGCTATTAGACCAGTGCCTGGTAGCATGGCTGCACTTAAGCATCTTTCAACCTTTCTGATTTAAACACCTTTTTTGAGATTTTTTTTTAACTTGGATTTCTCATGTGGCCAAGATATTCAGGTTTGGAAAATAACTACTGAGCATGCAAAGTAGATCATTTCATACAAATTTTGTTAGCAGTGATGATTTGTATTGTGCTGACTGCATTTTTTTAAAAAAAGTCCTCACACTTCCACTGAATTTGACAGGACCAAGTGCCTGATCTTGAAAGCACTAACGTATATGAGTAGCTGTACTCATGTGAGTAGTTTCATTGGCAGTAATGGGTAAAACTACTCATATAGGTAAGTATTTGCAGGCTTGGATCCTAATAATGCAACTTCATAGATTCACAGATTCCAAGGCCAGAAGGGATCTTTGTCTGATCTCTGTAACACAGGCCACAGAACTTTCCCAAAATAGTCCCTAGAGCAGATCATTTTGAAAAAAAATCCAATCTTGATTTAAAAATTGTCAGTGATTGAGAATCAACCATGACCCTCAGTAAATTGTTCCAATAGTTAATTATCCTCACTGCCAAAAATGTATACCTTATTTCCCGTCTGAATTTGTCTAGTTTCACCTTCCAGACATTAGATCATGTTATACCTTCCTTTGCTAGATTGAAGACATTATTAAATATTTGTTCCTTATGTACTTATAGATTGTAATCAAGTCACCACTTAACCTTCTCTTTGTTAAACTAAATAGATTGAGCACTTTGAATCTATCACCGTAAGACATGTTTTCTAATCTTTTAATCCTTCTCGTGGCTCTTCTCTGAATCCTTTCTAATTTATCAATATCTTCCTTGAATTGTGGACACCACAACTGGACACAGTACTCCAGCAGCAGTCACACCAGTGCCAAATGCAGAAGTAAAATAACCTCTCTATGCCAACTTGAGATTCGCTGTTGCATCCCAGGATTGTATTAGCTCTTTTGGCCACAGCGTCACATTGGGAGTTCAAGTTCAGCTGATTATTCACTGTGACCCCCCAAATCTTTTTCAGAGTCACTGCTTCCCAGAATAGAGTCCCCCATTCTGTAAATTTGGCCTATATTCTTTGTTTCTACATGTATATCTTTACATTTAGCCCTATTGAAACACAGGTTGCTTACGCCCAGTTTACCAAGTAATCTTGATCGCTCTTAATCAGTGACCTGTCATCTTCATTATTTACCACTTCTCCAATTTTTGTATCATCTGCAAACTGTATTTTATGTTTACTTCTACATCATTGATAAAAATGTTAAATACTGTAAAGCCAAGAACCAATTCCTGCGAGACCTCACTGGAAACTCACCCACTTGAATTTAACTATAAACTTAATTCTGAAAAATATATCAGTAATAATTCTCCTTTGAAAGGTATGTTACTTGACATATTTGTAAAATTATTTATATAGTGACACACAAAAACTGCATTAAAATAGTATGTGATTGTGTAATCAAACTCTGTACCATAATGCATACATACAAAAGGGCTGAATTAAAGTTACAAAAGCAGCCTTACTTCTGATATTTTCTAACTTTTGATTGCTTGCCTTTGCCACCTTAAAGATGGTTTTTCAATATAGTTTTTCTGGGTAATTTTAGAATTTGACCCCTTGACCTTCTCTTGTCTGTAAATTACCAGGCACAGCTTTTATTCTATATAAACAATAGCAAACAGCAGAAAGAGGACAAATTATGATGTCCTCCTCAGTAATTACTTTATTCAATGGGAGTTTTACCTAAGTAAGGATTTCAGCGTTTGTCCCAAGAACAATAATCTGGGAAGGATGGAGATCATGGGAAGCCAAGAGAAAGTAAGCACATCAATGAGAAGATGGAGGGAGAAAGGAGCTGAGAGTTTATTAGAGAAAAACAAAGAGGGAGAATGTGAATTCAGCCAGCCACTAAAGCAGACACGTTGATAAAGAAGGGAAAATTCTGAAGTTCTGTTAAACTCCAATCTGCTTCTGTGATAATAGGATCAGCCCCTCAAAGAGCCCAGACATGTAACATGCAGACAATTAACCTGCAGTTCTATTGGACAATGATTGCCAGTCTACTAACTCCCATTTTGTTTAATTTTTAATACAAACCCATGTTCTAAAAATAGTGAGCCATTTGGAGCTGAAAAAAAGGATGTGTGTGGCACAGAGAAGGCTGAGGAAAAACACAAAGCTGCATCATTTTAACAGCTCTGCTGATATTTCTGGTGTTATACCACTATTTGGTCATGGTTATGAAATCTAAATTTTACTCAGTGGGATTGCTTTGGCTAACAGGTCCCCATTTTGGCCCCTTTATAAAATAAAGTGCAATATGTCATAGTAACAGTCATCCTTCTCGTTCCTGTGATCCATCACTCTGAACTTTATTTGATTTGTGTGTGTGTGTGTGTGTGTGTGGTTTTGTTTTGTTTTAAAATTGTTTCAACTGGCATTTGTTAGAATCAATTTTCATTTATTTAAACTGCATAACGTGTTTTTACAAAACCTTAATTTTGGGGCAAATTTGATCTGACAGTGTCTTTTTAATGTGACACTAGTAAGGACTCATGCAAATAGTTGCTTTCTTGTAACAATGGACAAGGAATTTTATTAGACTAAGGAAAACTGGGCAAAACTTTCAAAAGTACCTAAGTGACTTAGGTGCCCAAGTCCCATTTTCAAAAATAAGTTAGCCTCTTAGAAATCAAAATCTCATTAAAAGTCAATTAAACTTAGGCTTGTAAGGGCCAGATTTTTTAAGGTATTGCTAAGGTGTCTAAAGATGTAGGTTGGCACCTACTGGATTATTCAAAAACATCTATCTGTATCATTAACTGCCCAAATATCTGGCCCTAAGTATCTAATTTGCTTCTGAAAATGAGACTAGGGCACTTACAACCCTTTTACCCATTATCCCTAAAACCACTCTGCCTTTCTCTGCTTCATTGCAAAGCTTCTGTGTGAAACCTCTGCCAGCTATCCTCCAGCCTGGCTTTCTGCTTTAAAGAAACATACATAGCCTTCCATAAAGAGGAATGGAATAGTACTATACATAAATAATTGTTGGAGATAACTACAGATAAACAAATTGCATTGCCCACTTCGTCTCCTGTGTACCCAACAGAGTTCACCAGTGGAGGAAAGCAGGAAAATTGGAGGGTTTTTTCCCCCTTAACTTGCATGTACTCTATAAGGAAGAACCTACAACGGGAGGAAAATGGTGCATTACCAACATCACTGCTATCTTTTCCTATGCCTGCACCTGTGGGGGCCCTGGCTAAACAGGCATCCTGGCCCTGGAGGCTTCTACCCAGATCCTGGTCTTAATTCACTGGGAATGTGGCCTTCATATCCCTGATGAAGAAAGCCATGGAACCACCCTGTGTGAGAGATAACTGTTGGTAGAGTCCCGCAGGCAGCAGTTAAGAGAGCTACAGGAGGAGGTGGCTCATCTGAGTAGCATCTGGTTGCACGAGGACTTCATCAACAAGATGCACATGGAGACATCTGGGTTGGAGGGTGCAAGCCGAATAGAAAACATTACAGCAGGATCAAAGGAGGAAGAAGAAACAGCTGCTCTGTGGGGAGGAAGCTGACTTGTAGTGACCTTGGGCAGCAGATGATGCTCCCTCCTTCCCCCCCTCCCCCGCAAAATCCCCCATCCATTGAGGTCAAGAACCACTATGCTGTATTGGCAACAGGAGAAAAAAGTCAGACTTCAATAGCTGAGATAGAAAAGCCACCTGCCCTAGGGTTGCCAGGTATCCAGTTTTTGACCAGTACTGTAGCCAATGGGAGCTGTGGGGGCGGCGCCTGCTGGCACGGACAGTGCACAGAGCCCCCCTGGCAGCCCCTCTCCCTAGGAGCCAGAGGGACATGTCTCCGCTTCTCAGGAGCTACCTGAGGTAAGTGCCACCTGGAGCTCTCACCCTGAACCCCCTCCCACACCCTAACTCCCTGCCCCAACCTTGAGCCCCTTCCTGCACCCAAACTTCCTCCCAGAGCCCACACCCCAACCTCCTGTCCCAGTCTTGAGCCCCCTCCCACACCCAACTTCCTCCCAGAGTCTGCACCCCACACTCCAAACCCCTCAGCCCCAGCCAGGGACCTCATCCTGCACCCCAAACCCCTCATCCCCAGCCCCACCCCAGAGCTCGCACCCCCAGTTGGAGCTGCCCAGTAGCATGACAAGCAGGGACAGTCCCAGGGCAGCAAGGCAAGTCCATGGCACCCCGACTTGGTACTGCAGGCAGAGAGTCCACCCTGGGTGCGACCAGCACCCAGTGAGCCAGCACCATCCCTGGTGTGGTGGCGATGAGTCTGTCCTTGGCTGGTGCCTGTGTTATACCAATAAAAACTAGCAGGATCTTATTAAAGGGAACAAGATAAAGATGCCACATTTATTATGATAACAATTTGATTTATGACCAATAACTAATATTTTAATCCTTATACACACACATTATACCTAATACCTATACACACACACACACACACACATCCGTCAGATGTTCTGCAGCTGCTGCATAGTTACCAGTCCTGCTTGAGTCTGTGGCTTGAGTTTGCAGCTTGGGTTCGTAGCTTGTGGCGGCTAATTGGCCAGGAAAGCCGGGCACAAGGACGAGCTGGGTCTCTGTTGGGCATGCACCGATGCCCTTCCATGTTGGCAGCAGAATGTTACCCTCCTCCAAAGTTTTCCATCTTACCCATCCTTTTTGTAGGCATTAGTTTGAATCCAGAGTCTATAGGTCTTGCTGTGTCACGCTGCCTTCAGGTTTGGTGATTGATCACCCGTCAATTGCAGACATGACTTTCAGCCCTGGACCGGGCTTTGATCTTCCTTCTATTGTACCTTTTCTTTTTAGGGTGGATTCTTTTTACTTTGTTAGGGCTCTTGTCTGCATCTTCAGCTGTTGGTGTTTGAACTCTATTTAATCAGGACAGGCTGGGGCTGGAGGTTGATTCCATCATCCATACATACCTCATTCACACATCTAAGCTAAACTAATAAGATTACAGCAGGGTTTGCAAAAATGAAGGTTGCAGCAAGCCCTTACAAAATGGAGTAAGCATTGTAAAATGGGGTTTGAATTACAATATGGCAAACAGTGAACAGAAGTTACAATATTGACAAGTATAATGGATCGCAAACAGTGAACAGAAGTTACATTGTAGGCAAGTGTAATAAATGGTGAACAGAAGTTACAATACTGAAACAGTGCAAGTCTTAGGGTACATCTACACTACAGGGGGGAGTCGATTTAAGATACGCAAATTCAGCTACGTGAATAGCGTAGCTGAATTCGACGTATCGCAGCCGACTTACCCTGCTGTGAGGACGGCGGCAAAATCGACTTCTGCGGCTTTCTGTCGACGGCGCTTACTCCCACCTCCGCTGGTGGAGTAAGAGCGTCGATTCGGGGATCGATTGTCGCGTCCCGACGGGATGCGATAAATCGATCCCCGAGAGGTCGATTTCTACCCGCCGATTCAGGCGAGTAGTGTAGACCTAGCCTAAGTGATTTAAGCAGGAATTGGATTGATAGTGAAACTTACAAAGGCAGCTGACTGAACAGCTATGGCTCTTAACAAGCATCTTAATTGTTAATTAGCCAGTTATTGGGGTAACCAGTTTTATGAATGAATATTGTTTCATTCATAAAACTTTACTTATGAAGTTACAGTAATAAAGTGAACAATTAAAAACAATTTCATTCATCAGTTCTACACCTGTGAGTGGAGCTGGGGCACAGTGCAGAGAAGAAGGAAGAGAGCTACCAAGACAAAGGAGAGGGGGAAGGGCCTGGAGCCAGACATAGCCTCAGCCATCTGTGGCCACTGGCACCACCACACAGCTCCCTGCATGCCCAACACCTCCCCACCTCCCTGCCACACCAATCCCCATCTCCCCCAATAACCCTCCCAAGAAAAGGCCCATAAAACATCTTCCTGTCAAAACCCTCCCACAAAGCCCCACATCCCCTCTCTCAAACCCTACCCTGCTCCTGCTCCTCATCCTTGCCAAGCCCATCTCCCCACCTCGTAAAAACCACTCCTTCTCCCCCAATACCCACGATCCTCAAACCACATCCCTCCGTCTTTATCCCTATGCCCCTGCCCCTCCACAACACCATAGTCCCTCATACATCCACTGCCCCCCAGCACCTGAGTCCATCTACCCTACTCCTTGCTGCACAACTATCCTCTCCTCTCTTCAATTACTCCAGTCCTTGAGGGCTCACCAGGCACCTCCCACAGGGCCCCTCATCCCTTTAGCCCAGGGGCTTGCTCAAGGGTTGAGAGAGATTCTTAGGAGCAGGTGGGTGTAGGGGCTCAAGGGAAAGTAAGAGATAGAGACCTTGAACAACACTCACACCACTGAACAGCTGATCACCGGCACATGGGAGGCACAAGGGGGAGGAGCTGATTGTGTGGGGCTGCCGGTGGGTGCTAAGCACCCACCATTTTTTTCTGTAGGAGTTGGCACCTATGTGTATAGGAATGGCAAAAGATTATAGACTGCACTATGTTCATAGCTGCCCAGGGGATTAGCAGAACATCTTAAAAGCTCTTCACATGTTATGAATCATCTGAGTACTCGAGAGCCCTCCTTTTCTTTCTGAGTCAAAAAGTTTAAATTCTCTTTCTCCCAGAAAGCTGTGTCTCTTTGATGATGCTTCCCCTGCCTAAGGTGTGTTTGAAGTGCCAGTTGTTTTGTAGTTAAAGCCAATATTAATCATTCTGAGTTGGATTAAGTTTATGACATTTTTAAAGAAAATGGAATGTAGACTGAATGAGATCAAGGTGAGATTCTGGAAGACAATTCATTTTGTATAGTATCAGTGTTACAGACTGCTGGCATTTGTGCTGTAGCTCGTATGTTACATACATTGTATGATTAAACATGGCTAGAAAGAGGTACAGTAAGCAGGTATCCATTCTCTCTGAAATGTATGAATATCTTTGTATGTCACTCGATTCTCAACCTCTGCAGTCTCTCGTTACGGTGTAGGATATTGCAGATGGATTGAATTGAACATTTGAAGCCAAGCTAGATCATTAGGCTATTCAAACTGCAACTAGAAGCTCACAGAAGCCTTCTCCAGGTAGGTGTTTATTTGGGCTGACGACATATGTTCTTACTGCGGAAGAGAATGTTCAGAGCTAAGTGCACTGCTTCTGTTCCTTCTTGGCATCCTGGCAATATGATTTCCCCTGCAGAGGGGTAAATCTGGAAATTAAAATAAAACTGTCCAGCAATGAGACTTAAACAATTAAAATCAAAGTGGGGTAGGGACATTATATAACTGACAAGGCATACTGAATTAATAACTATGATAAGGCAGGTCCTTACACCTTTAAGTGAAAAATACAACAGCTAAGGTTTTTTTTTAAGCTTAGCATAAATTTAAAAAAAAATTGCTGTGAAGAAACACCTGAAGCAACTGCTCCTTGCAGAATAAGAAGTGCTTCCTTGGGAGCCTGAAGACACCACAATCAAGGATAGCAGTGCTTACCATTTGCAGAGTGTTTTCATCTTCAGAGCTTTACAAACATTATCTAATTATTCCTCACAAACCCAGGAGAGTTAGGCAAGTATTATAACAAGTCTGTGGCCAACAAGGAACTTCGGAGTTGTCACTGATTTGTATCATGGCCACTTTTGGCAACAGCCAGGACAGAATTCAGAGCTTCTAGCTTAAAAAGCACAGCCCCCAATCACTAGAGGTTAATGGGAGACTCTCTGTTAGCAGTACCCATGCCACACAGTGGAGCAGTTCTAACTATATCAGTATAGGACAGTGCTATATATTCACAAGCCAGTTCATTATAGTATAGCTAACCTCCTCTTACAGTTGGGGAAACTGGGGCAGAGAAAGGGCAAGGGGCTGATTTTCAGATGGCGCTGAACATCCACAACTCTAAAAAGTCATTGAGAGAGGCAGGTACTCAGGCTTTCTGAAAATCAGGCCCCAAGGTGAGTTATCAAAAGCCACACAGGCAATCAGGAGTAGAACCTTGGCCTTCCAGCCCTGTGTTCCAATCATACCGCAGGCAGGAACAGAGGTAACTCTGCTGGTAGCAAAGACACTGAAGAATGTTAATACAGCCTTATAGAAAATACCATCATGTTCTCTCTCTTCTTCCACAGCACTACACTACTGGCTGGTACTGAATCGCAAAGGAACAGTCTCAGAACAGCTCTTTCTTCCCACCATATCTGGCTCATAAAACTAGAATCCAAGGGTACTTGTCTACACTGTAATTTGACACCCGCAGCGCCTGGTGTCCAGCCAGAGCCAGAACATCTACACTGCAATTAAACAGCCCCTTAGCCCGGTCCCTGTGAGCCCAGTCAGCAGGCACAGGCCTGCCACCCAGGGCCGGCTCCAGGCACCAGCTTAACAAGCCGGTGCTTGGGGCGGCCAAGGGAGAGGGGCAGCACCTGCGGCAATTCGGGGACAGCAGGTCCCTCACTCCCTCTAGGAGCGAAGAACCTGCCGCTGAACTGCCGCCGCCGATCGCGGCTTTTTTTTTTTGCTTGGGGCGGCAGAAATGCTGGAGCCGGCCCTGCTGCCACCGGTTTTTAATTGACATATCCTAACAGCACCTGCTCCTCATCAGTGTAAAGCAGGGCCATCCAAACATGCCCTGAGTCAATGGTAAGTAACTTGCAAAGAATGGCAGGTCAGCACCATGAAAGAGATCCTGGCCCAACTCAAGTCAATGGGAGTTTTGCCATGGATTTCAGTGGGGCCCTAGTTTCACCCCTAATTTGCACAAAATGAAGCAAAACACTGCTGTCCATGTGAATAATACAGAGGTGTAGCTCAAGGAGTCTACAGCTGTCAGCATGCAGTGCTCCATCTTGATCTGAACAGGCTGACTTCCAGAGGCTCTAGGCCCCAACATACAGTCTACCCAGCTGGTATAACATATTTCCTGGTGGAACCTTCAATCACAAAGGCTCATGCAGCTTAGCCTAGGATGGTGAATTGCACATGGTTAACTCTCATCTCTATGGGTCACAAGACTCAAGTCAAGATAGAGCCACTTTGGTACCAATTTTGGTCCTGTTCTTCTTTTTGCGGATACAGACTAACACGGCTGCTACTCTGAAACCTTTGGTACCAATATAGTCAATGTGAGATTTGCTGCTTGGCTTGAGATGAAGCACTGAATGTTTGGATCACCAGGAGCGGTACTGGCTACATCTTTCTGGTACACTTTCTGTATATGGACTCTGCATGCTGTGTAGTAGTATGTAGTAGTATGTATAGCTTGGTGGGTCTGTCCACCAGCTAGGGGACAAAACAGTCACCCATGCCCATGCCCAAGTCTGTTTTAGCTTCTGTACAGGCTCTTCTGTTCTTCTGCCACACAAACACAGGAAATATGGGAAAGTAACAAAAATGGTAACCCTGATGTGGACTGATACTGCGGGGTCCTCCACCCGCCAGCACTTCAAGATCACAGCCCTTCCTTAGGCTCAAAGGGAACACAGGCCCTACCTGCCATTTTTCAGCCTGCTCAGAAAAGTATTCCTCTCCTGCCTCCTTCCTCTCCCCTGGAATACAGCTGAGTCCTCACATATCTTCCAGCTGTGAATCAGAGCCAATCATTAACTCCTGCTTAGCTGGATCCACTGGTTCCCAACACCTATCTGACCGCTTCTCCTTAGGCCAGGGCTTTCAGTTCCCTGGCTCCGCAGGCTCTTAAAGGGACAGACCGCCCTGCTACAGGGTGTCATTTGTTAATTACCACCAAATCTGAGACCAGTAAAGGGCAACGTACTGGTATGTGGGTTGCAGTTTAATCAAACACGTCATCTAGATTCCCAAGTGAAAAATGGAAAACTAAATTTTGATAGAGCTGCTTTTCATGAGCAGTCTGAGAAGGAAAACACAAGTGTAGCTGAAAGACACATGCAAGGCAAGGTTATTTAATGTGGAAGGCAATATTGTGAATGGTAACCAGAAGAGGTAATAAGAGGCAGAAGCTAAACAAATTCAACTTTGCAACAAGAAAAAAAGTAAAGTAGAGAGTGGTGAGCATATCATTACGGTATCAGTCCGTGAGTTAGGTCCAAAAGGTACACCTATTTTCTAGCTGTTTTAATCTAGCGAAGGAAGGGTTAGGAGTCCTGCAAAAACTTTTATTCATAAATGAGAAATTAAATGCAACAGAGGGTCCTGTGGCACCTTTGAGACTAACAGAAGTATTGGGAGCATAAGCTTTCGTGGGTAAGAACCTCACTTCTTCAGATGCAAGTGCATCTTGCATCTTGCACTTGCATCTGAAGAAGTGAGGTTCTTACCCACGAAAGCTTATGCTCCCAATACTTCTGTTAGTCTCAAAGGTGCCACAGGACCCTCTGTTGCTTTTTACAGATTCAGACTAACATGGCTACCCCTCTGATACTTGAGAAATTAAATGTTTGTGTACATTTGATTTGTAGACCCTGCAAAAACTCAATTATTGTGGGCACCCCCTAGTTGGTCCTGAGACAAAAACTAATACTTTACATTTTTATATAAAGCCTTTCATCCTGAAGCATCTAAACATGCTTTTGAATATTAGACATGCAGGTGAATTGCTCCACCTACTACTGAAATGCAGCCATACTTTGGGTGAACCATGGACCCTTTTTAAACACCATACAGCAATACAAGACAGCAGTTTAGGAAAAGAGGAGAAGATGTGTACTACATTCAAATGAAACTACAGTGAGAATTTTGGTAAGAACGACGTAAGTACTGGGCCAAGCTCCCCTACGACTGTGAAAATTGCCATGGGATCTGTAACGATCACAAGTGGATAGGAGCTAAGTTGTGGTGTCTCACAGAAAAGACAGCACCTCCAACAGCTCAATGTCCTCTAGTAACATGTTTGTGCCATGGCTCAGATTCAGGGCTGAGGGGAAAGGGCCTCTTACTCAATGACAAATAGTACTTTTGGTAACATTAGGGTTCTTGTAAGTTTCCAGGCTAAGGGCTGAATCCTGCAAACCTTTACTTCCAGGAGTGGCCCTGATTCACTTACCCAGTCTTGCTAAAGTCATTTGAGCTAGGAGGATTATTTGTAGGAGTAAAAGTTTACAGCATCAGGCACCACATGCTGCCATAGTCCAGCCTTACTACCTTGCGAGACTAACAAGATCACAACCAAAAGTGGTATGGCTACAGCCTTAACAAGTAAACACTACTCCCAGAGTTGCATTGATGGATGAAGCTGATGCACAATACAAACATATGTGAGTGACAAGTTGCTATGGGCGACCAGGGATGGATCACTTGATGATTACCTGTTCTGTTCATTCCCTTTGGGGCACCTGGCATTGGCCACTGTTGGAAGACAGGATACTGGGCTGGATGGGCCTTTAATCAGACCCAGTATGGCCGTTCTTATGTAAATTGCAGTCATGTAATTAAAACAGGCATAGACAACATGATGACAGATGAAACTGATTCAAATGCAAGTTAATGCACATTGGAAAGAATAATTCACTCTTCAATGTGAACCACTGCCCAGACCGTCATGGTAGTCAGAAAAAGCAAACAAATTGTTAGGCTGCATTGGAGACAGGGTAGACAATAATACTGACCACATTTTAAGATATATTAATCAATGGTTCAGTCTCACCCAGAATATTGTGTTCAATTCTGAACAACTTGTCTCAGAAGAGATACAAGAGACAAAGGAGAAATCCAGAGTCAGGAGATGAAAGTGATTAGAGGAGTGGAGCTATTTCCTTGGGAGGAGAGGTTGAAAAGATTGAGACTGTGTAGTTTTCAGGGGGATGAATAAGAGGGGACATCAAAAAGTTATTGCACATAAAATAGCAAATGATGTAGAGAAGGTAAATCAGGCACTTCCATTTACCCTATATCATAATACAAGAAAAAGGGGATGTTCAATGAAATTGAGAGGCAACATATTTTGAAACCCAAAGGAAATATTTTACACAATGAATAATTAACCTGTGCCACAAACAGCTACAATATATCACTGGGGCCAAGTGCATAGGAGGATTCCAAAAAAGAATGAGTTATAAATCTTCATGCTTTAGAGCACAAGGCAGTTGCTGGGTGGGGATGGACAGGTATTTCCATAGTTGTCCACTGTTGAGTTTGTTGCATTTCCTCTGAAGCAAGTATATGGACAATGGGTCTGACCCACTATGTCAGTCTGTACATTTGCATGTATGTTACTGTTGGCACCACTCAACACATTCACAGAACAACGATGTTTGTGAATTATGAAATAAAATAATTGGTTTTCTCTCAGATTTCTATGAGGATTTCCAGAGCACTGGAGAGGGAAAATCAAAATGTTACATTGAAAAAAAAATCTAGTTAAATGTTAACTAGAAAGGAAGTCAAGCCAAAAACTAAAACAAAAAAACCCCAAGTATTTATCAGTCTATGATCTCTAGTGCTGAAACACTTCAGCCATGAGTCCAAACTATCATCCAAGTATAACAATGTTTTGTTCTTGTTTGCTGTTCTTCTGTGTTCAGCATCTCAGAAAGCAGGCCCATGAAAGCAACTTATATTACAAGTATCCTTTGACTTCCTTCCCTCTGGAGCACCTGGCATTGGATGAAAGTCAAACACTTTCAGAAGTATTGATGATATCAATTCTTACTATAAAACACAGAGCCCCACCTGTGTTTGTGTGTGTTCGTTTATTTTCTTTCCTATTTTAAACATTTTGAGCCAGATCCTCAGCTGGTGTAAACTGACAGAGCTCCACTGACTTCAGTGGAGTTTTATCGATTCATAGAAACCTAGGATGTAGCATTATTCCTCAACTATCAATATTATTGCTGGTGTGTTGTTCAGATTGTACAGCACTGTGCACGGGGCCGGCTCCAGGCACCAGCTTAACAAGCAGGTGCTTGGGGCGGCCAAGGGAGAGGCGACCCTTTCCTCCTGCAGCAATTCGGAGGCGGCAGGTCCCTCACTCCCTCTAGGAGCGAAGAACCTGCCGCTGAACTGCTGCCGCCGATCGCAGCTTTTTTTTTTTTTTTTTCCCAATTGCCGCCGCCGATCACGATTGCAGCTTGGGGCGGCAGAAATGCTGGAGCCGGCCCTGACTGTGTACTTTCAAAGCGCATGTAATAAGTAGAATAAATTATATAATCACTTCAGTCTAACCACGAGGAAGTTAAAAAGCTCTTGGGTAATTAAAACAGAGGGATGATATTGTCAGTGGGAGGATATATGTACTGTTTCTTTAAATCAGAAACCAGCAACCAGGCAAGAAGGGTCTAGGAAAGGTACTGAGCACAGGCTCTACAGTGAGAATGAGACAGAATAGCTCTAAGGATAATGTTTGCTTCCTTATGTTTATACAGTTCTTTGTTCAGTGTTGGGAGACAATGACCCTTTCTGTGATTTTATAGCATGACATTCCTTATGGCCGTTGTGAATGTGGGGAAACACCGTTGCCTGCCATACTAAGCAGTACATAGTTTCAGGCGCACACCCTTTCATTCTCCTCTTTGACTGGACTTTACTGCAAGCTTCAGACAATGTTGACCATTTTCTCAGAAACTGACCATACAAGAGATATAGTTAATCCTCTTTTAGCAAACCTGTTTGGCTTGCTTGAGGAACAGGTATTTCAGTGACTTTATTGGGAATGTCTGACCTCTGCAAATACTGTTCTGACCCTTTCCTCCTTAAGTAAGGAAAACAGTGTTCTTAGCACGTTTTGCCACATACCATCCCTGCCTATGGCACATTAAAGAGTTCACCCTCTTTTTCTTTCCCTTCCCATATTTCCTTGGATATTAAAATCTCTGTCGGGTATAGACTCCCTGATGCACACAGTCTGACTATGATGATGTCTTTCAGCTGAAACGTTAATGTTATCCCTTTTTGACCCAAGCAGTTAGCCAAATTCAGAGTGTTAAGGGTTGTTTCCTTTAGGAGGACAAATTGATGATAGGATGCAATCCTGTTTATTTACAAAGAATGTACAAAGTCCTGTTTCCCTGAACACAGCAGGAATCAAGCAACAAGAGGTATTGCCTTTGTTTACTGTTCCATGTCCTTTTCAAGTCAGCACTTAGCCCAAAAGCGCTCTCTCTCTCTCCGTTTTTCTTAGTTCAACATTTCCAGAGCTTATTCTGTGACTCAGTCGCATGCTTCCTTGCTGCCTTCTCTCTCAGCTTCTTTGGTATGTCTATCTCTATTTCACAGACACACAAACCAAACAAATCTCCAGTGAAACCCCTCCACCCCACATGTGCCTTGTATGCTCTTTTGTTTTGGGCTGGACACTATTATTGTTTCAGCTGCAAGATTCTGTAAAGGAATTTAACTCTTTCTTACAATTAACTTAAATGAAAGGTGGCTGTTATGCCCAACCTATAAAATTAAGACCTAATTTATAGTTTATAAGATTAAGCAGGTTGTGTAGAGATGGCACTGATACTGCTAACCTGTTTCAATTTATTTTCATTTACATATCATATCTGATCAGCAGGGAAGTATATATAAATCAGTGTAGTTCAAACACTTTTCTGGCTCACACCTCTTTCATATGACAGGGGTCAGAATCCACTCACTCCAATGGCTATTATTATCTTCCCTTTCCTGACATAACAACATCTAAAAATAACCCCCATAAAACAATACAATCAATTAACAAAACACCTAAATGACAACCTGAACCTCTTGACACTTGAGTGGATTTTTCTGTCTCTTATTGGATATCTGCCACTATCTATTTCTGAACCTTGATGGCTTTCTGATGACGTGGCCACCTCTTGTTCTCAAAACTCCCCACGCACCCTGGCTCAAAGAACAATTTAGCCTTTCATATTATCTTTTTTTCATATGAGAGCCCATAGGCTTTGGCATGTCACAAAGGCGTTTCTATTACTGTAACATATAGTATTATTTACAGTAAATATTCTGCATCTCATACTAGGTAACTGACACCTTCAGAGAGCTTTTACATGGCTAATGGCTCTGTAGTTCCCATCGAGCTATTTTGCCCAATGTTACTTCTGTAGAATGGTTTTGGAGTTTGAACCCACTGAAACAAGCAGCTCAAGCATTACTAGGTATGGATTCCCCCATCCCATGCAGCTGACTACTTGGGCATTCCCCAGTGACTGTTACTTTAGATGGGAGTGTGTCATGGGGTTTTTCCCATCACCCGATAAAGAAGGGAAAGAACTATACTTATAGTCATTCTCTGTACCTGTGGGGCGACTGAGTGATTGCTGGCTAGAGGGGATGGCACTAGGTAAGGATCATTAGACATCTGGACCTTATAAGAACCCTGAAGGAGCTAATTGGGGGAGAGACTGCAGGGAAGGCAGGAGGCTGCTGTAAAGAGATAATAACAGAGAGCAAGACAGGTGCTTATAAGAGAAGTCCTGGGGAAGGACTAAAGGCAAGACAGACTCTTTTGAGAGCTGGGCCGGCTCTAGGCACCAGGCACCCAAGCACATGCTTGGGGCGGCACCTGGTAAGGGGCGGCGGGGGGAGCGCGGCGCGGCATTCCGCAGGGGGGGGGTGGCGCTCCGGCGGCGCGTTGCGGCGCTGTCGGGACGGACTCCGGTTGCGCGGGGCTCGGCGAGGGGGCGGCGCGGGCGCGGCGCTGGAAGGGGGTTCGGGGGGTGGGGGCGGTCTCCGGCAGCGCGGGGCTCGGCGCTGGGGGGCAGCGCGGGGCTCGGCGCTCGGGGGGGGGGGCGCGGCGCAGGCGCGGCACTGGAGGGGGGTTCCGGCGGCGCTTGGCAAGGGGCGGAGGCGGGCTCCGGCAGCGGGGGGCGTCGCGGGGCTCGGGGGGGGGGGTTCCGGCGGCACTCGGCGCGGGGGGGGTGGGCTCCGGCGCGCGGCGGGGGGGGAGACGCTCTGGGGGGGTTCCGGTGGCGCTCGGCGGGGGGGCGTCGCGGCGCTCGGCTGGGGGGGGCGGCGCGGCCCGGCGGGAGGTCTGGGGGGGGTGGCGCTTTTTTTTGCTGCTTGGGGCAGCAAAAAAGCTAGAGCCGGCCCTGGCCCTGAGTCCCAGCATGTTTCAAGGCGGGGCTAAAGCCCCAAGTCCTGACACACCTCCAGGCGGGGCTGAAGCTGCATGTATTTGTTATTGGAAAGATTTGAATTGTAAAAGATAAAGAGTTTGTTTGTACTAAGTGTTATTCTCTTTCAAACTCTGATACTTATGTTAAATAAACCACAAAAGGCTGAAAAGCTCTGAATATGTTTATCTATCTATATACAGCTATGCCTACAATAATTTTATTTGACAAAACACATTCAAAACTTAAGACTGTTGTCTGAAAGTGTTTTAATGTTAATATTTGCATCCATTTTATCTAAGTACTTTCTCAAAGTCTCAGATGTAATGTATTACATCTTTCTTGGAGGTTATGTTTAGGTTATACAGTGGTTTGATTTTATTTTCCATTTAATGCACTAAAAATATAAGCAATAGGTCCTGGATATATTGCACAGCATTGTATGTGTTCGTTGAACAGAGGTACTTGCGGGGTGAAAAATGTTTCTCTGGAGTCTGGAGCTTGACTATATCTTGATCAAGAAATTTGTACCTTGACAAAAAATAATTGACTACCCCTGTTATAGAACATAAGGATTTGTCATGCATTGTTTTATCAGTATTGATTTACACCAAAGTCTGCATCCCCTGTGCATCCAAAAAGCCAATCTTAATAAAACAGCCCCCGAAAGGTACCTATCATAAAAAGAAACTGCAAAACAGCAAGTCTACTGGCAACTCCCACCAAACAAAACTCCTCATCCACACAACCATCAACCCCTCCATCACTGAAAGCCTGAGTCTTCCAGCATGAGTTGAAGGTCAATAAATTCTGCCTAGATATTTATCTGTTCCCTCTCAAACACAAATGAATTTATCCTCACAGCACTTTTGTGAGGGAGGGTATTATTATCATCTCTATTTTATAGATGGGAAACTGAGATACAGAGTCAATTTTTGAAAAGCATCTAAGTGACTTAGGAACCTAAGTCACTTTTGAACTTTGGTGCCTTTTGAAAACTACTTTAAGGAACTTGCCCAAGATCACCCAGGAGCAGAGCCAGAAACTGAACCCAGTCTTCTGAGTCCCACTCTAATGCCTTAATCACACCACCATGTGTCACAGTTACAGGATTAGTTGCACTTCTGTCCTCTCTCCGGTCTCTATGAGTGCACCTCTGAGGTGTCAAACCTCATGCTTTTGTATCTCCAGGGGTGGAATTTTGCAATTCTCCCACTCTCAGACCAGGCCCTGGGCTACAGAACCCTGTATATGCATTATGGTCACCCAGCAGCTCCAACTGCTTCCCTTTGGGAGTGTGGTGTCCAATGGCAAATATATGACCAGACAGCCTGCTTAGAACCAAAGTGTTGATTATTTTAAACATGAGGAACAAAGCATCAGAGGATCTTAAAACAGACAGTCTACATACATGTATCTTGCTAAAGCCCTACCATCCTGTCATGGTGACTTAGGCAGATCTAGCTTCTTCAGACATTCCTACTGGTTGCCTGCATCCATCTGTTCCCCTGAAAAACTACCTGAACAGCCATGCCCATCTCCTGAGAGATTCTCTTTTTAAATAAGCCAGTGTTGCTTTGTTCTTGTCAATTCCCAGGCTTTGGTTCTGGCTTGTCAAAGCCAGTTCTGTAAGGTGGCTGGAGCCAGGAGGTAGAATATTGAAAGTTAATAGTTTTGGCATTGTCTCTTGACAACCCTTAGATGTGTCTGCTGGGGGAGGAGGCTTATCTGAGAAGAGAATTTGGCCCATGTGGGTATAATAGAACAGACTTCAGGTGAATTGCCTGGCTTTCAGGGAGAGTAGAATGTTGCCTATTGTATTTACTACAGTGTTTGTTTTGGGAGCTCAATTATTCCTGCTAATTCTGTTAGAACTGTAATATACTGTCTCAGTAATGGAAAGCATATTTAAGCAAGCAGATGGTGAAAGCAGAAAACTGAACATGTCCTGATAATGTGGTACAGCAAGTTCATCTTTCATAACCACAGCATGGCAATCACATACACAACTCACATTTTTAGAGCACAATTCATAAGAAAATACCTAGTTTCCTCACAGGGCCATAGAAGATTATTTTTGATACTTTTGTAGAGATGAAAGCTAGACCTGAATGTTGCTGAACTGGGCCCATAGTTTATTATTGCTAGTAGACGAGTGACATAACTGATACTACTCACAATGGTTCCATCGCAGCTCTTCTCATCTGCCATATCACTACAACTGTAGAAAGATTTTCCATCCATTGATCTGCAAATATGCAGCCATCCTGCATTCCAAAAATCATGCAGACAACTTTGTGATAAAGGTGCTATCACCATGTGTGGCAGCAAAATTTTGAAAGTCAAAAATATGTATTTTTTCTTTTTTAAATACCAAAAGCTCTCACTTCACATTAAAAGGTTCACGGTCCTTGCCTCTTTGCATGTGCAGAGTTCTCAAAGATACCCCCTTTCACTCCAGCATTTCCTCACCTTTCATTTCCAGACATCCTTACAGCAACACACTTAAGCATGGAGGGCAGCATGCAGTTTCTTCTGAAACAGCCAATCCCACTTGTTCAGCCAGTCAGAGGAAAGCAAACTATTCAAAGCCCATTAGTCTGAAATGGGGGGATCTCGGGAATGCAGCTATTGGGTGACAGCACATTGTGCTGCCACTAGCCAACCAGGCTAACACCAACACATTTTTAAGCATCTCAAACCACAACATGGGTAGAATTTGGGCCAAACTCACCACTTACACAATAAGGTGCAAACACATTAGAATCAATGGGGTAAAAATCATCCTTGTAATTCTAGTAGCGTCAATGAAGTTACATCAGGGATGAATCTGCTTCTGAAACTGCATACTGCTGAACTTTGAGGAAGTTCTATTTTTGGATCAGCATCTGGATCTGAACCCTGTGGCCAAAGCCCACCTCTAGTTGTATCTGCGGTAGGGGCTTTATGTGACTAGAAGCAGAGCAGGAAGACACATTGCAGGAACACAGTGAGAAGAAATGTTAATGTACAATGGAACAATAAACAGGGATCCAAGTCTATCCATTGCTTCTGTGAGGAACAAGGGAATGAGCCAGTGCTTGTTCTCTTTAAAGTAAATAACTGGTTGCAACATTCTTATTGCATCATACAATAACAAAGTAGATTAAGTAATGGGAGTTCCTGAAAACTATTTCATATGCATCTGGTTCATTCCTGGCTTGAAGAAACAAAGGCAAGAGAGTCTGTTTAATTGCTTCATCCCTTTGAGTCCCCGCATTCTCTGCTTCCTGAGGAAAGTTGTCTTCCTTTATCTTTTTTAGTAAATGGCTTGCTGATTTAGCTTCCCAGGAGATACTGTATGTTGTTTCTTCTGTATTACTCAGAGCATTGCTGGGAACAGGCGTGTGGCATCCATTCAGGAGATCTCATTGATGTCAGATAACCTAATAACTTCATGCAAATGCTACTCTCTCAATAATACCCCTCCTTGGGGCTGGTTTGTTATTAAAACCTCATGCAAAACAGTCCATAGCAATAGTCCCAACATAATGACTATTTGCACTGGGGGTAATAAATGGATATTAAGATCACCCAACATCTCATCCCTCAATGACCTTCATATCACACACAGTGATGCCTTTGGCCACACACAACCTCTGTCAGTCCTCTTCTGTCCCTCTAACCCTGGACAGCCACCCCAGCCCCTCCAGCTGGAGTGCAACCCTGCTCTTTCTCTCAGGAACCCCCACAGCCTCTCAGTAGGGAGCACCCTTGTCTAGGGAGCATCCATCTCTTGCCCTGGACCTCTCATGATTCCTCTTAAACCAGTTGTCTGGCCCTGGAGATGTCAGGAGGCATGTTCCCTCATCATTCCCCTGCCTTCATTCCCCTCTAGCCCTAAGTCTATGCCTTGGGGACACCAGCCAGCAAACATATCTTGCTGCTCTCTTGCCTTCACCCAGAAACCACATACAGTCTCTGCCAGTTTAGCTCTCCTCTCCTCAGGCAGCCCTAACTCCTCAGGTACCTTTTCTCATGGGGCCTAGGGGCCCTCTTGTAAGGCCAATTAATTGGCCACATTGGCGTGTGCTGATAAGGCACAGGTGTACTGGCCCTGCTCCCTCTTAAAGGACCAGTGTCACTCTGTGACAATTTAGGGTCCACTTCTGACACCCTTACTCATAGACTAGTACCTTAATGCAGAAGCAATCCTGTTGATTTCAATGGGACTGTTCCCAAAGTAAAGTACTATTCAGTGTAAAACTGGGGGGACAGAGGCGCCCCACCCTGGGAATTAGAAGATTAAGGAAATAATGTGAACCCAGGTGGCGCCACCCCACTACACCTGGAGTCACTGTGAGGCAGGGAGCAGAGAGCTAAAAGGAGAACTAGCCCAGTTGAGAGTGATCAGGAAGGAGGATAGAATGCTGTTTCTTGTGATGGGAGAGAAGCTTAGCTGCAGCCTTAAGATAGAGCTTGCTAACCAGCTGGATCAGCCCTCCTAATATGTGGGTTGAAAACTGGTGGAAGCACAAACTTTTTGGAAGACCAGGTCTCATTAGAAGGGTGGAATACTACTGAAGGTCCATAGGATGACCCTGTTTTGAGTTGTTTGATTTTGTTCTGGATTACTTACCTTAATGCCCTGAAGGGGATAGGACTGAAGGGAGGTTTGGCTGGAGGGCCAAAGCATCACTACACTGGACTTCATAGAGACAGACATATACCAGCAGCTGGGTAAATTGTGTCCTGAAGGGCTGCAAAGGGGCACCACACCAAGAATGTGGTTATAATAAGTTTATCTGAACTAGCCCTTAATTCTTCTTTGATATTGCTTGGGTAGAAACTGGCACAAAATTTTGTATCTGTGGATATCTAGTCTCTCTGTCTCCCATAATGTTATGTAGATGTGTTTTACCTTTTTATAAGTACATTAAAAGGTTTGCTTATAACTGCTTAAGCTATGAGCAGCTGCAGAAACACCAGTTACTGGTAAGACTGGCCTCCAGGGGACAGTGATACTAAATTTAGAGTTAAAGGAAAGGGGAGGCGGGGAGGTAGTTAGGAGAGTGGACTCTGCCCAGTTTAAACAACTAATCTGTAGTGGCAGCAGTAAGTTGTGCAAATTATTTGTTATAGTCAAACTGGGAAGTATAGAGAAATGCTTTTAGAGGTTAGACGGTAGTCTAGAGAATTAAGTTTAGGCTAGGAATTAGGAGATCTGAGCTCTAGTCTCAGCTGACTCACGGTGTGACCTTAGGCAATTTAATTAACACCCCAGTGAAGTGGGAGAAGTTAGAGGACTTGACTTAACTGTAAGCTTTATAGGGCAGGCACTGTGTAGATATACCTCAGTGTTCATGCTGCATCTTGCCAAGTAGGACCCTGATCCTCACTGAGGGATCCTGGCACTACTGAAATACAAGGCAATACTAATGAATGTTTCCAGTGCACTGAGAGATGTGTGGATGCAGATATGCTGGAAGAGGCCTACTAACCAGTGTCAAATTTTCCCACTACATGGGGGAGGAGGTTCAGATGATTTCCTTGTCTCTGGAGTCTGGATACTGTTGAATCATCCCTGCTAGAGATGACTTAACACTGGGGCTCATAAAACTTCTTCTAAAGAATGAGCTTTTACCTTTGAAATAAGCCAGATTCTACCAAGTAGCAGATATTTTCAAAAATGCCCCTTGAGGATAGCCCTGGATCTTCCTACAAGGCTTTCACTCCCTCTCCCCACTTCAGATAACACATACTAATCACTGTTCTACTATCAATAATTCATGTAGATTTTAAGAATAAGGTATAAATAGAGGCGTGTGCAGAAATTTAACTTTGCCCCCTGTTGTACCCCACTCCGGCAGTAGCTCACTCTCCTACCTGGAGCCCTCGGGCCGGAAGGATCTTGCTCTCCCCACCACCATGGTCCCAGGGCTGAAGGAGTTCTGTGCCTTGGATGGTTATTTGTGCACCCACCTGGGTATAAATATTTCCAGCAAAGTATCTCCTGAGGCATTGTTCACCCAGTGATGCTGCCTCCATCTTTGGTTACAGTTATGAGAAAAAAGATTTGCTGAAGTAGGAAAACAAAATGAATGAGCCCTCTAAGACCTGCTGTGTACCACAGGAGACAGAGGAATGTATTTAACATGGTGGCACTAATCACTATATGGAGGGAAGGCACTCTAGAAGTTCAAAGTTTTGTTATGGGTTGGGTTAAACTTCCTTGAAGCTGGTGGTTGTAACAGTGGCTCTTCAGTCAGGGTAAGTTTAAAAGCAATTGAGCTGAGCTCCTTTATAGAACCAGACAGCTAAAATAATAGGAGCAATCCTCCCCACTAAGACAAAGAAACAGGCAGCTTGAGTAGAAGCTGAACCACATGGCCCAGGCCATTGAAGGAACTTGGGGGGCTGGGGGCCTCCCACTTTTTGAAAGTGGATGGGCCTGGTCCTCCCACTTTTAACCAGGGCAGATCCCGCCCCCTTCCCCTCCTCTTCCCCGCAAGGCCCCACCAGGCCAGCATGGAGCCCAGCCAGGGAGCCCGGGCAGTTGTGAGAGCCATGGTGGACCATCCATCTGCCTGGGGTGCGGGGGTGTTGAGAGCAGCCCCTGGTCTGTGTCCTCAGCCCCCAGCCTGTGTCTTCAGCCCCCAGGCTTCTCCCCAGTTCAGGGCAGGAGGAGGGTCCATGACTCCGTGCCAGCTCCCCACATGGCTGTCCCCTACCCGGCTGTGGCTGGAGAGGGGGCCCCTCAGAGCCACAGCCCGGCCATGGTAAGAGCTGCATGGGCAGCTGTGGGGAGCCGCGGCACGGACCATCCACCTGCCCTGGGTGAGGGTCTGGGGGACGAGGGGACAGGAGGGTGGGCCAGGGGCTGCTTGGGCCCCCCACACCTTGGGCAGGTGGAGAGCCTGCCATGGCTCCCCACAGCTGCCCACGTGGCTCTTATCATGGCCAGGCTCTGGCTTCCAGCTTGGCCAGGGGGGTGGCCTCTGCAGACTGGGGACCCCTGGTGCCCCACTTTTGGGATCCAGCGCCCTTGCCCAAGGCGTTTCCCTGAGAACTGATATAGAAAACACAGAGGCCAGGACATTGATTGGTGGAGCTGTGTGCGAGAGAGAAATAGCAGAAAAACCAAAAAGAGCCACAGAAGCACTGGTAGTGTGACCTTGAGGAAAAAGCTAAGCTTTTGGGCTAAGTGCTGACAGGAAAGGGGCTTGGAACTGTGAGCAAAGAAACTGTCTCTTGCTAGTTGATTCCTACTATGTTGAGGGAAGCAGGATTTTGTACTTTCTTTGTAAATAAACAGGATTGCATCAAAGAAATACCTGACTTTATCATCAACTTATTCCCCCTAACAGAAGCAAGCTGCTAGACCCCACAAATTGGCAAACTGCGTGGGTCAAAAAGGATAACAGCGTTATTCATTTAAACAGGCAATCTCTGCTTTGGAAAGCCACCCAGAGTGACCAGCGTTTAACCCCACTGTCAGTGTCTGAAACTTACCTGATCTCTACTCCCCAAGTAACAACCAGCCAACCCACTGCCACAAATCAAAGTCTGGGATAGCCAAGAGAGGCAAGCACCCAAACCACATCCCAGCACACAGCCTAACTTTCCTCCCAGATGGAAAACGCAAAAAGCTATGTTAGTGCTATGCTGAGATTTTGACTGAACAAAAGTCAGGCAATTCAGAGTTATGGTTCCCATAACAACTGTAAAACCAGGTATATTGAACATATACTGTAAATTAAAGCACTAAAATTAACTCCATGTACAGTACAAAAATACTACACAGAGTGCACACAAGGGGCCCTGAGGTTCAGTAGCTGTGGAAGGTACAACTTTGAATTTCTTGTATAAAAGCCAAACACTCTTGAACTTAGACTTTTGATTTAAATCCATACTATAGTTGACACCTGTTGCTATAAGGGGTCAAATGTTTATGGATAGATATTGAGTTACTGGTAGCTATACCAATGAGATGATATAAAGCTGGTTGAGTAGCTGTGCATGTGTTAACAATTGGAACCCAATGGGAATTGGATGGCTGTAGAAATCTGAACAGACTCAGATCAAGCTGCATGCTTATGGAGTGCAATATATTTTCTCAATGATACTTATAGAGCATATGTTATATTAGTATATGAGGACCTCAGTCTTTAATGTATTTATCCTTGCAATCCCTCTGTGAGGCAGGGTAGTGCTATTATCCCCATTTTGGGGTTGGGGACCTGAGGGACAGAAAGGCTGAATGACTTGCCCAACCTCACAGAGCAAGCTTGCAGCAGAGAACCCAGGTCTCCCAAGTCCAAGGTTAATGCCCTAACTGGCGGGCTGTGCTCCCTCGTCTGGCATACTTGAGTTAACTGGGTTCTTTGATCAACACCCAGATAACAATCCTGTAGGGTGACAAGGTGGGTGAGGCAGTATCTCTTATTGGACCACAGAGAGACAAGCTTTCAAGCCACACAAAGCAGAAAGCTTCTTCTCTCACCAACAGAAGTTGGTCAAGTAAAAGACATTACCTCACCCACCTTGTCTCTCTAATATCCTGGGACCAACATCGCTACAGCTACACTGCATACAATCCTGTAGGGTGACATTCCTTAACCTGCCAGATTAGCACTCTAGTTTTAAGTCAACACTAAAGAATTTCTCTTATTTCAGGTTTTTACGGTAGTTGAATTTGTCTGGTTTAGCATCAGTGTAACAGGACTGCTGCTTACTGAGTACCCCCTCCTCACCAGCGTTGTCTCTGTAGGTTCCCTACCTCTGTTTTCCTCTCTATGGGGACTTTTAAGAACTCAGAGGTTTTCTCCGGTTAACAATACCACCACCTGGGGCTAGCTTTGTACCAGAGTTAGTTTAGAACAACCCAGAGAGTCCCAAACAAAAGTCTGTTCCAATAACACAAAGAAAAAAATCCATACTTAGCTCTGGCATTTTCTCATCCCCAAGGCTCTTCTGTCCCAGTCTGATCTCCCAGCTCTCCCTCACTGGGGCTTTGACATCCAGTCCCAAACACAATCGGGGTGTCCCCCATCACCCCCCAGGAGCCTCCTACTCACTGGGATTTACTCTCCAAACTCCCTGGTGTCATGGTGACACAGTTCCCTAAACATCCCCTTTTACTGCAGCCACCCTGCTCCTTAAAGGGAAATTGCCTGATTCCCCTCGCGTGGGAGCGGGGTGGGGGTGGGGTGGGGGGGCTCATTCCGCAATCCAGGTTAACCCCAGGCTCTCCAGCCCACAGGGCACGCAACCTTGCTACAATCAGCAATTGTCACATTTTGTTCTGAGATCTTTCTGCAGAGTGAAACGACAGCAAATCAGTCGTTCCAATATTTTGGGCCAGATTTCTGTAGCTGGAAAATCTGTATTAACTGCACTAACTTCAGTTGAGTCACTCCAGATATACACCAATGTAAATAAGAGCAGAATTTGGCCCTCGGTGTTCCAGGCTGGCCCATTATAAAGAACTACTAAGCTATGAAGTTTTCACATCTGGACATGAAATTCCTCAAAGCATGAGGAGGTTCAGGTATCATGTTCCAGTTTAAGCCTATCTCTTCATAGAAGTTCAGATGTTATTGAAAGCAATGTCTATTTTGGCATGTGAAGAATGTGGCACTTGCCTTGTTGCCTTGAAGGTAATAAATCTCCTTTTTGTCTTTATGGTTGTGACGGGGTCCCCGTGGTGCACCCTGGACTGTGGGACTGCTGAGCCCTTCAAACCACCAATCTGGGCTGCCTCTCAAACTGTGATGCTGATGTCAAGCTACAAACCTCTTATAGTCACTGCACTTACCCAGACATCCCCAGGCAGGGACATAATCAACTGTGTTACATGAATGATCTCTCAGCCACTTCTGAACCATAAATAGGGAGGCTCAGGGCTGAATTTAGGGGCAGGTAACCCAGGTGACCACTGGGCTCGGGGTGCTGTAAGGCAGTGGTTCTCAACCAGGGGTCATGGGCCCATTGGGGAGGGGGGAGCATGAGCAGGTTTCAGGGGGCCACCAAGCAGGGCCGGCATTAGACTTGCTGGGGCCCAGGGCAGAAAGACGAAGACCCATCGTATGAGGCTGAAGCCCAGGGCCCCAAGCCCCACCACCCGAGGCTAACACTGAAGCCTGAGCAACTAAGCTTTGCAGGGCCCCCTGTGGCGGAGCAGGGTGTGGGGCACCCTGGACAATTACCTTGATTGCTACCCCTTAATGCTGGCCCTGGCTTTTATATGCAGAAAAATAGTTGTGGCACAGGTGGGCTGTGGAGTTTTTGTAGCATATTTGGGGGCGGGGGGGCTCAGAAAGAAAAAGGTTGAGAACCCCTGCTACAAGGTATTCAAAAGTTAAACAAATGGGGGGGGAAGGGGGCGCCAAAGACGTTCCTCACCTGGGGCGCCATTTAGTCTAGGGCCAGTTCGGGGAAGGCTCCAGCCTTGCATCCCGGAACTGTACTGTCTTGCATTGGTCAGAAGCCTGGCCAGTGTAAATTCATTAAGTAGTTTGCCACTCCCTCAATGTGGAATGGACACACACTAGACTTTGTAAACTAAGCTGAGATTTCCCAAGCACTTCAACCAAAACACACTGTTTTTGGTAAAATATGAAACAAGTTTATTATAGGGCTGTCAAGCGATTAAAAAAATTAATCGCGATTAATCTTGCAATTTAAAAAGTTAATCACGATTAATCGCATTGTTAAACAATAATAGAATACCACTTATTTAAATATTTTTGGATGTTTTCTACATTTTCAAATATATTGATTTCAAGTACAACACAGAATACAAAGTGTAAAGTCCTCACTTTATATTTATTTTTGATTACAAGTATTTGCACTGTAAAAAAACAAAAGAAATAGTATTTTTCAATTCACCTAATACAAGTACTGTAGTTCAATCTCTTTATCATGAAAGTTGAACTTATAAATGTAGAATTATGTACAACAAAACCTGCATTCAAAAATAAAACAACGTAAAATTTTAGAGCCTGCAAGTCCACTCAGTCCTACTTCTTGTTCAGCAAATCGCTCAGACAAACAAGTTTGTTTACATTTGCGGCGATAATGCTGCCTGCTTCTTGTTCACAATGTCACCTGAAAGTGAGAACAGGTGTTCTCGTGTCACTGTTGTAGCCGGCATCGCAAGATATTTACATGCCAGATGCGCTAAAGATTCACATGTCCCTTCATGCTTCAACCACCATTCCAGGGGACATGCGTCCATGCTGATGACGGGTTCTGTTCGACTACAATCCAAAGCAGTGCGGACCGACGCATGTTCATTTTCATTATCTGAGTCAGATGTAACCAAAAGAAGGTTGATTTTCTTTTTTGGTGGTTTGGGTTCTGTAGTTTCCACATCGGAATGTTGCTCTTCTAAGATTTCTGAAAGCATGCTCCACACCTTGTCCCTCTCAGATTTTGGAATGGTAGCCGAAGCAAGAAGGGGCATATGAATGTTTAGCATATCTGGCACGTAAATACCCTGCAATGCCGGCTACAAAAGTGCCATGCAAATGCTTGTTCTCACTTTCTGGTGACATTGTAAATAAGAAGAGGGCAGCATTATCTCCCTTAAATGTAAATGAACTTGTTTGTCTTAACGATTGGCTGAACAAGATGTAGGACTGATTGGATTTGTAGGCTCTGAAGTTTTACATTGTTTTGTTTTTGAGTGCAGTCATGTAACAAAAAAAAATCTAAATTTGTAAGTTTCATTTTCACAACAAAGAGATTGCACTACAGTACTTGTATGAGGTGAACTGAAAAATACTATTTCTTTTGTTTATCATTTTTCCAGTGCAAATATTTGTAAGCAAAAATAATATGCACTTTGATTTCAATTACAACACAGAATACAATATACATGAAAATGTAGAAAAACATCCAAAATATTTAATAAATTTCAATTGGGTGTTCTATTATTTAACAGTGCAATTAAAACTGCAATTAATCGCGATTAATTTTTTTGAGTTAATTGCATGAGTTAACTGCAATTAATCAACCGCCCTAGTTTATTAATTACAGAAAGATAGATTTTAAGTGATTGTAAGTGGTAGGCATACAGGTCAGAGATAGTTACCTTAAGAAAGTAAACACGCATTCTAAATCTTAAACTTTTAGCAAGAGCTTTTTTCACCCTGACAGATGGTACAAGCAGGTCACAGTTCCTCAATATACAGAGTAGGACTCTTTTCCAGCCTGGGACCACACTTCCACAGTTCAAAGTCTTTTTCTTCCAGATGTGCTTTCTGGTGTTGAGATGTGAGCCGGGGGGGGGGGGGGGAAGGGGGAAGAAGAGTGAGGCCAAGTGATGAAGTTACTGTCTCTCTTTTGTATTTTCTTTCAGCTTGCTGGAAAGATCTTTGCTTTGACATGGGTTAGTCGGCCCCCATGGCATATGTGCCTCCTCCGAGAAGTCTCTAGGACAGTGGATTCTTTTCTTGATGGGTGTTGATGAGCCATTAACACTATCTGGCTATTGATGGCTACTCCTTTGTTGTAACTGAAAGGCAGGTCTTGGTGTTCCCAACCTCACAACGTATTTCAGTAACCTCATAACTTCACATACAAGATAGTACATACAATCCAACAGGATATTGAGGTTCAACAGATCAAGACTTTTTAAATGATGCTTCACACGGTATACTTTGTATAAAACGTATCATAATTAGGGTTACCATACGTCCGGATTTTCCCGGACATGTCCGGCTTTTTGGGCTTCAAATCCCCGTCCGGGGGGAAATCCCAAAAAGCCGGACATGTCCGGGAAAATCGGGACATGTGGGGCCAGCGGTGCTGGTCCGGGGGCCGGGGCCGGGGCCGGGCCGGCGGTGCTGAGCCGGGGGCCGGGGCCGGGCTGGCAGTGCTGAGCCGGGGGTGTGGGGTCGGGGGCCGGGGGCCAGCGGTGCTGGGCCGGGGGCCGGGGGTGCTGAGCCGGGGGCCGGGGCCGGCGGTGCTGGGCCGGGGGCCGGCGGTGCTGGGCTGGGGGCCGGGGCCGGGCCGGCGGTGCTGGGCCGGGGGCTGGGCCGGGGCTGGCACCCCAGGGTCCGAGCCGACCCAGGCTGGAGACACCGGGGGGGCCAGACTGGGTCGCGCCTCCTCCCACCCCCCCCCTTACCTGCTTCAGGCTTCCCGCGAATCAAATGTTCGCGGGAAGCAGGGGAGGGGGCGGAGTTGGGGCGGGGACTTTGGGGAAGGGGCGGAGTTGGGGCGTGGGCGAGGCTGGGGGCGGGGGCGGGGCCCCATGGAGTGTCCTCTTTTTGGACACTCAAAATATGGTAACCCTAATCATAATCATATCACCATGGTGAATATGGGGGTTCCAGGATACTACTTTGAGGTACAGGGTGTCACAATGGTCATTTAAGAATGAAAACCAGTGGCCACATCAGCTATTTGAAGGTGAGTAAATGACAGCTTGCTCCCACTCTATACAAATTTACTTGATAGACTAAAAATATTTACCAGAAGGACAGAGAGAACTGGTAGAGATATATATAACCTTCCCCAACGTTTTTCAACATTTTGAATAATTAATATTTTGAATAATACTTTACACTTCTAGAGAGTCTTCCATCCAAGGATCAAAAAGCACTGTATAACCTGGGTTCTTATCCTGACTCAGCAGCGTGTTTGTGCTGTGACTGTGGGTAAGTTACTTTCATGTACACTTTCTGTGCTTTGTATTCCCCATCTGCAAAAGGGAATACAGATACAAGCCCACCTTTGTGAAGAGCTTTGAAACTTTTGGCAGAAAGTGCTATTTTAGCACCAGGTATCAGTAGTAGTTGTTACTGAATTCAGTGATCATTTAATTCAGTTTTAGGGAAAGGGATGGTTCAGTGGTTAGGACATAGTCTCAGAGTTGGGATATCTATGCTCAATTTCCAGTGCTGTCACAAACTTCCTGTGTGACACTGGGCAAGTCACTTAACCCCTTTCTGCCTCGGTTCCCCATCTGTAAAATGGGGAGAATATCACTTCCTTACCTCAATGGCATGTTGTGAGGATAAATACATTAATGATTATTAGATGCTCAGATACTATGGTAATGGGGACCATATATGTACCTAAAATAGATAGAAAAATATGTAGTGAGCTTGCAGTCCCAGGGCATATTATTATTTTTATTTATTTAAAATGCATAAAGAAATAAAGCTATCATTATATAGTATATGCTGGATTGGAAATTACTAGCGACAGACCCCAACCAAATCCCCAGATCCAGGTACCCCTGAACTTCATAGGGTCTGGATGTAAATTACACATCTGGATCCTATTTATTTATAATGGTCTGAACCAACCCCTTTTCATCCCCCAATTTTGCAGCACGGGCTCATGTCTAGCAATTATTCAGTTGTCTATTTTAATCTACTCTAAAGCTGTAGATTTTTTTTCCATAGAAGGCAGGGAAACATATTATGTTGCCAAAGTACTTCGAGTCTTTTCCAGAATTACAAGTCAGGGGATGGTGGGTAAGTCTTGTGATTTCCATTCTACAATCTAAACCAGATGGGCTACCCTAACAGCATAAACATTTAAGCAAAAAAAGCAAACATTTGGCAGAAAAAGTACTATTTTCTAATTAACTGCATTGTTATGGCTTACATTATTTAATGAGATATTCATAAAGCTAGTTTGCAAGATAATTTGATCACAGTCTTTGATTTATCCCAATAAAATTTCCAGTTTTTGTTTTCTCAGGGATAATGAGGTAACCATAGCATAATAAAGTGGGTTGTGTTTATTAGAAACAGAAAATTCTTGGCCTACACAAGAAAAAAACCTCTCCTGGTAAAGCTCATGTTTTAGTTAATAAGTACATATACACAATTAAATATGATCCTGTAAATACTGTATTACAAATATCAGCCTCTGTAAGACTAATGAATCAGAGCATAAACTTTGGCAGGTGAGAGAGAAAGATAAAGAGGAAATTTGGGGCCAGGTCTTTCAGTCCATACTAAGGCTTGGTCTACACTAGTTGGTATAACTATGTTGCTCTGAGGTGTGGATTCAGCGATGTATTTATACCAGCCTAAACCCCTAGTGTAGACAGTGCTATGTCAATGAGAGGGCTTCTCCTGTTGCTATAGCTACCACTTCTTGGGGAGATGGAGTGCTGTAGCATCTTCACTAAGCACTACTGTGACACAGCTGCACCACTGCAGTGCTGTAAGTGTAGACAAAACAGCCATAGGACTACAGACCGGATCCTCAAAAGGTATTTAGGGCCTAGTTCCCACTGATTTCAATGGAAGTTAGGCCCCTAATTGCCTTTGAGGATCCTATCAATTACACCATCACAACTTCACCAGGCATTTGGACTGAATGAGGACTTAGAGATTTGTCTCTTCAAGAACAGAAAGCCAAAGATACAAAGACAAATAAGTTCCCTAATTACTCTGGAAGCAGGAGGCCTGTAAAGGAGGGAGTGGGTCAGCTAGCCCAGCGAGGTGTAATGGAGCCAATCAAAGACAACAAAAGAGATGATTTATTTGAATCAAACTTTAAAGCAAAAATCATGGAACTATAGCAAATGTGCTGCACTTCAGAGTTTATTCACGCTGCCTCTTGTGGCCTCCTTTCCTCTTCCTTGCTTTTTGTGACAGGAATAAGGCCTTCTTTTATATGTCTGTAAAGTGTCTAACATATAAATAATGTATATAATTAACAGGATGATAGAGGTTGGAAAAGGAGAATAGTAAGGGTATGTCTACACTATGGAGACTATGCTGGCATAGCTACAACTCCATATCTTTGCTAGCATTCCCCACAGTGTAGACGCAGCTCACACTGACAGAAGGGTTTTTTCTGTTCCTGTGGGAACACCACCTCCCAGGGCGATGGTCGATAGAAGCATTCGTCCATCAACTTAGCTGAGTTTCCACTGGGGCTTAAGTCAGCATAACTTCATCAGTCACTGGAACCCATATGGGGTATCATCAAACAACTACAACCCATACTTGATTGGACCCCATCCTGAAAGAATTCTTTCCTCAACCCCTACTTCTAGCCTTCAGACAACCTCATCATCAGAAGTAAGCTCCGCACACACTAAAACACCAACTCAAAGCAGCACCAGACCCTGCCAGAACAACAGATGCAAAACTTCAACCAAAAAAAGATCATCCAAAGCGCAGGACTTGGTGGTGATGGGGGGACATCAACTACTCAGATATTTGTTGGGAAAATAACACAGCAGGGCACAGATTATCCAACAAGTTCTTGGAATGTATTGGAGACAATGTTTTATTTCAGAAGGTGGAGAAAGCTACTAGGGGAGAGGCTGCTCTAGATTTGATGTTGACAAATAGGGAGGAACTGGTTGAGAATTTAAAAATGGAAGGCAGCTTGGGTGAAAGTGATCATGAAATGGTAGAGTCCATGATTCTAAGGAATGGTAGGAGGGAGAACAGCAAAATAAAGACAACGGATTTCAAGAAGGCAGACTTTAGAAAACTCTAGGAGTTGGTAGGTGAGATTCCATCAGAAGCAAGTCTAGAAGGGAAAAACAATTGAATACAGTTGGCAGTTTTTCAAAGAGAAATTATTAAGGGCACAAGAGCAAACTATCGCACCGCATAGGAAAGATAGGAAGTATGGAAAGAGACAACCCTGGTTTAATCAGGAGATCTTCAATGATCTAAAAATCAAAAAAGAGTCCTACAAAAAGTGGAAACCAGGTCAAATTACAAAGAATGAATATAAACAAATAACACAAGTATGTAGGGACAAAATTAGAAAGGCCAAGGCACAAAATGAGATCAAACTAGCTAGAGACATAAAGTGTAACAAGAAAACATTCTACAAATACATTAGAAGCAAGAGGAAGACCAAGGACAGAGTAGGCCCGTTATTTAATGGGTGGGGGGGAACAATAACAGAAAATGTGGAAATGGCAGAGGTACTTAATGACTTCTTTGTTTCGGTTTTCACCAAGAAGGTTGGTGGTGACTGGACATCTAACATGGTGAATGCCAGTAAAAATGAGAGAGGATCAGAGGCTAAAATAGGGAAAGAACAAGTTAAAAATTATTTAGACAAGTTAGATGTCTTCAAGTCACCAGGGCCTGATGAAATGCATTCTAGAATATTCAAGGAGCTGAGTGAGGAGATATCTGAGCCATTAGCTATTATCTTTGAAAAATCATGGAATAGGGAAGAGATTCCAGAAGACTGGAAAAGGGCAAATATCTTGCCAATCTATAAAAAGGGAAATAAGGACAACCCAGGGAATTACAGACCAGTCAGCTTAACTTCTGTGCCCAGAAAGATAATGGAGCAAATAATTAAACAATCAATTTGCAAACATCTAGAAGATAGTAAGGTAATAAGTAACAGTCAGCATGGATTTGTCAAGAACAAATTGTGTCAGACCAACCTGATAGTTTTCTTTGACAGGGTAACAAGCCTTGTGGATAGGGGGGAAGTGGTAGACATGGTATATCTTGAGTTTAGTAAAACTTTTTATACTGTCCCGCATGACCTTCTCATAAACAAACTAGGGAAATGCAACCTAGATGGAGGTACTATAAGGTGGGTGAATAACTGGTTGGAAAACTGTTCCCAGAGAAAAGCAACAGAGAGTCCTGTGGCACTTTTAAGACTAACAGATGTATTGGAGCATAAGCTTTCATGGGTGAATGCCCACTTCATCGGATGCATGTGATACTTGTTCCCAGAGAGTATTTATCAGTGGTCCACAGAAGGGCATAACGAGTGGGGTCCCGCAGGGATCAGTTCTGGGTCTGGTTCTGTTCAATATCTTCATCAATTATTTAGATAATGGCATAGAGAGTACAATTATAAAGTTTGTGGACAATACCAAGCTGGGAGGGGGTGCAACTGATTTGTAGGATAGGATTATAATTCAAAATAATCTGGACAAACTGGAGAAATGGTCTGAAGTAAATAGGATGAAATTCAATAAGGACAAATGCAAAGTATTCCACTTAGGAAGGAACAATCAGTTGCACACATACAAAATGTGAAATGACTACCTAGGAAGGAGTACTGCGGAAAGGGATCTGGGGGTCATAGTGGACCACAAGCTAAATATGAGTCAACAGTGTAACAAAAGCGAACATCATTCTCGGATGTATTAGCAGGAATGTTGTAAGCAAGACATGAGAAGTAATTCTTCCACTCTACTCCACACTGATTAGGCCTCAACTGGAGTATTGTGTCCAGTTCTGGGCACCACATTTCAGGAAAGATGTGGACAAATTGGAGAAAGTCCAGGGAAGAGCAACAAAAATGATTAAAGGTCTAGAAAACATGACCTATGAGAGAAGATTGAAAAAAATGGGTTTGTTTAGTCTGAAAAAGAGAAGACTGAGAAGGGACATGATAACTACATAAAAGGTTGTTACAGGGAGGAGGGAGAAAAAATGTCTTCTTAACCTCTGAGAATAGGACAAGAAGCAATGGGCTTAAATTGCAGCAAGGGAGGTTTAGGTTGGACATTAGGAAAAACTTCCTAACTGTCAGGGTGATTAAGCACTGGAATAAATTGCCCAGGGAGGTTCTGAAATCTTCATCATTGGAGATTTTTTAAGAGCAGGTTAGATAAACACCTGCCAGGGATAGTCTAGATAATACTTAGTTCTGCCATGAGTGCAGGGGACTGGACTAGATGACCTCTTGAGGTCTGTTCCAGTCCTATGATTCTATGATTCCAAGAAAACTGTAGACATATCTGCACTGCTACAATGATCAACTCCCCCTCCCTACAACACACCTTTCAAGTTCCATGGTTTCTATGCATGCCTATCACAACACGTGGTGTACCTCATCCCGTGCATTAAATGCCCCAATAACAATTATGTGGATGACACCAGACAATCACTACATTCTCGAATGAACTCTGACAGGAAAATGATAAAAGACAAAAACACCCTATCACCTGTGGGTGAACATTTTTTACAAAGCGATTTACTCTATATCTGACCTATCAGTCCTCATCCTCAAAGGAAACCTGCACAACACTTTCAAAAGATGAGCTGGGAGCTTAAATTGATAACTTTGCTAGACACTAAAAATCATGGACTGAACAGAGACACTGGATTTACGGCTTATTACAACTAATTGTAACCACTAACCCTCCTTTTGGTCCTATGACTACAGGGGTGTTGACCGGCCACTCCACCTTGAATGGTCCCTTAGAATACATGCTAACTACTTATGCTAAACTATCTGTTTGATCATGTATTTAGCTGTGACACTCTTAGTACATTTCCCAGACCTAAAGAAGAGCTCTGTGTAGCTCGAAAGCTTGTGTCTCTCACCAACAGAAATTGGTCCAATAAACCTTATTACCTCACCCACCTTTTCTCTCTAATATCCATAGGCATGCACACGGGGTGTGCCGGGTGTGCCCAGGCACACCCTAATGTAGGGCAGAGCTCCGCACGCTGCCTCCCTCCCCCTTCCCAGCGCTGACCTGGTTCCCAGCCCATTGGCCAGGAACCCCAGCCAATGGGAGCTGTGGGGGGGGGGGCGATGCCAGAGCTGCCTGACCGCGCCACCCCAGCACAGAACTGCAGGCAGAGAGAGCAGCAGGAGTCTGTAACTGTCAGACACAGATGATGGGGGTGGGCATTGTGGGGCAGACAAACAGATGGAGCCAGAGGCAGGAGAAAGGAGCAGCGATGGGCACCCCGGGGCTGGCATAAAATACACAGAACGGAGGCGGCTTCGGGGGGTGGAGGGTATAGCAACACTCCCTTCCCCCACAGACCAGACCTGGACTGCAGGTGGCTCTGTCCATCACTCCCCCACCACCACCCCACAGAGACCCACAAACCCTCTGCCCCCCTGGAAGATCCCCCAACAGCCCCTGTGCCCCCATCACCCCTCTCCAGAGAGCTCCCGCTTTGTGCCTCCAGAGACAGCTCCTCCCCGCCCACGAGCTCCCTACAGTCTTCCCCTTTGCCTTCCCCCTCCCACCCCCAGCTCATTAGCCAGGAGGCTCCCAGACTGTTGGCCACCAAGGCCAATGGGAGCTGCACCCGAGGCAGGGGGCCTGCTTGCAGATGCAGACCTGCCCGGCTGTACCTCCACAGCTCGGGGACGGGGAGCCACAGATGAGCAAACCCCAGTCGTCATCATCACAGGCACAGCAATTCCCTGGATATTTAATTTCACTGAGGCAAGTAATTTAATCTACTCTTCCTTTCCAGACAGTTTGTGGCTTTTCCTGTAAGAAATCTTACAATTTCTTTGCAAAGTCCAGTTACAGTTTTTCACCTGAGAAGTATATTTTCTGGTTGTTCATAAGCTCATTTATTTTGTTAACTCAGTTTCATAGGGAATTTGAAGTCACTTGAATTGTAACTGTTTTTTTCCATTGGTCCAAAAACACATGGAAGATGTGCAGATTTTTATTTCTGTGGGCCAAACCATGTACAAATGTAAACATCAGAGCTAGAAAAGCTCTGAAAGGGTATTGGTCCCTCAGGAAATTGTCCTCAAGTCATTCATTCTTCTGGGCATTCCATTCTATTCTTCCCTCTTACAGTGATAGAGATCAGTGTCTACACCCACAGGGGAGAGGCAGAAGACTGGGTCTACCCGCAGTGACGCTGCCTCTACCCTTGTTCTCTGTCTGCTCTCTCTACCAGCCCCTTTGGTCTCCGTAGGATTGCCCCTACCATTACTCCCTCTGGGTCTTCTTTCTCTGGAGCTTCTCATTTTTTAAGTTTGTATTTTTTAAGTAAAGACTAGTTGTTAATTTAAAAAAAAATAAGTTTAGTTAAGTTTTAGTTTGTTTGATGAATAAAAAGAATGTCCTTTATGATTGAGTATTCAATAAATGTTCGCCTTTAAAAAAAAAGATTCCCTGGGTCCACACCCTAATGAAATGTGCCGCACATGCCTATGCTAATATCCTGGGACCAACATTGCTACAACAACACTGCATATTAAAGAGAATGACATGCCTCAAGATACTTTGTTTTAGAGTACACCTGGAACATCCAAAAAAACCTGATTGAGATTCACAGTGCTGTCCTAACAGAAAAGATGCCATTATGTTAAGTTACTGTTATGTTAGTAAAAACATTCTTTCAAAAAGGGAGTTGGACTCCGAAGAGTTAAACTTCAGAAGGATGTTTAGAGTTGCCGCACATCTTACAGGACACCATGGAGTGCTACGCTTCCTATTGATTCTCACAGACTTTCACATATGGCTCAAGGAGCTAGCTGCATAGACTGAGACAAAGAACACCGCCAGCATAGATTACAGCAGCAGTGGAAGTAGTTTACTTTATAATTTTTTTCTTGCTGTTAGTTAAATATTGTTCTAAAACCTTCATCAGTCACCAGTGAAGTACTCTAGTGTCAATTTTTTTTCATCATCACTAATAAGAACGTGACTTAGAAGAAAGGTGAACCTAGTTCCATTAGGACCACCTAATAGCCTCATCCTTAGCTTCAGAGGAACATTTCAACTTTTCTCCTTTTGAAAATCCTCTTCTGCAAGCAAAATTGGAAAAGGCCCTGAGATGGATTTGGAGTTGCCTGAATATTATGTGTTGGTCTGGTTATTGTGATGTTTATCATAGAATCATAGAATATCAGGGTTGGAAGGGACCTCAAGAGGTCATCTAATCCAACCCCCTGCTCAAAGCAGGACCAATTCCCAACTAAATCATCCCAGCCAGGGCTTTGTCAAGCCGGGCCTTAAAAACCTCCAAGGAAGGAGACTCCACCACCTCCCTAGGTAACGCATTCCAGTGTTTCACCACCCTCCTAGTGAAATAGTTTTTCCTAATATCCAACCTGGACCTCCCCCACTGCAACTTGAGACCATTGCTCCTTGTTCTGTCATCTGCCACCACTGAGAACAGCCGAGCTCCATCCTCTTTGGAACCCCCCTTCAGGTAGTTGAAGGCTGCTATCAAATCCCCCCTCATTCTTCTCTTCTGGAGACTAAACAATCCCAGTTCCCTCAGCCTCTCATCATAAGTCATGTTCTCCAGACCCCTAATCATTTTTGTTGCCCTCCGTTGGACTCTTTCCAATTTTTCCACATCCTTCTTGTAGTGTGGGGCCCAAAACTGGACACAGTATTCCAGATGAGGCCTCACCAATGTCGAATAAAGGGGAACGATCACATTCCTCGATCTGCTGGCAATGCCCCTACTTATACAGCCCAAAATGCCGTTAGCCTTCTTGGCAACAAGAGCACACTGTTGACTCATAACCAGCTTCTCGTCCACTGTGACCCCTAGGTCCTTTTCTGCAGAACTGCTACCTAGCCATTCAGTCCCTAGTCTGTAGCAGTGCATGGGATTCTTCCGTCCTAAGTGCAGGACTCTGCACTTGTCCTTGTTGAACCTCATCAGGTTTTTTTTGGCCCAATCCTCTATTCAATAGTTTATTCAATAGCAGGATTGTCAGGAAATGCACCTAGAAAGAAGGAGGTTAATCCAGATAAACCCTTCTCTGCAAACATTTGAGAGACAATACAACAGTTATTCACTTTGATGTCTGGGCTTGGCTCCCTGCTGGAGCTACCAGATAGGTTTCCCCAAGAGGAACTCCAATTGTTGTGGGAAGGGGGAATCAAAGACCACACAGGGTTTAAAGAGAGACACTCCCTCAAGGAGAAAGCCTCATTCTCAAAAACTTCTCTATGGCCTTGGCTACACTGGCGCTGTACAGTGCTGCAAATTGCTGCGCTCAGGGGTGTGAAAATGTCCCCCCCCGAGCGCAGCGAGTGCAGCGCTGTAAAGTGCCAGTGTAATCAGCACCTGCAGCGCTACAAGCTCGCTCGCAGCGCTGCAAGCTATTCCCCTCGGAGAGGTGGAGTACATACAGCGCTGCGAGAGCTCTCTCGCAGCACTGGCGGCACGACTACACTCGCGCTTCACAGAGCTGCCGCGGCAGCGCTGTGAATTCCCAAGTGTAGCCAAGGCCTATGTCTACACTTAACCTGCTACAGCAGCACAGCTGCAAGCGCTTTAGTGTAGTCATTCACTACAGTGACAAGAATGTTCTCCTGTTGCTGTAGTTAATCCACCTCCCTCAGAGGCAGTAGCTAGGTTGATTGAAGTATTCTTCTACTGGCCTAGCGCTGGCTACACCAGGTGTTAGGTCGGCTTAACTATGACACTCAGGGTTAACTTAACATCTTAGTGTAGACCTGGCCTGAGAACCTAGAGCCTGCAAAGTGGGAGTCAGGAGGAAGTTGGACCTACTGGGTTCCCATCCGGAGGATGGTTAGACTCTATGTGAGACTGACATGCATGTAGATCATCTGTTGTTTTAAAATCCTTTTTATGTGCTGTTCCTATGGTTACATAAATAAACAATACTTTTGTTTTAGGAAGGCTTTGGTGAGTTGTTGTAATCCACTCATCACAAGCTCGCACAGGGAAAAATCTCAGGTACTGAGCCCTGTCAGACCTGCTGGGTAAGCACAGTTGATACACAGGATGCTGTAGCCCAGGACCCTGTCTAAGTGGGAAAATTTCATGATTCCACCCAGGAAAGGTAAAGGCATGAGGGTGCACTTAGAGAGGCGTCAGAGGTGCAGCTAGCCCTGTAAGTATGACAACAGTCCCCATCACCTTTCTTCTGACTGAACCCTGGCATGTAACTCCAGGACTTGTATTACACATTTAGGCTGAAGCATTCATGTGATTCATATTTGTTACAAAAGACATCCCATTAAGTGCAAGCTGAAACAAAGTTAATGAGCCCTAATACTTGCAGGATAATTCAAAGTTTAAGAGCGATATTAACTAAAATAAAATAAGGAGAATGAAAAAGATTTAGTTTCAATGTGCACTACAGAGCCTACATTTTATCCTCTTGGTTCATAAAATCAAATCTACTGCTCAAGTGACTCTTATACTGTTATTAGAACAGTACAAGAACACATATACGTGCATAATTAAGTATCCCTTTGTGACCATAAAAGGAACGCCTGGGTTTCCATGGGGAAGTTGTGTGGGACTTGATTCATAAGCAGGGACAAGAGAATGTGATTACCCTAATCTCCTTGTATGTTACTATTTTATGCATGTCCAGGGCTATTCCCTGTGTAATGGAATGAGTAGGTATATAACACCATAACTGCGTCCCTACACAGAATGTGATCAGCATACATTAGGAAATAGATAGGTAATATTATAATAAGCTGAAACTGCCTGGGAGTGAGCAAATATTTAAACTGCTGAGCACTTGCCCTGTGAAAAATAGAAAATTAGATACCCTTTAAGGTATCTCAAGTCAGACATCCAAAAACTGAAGCATTAGTCAAAATCACTAATCTCTTCTTAAAATTTAGCCCAATATATTTACACTTGTGTTCTATGTTTATGCTGTCTAATACAGATTAATTGGATACAAATATGCGATGTAGCTTAAAGCATTAACATTTTTATCTTTCAGTTCAAGTGAATAAGCAAAACAGAATCTGGAAAGCAAAATGGGTAAATGACCTACTACAGCAAAGCGATTAAATGCCATTTGTAGATGATAAATTAGCATTTGCATGGTAACTAATTTCATATCACAATTATTATTAATCACCTGCGTACTTATGTGGCTCCCTTGACCATAGTATCCGAACTGTGTGCTCTCCATTGTTGCTGTAGCCGCGTTGACCCCAGGTTATTAGACAGACAAGGTGGGTGAGGTAAAAATATAAAGAGATTACCTCACCCACCTTGTCCATCAATGACATGTGTGCATCAGTGACATGTAAAAATCATAGTCTCCTCCCCAAGGAGTTCAGTCTTGATTTATAACTATTTAAATGGAGGGTGGTTTATATTGCCTTGTAGGGGACACTAGAGTTTGTAGAAGTGGGTCTTAATGAGGGGCTTGAAGGAAGAGTGGATGAAGACAAGGTGGATTGGTAAGAAAAGGGTGCCCAGGCGAAAGGAGTGAAATCCTGGCCCCACTGCAGTCCATGGGAGTTTTGCCAAAAACTGTCATTTTATTAAGCACTGATAGTATGCTTGGTGCCGTATAAACACAACACAGATAGCAAGCCAACCTCCTGCCCCAAAGAGTTTACAATCTCAAAAACTAACACAGAAAGGCCAACACTCTAAAGACACTTGGAGACCCAGCAGAAGGATTTACCTTCCAGAGAGTTTTTTCCCTAATTTCCCCCCCCCCCTTTGAAATAGCAGGTCTCCCAGAAGAACTGGGTCTTTAGGGGGGATTTGAATGAGGAGCAGGGAAGGACTTGGCACATTGGGTAGTAGAGGCATACCGTAGAGGACAATATGGAAGGAGGCACAAAGGGTGAGCATGAGAAGGAAGTGAAGGAGACAGTGACATTGGCATCAGTAAAGGAGCAAAAGGTGAGAGTGGGGAAATGTAAGATGTAGGTTGGGGCTGAGTTTTGAAGGGACTTCTAAGTGAGGACAGAAGTTTGAATGGGGCCAGGATTCCTACTGACTTCAGTGGGATTTCCATACATGGAAGGCTTGCCAACTCAGGTCCACATTTGAAAAACAGTTAACAGACCTATCATAATTATTAATTTGTATTACAGTGGTGCCCAGTGGCCCCAATTGGCTTAATAGCTGCATTGAAACCTAGGGACAGATCCTTGGCTGATATGGATGTAGTTCCACCAGGTCCGGCTCTAAGCACCAGCGTTCCAAGCATGTGCTTGGGGCGGCCCTTTTCAAGGGGTGGCACTCCAGGGTTTTTTTTTTGCTTCGGCAGCGGCACTCTGGCTTTTTTTTTTTTTTTCCCTTGGTGCGGCAAAAAACCTGGAGCCGGTCCTGAGCACCACTGAAGTCAATGGAGCTATGACCATTTAAATAAGCTGAAAATCTGTCCCATCATATATCCAGTGTCACACCCCCATTCCCCTCAGAACACCAAGGGATACCTGCTTTTAATGGGATTCACTTGACTAAGGAGTACATGATTGGGTCCACTGAATGCTTTCCTTTGTTATTACTGTGTTGCTGTGGCAATACTGTGATACATTCCACAACTGGTGCTGATTTCTTGTGCAATTGTCTTTGGGGCATTTCTCACAAATATCAAGAGGGAACTTTTGCCCATTTATAATTCTGCGTGAGTCAAACTTATTAAGGGAGTAATTTGTCTTAACGAGAAATCCTGTCAGATGGGAAGTCCTCAAGGCCCTCTGCCTCCATGTTCCTTCTCCAAAACCACTTCTAGAAGGGAGCCTTTAAACCTTCCTCCGGAAATTCCAATTTTGTGTTAACATTCATATGAACAGAATCCATCCTACACTATGAAGAGATAAGAGTCAAAGAGTCAAGGGACGGTCAGGACCATTTGCACAGAGGCTCTGTGGTCAAAGATGTAGCCATGACCAGAGCTGGGGCTGGTGTGTGAGTGTGCTTTAGGTCAACAACTTTACAAGGGAAGGGAGAAAGCTACTCACTTAAACCTACACTGACTTCTCAAAGTCCTTCAGCATGGAGCAAGGAAATCAGAAGGAAACAGAACAGTGCTTCCCTGCCCACAATGTAAAACATGACCATTTTTATAAAGGTAGCTAATAATAATAATAATGATTTTTTCCAAATCTTTTTATCCAAACTTTCTAATTATCACTTACTAACTTGAAAAGGAGGCAGAATCCCGACACCAGATCTGTATTTTTGTGGCGCTCTTGCACCAAGGTGTGTAGAGGTTTTTTTGCAGTTGCAGCAACTAGATTTTTTCCTCCAACTAAGCAGTGGCATTTGGGAAGATGGGGCCAAAAACTGTCAGGATTTGGCAGGATCCAGCTTTTATCCATATCATTGTACCCAGACTTAGCGTCAGGAAATAACAGTCCCCTTGCAAAAATAAATAAATAAATAAATAAATAGATACCCCCACCCCCACACCAAACCTGTGATTCACACACAATAGCATAGTAAATCTGAATGACGATAAAGCCAGACTTATTCCCACTGTCCCTCCTGTTGTAGCTCTGGAGGGCAAACTGAAGAAAGGTAAAGTTACAATGAATAATTAAATGCGCATTGCAGGCCTTTACAGTCACTTGGAGGCAATGATGCCCATCTGTGTGCCCATTAACTCTGCCCAGAGCTATTTTCTAGTTAACCATGTGTAGTGTGGACCAGGGTTTCTCAACCCATGGGTCGGGACCCAAAATTGGGTCACCAGAATGTTTCAAAGGGTCGCGTGGCAGCTCCTGTGGCTCCTACCCCACAGGGCTGGCAGGGCTCGCCTCTCTGCTCCAGGCACTGCCACCTCTGGGGTCCCAGCGCCACTCAGGTTTGGCCCAGTAGTCATGACAACAGGAGTCCAGGTAGGTCAAATTTGAGTGAGTGGCACTGCAGCCCCATGAACCAGGTCACAACTCCATTCACACAAATTTGGTCCAGTCAGGGAGGGTGGGGCCAAACCTGAGCAGCACTGCAACCCCAGCAGTTGGAATGCCAGGAGCGGATAGCCACACGCAGCCAACCCCACAGCACAAGAGCTGTAGGAACCACCACAGTGGGGTGAGTGCCGGGCAGGACCCATCACCCCCCACCAAAACCACCCCAGGGCCTCCACCCCCAGACTAATCACTGGGTCGCGACAAGCCATAACCATTTACAAATGGGTCCTGAGCCCAGAAAAGGTTGAGAACCACTGGCATAGACAGTACTCACAATTGTGGTGTCCCACCCCCAGTCAGACAGATCTCCTTACTGGAGCAGAGCAGGTCCTTGAATTGCTCAATCCCTGATCTTCTCTTGAAGTCTGATGTAAGGGTGGCCCAAAAAATGAGGCAGTCAGCCCTCTCCTGCTGGATAGTGAAATCTGGGGTGGGATGCTCTCTCTTCTCTCCTCTCCTCTCTCTGAACTTGGGCAGGCTGGCTCACCTCTCCGCCCACTGGTTGCTGATTGCTTTGAAGTTAGGACTGGCTTTTCTTTTAGCCAGATGCCTGTGTAGCTGAGATCTTTGGGGACAGCTAGGTGTGTGTGTGTGTGTGTGTGTGTGTGTGTGTGTGTGTGTGTGTGTGTGTGTGTGTGTGTGTGTGTGTGTGTGTGTGTAAGGGGAGCTTCAGGTCAGGTGAGATTGCCTTGCTGAGAAGCAAAATTGAGTTTGGTTGTATTCTGCCGTGGGAGAGCATGTGAGGGCTGTGTTCCCTTCTCCTGCTGGGAGGTGACTCCCTTACCTTCCCATAGATGATGTGCTGGTTTGGTCTAGGTGCACATGTCTGGGCGTTCCCAGCTTTGTGCAGGCTAATATGGGTGTGGCGTGGGTGGCCAGTCTCCACGTAGGTCGTTCAGTCAGGCTTTTAGCCTGGTGACTCTTCCTCTCCTTCTCTGCCTCAGTACCAGTGGAAGCCTGGATCTCAAGCACCCAGGTTAGGCAGTTTCAGTGTCAAAGCTGCTACCACATTGCAGTTGCCTGTGTGATATGGGAGCTGCTTCTCACTAGCCCCAAAATGGCAAGGGGCTTTTGCCAATTAATATTACTTTATTATTTATATTACAGTACAGCCTAGAGACCCCATTCAAGGATCTGGCCTGCATCGTATTTTATATGCATGAAATTGAAAAAAACCAGTGGCTTCCCCAAAGAGCTTACGTATCAGCACATCTCAGGGGGACAACAAGTGAGTACAACAAGCAAGCGGGGAAAGGCAGCACAAAGTAACAGTGAAACAATCATGTTCATAAAATAAGCAGTGGATGGAGGGAGCGAGCCAAGGCTGAAGCTTGGTTGAGCAGACCTTGCCATCAGAGAGGGGATCAAAAGCTTTTGATATTCCCACATCCCACATGACATTTTCCTAAGAAAACTAGGGAAATGTGAAAAGGATCTGGGGGTTATAGTGGATCTCAAATTGAATATGTCAACAATGTGATACAGTTGCGAAAAAGGCTAATATTCTGGGGTGTATTAACAGGTCTGTCGAATGTAAGACATGGGAGGTGATTGTCCCACTCTACTTGGCTCTGGTGAGGCTTCAGCTGGAGTACTGTGTCCAGTTCTGGATGCCACACTTTAGGAAAGCTGTGGATAAATTGGAGAGAGTCCAGAGGAGAGCAACAAAAATGATAAAAGGTCTAGAAAACCTGACCGATGAGGAAAGATTAAAAAAACCTGGGCATGTTTAGTCTTGAGAAAAGAAGCTTGAGGGGGGACTTATAAGTCTTTAATTATGTTAAGGGCTGTTATAAAGAGGATGGTGTCCTTCCTGCTTACTAAAGGAGGGACAAGAAGTAATTGGCTTAGACTGTAGCAAGGGAGATTTAGATTAGATATTAGGCAAAACGTTCTAACTATAAGAGTAATTAAGCTCTGGAATAGGTTTCCAAGGGAGGCTGAGGAATCCCCATCATTGGAGCTTTTTAAGAACAGATTGGACAAACACCTGCCAGGGAAGGTCTAGGTTTACTTGCCTCAGCACAGGGGGCTGGACTAGATGGCTCCTCGAGGTCCCTTCCAGCCTTACATTCTATGTTTCTATGAATCAAGAGAGTGGAGAAAGACAATGACTGAGACAATGGAGGAGAGACAAGAGAGGGCAGGGAGGAGGGGTCTTATGGCAGAGGAGAAATCATGGAGCTTGATAGGCTGGAAGTCCTGGAAGGAATAGATAGTGGGGGAAGGAAGAGGAACAGGTGAGCAATGTTGAAGTAGACAAGGTGGGGGTCAGACAGGGAATTCAGAATTGGGAGTTAGTGGGTGGGCTGGTCCAGGGTTGCAGGTTAACAAAATTGGGGAGGGCCCAGAAGTCAGGGGAGTCAGTTGGGAATGTCTTCTGAGCAAAGTTCTGAATTATACAATTTCCTCCCTTTATAAGTCCCTTGAGAGTACGGAAAAGGTTCATTTTTGCTCCCTTGAAGAGAAAGTTTCTGTGTTTCAGCAGGGGTCTGCTATGAGGAGAGGAGCAGAGCACAAACAGAAAAAGGTCCTGATTCTTGTTTGCAGGTCAGTGACTGTACAAAGTACAACAAATCTAATCTATATAACATTCAGAAACGCACTTTTCTGTTTGTTTTCCTCTGTGGTTGAAGGGTTTCTCTGTGTGTCAACACAGTCACTGATGTTTTACAAACCTATCATGGCGGGGTGGGGGGAGAGGGGGATGCTACTTCCCACATTCTCCTATAATAACTATGCTCCTTCCTGTGCTGTCACACCAGCTCTGGCCCCTAGAAGAGACCTGTGGGAGAGAGGGGAGGACTTCACAGGCAAGATGTTAGAGGCCCAGGATGTATTTTCTATATGCACTCCGCAAGTCAGAATGTAGGGGTGTGACGTTGTGCAGTCTATATGATTTTATAAAAACATGATAATAAGTGAATATAATGTAACTGGGATAGTTTTATAAAGATCTAATAATAAGTGAATATAATGCAACTGGGATATGCTTCGTGCAAAAGGTCTCTTGTAAGGTATCATTACAAAGCTCATAATCTACTGAGTGTGATCATCCTATCTGTAGAAATGTACCACTCTTGTATCTAAAACTAGAAATATAAAACATAACTCTGAGGGCCTATTGTAATTATGTAAAGTGTGGGCCATTAATGATGGTTTGGAATCTTGATGACTCCCATTAACCAGGACCATTGTCTGCAGATGGCTGTGTTTACCTGTTAGTCTTCCTGTATATGTGTGTGCTGGCAAGTGGGCAATGAAGTCTTGCAGTGATATGTGATCATGTCAGCTGAACTGGAATCCATCTTTAACCTGGTGCTTTTCCAGTGAGGGGGGGTGTGGAAACCCAGAGAGACAAAGGGTTCCCGCCTTATGCAAAAGATATATAAAGGGGTGGAAGAGAACAAAGGGAGAGAAGAGCCATCATGAAGAATCCCCTAGCTATCACCTGAGCTGGAACAAGAGCTGTACCAGGGTAAAGAATTGTGCCCAGGCCTGGAAGGTGTCCAGCCTGAGAAAAAAACGTACTGAAGCATATCTGAGGGTGATATTATCTGTATTCAGTTTGATTAGACATAGATTTGCGCATTTTATTTATTTTGCTTGGTGACTTACTTTGTTCTGCCTGTTACCACTTGGAACCACTTAAATCCTATTTTCTGTATTTAATAAAATCACTTTTTATTTAGTAATTTACTCAGAGTATGTATTAATACCTGGGGGAGCAAACAACTGTGCATATCTCTCTATCAGTGTTATAGAGGGCGAACAATTTATGAGTTTACTCTGCATAAGCTTTATGCAGGGTAAAACGGATTTATCTGGATTTAGACCCCATTGGGAGTTGGGCATCTGAGTGCTAAAGACAAGCACACTTCTGTGAGCTGTTTTCGGGTAGACTTGCAACTCTGGGACAAGTGATTCAGACCCTGGGTCTGTGTTGGAGCAGACGGGAGTGTCTGGCTCAGCAAGACAGGGTGCTGGAGTCTTGAGCTGGCAGGGAAAACAGGAGCAGAGGTAGTCTTTGCACATTAGGTGGCAGTTCCCAAGGGGGTTTCTGTGATCCAACCCGTCACGGGGGGATGATAATTATTTCTCCCAGCCAGACCCCCAGCCTGCCCACTCCATTGCAATCTGCCTTATCTCTGCCCCCCCAGCCTAGAAAGTTTGGCTGAGGAATAGAGGGAATAGTGTCATAGAGGTGCCTGATTCCTTCCATTCTGTATTGGAAGTGAGATCTATACGTGATAGGTCCCTTTCGCATAAGGAAAATCTGGGCCAGGACTTAATACAGGGATCTCAAACTCAAATCATCATGAGGGCCACATGAGGACTAGTACATTGGCCCAAGGGTCGCATCACTGACACCTTTTCATATAAAGATACAAAAGCCCCTCCTCTGCCACCGGCCCCACCTCCACTCCACCCCTTCCATGAGGCCCCGCTCCTGCCCGGCCTCTTCCCACTCCTTTCCCAGCCCCATTCCAATCCCTTCCCCAAAGTCCCCAACTCCTCCCCCTCCCTGCCCCTATTCCAACCCCTTCCCCAAATCCCCATCCCGGCCCCACCTCTTCTCTGCCTTCTCCCCTGAGCACGCGGCTCCCCGCTTCTCCCCCCCCCCCCGGAAAGCGCTAAGCACCGCCAAGCGCTGTTTGGTGGACGGGAAGCGCCTGGATGTAGGCAGAGGAGCAGGGACGCGGCGCACTGGGGAGGAGGGAGGGCAGCGGGTGAGGGGAGCTTGGCGGCCGCAGGAAATAATTCTGGGAGGACGGAGAGCTTGGTGAGCCACAGTAAATAACTCCACGGGCCACGTGTTTGAGACCCCTAACTTAATACAACCCCCTTTTATTTTACCACCACCTACATTTTGGGCCTATGGTCTGACAGTGCCCCATTATGACGGGGGGAGAGAGTTACTGAGGAAGCTCTGGAAGACTGGTGCCATGTGCATCTCTCAATATCACCACACAGTGCTACTGAGCAATTTTGCTTTGGGTTAGTGAAAAAAATCTAACTTTTTGTAATGGTTTAAGATCATTAATTAGGTAGGTGATTCGAGGGAGATAGCGTGGTCTGATAGCAAAGGCGCTGGGCTGACAGACAGACCTGGCATCTATTCCCAGGTCTGCCACCAGCATGTTGGGTGTCCTTGGCTGAGCCACTTATTACCTTGCTTTGCCTCAGGCTCCCCATATAGGCTCCCCATACATAAAGTTAGGATAACACTGCTTCACCACCAGTGAAGAATTGTAAACTAAGGATGAAGAATGCTGTATAAGTGCTCAGCAATATTGCTCTTTTTTATTAACATTATTTGTGATAGAACAGCCTTGTATTGTTTTGGAAACTTAAAATGGTTAGGCCAGGGTTAGCCAGGATTAACGTTCTCTGTTGATCACTGTTCATTTCGTACCCTTCCCTTCCCTATAAACCTCCTTTGTCCACCTGTCATGTCCTGTCTGGCACCTAAACAGTAAGTTCTCTAGGGTAAGGGCAGTCTTCTCTGTTATATGTCTGTACACCATCTAGCATAGTGGGACTCGGGTCCTTGATTGGGGTTCCTCGGGGCTACCAGACAATGCCAGTAAATAAATAATCATAACAGTTTCAGTTCTTTATGCCTTTGGTTTTTAAAAATAGACATAACCTAAACACAACTGCACTAGGGAGCATTTATTGGGCAAAATGATGGTGAAAGGGGCACACTTCATGATCTGGGAACAAGGACTGTTCAGCAGCCAGTCAGAATTATCTTTTGAGTATCCCCTTTATTTTTGGACAGAGGGTATACAGCACTCAGGACACTCACAAGCTGCGGGATACAGGAACTAACACAGACTGACTGAGACTGCAGTGGAAAAGGAACTGAGAACTCTTGGGAAGCTGGGAACTAAAACAACAGGGGCTGTTTTGTGTCATGACTTGGCTTCAGGGAATTAAGAACAGATCCTGTCTTGAGATACAGAATGGAATTGTTGGAACTGTGTGTATTTCAACCTGGAGAGATTACATTATCTGTACAGGACCTGGTGAATTTGAATGGGACTTTATAATCTAAACTTTGTGCTTTCAACTAGTTATTAAAATTCAAATGTAAGATGTAGTATTCCTTAGTGGGAGGAAGAAGGCACATTTGCAGAGGCCCAGTTGCTGCTACTCCCTGGCCACCAATCTCCCCCATAGAAACACAGCTCCTTCATTCCAGGGCCACACTCCCATTGGTTTCCTACTCATTCTTGGGAAAACAACCCCTTTGGAGTGGGGGCTTGAGTGTGCAGAGTGGGAGCCTGTTCAAGATAATGCTGGCACTGTGAGCATTATCTTATATGGGACAATCTCTCGGATGTGGTACAGAAAGTCTCTCTGTACCCCTGGCCCTCTACTCTTAGCCATGACCGCCCCCTCCCACCTCAAAATGCAGAATTCCACACATATGGATCTGATACATAGGAGCTGCTATGGGACTGTGGGGCAAGGATACCAGAATTTGATTCTGTTTTTGTAATGGGTGAATAGCAGACATGGGCCCAAGCTGCAAAATTCAGATCTGGCTCCAGGTTCCTATTTTGAACCTTCTATAAAGTCAGGCCTGCACAACTCGTAAAGCGGCGAGGGCCATATTACTCCAAAGAAAACAGCTGAGGGCCGAACCCCCCCCCCCCCCCCCCCCCGGCCTTGCCGAACCCCCCCCCCCCAGCGCTACCCAGCCCTCCCGAAACAACACCCCCCACAGTGCAGCCCGCCCCGCGGAAACAACCCCCAGCACTTCCCAGCCCCTCCAAAACTCCCTCCCTCAGCGCCACCCGCCCTGCGGAAACAAACCCTCCTTCCCCAGCACCACTGGGGAAGGGGGGGAGGGATAGCTCAGTGATTTGAGCATTGGCCTGCTAAACCCAGGGTTGTGAGCTCAATCCTTGAGGGGGCCACTTAGGGATCTGGGACAAAAATCAGTCCTTGGTCCTGCTAGTGAAGACAGGGGGCTGGACTCAATGACCTTTCAAGGTCCCTTCCAGTTCTAGGAGATAGGATATCTCCCTTAATTTAAAAAACAGCAGTATTGAACCTTTGTAATATGTTATAGTGGGCTCCTAAGGTAGTATAATTAAGGTAAAAGAAAAATGTCTTTTAGCTAGAAGTAGAATAAGATCTTCCCCCCACTTTGTAATCAATTACCCTGTTGAATGAATGAGGAAGGCATGGAAAGCAGCACCTGCAGACAGCTGCAACCCTTGGAGAGGGGATGGGAGCCAGACCAGATCAGTAGACCAGGTCAGCCATCAAGTCACTGCTTGCCTCCTCAACCCCCCTCCCCCACCGCCGGCTCACCTGCACCTCCGCCACTGCCTGCCTGCTCGCCTCCTCAGCCCCCCCTCCCCTGCTGCCAGCTCGCCTGCCCCTCCGCCACTGCCCGCCCGCTCGCCTCCTCAGTCCCCACCCCCTCGGCTCGCCTACTCACCCCCCACCACTGCCCACTCGCCTCCTTGGCCCCCCTCCCTCACCCACCGCTTGCCTACTCACCCCCCACGGGCCACACAGTGAGCCCACCTACTCACCCCACGCGGGCCGCACAGTGAGCCCACATGGGCCACATGCGGCCCCCGGGCCACATGTTGTGCAGGCCTGTATAAAGTTTTCCTAGGTTCAAATTCCAGATTGTGTTTTGGCTTATTAGATAGGAGTCAGCAATAAAATTCAGATCTGGATTTAGATTTGGGTTCACACTCTACCCTCTTCCTCAAAGTCTGGACTATTCACAATCAGATCAGGTCCATCTCTAACATAATTTTTAATGTTACAGAAGACATACAGCAGGCAGTGTTTATGTAACTGTGTTCCCCACTGGGTGCTGGCAAGTGAGACAGAACAATAAATATAATCTTTATTCTGCAATACAGTTTGTGAGACTCTCTATTAAGTTGAGCACTAGGACCCAGCAGAAAGTTTCCTTATTTCTGTGCTTTTAGCAGTACCTCTGACACAAGGATAGCTCAGTGAGCATGGAGTCTGGGTTATGGCTGCATTCTGTCTATAGGGATCATTCCAAATATTGAACAAAACCAGAATGGAAGGATTAACTGTGAGAATATAACATACCTGCAACAGCAACTAATGCAGAAGGAAGCAAGAGCAAAAAACAAAGATTAAAAGGTAACTAACATGGTTCTCATTTCCTGTCTTTTAATCTTTGGCTCAGTGTTTAGTATTGTCATTAGAAGCCTATAAATGTTCAGGCAGCTGCATTGGTGCACACTTGGATTTTTAGGTTTTGTTCCCCCTCCCCGGAAAAAATATACCATCTGCTTCTAAATGGATATACTGCATGCAGCTTAAACTGTAAAAGGATGCAGGATGGACAGTAACCTCATCCAAATTAGTTTAGTTCCAAAAGTAAGTTCATATAAAAACAAAACAAACAAAAACTTTCTGCAGGCATTTAGTTGCTAAACCTTTTTGCTTCATCTGTTGTGGAAAAGCAGAACTTGCTTGATGTGGTGAGGTAATTGATGTGTGTTTGTTGATAGCTTTCTAAGCTACATTGAGAATTAGTTATGAATAACAAAAAATGTTCAAGGGCCTGATCCCAGGCAATCTTTACTCAGGCAAAACTCCCATTCACTTCAAGGAGTTGAAGGACGGGGTTCTCCTAATTTTGCAGTTCTGCTCATTTTGGTAGTTAACATTATCGATGGTCACTCAGCTCTGTTGTTTTAACCAAATTTTCAGATCTGTGGTTGCAATTTGGATCAAGCTTCAGATTAATCAGCTGTTCTGAGTTGGGTTTTTTTTAGATTCTAAATCAGAGATTAATAATATTTGGGGGGAAACTGCCAGGCCAGAGCTGTTAAGAATTTTCTCCACTTTTTGCTCACAATACAGAAAGATATTTTTGGAAAATAAAGCATTTTCCCCCAACAACTCTAAGGCCAAATCCTACAAAGCTGCTGAGCATCTCTGCTGAGTACCTTCCCCTGACTTCAGTGGGTTTTAATAGAAACTGAGCACATCACAGGATTGGATCCTTAAATTGCAGGGTGTTTTGTTTCATTTTAGTGTTAATAGGCTGAGTGTTGGTAGTTCTCAAACACAAGCTGTGCTTCGGGAAAGGCGTTTGAGAGCTGTTGGGATGGATGATGATAATAATTTAAAAATGCATCAAATTTGAAAGGAATAGGCTATTTCCAGCCTCCATGTGGAGATTGTCAGAGCCAGTGTGCTTCCAGTTCATTGACACAGTCATTTCACTAATGTTAGGCAGACACCCTGTTATATTTCTTTTGTTCCTGTGTTTCACTGATTTTTAGATCACTGTTTTATAGAGAAGCCCAGTTCATACTTTACAGTTTGTATATTGGTTTTACACACACACACACACACACACACAATGATTCATCAGTTGTGTTAAGAGAGATTTGTCAAAGCTAATCAGAGAGGTATTTTCCTACTTTCTGATTAGCTTCCTCTTGTCTGCCTTTCTGCAATATTGACTTCTAACTTAGTTGGACTTTTTCTTAGGTTTATTTCTTCAAAATATATATGTGATTACTCCCTCCATAAAATAAGCCTCCTGCCTCTCCCCCACTCCCCCAACATAGTTGTTAGACTGTGGTCAGCTTTTGTTTGTATTATCAAAATATTTCTGTAAAATTCTATTGTTACTGCAGTATTGTGTTATACACAATTCAGTTGACCGAAACTTTAATTGCAGAAAACAATGTTATGCTGTAGTATCAATTATGTCACACCAGACCTTTTCTTGGGCGGGTAGTGGATAACTGGATTTCTTAATAAAATGATTACATTAGAATTTTTCATGCACAAAATATTTACACTGTGAGAGGGTAAATCAAAAGTAAAAATGAATAAACAATTAAGATGAGTTTGTGCAGTATTAAAAAACATGGCAAGGCAACTGTTAGGAGCACAATGAATTCGGCAGCAAAACCCTGTTTTTCTTTCAGTATCTCATGCAGTAGCCAGCAAACTCTGTAAAGTGTGATCTCTTTGCAACTGAAAATATAAGGCCTTCTAACGTTTGCAGCCTAAGCATTACGTGTCATTAAAGTAGCTCTCTTGTAAAAGAGGGACTGTCCCAGGAGCTGTAAAATCTATAAACACTTTTCTGATTGGCTTAAAAATTTAGACACAGGAAGTGGATGGTATCTAATAACAGACAAGTGGAGACATTGTTGTCATGGAAACTGGGAAGACTACCCCCCATTTATTTAAAAAAAAAAAAAAAAAAAAGCCTGCATGTCATCAGAAATGCCTGCAGAACATGTTGGCTTCTGCTGCCTTTCCCACAGCATCTGTTGAAACCTGAGAATGTGCCTGTCAAATCAAGGTCATTTTACAACAAAAACTGCACTGTCTTCCGTATTTCATATCTATATTTCAGTTCAGATTTTTGAAAGAACAAAGAGTTAAGGGAATCAACCTGCAGTCCTTACTTAGGCAAAACTCCCACTGATTTCAGTGGGAGTCTTGCCTGAGCAAGGCCTGAGGTATAGGGCCCAGAAGATGCTTCTGCTGAAGTTTCAGGTTCCATATTGTGAAAAAGCTATGTGGGTGACTATTATTTTAACTTGCTACTGGGCCAAACTAATTCCCTGTGTAGCGCCTGTGGCTTCCAGAGGCGTTATAACAGATTAATTAGGCCCATTTTATAGGTGCTGGAACTAAGGGTGCAGTGGATTCCATTATATACAAGGCTTATAGTTTGGTTCAATGTCTCTCAGCGCCCCCACTATAAAAACTGTTCCAGGGCCCCTGTTTGTCATCATTAATTACCATAATATGTTAAAAGATTATTATTTAAATTTGAATGTCACATCTCTCCTTCATATCTTGGGGAAAAAATCTTGAATGAATAAGTGTCAACTGATAACATTAAATAATAGTTTCTATTGGAGCCTCTGTTTGCTTCAGGAACACGGTGAAGGTAACAACTGAGACATGAAAGAAAAACATATTTCATGAGCAGTGAATATAGCATGGGAAAATAAAGACTGATAATAAACAGCTACAATTATTATGGTTAATTAAAGTTTTACTTTGCTGGACTTTTGAAAAGTTTCTTGTGTCTGAGAGGGAAGAGCCATTTTGCTTTTAAAAAGCAACAGAGGGTCCTGTGGCACCTTTGAGACTAACAGAAGTATTGGGAGCATAAGCTTTCGTGGGTAAGAACCTCACTTCTTCAGATGCAAGTAATGGAAATCTCTAGAGGCAGGTATATATCAGTGTGGAGATAACGAGGTTAGTTCAATCAGGGAGGGTGAGATGCTCTGCTAGCAGTTGAGGTGTGAACACCAAGAGAGGAGAAACTGTTTCTGTAGTTGGATAGCCATTCACAGTCTTTGTTTAATCCTGATCTGATGGTGTCAAATTTGCAAATGAACTGGAGCTCAGCAGTTTCTCTTTGGAGTCTGGTCCTGAAGTTTTTTTGCTGTAAGATGGCAACCTTTACATCTGCTATTGTGTGGCCAGGGAGGTTGAAGTGTTCTCCTACAGGTTTTTGTATATTGCCATTCCTGATATCTGACTTGTGTCCATTTATCCTCTTGCGTAGTGACTGTCCAGTTTGGCCAATGTACATAGCAGAGGGGCATTGCTGGCATATGATGGCATATATAACATTAGTGGACGTGCAGGTGAATGAGCCGGTGATGTTGTAGCTGATCTGGTTAGGTCCAGTGATGGTGTTGCTGGTGTAGATATGTGGGCAGAGTTGGCATCGAGGTTTGTTGCATGGGTTGGTTCCTGAGTTAGAGTTGTTATGGTGCGGTGCGTGGTTGCTGGTGAGAATATGCTTAAGGTTGGCAGGTTGTCTGTGGGCGAGGACTGGCCTGCCTCCCAAGGTCTGTGAAAGTGAGGGATCATTGTCCAGGATGGGTTGTAGATCACTGATGATGCGTTGGAGAGGTTTAAGCTGAGGACTGTAGGTGATGGCCAGTGGAGTTCTGTTGGTTTCTCTTCTGGGCCTGTCTTGTAGCAGGAGGCTTCTGGGTACACGTCTGGCTCTGTTGATTTGTTTCTTTATTTCCTTGTGTGGGTATCGTAGTTTTGAGAATGCTTGGTGAAGATCTTGTAGGTGTTGGTCTCTGTCTGAGGGGTTGGAGCAGATGCGATTGTACCTCAGTGCTTGGCTGTAGACGATGGATCGTGTGGTGTGACCGGGGTGGAAGCTGGAGGCATGAAGGTAGGCGTAGCGGTCGGTGGGTTTTCGGTATAGGGTGGTGTTAATGTGGCCATCGCTTATTTGTACGGTGGTGTCCAGGAAGTGGACCTCCCGTGTAGATTGGTCCAGGCTGAGGTTGATGGTGGGGTGGAAGCTGTTGAAAGCATGGTGGAATTCTTCCAGGGCCTCCTTCCCATGGGTCCAGATGATGAAGATGTCATCAATATAGCGTAGGTAGAGAAGGGGTATGAGTGGACGGGAGCTGAGGAAGCGTTGTTCCAGGTCAGCCATAAAAATGTTGGCATATTGTGGGGCCATGCGGGTGCCCATAGCGGTGCCACTGGTCTGGAGGTATATATTGTCACCAAATTTGAAATAATTGTGCGTGAGGATAAAGTCACAGAGCTCAGCAATAAGTTGTGCTGTGTCATCATCAGGGATACTGTTCCTGACAGCTTGTATTCCATCTGTATGTGGGATGTTAGTGTAGAGAGCCTCTACATCCATGGTGGCTAGGATGGTGTTTTCTGGGAGGTCACCAATGCATTGTAGTTTCCTCAGGAAATCTGTGGTGTCACGGAGATAGCTGGGAGTGCTGGTGGCGTAGGGTCTGAGTAGGGAGTCCACATATCCAGACAGTCCTTCAGTGAGAGTGCCAATGCCCGAGATGATGGGGCGTCCAGGATTTCCAGGTTTGTGGATCTTAGGTAGTAGATAGAATAACCCCGGTCGGGGCTCTAAGGGTATGTTGATTTGTTCCTGTGTTAGTGTAGGGAGTGTCCTGAGTAGATGGTGTAGTTTCTTAGTGTATTCCTCAGTGGGATCTGAGGAAAGCGGCCTGTAGAATTGGGTATTGGAGAGTTGTCTGGCAGCCTCCTTCTGGTAGTCAGACCTGTTCATGATGACAACAGCACCTCCTTTATCAGCCTCTTTGATGATAATGTCAGGGTGGTTTCTGAGGCTGTGGATGGCATTGCGTTCTGCACGACTTAGGTTATGAGGCAAGCGATGTTGTTTTTCCACAATTTCTGCCTGTGCACGTCGGCGGAAGCATTCTATGTATAGGTCCAGACTGTCATTTCGACCCTCAGGAGGAGTCCATGTGGAGTTCTTCTTCCTGTGTTGTTGGTGGGAGGGTATCTGTGTATCAGTGCGCTGTTCAGTGTTATCATGAAAGTATTCTTTGAGTCGGAGGCGGCGAAAGTAGGCTTCCAGATCACCACAGAACTGTATCATGTTCGTGGGGGTGCTGGGGCAAAAGGAGAGTCCCCGAGATAGGACAGACTCTTCTGCTGGGTTGAGTGTGTAGCTGGATAAATTGACGATATTGCTGGGTGAGTTAGGGGTACCCCTGTTGTGGCCCCATGTCGCAGGTAGGATTTTAGACAGCTTACGGTCCTTTTTCCTTTGTAGAGAGGTGAAGTGTGTAATGTAGATCTCCTGTCTTATTTTAGTAAAGTCCGTTGGTGTGGAGGGTTGGTTATTTATGAGAGTCTCCAGGTTGGAGAGCTCTTTCTTGATGTTTTTCTGTTTGCTGTATAGGATGCTGATCAGGTGGTTCCTCAGTTTCTTTGATAACGTATGGCATAATCTCTCACTGTGGTCTGTGCAGTATGTAGATAGCAAAGGATTTTTCACCTTCAGTCCATTTGGTATGATGTCCATCTGTTTGCATTTGGAAAGGAAGATGATATCTGTCTGTATTTGTGCAAGTTTCTTCATGAGGTTGATAGATTTCCATTCCATACGGCTAAATGCAGTGCCTTGCATGGTGTCAAGTATCAGAGGGGTAGCCGTGTTAGTCTGAATCTGTAAAAAGCAACAGAGGGTCCTGTGGCACCTTTGAGACTAACAGAAGTATTGGGAGCATAAGCTTTCGTGGGTAAGAACCTCACTTCTTCAGATGCAAGTAATGGAAATCTCTAGAGGCAGGTATATATCAGTGTGGAGATAACGAGGTTAGTTCAATCAGGGAGGGTGAGATGCTCTGCTAGCAGTTGAGGTGTGAACACCAAGAGAGGAGAAACTGTTTCTGTAGTTGGATAGCCATTCACAGTCTTTGTTTAATCCTGATCTGATGGTGTCAAATTTGCAAATGAACTGGAGCTCAGCAGTTTCTCTTTGGAGTCTGGTCCTGAAGTTTTTTTGCTGTAAGATGGCAACCTTTACATCTGCTATTGTGTGGCCAGGGAGGTTGAAGTGTTCTCCTACAGGTTTTTGTATATTGCCATTCCTGATATCTGACTTGTGTCCATTTATCCTCTTGCGTAGTGACTGTCCAGTTTGGCCAATGTACATAGCAGAGGGGCATTGCTGGCATATGATGGCATATATAACATTAGTGGACGTGCAGGTGAATGAGCCGGTGATGTTGTAGCTGATCTGGTTAGGTCCAGTGATGGTGTTGCTGGTGTAGATATGTGGGCAGAGTTGGCATCGAGGTTTGTTGCATGGGTTGGTTCCTGAGTTAGAGTTGTTATGGTGCGGTGCGTGGTTGCTGGTGAGAATATGCTTAAGGTTGGCAGGTTGTCTGTGGGCGAGGACTGGCCTGCCTCCCAAGGTCTGTGAAAGTGAGGGATCATTGTCCAGGATGGGTTGTAGATCACTGATGATGCGTTGGAGAGGTTTAAGCTGAGGACTGTAGGTGATGGCCAGTGGAGTTCTGTTGGTTTCTCTTCTGGGCCTGTCTTGTAGCAGGAGGCTTCTGGGTACACGTCTGGCTCTGTTGATTTGTTTCTTTATTTCCTTGTGTGGGTATCGTAGTTTTGAGAATGCTTGGTGAAGATCTTGTAGGTGTTGGTCTCTGTCTGAGGGGTTGGAGCAGATGCGATTGTACCTCAGTGCTTGGCTGTAGACGATGGATCGTGTGGTGTGACCGGGGTGGAAGCTGGAGGCATGAAGGTAGGCGTAGCGGTCGGTGGGTTTTCGGTATAGGGTGGTGTTAATGTGGGTGGTGGTCCAGGTCCACTTCCTGGACACCACCGTACAAATAAGCGATGGCCACATTAACACCACCCTATACCGAAAACCCACCGACCGCTACGCCTACCTTCATGCCTCCAGCTTCCACCCCGGTCACACCACACGATCCATCGTCTACAGCCAAGCACTGAGGTACAATCGCATCTGCTCCAACCCCTCAGACAGAGACCAACACCTACAAGATCTTCACCAAGCATTCTCAAAACTACGATACCCACACAAGGAAATAAAGAAACAAATCAACAGAGCCAGACGTGTACCCAGAAGCCTCCTGCTACAAGACAGGCCCAGAAGAGAAACCAACAGAACTCCACTGGCCATCACCTACAGTCCTCAGCTTAAACCTCTCCAACGCATCATCAGTGATCTACAACCCATCCTGGACAATGATCCCTCACTTTCACAGACCTTGGGAGGCAGGCCAGTCCTCGCCCACAGACAACCTGCCAACCTTAAGCATATTCTCACCAGCAACCACGCACCGCACCATAACAACTCTAACTCAGGAACCAACCCATGCAACAAACCTCGATGCCAACTCTGCCCACATATCTACACCAGCAACACCATCACTGGACCTAACCAGATCAGCTACAACATCACCGGCTCATTCACCTGCACGTCCACTAATGTTATATATGCCATCATATGCCAGCAATGCCCCTCTGCTATGTACATTGGCCAAACTGGACAGTCACTACGCAAGAGGATAAATGGACACAAGTCAGATATCAGGAATGGCAATATACAAAAACCTGTAGGAGAACACTTCAACCTCCCTGGCCACACAATAGCAGATGTAAAGGTTGCCATCTTACAGCAAAAAAACTTCAGGACCAGACTCCAAAGAGAAACTGCTGAGCTCCAGTTCATTTGCAAATTTGACACCATCAGATCAGGATTAAACAAAGACTGTGAATGGCTATCCAACTACAGAAACAGTTTCTCCTCTCTTGGTGTTCACACCTCAACTGCTAGCAGAGCATCTCACCCTCCCTGATTGAACTAACCTCGTTATCTCCACACTGATATATACCTGCCTCTAGAGATTTCCATTACTTGCATCTGAAGAAGTGAGGTTCTTACCCACGAAAGCTTATGCTCCCAATACTTCTGTTAGTCTCAAAGGTGCCACAGGACCCTCTGTTGCTTTTTACAGATTCAGACTAACACGGCTACCCCTCTGATATTTTGCTTTTAAAAGCTTAACTGGAATCTTTCACAGCAAACTCACAAGAAAGATTTTTGGGAGGGGTTGATTCCCCCTCTCCTCTTGGGTAGCTGATGCTGATCTCAAATGTTTCCGACAGAAGAACATTTCTGAGTATTTATTACATTTGCTCCAAAGCATTTAATTTTGGTGTTCCCTTAGATCCTCATTTAGCAGTGTTATCCTTATCAAATGATTAGTGTAAAACACTTGAATGCTTCACCCTCAATATAAATCATCAGTTTTGAAAGCTACTACAATGACTAGTCTGACCTTTGTTTTCTCTTTACTTGCATATTTCATCAGTTTTTAAGGAAAACTAGCTGACTGCTGAGCAGTTCTTATAGCTTTAGGGCCAGATCCGAGTTGATAATAAGCTGAAGGTGCTCAGAATCTTGCAGGAGCCACTCTGCACCTTCCAGGACCGGACCCTTACTTTCTGAAAAACAAAGGGCTGACTCATTTACATTAAAGCCAGAGCAGTGTATTAAATCAATGCAAGTGTAATGTACTCCCACTTGAACACCCCTTCATGCTGCCAGAGGGGTTTACAATGGCCTGAGTGCAAATAAGAGTCGGCCTCCGAGAGTTCTAGAACTGAAGCATGTCCGCTTATCATGAAAACATTGGTTCATGTACACTTTAGAAAAGTCTTTGAGATTTGGATAATTGCATACTTTTATCCAGCTCATAATTAATTAGTCAGATGTTGCTTTTAATTGAGTGGAACTTAAATGAAGAATGTGAGGCTTAATGGCAAAAGTGTTCTCTCTTCTAGCAAAGAATTTCCTGTTGTCAGGAGCTTTCTTATCTGTAGGAACGTTCATTGGCAGGAAATATGTCAGTTACTTGTTTTTACAAAGTGAAGGAAATGAACTGGATTAGTTAGTTGCTTTCTCTATTCAGCCTTCATTCTTCATGGTCCCTGATGTTTGTGTAGCAGTATTTATCTCTGATCAGTTTAGTTTGTAAAAGTTTTATTACACCAAACACTTATCAGTACTCTTTGACATGTGAATTGCAAGATACAATGGGAAACAAAATTATATTTGGTTTTGTCAATCCACATTTCCTCCACCCTCCTCCCCTTTTCAAAAGTGAACTGTAAAACTGAATGTATAAATTGCCTGTTTGCACGCAGAAGTGGTATTTGCATGTGCAAATTGGGTAACTAATTTCCTGAATAGTCAGTTTGCATTCACAGATTTTTTTTTCATATAAAGGCCAATTTCTGAGGGCATAAAGTTGTAGATGAATTTTATTAATTGTCCTTTGCATTTCTAATCCACCTTCCACTCAGGGATCACCAAACACTTTACAAACATGAATACTCACAACACATGTGAGGCAGGGAGATATTATCTCTATTTTGTAGATAAAGAAACTGAGGCACAAAGTAGTCAGATGACTTGTCCAAGGTTACAAAGCAAGTGAGTGGCAGAGCTAGGAAGAGAACTCAGATTAAGTCTCAGGTTTAGGTGTCCACCTCCCAGTGTTGGCTCTACTGCCATCCATAAACCCTGGAAGCACCAAGTGATTTTAGGTGCCTACATTTTTGCAGGTAAACTTCCCTAGGCCCCTATGTTACAGCCTCATTCGAAGCATCCGGACACTTAGCTCCTGCCTAAGATCCTCATCCAGAGCAATTCACAAACCAGGTGAAGATAGGCATTTAGCTTCCTAAGTTGTCTCTAGGTCCAGATCTGGTAGGTATGCTCAGAGGCCATCTACCAGCTGGGGTCCCATTCAAAATCTGGATGGAGGAGGTGGAGACTACTTTTAGCATGCTGGTTATTACACTTACCTGAGATGTGGAAGACACAAGTTCAATTCCCCTTTCTCTTCCAGAGAGGGAAGAAAGGATTTGAACAGCTGTTTCCTACCCCTTACAGAATAGTGCTCTGGTGACTGAGCTATGGGACAATCAGAGGCCTGGTCTACACTAAAAAGTTAGGTCCAAGGAAGCCGACTTAAGTCGACCTGTTAATGTATGTGTTTACACTACCGGGTCCTTTACACTGACCTAAATTGCCTCTTATGTCGACTTCTGTAATCCACCTCTGTGAGAGGCGTAGCGTTTAATTCGATTTTCATGGATTGACTGTGAGGTAATGCAAACGCAGTGTTGTGTAATTCGACTTAAATGGCCTCCAGGTGGTGTCCCACAATGCTCATCTATGACCGCTCTGGAGATCATTCTCAACTCTCAATAAACCAGGTACACAGGAAACAGCCCCTCCCTTGCTAAAGCCCCAGGAATTTGTGATTTCCCATTTCCTGTTTGATCAGCATTGGGAGCATGCCAGCTTGAGCACAGCTGATCAAGGTGACTACATGCCCCAAATGCACTCCAGTCTGGTCTGCACAGGAGGTGGTGGATCTCATCACTGTGTGGGGAGAAGAGTCTGTGCAGGCAGAGCTCCAATCCGGCAGAAGAAAGGCTGACATCTATGCAAAGATCGCTCGTGGAACGGGGGAGAAGGCCTACACGAGAGACACGCAGCAGTGCCCTATGAAAATAAAAGAACTTTGCCAAAGATACCAGAAGGCAAGGGCGGTGAACAGTCATTCTGCTGCTGAACCCCACACATGCCAGTTCTACCACGAGTTACATGCGATTCTTGGGGGTGACCCTACCTGTTACCCGAAATTGGGTCAGCTAGTAAGCTTAGGGAGGACTAATGACCCACCAGAGTTTGACAGAAAGCGGCACATTTATTATACTGATAGCTAAGCTCAAAAGAAGGGCAGGGAGGGTCACACTCACACTCACGTACTCACGCTCCCAGGACAGGCACAGCACTGGAGATGTCAGGATCCTTCAAAGTAAGTGTCCCACTGCGCAGCGATGGATGGTGCGATTAAGGTAAGTCTTCCCGAGGCACGATGGAATGCAATGTGGTGAACGACTGGCCAGGCGGTCCGGGCAAAGGGCCTTCACAGTGTGTGAGTGCTGCCTAATCAGAGTATCATGGCCTGCAACTAGAGATGACTTGGCCGCATTTGGTTGGTCACACTCCACCTTGGGCAGTGTCCATGCAGTGTCCATGCATTGGGTGTGTGAGCACTGCCTAATTAGAGTCTCAGACACCTTATCTACCTGTCAAGTTTCAGAGGGTTAGCCGTGTTAGTCTGAATCTGTAAAAAGCAACAGAGGGTCCTGTGGCACCTTTAAGACTAACAGAAGTATTGGGAGCATAAGCTTTCGTGGGTAAGAACCTCACTTCTTCAGATGCAAGTAAGAACCCACGAAAGCTTACGCTCCCAATACTTCTGTTAGTCTTAAAGGTGCCACAGGACCCTCTGTTGCTTTTTACTTATCTACCTGGGAGCTCTTCTGATCTTCCAGCTGTTCAAGCAGCCCATTCATTCCACAAGCATTCCAGGAGGGAGAGGGAGAGGGAAAGCCACTTCACAGGTATTCAAAAAGGGAGAGGAGACAAAAGGGGTGGGGGGGAAGGTGTAACAGACCTTTTGAACATACAGGTTATACAGAGCATACAGATCACTGCTGCTCCTACAATACTACCAGCACCCCCACAAACAACGTGGACACCTCACAGGTGTGTGAGTCTAGGGACAACAAGGAGGACGATATGGTGAATGAGGAGGAGGAGAATGGGAGACAGGTGAGCGGTGGATCCATTCTCCCCGAGAGCCAGGAAATATTTTTAACCCTGGAGCCCTGTGGGTCGCAGGACATCATGATGGCCGACCGTGATGCCGGGGAAGGTATCTCTGGTGAGTATACAGTTACAATCAAAGTCCAGTTAAACTTTAGCGGGCACACACCTTTGGTGGTATTTCATGTTTACTGTGAAGAAAAAGCGAGGTGCTGTGATGGCAGATGGTGGCCCCCAGAAAAGACTGTTTATGTGGACTGGGATAGCCCGGGAATCCTCCATGGATAGCTATAGGAAACTTTCATAGAGGTACTCTGCAATCCTTTGCAGAAGGTTTCTGGACAGGGCAGTCTTATTTCTTCCACCATGGTAGGACACTTTCCCACACAACTCCTGAATTAATTCTGCTGGCATCATTGTGGTACACAGCATGGCAGCATAAGGACTGGGTCTATACCCAGATGCTTGCAGCATCTCCTTCCTTTCCGCCTCTGCTACCCTCAGGAGACTGATATTGCATAGGGTCGCCTAGGGGAAACGAGGGAAGTTATCGTTAAAAGTGCTCTTACAAGAAAAAAAAAGGGCATGTAGACCCATCCCACCCCACCTTCCAGATCGACAAACCACGCAGCCGCTAATGTGCCTTTACTGTGCTCGACATGGGTCGTTAACTAATTTAAAGTGGCTGATAGGGGACTGGGGCCCCACATGAGAGATTTTGCAATTTGGGAGTGAAAATGTTCTCCCCACCTCATTTGTAAACAGCTTCCCATGGTGCTATGGGGAAGGGCCATTGTTCGACTACCTTTGCTCCCGACATGAGCCTGCCATAAACTTCATTAAAAGTGCGGTCACCCATGACCCGGGCGGGCCTACTCACCATGGCTGGAGCAGCAAAACAGCACAGTGAACGGTTACAGATTCTGATTATGTTATGGCTTGCACCTAGTGTAATAAGGGTTGTTGTTTTTTTATGAAAACGGCTTTGCTATGGAAACATTTTATTCATGTGCAATGGCGCCTTTATTTTTTCGCATGACTGACAGCTGGAAATGTGTCCATCGGCATGTCATCAACACCTGAAAGCAGACTTTCCCTGATTGGAAGGAGGAGAACGAGAACTCTGGAGGACATGTTCACTGAGATAATGAATGCCTCCGGGACAGCTGACACAGAGCTGAGAGCATGGAGGATTTCACTGTCCAAGAAGTTAGACATGGACATGGAGAGCAGGAAAGCTTCCAATGAGCAAGAGCGTGCGGCGCAGGATGCGATGCTTCAGATTATGAGGGACCAAGCAGACATGTTGAGATGTCTGGTTGAACTGCAGGAACAGAAACAGGAAGGTAGAGTTCCTCTGCAGACTCTGGTGGACAGCCAGCCAGCATCGCCTGGTGCAGAATCACTCTCCCCGAAGTGTTCCATGAGGTGTGAGTGAAAAGTCCATTATCCCTTTCATTTAACTCAGTGGGAGGGTACAAGGAACAGAAGGTGCCCATTCACAGACCTTTGATGGTCTGGAATGCGGTGTTATGTTATACAGCTGAAAATGTTTCTCCTGTTCCAACTTTACAACCCCTTTTCCCCAAGGTTATCTTTTTTTTTTCTGCTTTCCCTCTTTACTTATGTTTGTTAAATAAAGTAAATGGATTCGAGAAATAAATGTTCTTTATTGAGTAGAAGCAGTGGGCTTGGGTGGGGGGTTGGCTTTACAGGGACAGTGATACAAGTCAGGTGAAGGTTTGGGAAAGCACAATGAAGACAAGCAGCTCACATTACTATGACTCATTATTGAAATGGTTTTTCAAAGCCTCGCGGATATACAGCGCACCTTGCTGTGCTCTTCTTATTGCCCTGGTGTCTGGGTGCTCAAAAATGGCTGCCATGTGATCTGTCTCAACTGCCCACCTTTGCGGAAAATTTCCCCCCTTTTTTTCACAGATATTATGGAGCACACCGCAGGCAGCTATACCCATGGGGATGTTCTCTTCACTAAGGTCCAACTTCGTTAGTAAACTTCTCCAGCATCCTTTCAAACAACCGAAGGCACGTTCAACCGTGCTCTGCACTTGCTGAGCCTATAGTTGAAATGTTCCTTACTGCTGTCCAGATGGCCGATGTATGTCTTCATGAGCCATGGGACCAAGGGGTAGGCTGGGTCCCCCAGGATAACTATAGGCATCTCAATGTCATCAATGTTCATTTTGTGGTCTGGAAAGAAAGTCCAGGATTGTAGCTTTTTGAACATACCTGAGTGCCTAAAGATGCGCGTGTCACGAACCTTTCCTGACCACACTATACTAATGTTGGTGAAACGCCCCCTGTGATCCATCAGCACTTGCAACACCATTGAAAAGTATGTGTTTCGGTTTATGTACCCTTTGGCAAGATGGTCTGGTGCCAAGATGGGATATGTGTGCCATCTATCGCCCCACCACAATTAGGGAACCCCATTGTGGCAGTACCATTCACTATGTCCCCCAGACTCACTACCCTTCGTAGCTGAAGTCGATTAATGGCCCTGCACACTTGGAGCCCAGCATCTCCAACGGTTGATTTACCTAATCCAAATTGATTCCCCATTGACCAGTAACTGTCTGGCATTGCAAGCTTCCAAATAGCAATCGCCATTCGCTTCTCCACTGTCAGAGTAGCTCTCATTTTTGTGTTGCTAAACTGCTGGGCAGAGGAAAGCTCTGCACACAGTTCCTGGAAGATGGCCTTCTGCATTTGAAAGTTCTGCAGCCACTGCTTGTCATCCCATACCTACAAAACGACGTGGTCCCACCTGTCAGTGCTTGTTTCATGGGACCAGAAACGGTGCTCAACAGAGTGCAGCTGCTCTGTGACTGCCAGCAGCAACTGTGAATTGTTTTTTTCAATGGCTTGCAGCAGGGCAGCTTTCAGGACATCGCTATATTCCGTGCAGCAGATCCTACTTTGGCTCCGGAAATACTGCAGGAGAAGGCGCAAAGTGTTTGAGATGCTCATAGCAAGAGTGCACAACTGAGCAGGCTCCATGCTTCTGGGGTTATGACGTACACGCGGCGGTTTTAAGGCATGAAAACCACTGGATTGTTTCCTGTTAATATGAGGGAGGGAGCACAGTGCATCATGGGATGCCGATGCAATGTTCCCATTCTCCCCTGCGACAATGTTTTGGTCCCATGAGGCATTGCACAAACTTCCCAAAACACACTGCGTCAAGTTGCACTTTGGGATAGCTACCCACGATGCACTGCTTTGTGCATCAATGCAGGCACTGCTAGTGAGGATGCACTCCATCGAGACAATGAGCATGGTGTGGCCATGCACAATCGAGTTAATTAATTCGGAGGCTTGAGGTTGAATTAGATAAAGTCAACTTAATTTTGTAGTGTAGACAAGCCCTGAGATGGGGCTCCTTCATTCTCTCCTGCTGAAGCTGTTCTATGGTGCATAAATAAAGGTGATTGGAGCAGAGGAATCAGACCTGGGATCTCTCACCTTCCAGGTGGGTGCTCTAATCACTGAATTTCAGTCAATCCCACCTGTTCTCTCTCTCTCTCTCTGTCCCAATTATTATTCCATTGTGGATAAATACTTAGCTAGTCATTGGACCTGAGAGAGAGAGAATGGTCTCTCCCAGTATTCCAATTTACAGTGTAATTGGGAAAAATATCCACACCAATAGAAAACAACTGGAGGTACCAAAAATTCAGATTAATTTCCTTTTCTGAGCCTCCTCCAAGTCTGAAGTTGTTTGGATCCCAGGTTACAGACCAGTGATAAAGTTGAGATTCAGCTGTAGGTTTGGATTCTATCCCCACCCTGCAGAGTTAGGGGCAGTGAGAGAGTGTTCAGATCCATGGATTGGGTTCAGGTCTTTATCTATTAATAACTAGACATTTAGGAAAAAACACATTATTTTCAGCTATTGGCTAACAAGGAGTATTTACAGTATTAAGCGGAACTTTCTGATTAACACAGAACAGTTACATAAGATTATAAGAAATAATCTAGTACACTAACACAGTTCAAGTACTAATTGTTGGATTAGATGTTTTGGCATTACGTGTAATTCCTAATGGACGAGGTTGCCAGAACTGATGTACTACCTAGAAACTCAGCATGGTACTAAACAGTAAACAGAGACTGTCCTGCCTTATATTTGTATTTGCAAGTTTGACTTTAAGCACAACACAGAATGAGAGAAAACTGCAACTTTGACCAGGATTTTAAAATATGTCTAATGCATGCATATTTGGCTTATTACTGGCCCTCCTGACTAAGCCTTAAATAGATTCCAAAGTCTAGTCTCCTTAATAATAATACAATTAATAAAATAAAGTGAATACAATAAAATAAAATAAAACAGCATCTAATTTAAATGTAAAAATAATTATCACAGTTTTCAAAATTGACTGCTGTAGTTGATTTTGGGGATGCAACTTGAAACACCTTAATAGGGCCTGATTTTTGGAGGGTGGGTGCTTGACACATTCTGAAAAGCAGGGTCCTTTTCAATGTCTCAGGTTGGCTGCCCAGAAACTGAGGCACCCAAAATCACTAGCTGTTTTTGAAAATCTTGCTCCAAACTTCACTCTTGCTCTCTAGCTGCATGTATTAGCCCCCATGTGACGACATACTATAATGCAATTGCTTTCTCCTCTACCTTTTCTCCCACCCTTCTGTTAATATTATTATTTGTATTACAGTAGCACTTTGCAATGCCACTCAAGGACCAGGACCCCGTTGTGCTAAGTGTTGTACAAACACAGAGCAAATGGAAAGTCCCTGACATATTTTATTGCCGCATACCTTCTATGTAAAGTCCTGCAGTGATGTTTATAGTTACCAGTCCAGAGTCTGGATCAATCTAGTGGCCAGCCAGATTGGTCGCAGAGGGGAGCGGGGTTCTATCGGTCGCGATCCGATGCTCCTGGAGTGTGGCAAGGGGTTCGTCTTGCCACACTCCAGGAGCATCGGATCGCGACCGATAGAACCCCGCTCCCCTCTGCGACCAATCTGGCTGGCCACTATATTGATCCAGACTCTGGACTTCTATGTAAAGTGCTTGAGATGTACTGTTGAAAAGCACTATATAAGAATTGGGTATTATTATTATTTTATTATATCTGTGCCATAGTTTCCCTTGTGTAAAATGGGAATAACGAAGCTTGATGCCTGTCCTCATCTTCTGTCTTGATTATTGCAAAATCCGTTTCTCCGGCCTTGATAAATGCAACGTTGCCTTGTTCATATCCATTCAGAATGCTGCTGCAAAGATCATTTTCCTAGACCGTCACTTTGATCATGTCATCCCTCTTCGGGTTCCCCTTCTCTATCACATCAAACATACGCTGCCTGTCTTCAATTCCAAGGCCCTTCACAGCCTCTCTTCACCCTACCTATCATCTCTCACTTGCTATCAAGATGTTGATTCCCGCCTCCAGTTGGCTCCATTGCCCGGTTGTTAAATTTTCAGACACACACCTTTGTGCTTTGCTCATGCTGCCCCTCATGCTTGGAAGAAGCCCCTCATAAATATCCTCAAAACTACGGCTTAGTGTTCTTTGAACCCTGCCTTTCAACTTTTCTTTTCTATGATGTCTGCAAAAAAATTGAGAACCGTTAGGCTGCTGGTGTGCTGACATCATTGCCCATCATGCTGACCAATGTTATCTAATTGTTTCCTTGTACTCCCCCATCAGCCTGTCTGTATCCATCTGCTGTCTTTTGTCTTATATTTAGATTGGAAGCTCTCTGGGCCTGGTACCAGCTTTTTGTTCTGTGCTTGCACAAAGCCTAGCGCAATGGGGTCCTGGTCCATGACTAGGGCTCCTAAGTGCTATAGTAATATAAATTAAATAATAATTTGTAAGACCTGTGAGATATGTGGATGGAAAGAGAAATATAGATGATGATGATTTTATTTATTGTTTTGCTCCAACTAGGACTGCTGGCCTTGTGACAGTTCAACCATTAGATGGTCTTACCTTTAGGTGGAACAAGGCCTCTATTCTGTAAGGGCACGCAGGGTGATTCTGCTCCAATGGCTGTGCTGGGGAAGCTCCTCCCTTTCCCCCAAATCCACATTTGCTGTAGGGTAATCTTCTAGTTGCTAATGCTCTGCCTCCTTTCTCTGACTCTGCTTCGTTGCATAGGCATTGCATAGGCATCCATTCCGGTTCATGAGTTCTTTAAAATGTATTCCCTGGGTGACTGGCATCAGTCAGCCAGGAAGGAAGGCACCCCCTGCATTAGGACACTGTGGATATTGGGACTCTGCTGCTGCTCAGATTGAGTGCTGGGTCCCTCAACTTGAACCTAATTGCACAATACTTACCAGCCGAAGATACTCCTCCACATCGTATTCATGTCATCTGAGCTACTTATCATGGCTTCAAAGACAATATACTAGATTTCTTAACAAATTGAGTTTAAGAACAAGACAATCCAAGCTAGGCTTTGAAAAGCAATTCACAGACATTAGCTTTATTGTTAACTGCTGCTTGCACAATAAAATATTAGTAGCCACTCTTTTTTTTGCCTTCCTGTAGACCATTGATCCTACTGCAACAGAACCTAGTAATAACCTTACTTCCGCATTGGCCCTGCCTTGTATCCTGAGTTCTCCATGCCCTAGGTAGCTCTGCGACTCCCTGATATGGCGCAGTTTCTTTTTATGTTTGGCTTTGCACAGTGACCAACCTTTCCCCTGGATACGTCAGCTTCCAGCGCGGCCAGTATATGCAGCCTTCCCGGCCTGATCCATCCCCTGAGAGTCTCACTGTACATTATTTCTTTTAGTAGCATCCTCCCACTGTGAATTTCAATGCTGGCTGCACTTGGTGTGAAAGGGAGCATAGGCAATTATAAGAGATGTGCCCAAACTAGGGTCCCAGCTTTCCCAAGGCTCAGGGTTGTTTGGAGCAGGTACATCTCTACAAGTTCCCAAGAAACTGGTTAATATATTCATTTTAACCCTGAGATTTGTAAAGCTTTTTGGGAAGGGTTTCAAATATCTCAATCCTGTTTTTTAACATTATCTTTACTGGGTTTTTCTAGCTTCATGCTTTACAGAGAGAAACCATATTTTAATAATTCTCTTATATACTTTTCACTCCATTAACGTTTTATCATTCTAGCATTGTGCATATGGCGAACTCCTTAATCTGCTCATTAGGGGCCTAATCCTGCTTCACACATGCACCTGCCTCCAGGTGTGGAAGTCCCTAAATGGAGCTGCAATTTTGCTTTTTGGACTGAGGAGAGTTTTTTAGATTAGATCAGGGATCTCAAACTCAAATCACCACGAGAGCCACATGAGGACTAGTACATTGGCCTGAGAACCCCACCACTGACACCTTTTCATATAAAGGTACAAAAGCCACCCCGCCCGCTGCTCCCGCCCCCGCCCCCACTCCACCCATTCCATGAGGCCCTGCGGCACCTCTTCCCACCCTGCCCCGCCCCCATTCCAACCCCTTCCTCAAATCCCCGCCTCTTCTCTGCCTCCTCCCCTAAGCGTGCGGCTCCCTGCTCCTCTCCCCTCTCTCCTGGAAAACAGTAAGCACCGCCAAACAACTGTTTGGTGGCAGGAAGCACCTAGAGGTAGGCACAGGAGCGGGGACGCAGCACGCTGGAGCGGGGGGGTAGCGGGTGAGGGGAGTTTGGCGACTTCAAGAAATAACTCTGTGGGATGCGTGCTTGAGACCCCTGGATTAGATTAAACAAAATGTGTGTGTGTGTGGGGGGGGTGTTTGGGTTTTGATTTTTAAGAAAAGGAAATGTACTTACTGCTATCTTAATGTGTTTATTAAGGGTCGGGTTGTAACTCACAAAATAAAGGAAATAGTTAAGTGTCAGACCTCCTTGACTCTGTGAAGCCATCACAAAATGTACCACTAAGGGCCTGATTGTCTAAAGACTGTGGGGTTATTTCTGATGTCACTTGCATCATTTTCACTCCATTGTATCATTGCTGATTTCAGTACTGATTTATACCGGGGCTAAAATGCTTGCCTAATCTTCATGTACATTTATTATGACTGCACGTGCTTCTGTATTCAGACAGCCAGTTAAGAGTTGCACAGTCATGGTAACTGAGCATGCAAGTTTGGTGCCCTAATTCACACCTCTGTTTTTTTTAACGGCTCTTTGTACCTGCACCCCAATATGAAATCAGGCTTTGAACTTTTACAGTGATTTTCCTCATTTTCCTCATTATTATTTATTTATTATTCAGATGCTGAGAATATGCTTGGCACTTACCTAACACTTAGAAAGGCAAACTCCTTAACCCACTGGTTTTCAGCCTGTGGTCTGTGCACCCCTGGGGGTTTGCAGACTGTTTAAGATTTCCAAAGGAGTCTGCATCTCCATTTGTAAATGTTTAGGGGTCAGCAAATGAAAGAAGGTTGAAAACCACTTCCCTAGCCCAAAGAATATGCAGTGTAAGAAGACAAGGGCAGTGGAGGACTTAAAAGGTGATTGCAAGAAATTTAAACTGGAGTTGGTGGAGAAGGCAAGGCCAGGGAGGTTCAAAGAGGCTTGGTGATGTGGTCAGAACACAAGCAAGGAAGATGGCTGTGTCTTGTGTGCTCTGGAGGGGGTGATGCTGGTGTCAAGGAGGCCAGAGATCAGGGGGTTACAGTAATAAAGATGGGAGATGAGGGGAGCCTGAATGAGGGTTTTAACCAGGTGGAAGAGAAGAAGGGGAGGGAGGCAGGGAAGAATAGCTCAGTGGTTTGAGCATTGTCTGGCTAAACCCAGGGTTGTGAGTTCAATCCTTGAGGGGTCCATTTAGGGATCTAGGGCAAAAATCTGTCTGGGGATTGGTCCTGCTTTGGGCAGGGGGTTGGACTAGATGACCTCCTAAGGTCCCTTCTAATTCTAAGATTCTAAGGCCTGGTCCACACTAACCCCCCACTTCGAACTAAGGTACGCAAATTCTGCTACGTTAATAACGTAGCTGAATTCGAAGTACCTTAGTTCGAACTTACCGCGGGTCCAGACGCGGCAGGCAGGCTCCCCCGTCTATGCCGCGTACTCCTCTCGCCGAGCTGGAGTACCGGCGTCGACGGCGAGCACTTCCGGGATCGATCCCAGAAGATCGATTGCTTACCGCCGGACCCGGAGGTAAGTTTAGACCTACCCATAGATCAGATCTCAGAAATTGTGGGCCAGATCCTCAGCTGGTTTAAATTGGCATAGCTCCACTGAATTCAGTGGAGTTACAATGATTTATACCAGGATAGGATCTGGCCCTCTGTAAGTGGCAAAAAGCAGCAAGGTTTGGTCAAGCCCCAGATGTGAAGAATGAGTGAAAGGGAAGAGATGAAGCTGACCCCCAGATTACAGACCTGAGTGACAGGGAAGATGGTGCTTTATTCAACAGCAAAAGTGAATGGGGGATTGGAGAGAGTTTGGGAGGAAAGATCAAGAGTCCAGTTTGTTATGTTGAGTTTAATTTGATGAGACATCCAGAAGATGTCAGCGAGACAGGCTGAGATATGGGAGAGGATGGAGCGGGACTGGTGAGGGAGGTTTGTCATCACCGTACAGATGATAGCTGAAGTTGTGTGTGTGGATAAGATACAGTGAGAAAAGAAAAAGGGGTCAAGGACTGAGTGATAGTGGAGGACACACTGAAAGACTCTGAACGAATGGCCAGAGAGGTGGAACGTGAACCAGGGGAGCCAAGGGAGGACAAATGTCAAGCTGGAAAGAGTTGTACAATCTTACCTAATATTTAAAGTTTGTAAGATAAATAGACGGACATCAACTTGTTGAGAGGCATAGGCCATGAATAATAATTTATACAATTAGTAAACTTTGAAAAGCTAAGCTATCAATAAACCCCAGCTTAGCTCTTATGTCTAAATTTTTATATCTTCTGTTGTTGCAAAGTAGTCTCATGTTATAGTGCAGCAGACTTTAAAGTCCTGGGGATGGTTACAGCAGCATCACTAATTTATGCTGCATGGTGCTTCTGTGACTTATACAGAGCTCTGCTTGTTATTTTTCCATGGAAGCAAAGCTGTGGCTGCAGAGTGTTCTTAAGGTCTGGATGTGCCTAGAGACTCACCTACAGTTAATATTATCGAGGTTTGATTGAGCTATTTGGTTTTTGTTTGTTTTTTTTTGTAACTGGAAAACTGTTTTCACTATGTCTCTCTCCTTTTCCATCTTAAATTTTCTTTCAAAATCTGAACAATTTTGATTGATGTGTTACTATGGAAATGACTGTTGTGTCTGGTGCAAGTTTTATGACTTAAATGTATTGGGCCCAATTCACCCCTGGGGTAACTTCATTGACTGAGTTTTGTGGTGGCCTTATAGGGCCTGATTCTGATCTGAGTTCTCTGAATTTAATTCCTTTGGCTTCAGTGGAGTTAGCCTTGATTCACGCTAGTGGAATTCAGATCTGAATTGTGCCCATTGTATTTATGCTGCTAAGGGAGGCATTGTTATACGTTGGTATGATTAACCAGTTTTCACTCTGCCAGATGCCTGAAGTGTGATACTGATGGCAATGGGGGCATCTGCTCATCTTTCTAGCTGTCAGCTGTGTGACTGGAAATGCTCAGCTTTGGGTTAGAGGAATTCGAAGTCAGATTATTGCTAAGGAATTTCAAACAGGTGCAGGGAAGTCAGAGGATTTTCTTAAATGTAACATTATAGGAGAGCATTATAGGATACAGAACATCTAGGTCGCTGGTTTAAATCCAGCCCAGGTTGGATTAGGTATTGGTTAAAAATCTTTGCTGTCTGATAGATGTTTGGTGGCCTATGTGAAATGAGTTTAATGGTTCTCAGTCGATTTTCTGACAGATAAATGTCCACATTTTCACTATAATTACTAAATTGGTATTAGGTGAAGCCCTAGTCTGCAGTCTAAGCAGGGAGACCAATAACTGAATAAGTGTGGAGACTGATCTACCCTCTGAACCATTTCAGAACTGGAAAGCAGTGACTCTGAAAAGGATTTATGGGTCATAGTGGACCAGTAACTCAACATGAGCTCCCAGTGCGATGCTGTGGCAAAAAGGACTAATGCGATCCTTGGATATATAAACAGGGGAGGAGTGAGCAGGGGTAGGGAAGTGAGTTTACCTCTGCATAGGGCACTGGTTAGACCATCACTAGAATACTACCTCCAGTTCTGGTGTGTACATTTTAAAAAGGATGTTGAAAAATTGGAGAGGATTCAGAAAATAGCCACAAAAATTATTTGAGAGATGGAGAAAATGCCTGATAGTGAGAGACTTAAAGAGCTCAATCTGTGTATCTTATCAAAAAGAAGATTGAGAGGTGACTTGATTACGATGGATAAGTGCCTTAATGGGGATAAAATACCGGGTACTGAAGGGCTCTTTACTTAAGCAGAAAAAGGCATAATAAGAACCAGTAGGGAGAAGCTGAATCCAGACAAGTTCCAATTTGAAATTAGGCACACATTCTTAACAAATGGGCTTGTTGGAACAAACTACCAAGGGATGTGGTAGATTCTCCATTTCTTGATGTCTTCAGATCAAGATTGGAAGACTTTCTGGAAGGTATGCTTTAGACAAACACAAGTTATTGGGTTGAGTACAGGGGGAACTGGGTGTAACTCTATGGCCTGTGATATCTAATGGTCCCTTCTGGCCTTAAACTCTGACTCTAAGAACAAGGTTGAGGCCTGTGGCCGGGATGTGTAGGGAAGATTGGACAGCTATTGCTTGTCTTGTAATTTGTTCTATGATTAAATAGAGGACTTCATTCTACATGACCGTCAAGCCTAAACCTTTTCCAGTCTTAAATTAATTCAAGAAGGAAAAAGAGCTCACCTTTAAAAAATTAACACATGACAATGGCACACATTATGTACTAATGTTCTGTGCAGCTTTACACAGAGTGAACAGTCCATTCTAACAACCTACCTTAAAATTTAAGGATGACCGCAGTCATCTCAAGTTTGTCTCATGCATGAAGAGCATATTAAAGAAGAGTATGTAGTTGGTCATCACCCAGAAGAGGGTAATGCCTGAGCGGTAAAATCAGTTTACTTTCCCTTCAGCAGTATATTTAACAGCTCCATAGAAAGTAAGAACTTCCAGTAGCTTTGAAATGTGCCTCTACCAGTTAATGGGTAAGTGGCTTGCTACTGCCCCTTGTAAGCAAATAGTAATAAATGATGTGACAGGGTTGGGCCAGATGGCTACAGGAGAGTGATCCTATTGGGATCCAGGAAGTGGAAATCTACTGGCCAGGAAATAGCCATTATGTTATGTTTCTGGAAAGAATAGTTAGCAATGAGTAATGTGCTTAGGTTTTTTCAATTTTGTTTGTTTGTTTTGTTTTGTTTGCTTTGCTTCTGATACCAGGCTCTGACTCTCTGGCTCAATTTAGCCTTTAGTTATCGCCCTCTGGAGGGAGGCAGTTCAGACAAGCTCCTCAGACCATAGTGACTTGCAAGATGGCTCAGATGGGTGGAGGAGAAGCTCTGAATGGGAAAATACTATGTAGAAAAATACATTTCTTCTCCCACCAAATATATATGAAGCACGAAAGACAATGTGGCTTGGTTTTGAAAACTGATTTCATTGGCAGTTTTAACACAAAGTTGTTTAACTTCTGGAAATTAAAGTTGGCAGCACAGCAAATATATTTTGAAATTTGTTAAATATAGGATTCTTACATGTTAAATAAATGATACCAAACTTTATAGTTACTCTATTGGACCTCATGATGTATCATTTTGAACTACCTGCTATCTGTTAGGCTTTATCTGCCTGCAAAATCCATTTCTAATTCAGAACATATCTACTTTGTGATCACTTGCCAGAAATCTATTCCCAAGTTTCTCCTTATTTTAGTGAAATATCTCTGCCTCAGCACCTTTCCCAAGGTGGCTGATCTAATCATGGCACTATCCGTTATCACTTCTCATTTCCTTCGGTAGCCTTGTCAAACGCAGTGCACTGCCTACCAAAATGACATTCAAATGTTCCCACTGACCAAAGCTATTTCCCTTTTTTACACTGTAGAACTAGAATTAAGCAGGGCTTCTTAACTATATTCCTTTCTCTCCAAATTAGACCTAGAAGTGTGACTTGTATTAACCTAGAATAACCACATTATCTATAGTAATTAGGTTTCATCTATATTAACCATCTGGATAGTGAACCCTACATTCACCACCTCTTTGGTATCTCATTCCTAGACAGAAGAGCAATGCTCCAGTTTTGCCAACTGGCAAGAGGGTACTGACTTGTCATCATAGAAATAAAATTTGTCACCTCATTGTTCCCAACCTCTGTGCTTTCATGTTTTTTTTTAAACTGTATATTTCATTGTATGCAAAGGTCAGAACATACAAAGCAGAACAATTGTATTTCTGACTGCAGGAGTCATGTGGGCAGCTAAGTCTCTGGTTTGTTTAAAAGAGTTTTCTGTGGACACCAGGCCAACAAGAGAACCTTTAAGCCTATTTGTAGGGAGGGAACCTTCTAGCGCAATCCTAGTAGCTATTTTAATAAGGGCTGTACTTGGAGGTACTCCCTCCACTCCTAGGGGTACATGTACCCACCTGCACCCTTGAATCCCCTGCAGGATTCTGCCAGTTAATGCAGTTGAACTGTTGGGAGCCCTCACTGAGTACACAGTTCCTTTTCTCTATCAAATCACTAACTGGACACTCACCAGAGTTGTCTCTGACAGAGCCCTTTCCTTAAGAGCCAGGGAGGGAACCTTTAAATTTGACTGAATGGAGCTTCCCTCAGATGGTTCCACTGCTGATGTTTGCATGTACCATTCGCTCCCCCTCCCTTGCACCAAGCAGGGCTTCTCCCCAGCTCCAAAATATATGCTGCCCCACCCAGTCTCTTTCAAGGAGTTTTATTTTCTTAACAGAAGCAAGTAAACCGAAAAACAGTCATTTAACTCAGTCCTCCCTTGCAGGTTTCAGCCCACACCCCACAGGGGCCTCTGACAGCTTCCCAGTTCTGACCAGCTCTGCCTCCTTTGGGGGACAGCAGCCCCAGGGCTGTCTCCCTGAGCACCTGACCCCCTGCTTCAGGCACAGCCTGTCCTGATAAATCTGCCTCTTCCTTTCACTAGCAGCCCTTTATAGTCCCCAGTGTAGTCCAGACCCCTTTAATTGGCTGGAGTGGACTTACCTGCTCTGATGCATGGGAGCTGGTCTGAGTCTATCCACAGGGACCAGCTCTCCTATGACATACCCCCCCCACCACGCCGCTCCCCCCCCACACACACACACTTTGCAGAAGGGAAAAAAGAAGGTGGCCCCCAGGGTTACTCTCAGGGCCCCCCCACCCCCAAATCCACCATAACATTCAGTAACAACATTCATTACAACCCTCCAGGCTTCAGATCTTTTCCTAAGCCAACCAAAATATTCCCCTCTGTGGCTTAACATAATGCCAATGTTTCAACCATCACTTCCCATGAGTCCCAACCTGTCACAGACTGTTCGCCGAGTCCTGGAAACCATAGGAAAGTCCTTCCAAGCATAAACTCTTGATCCCATTCACCCTGAGGCTTTTGTGGTGGGGCCAGAGTCACATATGCAGCCTCACCAGGCACCGTCAATACATCATCTTATCTCCATCTCCTGAACATCGGGGCCGCTGCATGCCTACGCATTTTCATCTCTGCACACAGAGGCTCAACCTCACTCTCAAGTTCACATGAACCAGGAGGACTAAACCTTCTTTTTCCTCCTCGGTGAATTCAAGATCTATGATAAGTTATTTTTTCTCAAACTTGAGATTCTGTAACTTGCTTTCTGCTGACTCCTTAACAGAGAGGAATGGCTGGGAGCGAGGCATCCTCTGGGACCTAAACTAGATGCAATTTCTGACAGGATCAAATTTGTATTTGGCTCTCAGTTCTTCAGCTGCACAGATCTTCTTTGCCTTACAGACTGGGAAATAACCACAGGCTGCTTCTTCTCACGTTTGTAGTATACAAATGCTTTTACTTTCTCTTCCCTCATTTATTGTGAAAAGAAACCATGTAACTAAGAACAGGGGTTGAAGACACGTGATACCACCAGCCCTAGTAAAATGGATACTGATGTCTGGTTTACTTTTGGCTTTAAATTTAGCAAATGCTTTTAGTTTTACTACAATAGCAAGAAATATCAATTTTCCAGGGTATTGACTGGCCATTTCCGTGGATTTTGAAGGGTTCACCATGTAATTTCTGTAAAATAGTAATCCTAAATCTTAATTTATAGGGAATGGTAGGAAATTCATTGTCAGAACGTTAATAGGACTCTAGTCTATACTGCTGTTATTGCTTTTAAGTAGAGCTTGGCACCTTCATGAGATATACCGGAATGATATCTTGCCAACATATAAAGGCTTTGTATAAGAAAGTGACTAAAAGATTTTAGACACAACAAATCCTGCATCTTGGCAGGGGATCAGACTAGATGACCTTTGTGGTCCCTTCTAATTCTACGATTCTATGATTAGACATTATGGTGCTAGGCATATTAGAAATGCATAAGAAAAGACATGTTAACCACATCTGGGCTATCATCATGTTGTAAAAGCCAATCCAAGTCATTAATTGAGTAAAGTTGTGTCTGAAAGCTGCGTTGCTATAATTCTGTCAAATTCTGCTCTCAGTCACAATGGTGTCAACTGACAGTAACTCGTTTGACGCTGGTGTAAAAAGAGATCAGAATTTGGCTGTTTGTTATTAGTTGATTGGTTTAGATGCTTGATATCAGCGTCATCAACAATGGGCCACATTCTACTCACATACGCTATTTAAACCAAGGGGGCTATATTCGGATTATTGTTATTCAGAGGTGATCCTAAGGGAATCTGAGATATTGTAATTTAAAGCTTTTGCCAGCCCCTGCATTGTATAAATTACACCAGTTTAGACTGTGATACTCACACCCAGACCTCTCAGTTTTCCCGGATTATGTGGTGTGCACTATATTGTATCCAGTTCGGGCTCCCCGCCCCACTGCATTGCCAGGTGTTCTTCAAGACCGGGAACTGTAGACTGGCAGGTGGAGGAAGAAGGACATCCTACTGTATTACCTGTGGGTCCTCTGCTCCTTTCTCTCCCTTCCCTCCAAGGGAAGAGTCTGAAGAGCTGCAGCAGCTGACAGTAGATTTCAGATAAGGAAGGGGGGAAGAGGGAGCAGCTCGATAGTGTCAACATATTATTCACAGTATGAGACGGGGGAGAAGGGAGCAGAGCCAGGTCTCCAGTGAATAATGTCAAAGCCCAGCGGACTTGCTCCCTACTCAGTGTGAAATCCCCTCCTTCCCTCACAGGCTTCTTAGAGGATGAGTAGCCTAGATCTGCAGGAGCAGAAGCAGCTGGGAGGCCCTGGGTTCTAGGAGGGCCCTGGCAGAAGCAGCCACCACCGTTCCCCACGTAGGGTTGCCAACTTTCTAATTGCACAAAACCAGGCACTCTTGCCCTGACCCCTACCCCGCCCCCGAGGCCCTGCCCAGGCCTCTCCCTTCTCTGAGGCCCTTCCCCCACTCACTCCAGCCCCCCTCCCTCCATCGCTCACTTTCCCCCACCCTCACTCACTTTCACTGGAGTGGAGCAGGGGGTTGGGATGTGGGAGGCAGTGAGGGCTCATGCTGGGGGTATGGGCTCCGGGGTGGGGCCAGTAATTAGGGGTTTAGGGTCTGGGAGGGGGTTCCGACCTGGGGCAGGGCGCTTGGGGTGTGGGGTCCGGCCAGGCGGCGCTTACCTCAGGCGGCTCCCGGTCAGTGGCACAATGGGGCTAAGGCAGCCTCCCTGCCTGCCTTGGCTCCATGTGCTCCTGGAACTGGCCGCCATGTCCAGCCCCTAGGTGGAAGCATGGCCAGGCAGCTCTGCACAGTGTGTGCTGCCCGTGCCTGCAGGCGCTGCCCCCACAGCTTCCATTGGTCGCAGCCAATGGGAGCTGTGGAGGCGGCCCTTGGGGCAGGGGCAGCACACGGAGCTTCCCTGATTGCACTTGCGCCTAGGGGCTGCAGGGACATGCCGGTCACTCCGGGGAGCTGCGAGGAGGGTAGGCAGGGAGTCTGCCTGAGTCCCGGACCCCTGCTACACCACCAATTGGACTTTTAATGGCCCAGTCAGCAATGCTGACCGGAGCCACCAAGGTCTCTTTACGATTGGGCATTCTGATCGAAAACCAGATGCCTGGCAACACTATCCCCATATCATACATCCAAATTAAGAAGGGCATGGCAGAAATTAATTGTGTGTGTGAGGAACTTGTATTCATTGCGGGGATGGGAGGGAGGATAAACTGTGGGGAAGGGCTGGCATGAAGTGTGGAGGAGGCATGCGGCATAGCATGAATTATATGGAGGGGTTGCTTTAATTCAGGGCTTCATTAATTATTTTGAGAGGTGGCCTAAACAGGAACTACCCCTTCCACCCTAAATCCTCCTCTATATGAGAAGCCCTGATAGACCTCTTCTCTCTTCAGCAGCCTAGATAAAGACCTCTCCAAGCCACCTATCTTGGCTCTAAATGACCTGAATATGGGATACCTGTGTTGTGTTGTGCTATAAACAACAGATTAGAATGGGGTGGGGTTTTTTAGTATAAAACCTGTTTTTAAGAATTTTTTTCCACAGTGTGAACCAAATAAACCCATCCTGTAATCTGTAACAGACCAACATACGTGGCCATCATTAATTAGCCTGTTACAAGTTGTAAAATGGGGCTCTTTTAAAAAAAAATCGAATTTGTTATTTATGTGGCTCAATGTGCAACAAAAGCCAGATGTTCCATATTGTGGTCATTTGTCACATATTTTGATGACTTGTATCACACACGAGCAGGCTTCCAGGGGGAGAGGTATGCTCACACTCCCCCACCGACATGTAACTTGCACTCCATTCACATCACCTTTGGATTTGACCTGTTGACTACAATGGGGTTACACAGGTGTAACAGAGGAGAATATGACCCAACAAAATTTATTGTAGAATGAGGTATTTTGTGTCCTAAACTGGTAATTTTCAATGCAGCTAAATAATGAGGACACTGTCTTTACGATTTAAAAAGCTGTTCATTGGTGCACTTTTTTTTCCCTAGCTATTTCTTCACTGTAGGAAGGTAAAGAAATCTGTGATAAAATAATAATTAAATACTGACAGTACTAAATTTCCTCCCAGCATGAGTTGGCAGCAGTTACAAACTAAAACATTAGGTGGCTTTTTTTTTTTTTTTTTAAAGCCAGATTAAATACCTCTGTAGGTTTTTCTGATTAGCTATTCTTAAAAGGATATGTGGCAGTAATAAAAGGGTATGCTTGACAGCAACAATTGGCTTTGGAGGAGAAGGTAAAATACTCAAGTTCTAATGTGTATATGGGTATGCTTAAAGGAATTTCTTGCTGATCTTTGCTGGCAGGATGTATATGGTACTAATCATCAGTTTCTAACAATCCCCAAGAAATCTACTGGCCAGGAAATAGCCATTATGTTATGTTTCTGGAAAGAATAGTTAGCAATGAGTAATGTGTTTATGTTTTTTCAGTTTTTTGCTTTGTTTGTTTGTTTTGTCTTGGCCGGATAGAGACAGCTGTTTTCCCACTTTTGAGTTGAATTGCCTATGCCTATACTTAGTATTATAGTAGCATCTACAGGCCTAAATCAAGATTCAAGGTCCCTCTGTGCTAGGTGCTGTACAAAAAAACATAAATAACATCGTTCCTGCCCCAGAGAGCTCACAATTTAGGACAATGACAAGATGCAAAAGGTGGCAGTTGTTTGTAGGCATCATGCCAGAGGTAGGTTTTAAGTAGTGATTTGAAGGAGGACAAGGTGGTGGCGTCTCAGATTTTGACAATGCCCTCTGCATCATTTCTTGTTCCGTTAAAGCGCTGTTGTGTGAACAATTCCGGAGAGACCAAAAGGACTGCAAACTGAAGATGGGCACAATCTTCCATTTTTTTGCACATCCAAGATTTCAGTGGCTCTTACTGGTTCATTTTTCTTTCAGCTTCTTCTTCATTTTACTTTCAGCTTGTTCTTGTAACTGGCCACTTTCACTTGGCCTTAAATTTGCCTTCTCTCCAAACAAGTTGGGGCTTTTGACCCGCTGAATCTTCTTATTCTTCCAGTTTTCTCTATATTGATATTTTTAGTCACTAAGTCTGGTCACACTTAAGTCCATTCTGGTTTTAGGCCTGTTCCCAGGCCTACTAGTATCGCCCATTTTAAGTGTAAGGAATATCTCTGAAATCTGCAATATCCTTAGAATGAACTGTTTAAGTGCACCCACTGGAGATGGTTGTACTTCCTGCCTGTGGTGGCCCCCGTGATGTCTGAGCACCTCACAGACTTTAATGTATTTATTTTCTCAACACCCCTGGAAGATAGGACAGTTCAATTCTCCCCATTCAAATGCCTTTGAAAATCTGGCCCTAACTGTCTTGGCCAGTGTCCCATGGGACAGCTGTGCTGAAGCAGGGAATTGAACCCTGGATTTCAGGCTAGCACCCTAACCATTGGGCCATCCTTTATCTCTGATAGGATTTTCTGACAAGAATAATCTGCACTGGGATTTGGCATAGGGCCGTGGTTGGATGGCTAGATCAGGATGTGGGGGCTCATTGATGCTGCTTGTACTCCTGTCTGCATCCAAAAGTTGCATAAGGCCTGAATTTGGCTCATATATTGTACTCTTACTGTACATGTTATTTCTGCGAAATGGAAGAAAGGTTCATTTTGAAGTGGCTCAAAGAAGGCTCAGCATCATGTGATTAAGCATTTTCTTAGCATTTTCATTAGAATCTTCCAAGGGCAACTGGGCTATTTGTCTTTCCTCAGGGAGCAATAGAAGTTATAAATATATATTTCTCTTCTCTATGTATTACAGAAAGCAATTTATCAGGAAGAGTCTTTCCAGTTTAATCTCCAGATTATCTGGATTTTTTTCAAGGATAAAGCAGTTAAATTATCAACCGTTCCTAAATCGGACAAGGCTGGGGACCATGTGTGAGCATGTGTGTGATATATATCTGAACAGCACAGCTTTAGAATCCCGAGTTCCAGTCATCTATTCTATCTGAGCCTGTTACTCACCCGGGGTGAACGCACAAGCTCCTATGGAACTGCTGTCAATGGTACTCTCTGGACTGGCTTTCAGTAGTCTAAAATAGATGTGCAGTCAGATCCCTATCCCCTTGGAAACATGCCTGGTCTGGCCAGCCCAAGGAAAGGTTGTTTTCTGCATTTGTAAGAGATGTGCTTTTTCAATTTATATGTAGGGTCCAATTCTTAAGAACAAGGACATAAATAAGGGCCAAAATTCCATTTCTCTCTTGTGCCAAGATCTACTCACAAAGGAGAGGCAGAAGGTCAGTTAGGGAGCTAGTTACAGCAATCTGATTCTCAGGATGTTCCAGTTCATGCTTTGGCATAAGTTAGAGCAACCTAGAAGCTGCTCTGATTTATACCAGCTGGCCATAGTCCCCAAGGGCCCATGAACCTGTTAAAATTCAGCAGAATGCATGTACACTCTGCCTGGCCCAAACCCTACATCTCACATATGATGGGAGGGAGCAACTGGTGTAGGAGGCAGGTATTCTGCTTTATGGCAATTGAGAGCTCTTCTACACACTGGGAATTCTCAGTAGGGTAGGTAGGGCAGAATTCTGCCACTTCTCACCTCCCGAACGGCGTAAAGTAACTGAATAGGGGGCAAGAGTGTAGGGCTGCCTTACCATGAGGCGAACTGAGGTGCCAGACTGGGGAGACAGGGGGGTGCCACTAGGACCCAGAGTGTAGAAAATTGTGTCTGCTGCTGGTGCATATGTATTCTCTCTGCTCTAGATGCACAGAGATGGTGGAGTGCTGTGCTGGAGGAAGGAGGGCACAAGATACATAACAGGCAGGCAGGAGAAAAGGTGAGAGGGAATAACAGAAAGCAGCAGGAGCTGTAGGGAAAGAGAGGAGGAGGAGCCTCTTATGTACCTCTCTAGCACCCCCAGGAGCCTGGACTGATTAACACCAGCTTCTCAGGGAGCTTCCTGTTTCCTACTGCTTTCCTGAATCCACTTGAGGAGAACAGGCAGTCAACTGAAGTAGTAGGAGCCAGTTAGGCCCTTAAGATTCTGATATCTTCCCTCACTCAGACGCTGTTACCAGCCTGCTTATTTGTCCCCTTCAATTGAGTGTTGAGAGCCACTATAGCTGGCACAGAACAGCAGTCATGAGTGAAAGAAGAAAATGCCCCTCTGGGGCAGCATTCAGAAAAAGAAAGAAAGCAAAGGAAGCTTTTCTATCTAAGCAGGAAGGAGCTCTCCTGAGATACATAGACACAAATGTTCATGGTGAGCCTTCTGGCCCCAGTGAGGATGAGAGTGGTGAGGAGATGCCTGATCTTCCAGTTAGTCAGAGTGCAGGTGACCTGGCAGCTACTGCAGCATCCATATCTCCATCTCAAATGAATGTAACCATGCACATTCCTTTGAAGAAGAGTGTAGATCAGAGAAGAGTGTGGTGGAGGCGCAAGAAACAGCTGCTGCCGAGTTTAGTTCCTTAAGTCTAGGTGATCCAGGACTGTGGACCCACTTGAGCAATAGCCTGAGCCTTGTACTGCATGGGCCACAGCAAGTGAAAAACCTCATGTTCCTCAAAGACAATGAAAATAGAAGTTTCCATCCAACACATTACTGACATGAAATCCCCAATGGTGAGAAAGTGGAGAGGCCATGGCTTATGTACTCAAAAACCCAGAATGCTGCATACTTTTTTGTTGCAAACTCTTCCAGTCTAATGTTCCAGCCACATTGGGTTCTACAGGAACAAAGGACTGGAAAAATCTGGCTAGAAATCTGACATGCCATGAGAAGGCAGCAAATCACCAGAGAGCATTCCATAGGTGGAAAGAGCTTGAGATGAGACTAAGGTTAAAGGCCACCATAGATGATCAGCATCAAGAGAAGATTGCATCAGAGTCTCTTTACTGGCAAAATGTTCTGAAAAGGCTCATTGCCATTGTGAGAATGCTTGCTACCCAAAACCTAGCACTGCGTGGCACTTCAGATCAGCTGTATGTCCCAAACAATGGAAACTTCCTTAAAATTGTGGAGTTGATGGCTGAGTTTGATGCTGTACTCCAGGAGCATCTAAGAAGAGTCACCACCCAAGAAATGTACACACACCACTACCTTGGAAAAACAATTCAAAATGAGATCATACAGTTACTGGCAACAAAAGTCAAACAGAAGATTGTGGCAGATCAGAAGTCAGCAAGATATTACTCTGTTATTCTGGACTGCACACCTGACATCAGCCATACGGAACAAATGACTTTAATGGTGCATTTTGTAACAACAACAGAACCTAGTGAAAATGTCCCTGCAATGGTGACTGTCGGAGAGCATTTTCTAGAATTTATTGATATTGAAGATACTACACGAGCTGGTATGACAAATGTGCTTCTTAAAAGCTGGAAGATACGGGATTTGCGATAGCTGACATGAGAGGTTAGGGCTACGATAATGGTGCCAACATGAGAAGAAAGAACCAAGGAGTGCAGACACGGATCTGAGAGTTAAACCCTCGAGCTTTTTTTGTCCCATGCAGTTCTCATTCATTGAACTTGGTGGTCAGTGATGCAGCATCAGCTTCTAGTGAGGCTGCTGAATTTTTTTATGTAATTCAGAGCATCTATGTATTTTTCTCTGCATCAACTCATCGATGGCAAATTTTGAAGCAACATCTGGGAACATCCTCTTTGACACTGAAATCACTGAGTGCCACACGATGGGAATGTTGAGTGGAGGCGATAAAGCCTATCAAACACCAAATTGCGAAATAGATTATGCCATAGTTGCCATTATAGAGGATAATGCTATGACAAGAACTGTTCGTGGGAGAACAGTGGCAGAGGGAAATGGAATCACCAGAAACATACATAACTTCCAATTTCTGTGTGGCTTAGTGTTGTGGCATGACATATGGTTTGAAATAAATGTTATAAGCAAGAGACTCCAAGGTGTTGACCTTGATATATCTGAAGCAATGTAACAACTGGACAAAGCAAAGTCATACCTACAGTCTTACTGGTCAGATGAGGGATTTCAAAACGTTCTGAAGAGTACACAGAAGTTGGCAGAGGAACTTCACACTGAAATTATTTCCCCACCCAATCAAGAATACAAGAGTCACCGAAGAAGAAGACATTTTGATTACGAGGCAGGGGATAATCCCATAAGAGACCCCAAACAACAATTCAAAGTTGAATTCTTTAACCAGGTGCTAGATTGTGCAATACAGTCAGTTGAAGAATGTTTCATGCAGCTCAAGGAACACAGCAGTATATTTGGGATGCATGATATTCCAAAACTCCTCGCTATACCTGAAGACGACCTACACCAGCAATGCAGGGCACTAGAGACCGTGTTGACACATGATGACATGCGCGATATTGATGCGAGTGATTTAGGTGATGAACTGAAAGCCCTTTCAAGATACATTTCAGCAGGATCAACTCCAAAGGCTGTTCTGGAATATATGTGCACAAATAAGATGACCACCCTCTTTCCAAATGCTTTTGTTGCTCTGTGCATACTTCTAACACTTCGTGTAACAGTTGCCACTGGAGAACGCAGCTTCTCCAAGCTGAAGTTAATAAAAACACATCTACGCTCCACAATGACATAGGAGAGGCTGGTTGGCCTTGCAACCATCTCAATAGAGACTGTGGACCTTCAGGAAGCAGTTCAAATCTTTGCAACCAAGAAGGCACAGAAACAGATAAAAATGCCAGTGTTTACTATGCAGACAAGAAAAGTTACATTTGCTGTTCAGGAGTTTGAAAGTTAAGTGTTACTTAAAATTTTTGAACAAGGCATTTTAAGTTGTTAGTTCTCCTTTATTGGGGTAGGTAGCAGAGCAGTACCATGAGTGGAATAAACAGGAAGAAGGCAGAATTGAGACCTTTCAAAGTTTTGGCCCAAGCGAGGGGGTTTGGGGACGTCATTTGAGCTCCCCACCTCAGGTGCCAAAATGTTGTGGGCCAGCCCTGAGTGTGACACCAAATCTTCAAACTTCCTACAATTCTTATGTAGGGTAAGGGAGGATACTACGGTCAGGTGCTTACAGTACTTATACTTTATTAGCATTAATAATTCATATATTGACATTAAGGTACTTGACACTGTACAGTGGAAGGTCAGAGCCAAGCAGGTAACAGATCATGAACCTTTTATAACTTGTCTTCACTGGAATTTAACCTTGTCTGAACACAGTTGTCAGCTATCGTATTAGCTGACCTTGGGCCAAATATGGTTTAGTTGTCAATGTGGACCCAGACAAACTATATGCAGCACCAGGTCAACTAATATAATTGTTGACAACCATATTCAGACAGGCTTAGTTTTGTAGCACACACTACTAAGCCATAGGTGAGATACAGTACTCACCATAGCTGCATATTGGCTCACTCATTAAGCGCACTTTCAAAAGTGACTCTCTATTCTATGTTGGGCTGATCAATCGAAGCCTATGCTATTTGTCATTTGGTGCCCTTTAATGGATTGTGCCCCCTAGTGGCATGTGTGCTATTTTGTGCACCATACAGTCTGGGACATCTGAGTGACTGCTCGCACATCCATCTCTCAACTAGAAGGGCTGCTGTTTTACACTGTCAGCTGTTTATGGCATAATCATAGAATCATAGATTGGGATGAAGACAAATTTTATTACTTTGGTGTGCATTTGTATGCTGATTTTATTACCTCATTTTTAAAGGGGGAATGCTCCAGGCGTCCAGTGCCAGAAATACCTAAATTTTAATAATCAGAATAATAATTTCTAATAAATAATAATACTGAGCACTTATAGTTATGTAGTAATGTCAAAGCACTATGCAAACAATCATTAAGACTTTTGTGTGAAGGGGTGTTAATTTGTAGCAGAAATTGTTACCCGCCTTAACACGTTTAGAGTCTGAAGCTGACATCTTTATTCAGGCAAAACACCCATTGTTGAAAAGTGATGGCTTGCCTGAGTGAGGACTGCAGGATCAGGCCCTAATTGCCTTCCAAACTCTTCCAAAGTGAGATTTGTTTATACTTTAATATATCGAAGCCCTGCTTAGCCATTCCAGATGGAAATCTCTTTGGTTGAAATTATAAGAGAGATGAGAAGGAAAAGTGTCAAGATTTTGTAACACTGCAGGAAGTCATTGTTTTCTACCCCATGCCATTTGTAAAACAGAACAGTTTCTGATCTAATTCTACATTTCTCTGTCTCTCTCTTTCCTGGAATCTGAATCTACAGTTAGGGCCAGGACCTCAGCTGGTGTTTCTCCACTGCAGTCAGCAGAGCTCTGTTAATTTGCACCAGCTCAGGATCTGGCGCCACATCTTTAAACTGGTAAACTCCTAGGTTTAACACACAGAATGTAACCATAGGCATTTGTTTCACTTTTCATAAGCAAGACATTTACAGTTACAAATAAGTTATTTTTGTAGCATACACAGGGCCTAAACACTTTTAGACAGAGAAAAGCGTTATTTATGTGTAGGGTGCTTACCGCCAAAGAATCTGAGCACCTCAAATACATGAATGAGTTCATTCCTGCTACCTTCCTGTGAGGCAGGGAGTATTGTCATCCTTTTACACGGGGAGCTGGGGCTTGTAGTCTGGACAGGTGACCACAATTTGAAGTGGGTCAGAAGTGAGTCTGATTTTCCTGACAAAGTTAATAAATGATACCAGAGCTAAAAGGAAGTGTTTTCTGCAATGATGCAGCTCTGTACAATGGAGGGACCAAATTTTGGACCCACATTATGTGGGAGTTAAGGTGCATAAGTCCCTTAATTTTTGTGTTCTGACTCCCCACTGGCCAGCCTCTTCCTGAGGAACTATTAAGTAAAGTCCTTCAGTCTGATGTAGATCACTTCTCATGAATACTATGCACCATCGATTTTGTGTGGTTGGAATTTCATTATCAAATTGCCACTCACATCTTTCTGCCCTGCTAAAATTACTTTGTGCTCTGGCTGTGGATGTCCTACAGGCATAATTTTAAAGGTATTTCCATTACTTGCCTTTCCAGTCTGATGGGGTATAACTAAGAGATGTAAGTGGCTGGGTGCTCTACACCTGGGTTTGTGTCACAACCTCTCTGATTGTTTGGATGAAATAATCACTGAAGACTTCCAGGACCATATCCTCAGCTAGTGTAAATCGTCATAGTTCCATTGAGTGCAAGGGAGCTATGACGATTTATGCTAACTGAGGATCTGGCCCTTGGGATTTACTTAGTTTACAATATTCTGAACTCTGTGGCTAGTATTGTTGAGGAGAAAACAGCTGCAGATACATTGTCTAATCTGACTGTCAGGTTTGGAGGTCTATGGCCAAACTTTTTGTATGGAGGCCTATTGCCAAGCTATAACCAGAAGTTTCACCTTCTTCAAGGACACAGTGATATTTTCCCTCCTACGCCAAGCAGAAATTGTTGTATTCTTCTTCTGTTTGTAGCTTAAGCAGACACAAGCCTTTAGACAGATTGGCTCAGCAGACATCTTCCTCACTTAGCAGAATGGATGAAAAAATTCCAGTTACTTGTCTAGAAATGGGGGAATTTTTCCTGTGGACTCTTCACTGTTGTTTTCTTGTGCACAATGAATGATCTCTGTACGTACACAGTTCATACTTTTACATTTCCAACAAGGGGATCTCTAACATTGACTGTTATTGCATAAGACTAGATAAGGTGAAGGTGACTTTGATTGCCATTTTGGTTTAGGACACTCTGTCTTTCCTACTTCAATGCAGATGAAAGTGGTGCTTCTCTTTAAGTGCATGTTTGCTTCTTAGACCTCCAGTTGACAATCTGATGCTTCACTTGAGTCCAGACATTGACCTTGCAGGGAGCAAGTTACCTCAGAAAGGAAAAGGGTATTCAGAGCCTGTTCTGGGCATTTTTATTGCAGTGTTTTGATGGATGCTCTGAAGTTTCCCTACCTATTACAGATTTGATTTGGGATTTACCTTTTGCAGTACATTAAGGTTTTTAATTTGCCTCAGAATATTAACATTTCTGTTTCAAGCTTTGGGGAGCAAACATTCTGAGCTTGATTATGAACATTAGGTTAATGCAGAATCCCACTCTGAGGTTCTCCTAGATTTCCATGTGCTTGTTTAGAGGCTCTTCAGAGGTTCTTAGCTTTAATTGCCATTATGTGAGCACGCAGAAATAAGGACCCAAGTGTCTTATGAATTATTCTGTTCACAATTTCATTTCTAGATCTTCTCAGAGCTGCTCTAGGTTTAATTATATGAGGGTTAGTGTAAAATATAAAGGTTTTCATTTGAATGGAAAGTTCATTCTCTTGTCACATTGCCCAAATGCTTAGTGAATATCCATTTGTCAGTCTTAGGAAGTTTGCTGAGAATTTTTTGTCATTTGTGCTATTATTTTTTGCAAGCAGTTTATTTACCTTGGACTCTAACTCTTCAAACAGAAATAGAAGTGTAGTTGTATGTATAAAGGGTAACATTTTCAAAATGGCCCAAGTGGTTTAGGAGCATTAACTTCCATTCACTTTCAGGAAGACTTAGGCTCCTAAGTGCCTGAGTCACTTTTGAAAATAGACTTAGGCTCTTAAGGCACTTAAGAGCTTTTGAAAAGGTTGCTCAGAGTGTTAGAAGACATCAGCAGAATGGGTGTAGGAACTCCGATTCTGACATCTGAACATGTAACTGAAAACAAGCTGAACGCCATCTCTACAGCTCCCATATCATGCCATCTCAGAGATCCCCTGGGGCAGCTGAAATTACTGCTCCAGGACCTGACCTCACTGAAGTCAATAAGAGCCTCCAGCGAGTATAGCAAGGTCATTGATCTAGAGGGCAACCCAAAAAACGTAAACACTTCTAGAACAGAACAAAGAATTGGTGGCTGGAGAGAGGCTGACTACCTCCCTCCAGCTGTATAGAGTTCCCAGATTGGCTGCTAGCTCCTTGGCCCTAAAGGTTTTGGCTGTCACTGAGAGGAATAGAAGCTCACTTCTGGTGCACAGTCACAGTCACTCATTTTACTTCTGAATCCTGTCTGCAAAGAGGTGTAGGGCTGTGAAGTTGGGGAGCTGCTGCTTACATCAGGAAAATGAGTCTAAAATGTAAAGAAATAGGGGGGGTTGTTTTATTTGGGGAAGGGTTGTTTTTGTTAATCAGGAACTGTCCTATTAATACCTCTTAAAGCGGGTATGTATGTTAGCAACAAGTGCTCATTGGGCAATTGTTAACTGAGTTTAAAACCTATATTGACTACAATAAAACAACACTAAGGGCTGAAATTTGTCCTGTATTGCATGGTAGGAGCATAGGGAGTTTCTTACTTCCCCCACAACATTGCCATGCATCAGCACATATCCACCTACTGCTGCAAAGAAGGCTCCCAGCTGCTTTTGCCTAATGACACACAGGAGCTCCAAGTGGGTGTAGTCTGCTGCTTATCAGGCATGTGGCCGGCCCCCACGTATGTATGCTGAGATCTACAGCACACACTAACCAGGGGTGCTTGCTGCACCTTTATACAAGAACCTTTTTGAGTCCCTCCATTGATTGCCTTTTGCCTTTCAAATTTCAGTTTCTTGTCCTTGCCTTCAGGGCTCTGCACAACTCCATCAATCTCTACTCTTGTTTCTTACTACATTCACTACACGTCCTTAACTCGACTGATGAAGCCCGCCTCCCCTTCTCCTAATTCTCCATTTCCTGGTCAGTCTCATGCCATATTCCGTCTTACCACGTATACCATCTTCCCTCCTCGCCCTTTTCAAACCCTTCCTTGAAACTCATTTACGGACGTAGGTGACTTTTTTTCATTGAAACTTTTTGTAATGGACTTTTGACCAAAGTGCAAAATTTTGTGTTAATTTTTCATTTTCAATCTTCTGTTTGTTTCAGTGAGAGACTGAAAACCAAAAAGGGTTTGGTTTTCAGTAAAAACTTTCAGTTTAGGTCAGAGTTTTTGATTTACAAAAAAAAAAAAAAAAAAAAACCCTCTCAGACATCGGTGGGCAAGTGTTTGTTTGTTTTTTGTTTTGTCAAAAACCAGAAAAAAATGAATGGGAAATTTCTCATGAAAAACAATTGAGATTTTTTGACCAGCCGTATTCATTTATTCCATAAAGCCCACAAATGTTCCTACCAGCAAAAAATGTCACTAAATTGGTTTTACCAACCGTCTGTTCAGACTAAACTCCTCAGGCAGGGATTGTGCTGCCTTACGTGTATTATACAGAACAGAGTACGCTGTTGGTGCTTAACAAATAATTAATGATAATACTTGTTCTGTCAGTATGGCTCAACAAGGTACTTGGATACTAAGCTAATGAGAGTGGTATTAATGCCTAGCTAGATTGGATTAGATAGACAGAACTTCCATGTCCCTCTAGTGCATCTCCAGCAGATAAAGGCAGATATAGCCCTAAATATCATCAGATAAGGAACACTGAAAAATCACATTGCTTTATTGAAGCATAAAGAAGAATCACTATGACTTTTTTATATTCTGAGATTTTACCAACTGCTCTTCTGTACTGTAAAATAAGAAAGGGATCATTTTAGAGCATTAATCTCATTACTGCCAGCTTTTTCCTTCACACAATCTTCTGCACACATTATATGTCTATGTTTTATGGTATTTTCCTGTGTGTCTTAATGATCCCTGTGTTTTGAAGAAAGAGGAGCACAGCAGATTTTCATCTTGTTTTAATCCATCACAATCAAGTTAGTTGTAAGTGATGGAGGATCTAACTGTGTGCTCAGAAACATCAGCTCCAAGCCGAAAGCTTGCTGGTTGCCCGGCAACCTCCTCTGAGGAAGATAGCTGTCCTGCCATTGGTTCCTTTTTTAGCTGAGGCAGAATATATTAGCATTACTGTTACACTGAACACAAAGGGAAAGAGAAGTGTGAGCTTAGCTCACAGGGGCCGTTAAGTTTCTCAATAGTTGACTCCAGAATCAGGATTAGATTAAATGTTTTTTTTATTCTGTCCTTGCTAAAGCTGTTAATTTAACTGACTTCATAATGTCAATTTGCTAACAATGACTTAAAGCTCAGTTATATTACTTACGTAGCTCTTCCTCCTCCCACAAGCAAAGGGAGAGTCTTAAAGGCACACTGTCAGGATAACAATATATATTTTAAAATGCCATTATCTATGTTACAAATAAGACTGTAAATGATTAAAACTGAATGACTGTTACGTCTCATGGACTTTTCACTCTATATTTGTTTGTTTAATTTTTTAATTTCTCTCAGCTTGAACAATTATAATACTCCAGTCTGTTTCACTTTTCTGTGTGTTTCCTTTCCACAGATTCTTGTGCATTAGGCTCAAAGCTACAGTGTTTGGATTTCAGACACTTATGGAGAATGTTTAAAAAGTTTCTGCTGAAATAAAAAAATCGTGGGCACATTTCTGATGAACAACTTTTATAAAATCTAAATTCTGCAATCAAATTTAACTTGACAGTGTCCCTTTAATTTCATAGAAAATTCAGTTATTATATTACTTATTTATTCACTTATATGCATTTCTTTAAAATATGTGCTCGAGGTGAATTTACAATGATTACAAAATTACGTCTTAAGCCAAATCTTAAAAAACAACAACAAAAAACCTGTATAGTTCACATTTAGGGCCTGATTCTCTCACCTTTATTTATGTGGAGAAGTACTTTACTTATGCCTTGATCCAGCGAAGTGGTTAAGAATGTACTTAACTTTAAGCCTGTGAAAAGTACCATTGAACCCAATGGAACTACTCACAGGCTTAAAGTTAAACACAAGCTAAAGTGCTTTGCCGACTCAAGACCTATATGAATGTTCCTATTGAAATCAATGGGACTACTCTTGTAAGGTCTTGTAAGCCCATAGAAGTCAGTGAAAAGACTCTCATTGACTTGAATGGACTTTAGATCAGATCCATATTAAGGAGCTTGTCAGTGTGAATTTGGATAGCAGAATCAAGCCGTTATATATGTATTTGCAGGAAGGGAGGACATGACATTCGGCAGTATTGAGCTGTATGTGAAATAGTTTATTCTAGGCTTATATATGTGGTGATTACCTGCCATTCTGAACGTGCTTTCGGGTAGCAAGCTGTTTATCAACTGGCTATTGAACTTGTTATTTCCTAAAGCGTATGGCATGTCACTCTTGATTGAAAAGCTGTTGTTTTGTCTCCTTATCCTTCAGTCTTACATACATTCTTTTCTGCTTGTTCTGTAAAATCCTTCAACTCCAGGATTGATAACTTCCATCAAATAGATAGCGGAGTTCCGTTCAATGACAATACAATTGTTTTTGTCTGGGCTGTTTCTGGATTGACTGTATGCTGCATGGAAGAAGAGATGACTACTTGTAAGCAGAACATCAGGTGGCTGAAATTATTAGGAAAGAATGTGTCCACAAGACCCATTAACATGCTTGTCAGGAAATAAATGAAGACCACAAAGGATTAACCCCACTGTTTCCCAAGATAGGGATGTGGCATCATATTTAAGGGGGCAGCGGAGAAGGTCGATAATGGTGAGAAAGTCTGCATAAGCCAGTCTTCACCCTATCTGTACTGCAAATGTGCTGTTGTAGCAGGTGGCTTCTTGAAAATTGCTCACCTTCCTGACCTTCTCCTTCCATAGCCCCTGAAACATGTGGCTATGGGAGCAGCTCCTATGTACACAGCTACTGTTTAAAGTATTAGGTGAAAGAACTATGAACAGTTTGTCAGAAATATTTTTTGCATCAGAAAGGGGGAGATGTGGGGTGTTATCCTGCTTCTATTGAAGTGAATGGCAAAACTCCCTCCAGACTCCAGAATATATATGCCTATATGGATGCACACTCATCTGTTTGGCTAGGCCCAGCAGAAATTACTTTCTCTTCTGCTAGAAAATGTTATTAATCACTGGTCAATTCCCTTAGTCTTGCCTATGTACAGGGATGTCTTAGAAGTTCTCTGGAGTAGGGACAGTTATTTTTATTTTGTATCCATTTGTATAGCACTTAGTACACTGGGGCCTTTTTCTTTGGTTGGGGCCCTTAGGTGCTAGAGCAATACAGATAATAAATACATAATTTTAAAGAAAGGTTAAGAAAATACTTGTCCCTCCCCCAGCTAGATCATCTTTTAGTTCTACTGTGGAAGTCAAATCTGCCGATTTCCCTAATTGGCTTCACCTAAAGAAAGAGAATGTAATTACTATTAGAAGTAATATATTAATTTGTATTGTGGTAACACTTCAGAGCCCCAGTCACAGACAGGGACCCTATTGTTCTAGGCTCTGTACAAACACAGAATGAAAAGACAATCCCTGCCCCACATGGTCTCCCATTTTTAGGAAGGATGAATTCAAACTGGAACAGGTACAGAGAAGGGCTACTAGGATGATCCGAGGAATGGAAAACCTGTCTTATGAAAGGAGACTCAAAGAGCTTGGCTTGTTTAGCCCAACCAAAAGAAGGCTGAGGGGAGATATGATTGCTCTCTATAAATATGTCAGAGGGATAAATACCAGGGAGGGAGAGGAATTATTTAAGCTCAGTACCAATGTGGACACAAGAACAAATGGATATAAACTGGCCATCAGGAAGTTTAGACTTGAAATTAGACGAAGGTTTCTAACCATCAGAGGAGTGAAGTTCTGGAACAGCCTTCCAAGGGGAGCAGTGGGGGCAAAAGACATAGCTGGCTTCAAGACTAAGCTTGATAAGTTTATGGAGGGGATGGTATGATGGGATAGCCTAATTTTTGGCAATTAATTGATCTTTCACTATTAGCGGTAAATATGCCCAATGGCTTGTGATGGGATATTAGATGGGGTGGGATCTGAGTTACTACAGAGAATTCTTTCCTGGGTGTCTGGCTGGTGAGTCTTGCCCATATGCTCAGGGTTTAGCTGATCGCCATATTTGGGATCGGGAAGGAATTTTCCTCCAGGGCAAATGGGCAGGAGCCCTGGGTTTTTTTCACCTTCCTCTGCAGCGTGGGGCACGGATCACTTGCTGGAGGAGTCTTTGCACCTTGAAGTCTTTAAACCATGATTTGAGGCCTTCAATAGCTTAGACATAGATTAGGGGTTTATTACAGGAGTGGGTGGGTGAGATTCTGTGGCCTGCGTTGTGCAGGAGATCAGACTAGACAATCATAATGGTCCCTTCTGACCTTAAAGTCTATGACTCTATGATAATGTTTACAGTGTAAATAAATGTACTGTAATTAGGCAACTTGATTTCAAGACTTGAAACCTCAGTAGGGAACAGAATGAGAAGGCATCAAAGTGCATTTGGTCACATAGAACGGTAGAAGTCTCCACTAATAAGCTTCCATGGCATAGCAGTCAGCTGCATTCTTTTCTAAACTGGGCATGTTTCGGGCCTTATCCTGCCAGGTGCTAAGCTCCCTCAACTCTCATTAAAATCAGTAGGAATTGGTTGTACTCAGCAGCTGGCAGGATGGGGTCCTTAGGCAGCACTGATGAGGATAGGGAAGTGGGGTAGCAGATCATGAAGCGCTCCCAAAGTGACAATAATAGGCATATGTTCACCTATTGGAGACCGTTTAATCTTTTTGAGTGAGTAATGTAATATTTATAATATTATAATAGCTGTAATAACTTGCTTAAAAATTAAAAATAGTTAATGGGTGAAGTGGAGAAAGCATGTGTAATGCTTCTCTGCTCAGCTGCTGCTGTATCCATTGCTACCCATACTTTATTCAGATGCAGCATTTTCTCCCCTTTTAGCAGTGCTGACTAGAAAGCGCATGTTACTTCAGCGCTACTGAGACTGCACTGGTTCTTATTCACTTGCACATGCAGTTCAGGGTGATGGTGGCCTATAAAGCCCTGTATAGTTTGGAAGACCACCTCTCTCACTGTGATCAGCCACAACAGTGGAGGGGAGCTGAGATGACTGAGCAAACGGTCCCTAGACAAAGCAGAGCATTCTCACTGGAATTCACAGGTCTGACCATCATGGGCACATACAGGGCAAGGTGCCAAGCCTCCCTGAGTGTCTTTTTGTTGTATTGCTGGGCGAGACTCCTTTCTTTGGTGGATTGTACTGTTTACATGAATATTGTTGAGTTTTAATGCTGGCATCTTTTTTATAAATATATAGCTATAGCTGAGGAGAAGAATCTGTTTTTTCCAGTTCTACTTCCTCTGTTTGGCCTCTGTGCAGCACAGAAACTCACCACCACCACTATCACCCACCACCTACATGTAGCCATCAAAGCTCCTACCTAATAAATCCTCACCATAAGGGCCATGGCCTAGGGACCAGTGATTGTGATCTGATTACATTCAATATGGGCAAGCAGAGGACAGTCCAACCAGTAATATATTTACTTGGTGCCTCAAGGGCTAATTTCCCAGTGCGGAGGAAAACTATGAACAAAATAGATTAGGAGAAAAAATTAGACAGAAAAAATGTGAATAAAAATTGGGAATTCTTTAAGAAGAGTTTATTTGATGGCCACAAAGCCCCAATTCCACAATCAAGAAAGAGGACAACCATCCTGGTTCAGTGGCAAAGCTGTCAGATTTGCAGATGATACAAAGATTTGTGGAGTGGTGAATATTAATGATGATGCCAGGGCAGTCAAAAGGAGGAATCTGGATGGTTTGGGCCCATTCAAACAAAATACATTTTAATACAGCCAAACGTAAAGTTCCACATCCAGGAACAAAGAGTGCAAGCCATACCTACAGGCTGTATCCTGGAAAACAGTGACTATGAAAAGGATTTAGGAGTCCTAGTGGACAAGCAATTGAAGGTGAGCTCCCAATGCAAATGCTGTGGCAAGAAGAGTTAATGTGATCCTTGGATGTATAAACAGGAGAATGGTGAATAGGAGGAGGGAGGTGATTTTTACCTCTGTTTACAGCCTGGGTGAGACACGTATTAGAATACTGTATCCTGTTTTAGTGTACACATTTAAAAGGTCTGTTGGAAAATTGGAGAGGAAGAGCCATGAAAAATTGCCGTGTAGATGCTTGGGCTCAGATTGGAGCCTGAGCTCTGGGACACTGTGAGTGTGGAGGGTCCCAGAGTCTGGGCTCCAGGCCAAGCTCAAATGTCTACACGGCAATTTTTAGCCCTGCAGCACGAGCGTTGCGAGCCCAAGTCAGCTGCCTCGGGCCAGCCCAGCCATGCCGCGAGGCTTTTATCCCTGGGTAGACGTACCCTTAGAGAGAGACCTAAAGAGCTCAATCTGTTTAGCTGATCAAAAAGAAGATTGAGAGGTGACTTGATTACAGTGGTTAAGTACTTCACAGGGAGAAAATCCCATGTACTCAAGGGCTCTTTAATTTAGCAGTGAAACACATAACAAGAACCAGTAGCTGGAAGCTGAAGCCAGATGAATTCAAATTAGAAGTTAGGCACAATTCGAACAGTGAGGGTAGTTAATCATTGGAACAAGCTACCAAGGGAAGTGATGGATTCTCCCTCTCTCGATGTCTTTAAATCAAGACTGGACGCCTTTCTGAAAGATGTGCTTCTGCCACACCCAAGTTATGGGGCTCAATACAGGGGTAACTGGGTGAAATGTAATGGCCTGTGATATACAGGACGATAGACTAGAGAAACTAATGGTCCCTTTGGGGCTTAAACTCTACGAATCTCTATAGAAGATGGGACAGAGTTAAGGAAGAGCCAGTATGTATATGGCATGTTACTTTCTCAAGATAGCATAACTGAGACCAGCAAAACCCATGGTAGTTAATGGCATTTGGAGCAGTGTTCACGGTCACTTTTTTCTCTGGGGGTGCTAGCTGAAAAAGAGGGCAGTTGGGGAGCTAACAGGAAACCAGCAACTAAACCAGTGGTGTTCTCAGTGCTGCTGTGGGTGGAGGCCGAGAGGAGTGTGAGTGGGGAGCAGATTAGATTTCCATGTTTGGGGAGAAATCTGCAGTATCTCAGATGTGTTTCCTCACAGAGCTTGGCCCAATGAGAGTTTTTGAGGCTACGCCCAAGTCTTTGCTGCCGTGCTGTCAGAGCCGCCTCTCCTAAAAGAACATGTGAAGGAGCAGCTGGGGTGTAAAAATCATGACGGCTTTTCAGGTAACTTTTCCCTTCATGCGCCTTCTAACTTGGGAGGACATAGGAACAGAATCCCTTTTAACATAGAAGGGTAGAGTTCAGCATGAAGATGGGCCAAATTCAGCCCTGGTTCAACTAGCTGTGTCAGTGGACTTGCACCCACCTAGATCAGGGTTTAATTTAGGCCACAATAATGAAGACCACATGGCAGTGACAGGAAAATCCATTGTTGCTGTGCCAAGGGGCATACAGAGGATTTCTGAAGGGAGTAGTAATAAGTGGTTAAGTAGCAAAGGCGTTTAATAGCGAATAATGGCAGCAGGCTGGCAACACAAAACAAGGTCTGTTTCTTCTCAAGTCAATTTTCTTTTGGAAAACACCAGAGACACCTCAGTAACAGGCAGTTGCAACCCCAGGACAAGTTAACAGCAAATAGTTGGTGAGAGAGTTCATTTACAACATTTTCCTTTTGGCAGGTCCCAGCTTTATCTTCTGGACAGCCTGAATCAGTGTCTTTCATCCTGGAGTTTGGCTCGAAGGGGTAGAGAGCTGCTCAGTAATAATGTTAATTACCATCTGAGCCACGGTCAGTGTGCTGCATGCACCAAGATGTAAAGAGGCAGGTTGCAGATTTGTTGCATATGACGGAGATTGTGATCAGCATATGATGTCCTCCATAAGGGGCCAGATTGTGACTGATAGGCAGAGCCCTGGAGTGAGAGTGGTGCAGTTATCAATTAACCGGGATGGAGCTCCCATTTGTGCCAGGGGAATATATTCATGACTACTCCTGTCAGGAGCTGCAGCATACACGGGCCTATCCCACAGTGGCTCTGCCTTTTTAACCACCCCCAAAAGGGGCAGGGAGGGGATGAGTCTAGGAACACTATAAGGGAGCAGTCCCTGTGTTCATGAGAGCTGTGGTGGCCTCTACATAAGTATGCACTCCACATCCTTTCACATCAGTACAGGCACTGGGCATTCGGCAATAAAGGGACTGATGCTTTTTGAGTTGGCCTCCAGGTGAAATTTCCCTTAAGCTAAAAGAAAAGCCCCCTCTCTTACTAAATAAATGATTAGCCATCAATGATTTTCTGTCTTCTAGAGCAGAGTTAGTATGGATGCATGAAAGGAAATTGCCGCAACAGTATAAAGCTACTACCCTTTTGTAAACCTTCACTTGTTATGTACTTAATAAAAAAAAAGAGAGAGAAGTTCATTTATAAGAGAAAATACCAAGCAGAGAGGAAGAATTTATTCTTAGAGCAAATACCTGAATTAAAGGAATATTATATTCATTGATTGTGGTATGTTCCACTGAAGAAAATAGATAGGTCCCTTTGTATTATTCTATTTTTGTCCTCACTAGTAGCTTTCATAACACTTCCCAGTTTAGATTCCAAATGCAATTGTCAGTGCCAAGGGGTTTTGGAGAACTCAGCACAGTGGATGGACTAACTTCAACTCTGTCTTTCTGCTGAGGTCTTTTTGGCCAGGTTGGCATCTCAAGCATTTCTGAAATGTCACTGATACTTACAGAAGTAATTGGGAGGATATGATATTGATGAAGTCTCCTGCACTCTGTCAGTGCTTTCTGAATACCTCAAGACCTTGAAGACCAGAGCTGCTGGAGCAAAGACAATGGGGGGCATCTAAGACTTTACAGAACAAGAGGAAAGGGGGTGGGGGAGATGTTTCCTATGTTTTTCTTTTTCCTGCTTTATAATATGGGTGGCTCCAGACTATTTTCGTTGACTTAAGATTATTGCAGAGGTTGGAATGAAACCCAGGTTAGTCCTTGAGTTTTCCACCTCTCCTCAGGCCTATGCTCTAGGCACTGGTTACCACTCGCTGCTATATGGGAGGGAATTGCTACATCTCTGCTTATGTTGACAACGTTGGTAGGGTGAAAGAGAGCACGAGAGAACCCTAGAGGAGCGCACATGCTGCAATTAATGTCTGTGCTGGGCAGAGTTGTACTAGGGAACAATGTGAATTTGGAACGGCACAGAAGCTATAGCCACTGTAACCTTATGCTATGCTGAATAAAGTGGAAAAAGTGTTAATAAATCTTTCTTCGTATAGTATTACTCCCATCTAACCTATACCAGGGGCGGGGTGCAATTTCCAGCAGCTCTCTCCAAGTAGTAATGTGCCACCTCTCCCTTGGTACCAGAAGCCAGAAAGGGATGAGACGGACAAAGAAATATATTTTGTAACAATGCCGCGTGGGGAGTCAGTGCACAAAGACATCCAGGAATAAGACTTTGGATTCCATTCAGGATGCTCAGGATTGATATAGCGAGGAGCGGAGGAGGAGAGAGCACTTTTGAGAGAAGCAATTCAAGCAGTTTAGGGAAAATCTTCCCTGTGAACTGTAGCTGAAACTGAAAAGCACCTTCCAAAGATCCAGCTGGTCACTGGACAACAGCTGCAGCATTCAGGACCTCAACGCCTCGGGATCTTCCTTTTCCAAAAGCACCCGTTAAGGTTTGTAGCAGATTCTGGGAGACCCGAGGTGTTATCCCAGCCACCAGACAGTGTAAGGGAAGTTGTTAGTTTGTGTTCCTCATTGGTTTCTTATCTTTGTACGGAAGCACTAAAACCATGATTTTAACTGTATGATAGTCTTGCTTCATGACAAATGAGAAAATATCCATAATGAAAACAATTGGGGAATGCTTAAACCAATCCCAGTTACAGGCACTAATTGATTTTGGTGTGAAAGAAAAATTTAGAATGATGCTTCTAAAAGACTGCTTATCCAATGCTAAACTGAAGGGCATGGCCATGAGACCTGAATCTGATCTGTAAACTCTTATTATAAAGCTCTACTTCCTAACTTTAAATAATTGCCTGTTCTTAACATTAAAAAATTGTGCAATACTCACAAACATAAAAATATGAGCACAGACATCCAGCAACAGACGCTTTTTAAAGGGCTCGTTTGTAACCAGCCCTAGTGCAGCCACACAGGAGAGTGTGGGAAAGTAAGGTCACCGTCTCACTGGGTGTCGGTGTCCAGTGCAGAGAGCTTTGGATGCTCCCCACGGGGAGCGGATGGGTGAGGAGGAGGCAGGGAGTGGGTACTGCCGTGGCTTTGTGACCAGAGGTCCCTCCACTTACAGACATGCAGGGTGGCTGAGTGCACACAAGGAAATAAGCTGCACCCTGCCATGGTCCAGTGAATTATTTCTCTCCTGGACCAAGAAAGATGGCACTTGGAGGAGGACTTTTTGAGACACAATTCCTCCTGGGGTTCCTGCTGGGGCAGCCCCACTGCACTCTACTCCTTACTCAAGGTTAAGTGTCAAAAGCACCCTCTAGCCCTAAGTGAAATAAGACTCGTAGGAGCCAGGGTACTGCTCATCTCTAGGTCTCTAGTTTGAATGTGGCTCAGATAAGTAGTGATGAAAAGTGCTGTCTTTCTTTATTGGCTAGTCTGTGGTTTATGTAAAATGAGTTAGTGGGTCTCAGTCATGTTCCTAATGAGCAAGTTGTCACATCATAAAACCACCCTCTCAATTGGCATGATTGGCACCACTTCTTGGCAGGGCATGGAGGCAGAGCTTTTCTGTCACTACTGGATGTGGTCCCTCCAGTTCAGGTCTGAGGCACATTGGCAGAGATGCTGCTCATATTGTGCCTGTTATAAAAAGAAGGTTGCACAGGGGCCTCTTGTAATCTGTGAATTCACATTCACTATTGTTTATCAATTTCATTGCATTGAGTAGCCTTAGATGCGGAAAGTGACTTGAAATTAGAACCTGTGGTTTTTATCATTATAAGAATGTGTGTGATGTGTCTGTTTAATGAGTGTTTTGTGCATGAGCTCATGGGTGCTCATGGGTCTTTGGCATGTGGTGTTTTTAAAATGTGGGATTTCTGTATAGTTAGGCACCCAAAAAGCATAACTATTGTTGCAAATCTCTTCAATGCTTTTAACAAAGACCTGCATAAATCTACCTGATAACATGTATTTGTTTATCATAGAATCATAGAAGATTAGGGTTCGAAGAGACCTCAGGAGGTCATCTAGTCCAACCCCTTCATCAAAGCAGGACCAACCCCAACTAAATCATCCCAGCCAGGGCTTTGTCAAGCTGGGCCTTAAAAACCTCTAAGGATGTAGATTCCACCAGCTGCCTAGGTAGCCCATTCCAGTGCTTTACCACGCTCCTAGTGAAATAGTTTTTCCTAATATCCAACATAGACCTCCCACACTACAACTTGAAACCATTGCTCCTTGTTATGTCATCTGCCACCACTGAGAACAGTCGAGCTCCATCTTCTCGGAACCCCCCTTCAGGTAGTTGAAAGCTGCTATCAAATCTCACCTCACTCTTCTCTTCTGCAGACTAAATAAGCCCAGTTGCCTCAGCCTCTCCTCATAAGTCATGTGCCCCAGCCCCCTAATCATTTTCATTGCCTTTCACTGGACTCTCTCCTATCCCTACCCTCCAGCATATCTACCTCTCCCCCCAGCTTAGTGTCATCTGCAAACTTGCTGAGGGTGAAATCCATCCCATCATCCAGATCATTAATGAAGATGTTGAACAAAACCAGCCCCAGGACCGACCCCTGGGGCACTGCTTGATACTGACTGCCAACTAGACATCGAACCATTGATCACTACCTGTTGAGCCCAACGATCTAGCTAGCTTTCTATCCACCTTATAGTCCATTCATCCAATCCATACTTCTTTAACTTGCTGGCAAGAATTCTGTGGGAGACCATATCAAAAGCTTTGCTAAAGTCAAGGTATATCACGTCCACCGCTTTCCCCATATCCACTGAGCCAGTTATCTCATCATAGAAGGCAATCAAGTTAGTCAGGCATGACTTGCCTTTGGTGACATTCCTCTCCTCCAAGTGCTTTAAAATGGATTCCTTGACGACCTGCTTCATGATTTTTCCAGGGACTGAGGTGAGGCTGATCGGTCTGTAGTTCCCCAGATTCTCCTTCTTCCCTTTTTTAAAGATGGGCACTATATTTGCCTTTTTCCAGTCATCTGGGACCTCCCCCAATCGCCATGAATTTTCAGAGGTAATGGCTCTGCAATCACATTAGCCAGCTCCCTCAGCACCCTTGGATGCATTGCATCTGGCCCCATGGACTTGTGCATATCCAGCTTTTCTAAATAGTCCTTAAGCTGTTCTTTCACCACTGAGGGCTGTTCACCTCCTCCCCATACTGTGCTGCCCAGTGCAGCTGTCTGGGAGCTGACCTTGTCCTTGAAGACCGAGGCAAAAAAACCATTGAATACTTCAGCTTTTTCCACATCATCTGTCACTAGGTTGCCTCCCCCATTCAGTAAGGGTCCCACACTTTCCCTCACCTTCTTCTTGTTGCTAACATACCTGTAGAAACCCTTCTTGTTACCCTTCACATCCCTTGCTAGCTGCAACTCCAATTGTGCTTTGGCCTTCCTGATTAAATCTCTGCATACTCAAGCAATATTTTTATACTCCTCCCTAGTCATCTGTCCAAGTTTCCACTTCTTGTAAGCTTCCTTTTTGTGTTTAAGCTCACCAAAGATTTCTCTGTTAAGCCAAGCTGGTTGCCTGCCATATTTGCTATTCTTTCTGCACATCAGGATGGTTTGTTCCTGCGCCCTCAATAGGTCTTCTTTAAAATACAGCCAGCTCTCCTGGACTCCTTTCCCCCTCATGTTAGCCTCCCAGGGGATCCTGCCCATCAGTTCCCTGAGGGAGTCAAAATCTGCTTTTCTGGAGTCCAGGGTCCATATTCTGCTGCTCTCCTTTCTTCCTTTTGTCAGGATCCTGAACTCGACCATCTCATGGTCACTGCTGCCCAAGTTGCCACCCACTTCTACTTCCCCTACCAATTCTTCCCTGTTTGTGAGCAGCAGGTCAAGAGGAGCGCGGCCCCTAGTTGGTTCCTCCAGCACTTGCACCAGGAAGTTGTCCCCAACACTCTCCAAAAACTTCCCGGATTGTCTGTGCACTGCTGTATTGGTCTCCCAGCAGATGTCAGGGTGATTGAAGTTCCCCATGAGAACCAGGGCCTGTGATCTGGAAACTTCTGTTAGTTGTCCGAAGAAAGCCTCATATACCTCATCCTCCTGGTCTGGTGGTCTACAGCAGATGTCCACCATGACATCACCCTTGTTGCTCTCGCCTCTAAACTTAACCCAAAGAGTCTCAACCGGCTTTTCTCCAGTTTCATACTGGAGCTCTGAGCAATCATACTGCTCTTTTACATACAGTGCAACTCCTTCAGCTTTTCTCCCCTGACTGTCCTTCCTGAACAGTTTATACCCGTCCATGACAGTGCTCCAATCATGTGAAATACCCCACCAAGTCTCTGTTATTCCAATCACATCATAGTTCCTTGACTGTGCCAGGACTTCCAGTTCTTCCTGCTTGTTTCCCAGGCTTCTTGGGTTCGGGAACAGGCATATAAGATACTAGCCGATTGCCCTACTTTCTCAGTATGGATCAGGAGGCCTCCCCTGTTGTACCCTCCTCATTGTGTTTCCTCCCAGTATCCCACTTGACCACTTACCTCTGGGCTTAGGTCACGGTTCCCCAGCAAACCTAGTTTAAATCCCTCCTCACTTCTAAGGCTTGGTCTACACTCCAGAGTTAGGTCGAAGTAAGGCAGCTTATGCTGACCTAATTATGTCAGTGTCTACACTACAATGCTGCTTCCATCAAAGTAAGTGGCCTGCTACACCGACATAATAACTGCACTTCCACCTCCATGTTATTGTAGTTAGGGTGACCCAGTGTCTTTGTAGACACTGCGTTACTTACATCAGCTGTTGGCGAGGGGCCCCCCCCTCAGGCTAACAGCCAAACCAGAGCTGAAATGTGAAATAATAGCAGCCATGAAACTGACAAAAATGTCAGTGAAATGAGCCCTGCACATTGACTCAGAGCTCCATCCTGTCGGCAATGGGGTAGGGGGGCCCCCAACTGTGAACCTGGCATCTACCTGACAACTGTGGGGGCCAGCTATGAGTCCCATGCCTTTAATTGAGGCTGCCAATCCCAGAGTCCCACAGTGCTCCACTTCAGTCAGTGGAAGTGCTCCTGGTGAGGACGCACACCACCGACAGAAGAAGCAAGTGTGGACATGAACCACTGCTTTAATTACTGTAGTGGCTGTATGCTGATTTAACTTAAATTAACTTAATTTTGTAGTGTAGATAAGCCCTAACTTCTGTAATACATTGTTTAATCCCACTTCCATTGTAAAGTACATTTTATTGTTCTGATATTTTTATTTGTTGTACCACCATCACAGAGGTTCCACAATAAAAATAGCTTCCTTAATATCTTCTGTTATTTTTCTATTTGGGACACATAGGCTCATACTTTCTCCAAAATGAAGACAATGGCAAAATTGTCATTGACTTCAGTTTGGAGCAGGATCATAAATTTTCCCCTAAGTTGCTATAAACTTGAAATTAACATGGTTTTTTGTCTGCCAGCAATAATGTCAACATGGCATCCTTTTTTTTTTTTTAAATCTAGACCAGGGGTAGGCAACCGATGGCACGTGTGCCAAAGGCAGCACGCAAGCTGATTTTCAGTGGCACTCACACTGCCCGGTTCCTGGCCACCAGTCTGGGGGGCTCTACATTTTAATTTAATTTTAAATGAAGCTTCTTAAACATTTTAAAAACCTTATTTACTTTACATACAACAAGTTTAGTAACATATACTAGACTTATAGAAAGAGACCTTCTAAAAACATTAAAATGTATTACTGGCATGCAAAACCTTACATTAGAGTGAATAAATGAAGACTCGGCACACCACTTCTGAAAGGTTGCCGACCCCTGATCTAGACCTTACATAAAGTGTATCCTTTTTAATAACTAGGTGTCTGAATGGTGATTTAAAAAAAAAAATGGTTTGGATCTAGAGTATGAGTTCTAAGGTGGATAAAGTTTGAGACCTAAGCAAGTTGAAATAAGAATAGAATCCTGCAATTGCATTGTTTGCTTAGCTGGCTTCTTTTGTTTTGCTATGATGTGACCCGTGGCTGTGGTTTTTTGCTTGATGATTTTGTAAACTTCTTGCATATCAATTTAGGTTTTGGAGATTTAGGGACACATGTCATTTTAGATGTTCATATTTAAACACAGGACTATGATTTTGGAGGGAAGAGTGTTTTTAAAATATAATTGTGACTTGTGTGTTGTAAACATGGTTTAAAATGGAGTTAAGATTTGGGTTGTTAAAGCAGAACTCATCTGATCAGAGACAGTCTTGATTTTCATGGGCAAGCAAGAGAAACATTTTTTTAACCACTGCCCCATCCTGTAACACATCCAGTTTCTGGTTACATGGTCACATTGCTCTCTGTGCACAATGCTGCTACTGAGTTGATGTTAGGGTGGGTTAGTGAGATGATTCTCTGGATTCACATCAAACTTAACTGATGCATGATACATCAGAAATGTCTCCCCACGGCCCTCCTCTGGAGACCAGTTGCTGGTTCCAGTTGCGCCTGGTGAACAGTTTGCATCAATTTATATTTTCAAGGTTCTTCATAAGAAAAGGTGCTAAACTTTTTTTTTTTTTTTTGAATGGCAGCTCAGTTTTTCCTTTACATTTCTTGTTCCCTTGAAATAGGGGGCCCAAGGCCTTGGGTTTTGCTGGGCCCAAAAGTAAGACTTCATCCCCCTGTATCTCCCAGTGGCTTTTCTTTCCTCTTCTCTTTTTCCCCTTAAAAGATGCAACTAACACCTCTTGAAAAACATATTCTTCATTTTAAAGGGACATTCTTGGGTCTGTTTATCCTCTACCTTTTAGAAGTCTACAAAGAGCAATGTGGACGGGGGAAAGAAGACTGAGTTCTAGCCCCCAAAACAATGTTTGTGGAGGTGGAAGGGGGGGGGCATAGTGCTTTGCACGCACTTAAGATAAATGGTCCATCCATGCCCATAAATAGTACACTCTACATCTGAGAAACAAGTGGTCAGGACCTCTGCCAAACATATCCTCTAACAGCAGAAACACCTGTGCAAAAGAGCCCTTTAACATGCTACTGGGGCATTGGATCAGTATTGACTCCGAAAAAAGAGAGCCATCTACTGAATCACTGGCCTAGAGGTATTCCTGCAGTACCAAAGTATTCCAAAAAAATTCCTCTGACTACTTTACTATCCCAACCTTGCTTGGCTTTTAATATCTGATGGGATCACAGTGCAAGGTGCAATAGCTGCAGGCAAGGTACTGTTATGACAGATATAGTACTGTAATAAAATTACAAATTTATTGCAGTCAGGAATCTAAGTATGCGCCCATAACTTTCATTCAGTTCTGCATACTGTCCCAGTTAGTTGGTATATAAACTAAAATGAACTTTAGAATAAATTGATTACACTCCATTTACTACGCTGCTCCTTCCTATGGCTTTCAATCCTGGCTTCCTACGGCATTGTGAAAAGTTGATAGGAACTATAGACACTAGTGGAGATTTTTGTGTGGCTTTCAGCAATATTGTACCTGTCAGCACCAACTCAAAAAGGCATAATTTGTCATGTCCAGAGCCAAATCTTGGGCCCATGTTGGTCCTTTACTGCCTCATAACTTGACTGTATGCTGGGCCAAGTAATTCTGAAAAAAGGTTGCACCTGATAAACAGGTGTGGGCAGCAGTGGAAACAGGCCTTTTCTCCATGAGATGAAGAGCTGTTGGGGTGGGTGGAGGTGCCAGGGTCAAAAGTTTACCTATCGATCATGATGTAAGGATCCAAGGGTGCATGTTAGAACCTAGGGGTGTGGGGGCCCTGGCTCACTGACATTCCCTGGTCTCCATCCAGCAAGATGGGTGAAGCAGCATCTCACTGGAAGGTCAGTCCACACAGGAAGTTCTATTGGTGCACCCAAGGCCTGCGGCTGCCTGATTGGTGCACACCTGCTACTTAAGCTAGGAAGTGAGCTGGGTGGACTGTCTGAGGAACCGTGCAGACTTCTTGCTGCTGCTATATTGGACTCTGCTCTTGCCTGCTTCCTGCTGCAATCCTGGTCCAACCCTGTTCCTGATTCCTGCTCTGTTCCTGATCTGCTTCTCGCTCCTAGCTCCCGCTCTGTTCCTGATACTTGCCTCTCCCTGGTTGCTGCCCATTCACCTTGCTCCTGACCATTGGCTACCAATCCTGGCTCTGACTCTGGCTCAACCCTTGGCTCTGGCATTTGGTATCTGACCCTGGCTCTAATCCTCAGCTTTGATTCTTGGTCTGGACTTTGGCTCAACCCTGTGGCTTTGGTACTTGGTAGTTGACTCCAGCTCTGACCCTGCCTCCGTTCCCTAATCTGGATGCTTGCGGTGCTCACCAGACCTTGACTCCTGCATCCCAGTTCCTAACACTTAGTCCTTCTCTCTCCACACATGATGTGTCTCCTGAGGTTAATAATTCACTAGGCCTTTAGTAATCTCTTCACAGCAGCCACAAGGGAAAGAGAAATTCTTTGGCCTGACAGGGTCCCTTCTTCCCTCCTGGTTGATAGAGCTTTAAGAGATGCCTTTGAGGTCCACCCAACCTCCGTCTGTCTGGAAGAATTCCACTAGGCTGACATTGTTCCCCTAACATCATCCCCCAAAACTCAGATGGGATGGAGTCATGGTCTCTGCCCATGGTCAGGGGAGTTGCTGAATGGCTATGTACAGATTAGGTGTAGGTGTGTGCGGAACCTTGCTGGGCTGTGCAGTTCCATCCGGTTCTGGATTGCACAGACTAGAGGCTGGGAGCAATGGTCTCATCCTTTCAATCACCTAGGCCCAGATTCTCAGAGGTATTTAGGTTCCTAACTTCCATTGATTTCAGTGGAAGTTAGGAGCCATCTTTGAGGACCTGGGCCCTAGTACCCATACAGGTTCTAGGAGGGGTCTGTGCTCTCCACTGCAGATCTGGCCAGTGCAGGATATAAGGGGGGGTTGGAGGAGAGATTGTTCTGCTTCTTCACCCCAAGTGCACCCACACAGGAGTGCAACCACAGGTGAAGAACACAGAGGGCACCATCATCACTCCGAGAGCCAGAACCACACTGGAGAGGATTCTGAAGGATACCATCTGCTGCCAATATGGGGAAACCCTGAAACAGAAGCCAGACCAGGGCAAGGCCTTCGAGGTGACGTGCAAGTGGAACGCCAGCAACCACTTCCCCCCTGGGGGCAGCTTCACCTGATTTGCCAACTAGAGGTTCAGCCACCGGGCTCAGGTCAACTGCGTCCAGCTGAACGGAGCCGTCCACCACAGGAATCGGGACAAGCAATGCAGGAAGTGCAGCTATGCCAACGACACTACCCACATGCTGTGTAGCTGCAAGCCCCATTCCAGCAGCTGTGACACAACACCATCCAAGATTGCCTGGTCAGAGCCATCCCGCCACCTGTGGGGAAGGTTGCAATGAACTCCGCCATCCCTGGAAGGGACAGCCAACTGCGACCAGATATTGTCATCACCAACGAGGACCAGAAGAAGATCATCATGGTGGATGTCACAGTACCCTTCGAAAACAGAACCTTGGCTTTCCATGATGCCTGATGTCAAAAGCTGGAAAAATATGCCGCTCTGGCCGACACCCTGAGAGGTAGGGGCTATGAGGTCCAAACTCACGCCCTGAGTGCATGGGACCCCAGTAACGAGTGAATGCTGAGAGAATGTGGAGTCGGTCAACACTACGCTCAGCTGATGCGGCAACTCATGGTGTCGGACTTCATCAGGTGGTCGAAGGACATCTACATAGGACATAAGAACATAAGAATGGCCGTACTGGCCAGACCAAAGGTCCATCTAGCCCAGTATCCTGTCTACCGACAATAGCCAATGCCAGGTGCCCCAGAGGGAGTGAACCTAACAGGTAATGATCAAGTGATCTCTCTCCTGCCATCCATCTCCATCCTCTGACAAACAGAGTCTAGGGACACCATTTCTTACCCATCCTGGCTAATAGCCATTAATGGACTTAACCTCCATGTATTTATCCAGTTCTCTTTTAAACGCTGTTATAGTCCTAGCCTTCACAACCTCCTCAGGTAAGGAGTTCCACAAGTTGACTGTGCACTGTGTGAAGAAGAACTTCCTTTTGTTTGTTTTAAACCTGCTGCCTATTAATTTCATTTGGTGACCCCTAGTTCTTGTATTATGGGAATAAGTAAATAACTTTTCCTTATCTACATTCTCCACATCACTCATGATTTTATATACCTCTATCATATCCCCCCTTAGTCTCCTCTTTTCCAAGCTGAAAAGTCCTAGCCTCTTTAATCTCTCCTCATATGGGACCCATTCCAAACTCCTAATCATTTTAGTTGCCCTTCTCTGAACCTTTTCTAGTGCCATCTGTTCCATCTTGTATTAACTGTGACACTCTGAGTAAGTTTCCCAGACCTAGAATCATAGAAGATTAGGGTTGGAAGAGACCTCAGGAGGTCATCTACTCCAACCCTCTGATCAAAGCAGGACCAACACCAACCAAATCATCCCAACCAGGGCTTTGTCAAGCTGGGCCTTAAAAACCTCTAAGGATGGAGATTCCACCACCTCCCTAGGTAACCCATTCCAGGGCTTCACCACCCTCCTAGTGAAATAGTTTTTCCTAATATCCAACCTAGACCTCCCCCAGTACAACTTGAAACCATTGCTCCTTGTTCTGTCATCTGCCACCACTGAGAACAGCTGAGCTCCATCTTCTCGGAACTCCCCTTCAGGTAGTTGAAGGCTGCTATCAAGTCCCCCCTCACTCTTCTCTTCTGCAGACTAAATAATCCCAGTTCCCTCAGCCTCTCCTCATAAATCATGTGCCCCAGCCCCCTACTCATTTTCGTTGCCCTCCACAGGACTCTCCAATTTGTCCACATCCTTTCTGTAGTGGAGGACCCAAAACTGGACGCAGTACTCCAGATGTGGCCTCACCATCACTTCCCTCGATCTGCTGGCAATGCTCCTACTAATGCAGCCCAATATGCCATTAGCCTTTTTGGCAACAAGGGCACACTGTTGACGCATAGCCAGCTTCTCATCCACTGTAATCCCCAGGTCCTTTTCTACAGAACTGCTGCTTAGCCAGTCGGTCCCCAGCCTTTAGCAGTGCATGGGATTCTTCCATCCTAAGTGCAGGACTCTGCACTTGTCCTTGTTGAGTTTCATCAGATTTCTTTTGGCCCAATTCTCCAATTTGTCTAGGTCATTCTGGACCCTATCTTCCCTCCAGCGTATCTACCTCTCCCCCCAACGTAGTGTCATCTGCTAACTTGCTGAGGGTGAAGTCCATCCCATCATCCAGATCATTAATGAAGATGTTGAACAAAACTGGCCCTAGAACCGACCCCGGGGGCACTCCACGTGATACTGGCTGCCAACTAGACATCGAACCATTGATCACTACCTGTTGAGCCCAATGAGCTAGCCAGCTTTCTATCCACCTTATAGTCCATTCATCCAATCCATACTTCTTTAACTTGCTGGCAAGAATACTGTGGGAGACCCTATCAAAAGCTTTGCTGAAGTTAAGGTATATCACGTTCACTGCTTTCCCCATATCCACTGAGCGAGTTATCTCATCATAGAGGGCAATCAGGTTGTTCAGGCATGACTTGCCCTTGGCTTCCAAAAGCTGTCTCTCACCAACAGAAACTGGTTCAATAAAAGATATTACCTCACCCACCTTGTCTCTCTAATATCCTGTGACTGACCTGGCTACAATTGCACTGCATACAAGAATGGATGGAATATGCTTTTTAATTTTGGGTTTTTGGAGACTAATTGTTCACAATGGATCTCTTTCACATTCTGAAAATCCTGTCGCAATTTCAATTTAAATTGCTTTCACTGAGGCTTCTGTTTAGATGATGAGTGCACCTGCTCTGGAGTCCCAGTGGCAATTGGGCTGTAACTGTTATGATCTTTTAAATACACTTAGGGTACCTGGAGCAATAAGAATTGATGATGGCACAATCTGGCATCACAGTGCCAGTTTTGTATAGTCTCAAAGCTGAGTTTTTTGTTTTGTTTTGCCATTCATGAAGATTATGACTATTTGAACACATTGTAGAATTGGACATATTTAATTAAATAAGGAACTTGGACCTTAAGAATGGCAAGATGATCAAAGTCCTATACTCCTTATTCAGTTTTCACTATGCCAAACTCCTGTTGAATTCAATGGGAGCCTTGCCAGAACCAGGACTGGAGAATTTGGCTCTGCCTAAATAAAGGAGAATATCATTTGAGCAATGCTATCCATTTGTACAGCAGCTCAGTCTCCTATTAAAAAGATACTAAATAAAAATATATTTTTTTTAAATCTCTCCGATCCTGTCCTTGCCCTAAGCAAATTTTTTATCCAGGAGTTGACCCATCAAATTAAAGGAGTTTCCTCTGGCTCATATGTTATCTGGAGTTTCTTATTGTTGATGTGATGAATAGATCAATCTTATTAAAAAAAAAAGATTTCTTACCTGCCTTAATTTTCTGCTGTACGAAAAATAAATAAATAAAAACTCCCAGGCATATCTCTCAGTTCATTTTACTTACTACACTTGTAACGGTACCGGGTGTGTAACCTACAGATGGAGCTCAGACTAAAAATTCTTGGAAAGTGTGAGTTGAATATGTGATAATGAACCAAAATTAACCACAGTTCAATTTACGATGAATCATCCTTTGGAGGTTTAATTGGACTCAAATGATTTGGCATTGTTGTTGTATCAGAGCTAGAATTGCTGGGAAATTAGAAACAAGTTGTTGCTGTCTAGGCAGGCAATGCAGCACCAGACGGAGAGCAGGGAAAGCTTGTGGTAGAAGAGGAGGCATGAGGATAAGCCTGAAAGCTGCTTGAGAGCTGAGGGCACTCAGCATCTCCACTGAGGTGTTCAGCACCCCATAGGCCCTGCCCCGGGGTTTCAGGAATGCTATTGATGGATGCTGAGTTCGTTAGTGCTGGGCTTCATTTCTATGGCTAGTGCCAGTATCAAAAGATCCATCGGTGGTTAAAATTATCACAAAGAGGTAGAAGGCCTGGATTCTCATTTACTCTCCTCTAAGGTCCTTTCATGTGGTTCTGCCAGCATAAAGAGGCCTGAAAGCGGGCGTACTGGGAACAGGTTTAAAGGAACATAAAGGTAAATGAGAATCAGCATCAGAGTCTCTCCTTTCTGACAGAAATCGGTGAGCCCCAATGGGAACCATCAACATTTAGAACATACTTCAAAAGTCACCTACAGGCTTTCCTCACAAGAATAGTCTCATAGTCTTCAATCAGTGGGAATACTTGCCTGAGTGAGGCAAGAGGGATGGCCCCATGTGAGAGGGAGAGTTAAAATTAATGATTTGATTTTTTTAGATAACAGCACTGACTGGTGCACAGAGAGCCCTAAACACTGTACTGCACTATAGCCGAAAGAGATGGAAATTGGACACTGCCTTTTCTAGAGCCAGAATCATCATTATATAATGAGATTCTTTGGATTATGTTATCTTGATGCAAAGAGCTTTACGTAAGTGACTTATTAATGCCAATGGGAATTACTCAGAGAGATACAAATGCATCACAATAAGAATATGAGTCTTGGCATTTCACTATTAATATTTTAAAAACTGGCAAACAGATTCTCTCCTTCTTTAAATCATGGAATCATAATCTAGTAATATTTTGAAAGAAAATCTGTGTTATTTTAGTCTGCTAAGAGGTTATGGGAAGGTGAACTTTTCATATTCATAGGTTCAAAAATAAATGAGTTTTATATGGTACATTAACATCTATTTATCAGATCACAAATACAAATACTTAACTATCTGCTGGCTATTAATAGATGCTGGGCCTACTTTCTGCCTTTGGGTGCACCTGTGTATCCCTGTTGCACTGTGCAACACCAATGCTTCATTCGTATTTGCCAGATACCAGATGACAGCAGATTCTGGATTATATTCAGCTCTGTTACATCCATTAATAATAGACAGGAAGAGGCAGAACTGAGATCCGAATTTGGCCAGTTGAGTCTTTAGACTAGAGCAAATAACTCAAATAGTTTTCTACTCTTGTAATGGCCACTGAAGTGGAAAAAAGGACCATATATTTTTGTGAGTTATGATGGGAGGCAAACATTGCCCTCTGGGTCAGCCTCCTTTCCTGTATTCAATTTGGATTTGGAAGATTTGGAGCTGGTCTCTGCAAATTTTTGGTTTTGCCTAAAAACTTTTTGACAGATTGCTAAAGTTTTTGCAAAGTTTGAACATTAGAGTCAGTGTTTCAGCAACGTATATATTTTAAGCTTCATATTTTGCTTTTAGTCTCCTGTGCGCAGGAGGGTGTTAGTGGTTGGTAGCCATTAATTCACACTTTTTAGATTTTGCATTCCCCTGAATGTTATTGCTTATGCTCTGAAAACAGTAGCAGCACTGTTTATCTGGTTATTGTCATTAGTTATTATTCATACATTACCATAACATCTAGGCTAATTATGATGATTTCTGATGGGAACATTCTGTATCACATTTCCTTAATTCATTAGGCTTGTCCTGTCTTGCACCAAATATTGCTATATAAGCTTGCATTCCACTTCTGCCTCCCTATATTGGGTTCAGGTGGCTAGGCTGTTAAATTACCTGCCCTACACCATACGACTGCTGCTCTGCCATCCTGATAGATTCTATTTTATCATCATCACTACTGATTTCATTTTTAAAGAGAGCCCATCCCTATGATGTATCTGACTGTCATTCAGTTAGGATTAGAAAAGATCTAAATCCCTTAAAAGAGAGGAACAAAACTCTTTACCCCTCTGTCTCACAAATCTGAACTGCTTGCTTTGGAAGAACCAGAGCGTGATGACACAATTCCTAGGTCATGCAGCCCAGCAATCCCTCTGTCCTAGAAGAAGGCTTACTGAAAAAGGTAAGTCTTGCTTCTAGCCCCCAAGGTGGTAAATATTGTGTTTAAGAGTAGCAGCCGTGTTAGTCTGTATCAGCAAAAAGAAGAACAGGAGTACTTGTGGCACCTTAGAGACTAACAAATTTATTCGAGCATAAGCTTTCGTGGACTACAGCCCACTTCTGTCTATGCATCTGAAGAAGTGGGCTGTAGTCCACGAAAGCTTATGCTCTAATAAATGTGTTAGTCTCTAAGGTGCCACAAGTACTCCTGTTCTTCTTATTGTGTTTAACTTGATCTCTCGTGATAGAGAATGCCAAATCTATCGGTGCCCTGCTGAGAAGTCCCTGGCCTCAGATCAGCGAGAATAGATCTGAGATCTGTCAGTCTTAGTACCTCCATTAAATGCCTTTGCCAATCCTTCAGATATCTTGGCTCAGGCCCAATTAGGGATTTGAAGAAAAAGGCCAGATGCTTGAAGTTTATCACTTACTAGATGGGTAGTCAGTGCAAAGAACTGGCATGATGTAATCCCCAAAATATATTCCCTTTAACACACAGGCTATGGCATATTATACCCGCTATACAGGTATAATATCGCCTTCAGGGGCAGCCTCAGGTAAAGTGTATTGCAGTAGTCCAGTCTAGAGGTTACGCAAGTGTTCAGTACAGTGGCCAAGGTTGTATACTTCTTCCCATCCGTGTTCAGTGCAGGCACTGTGTTACATTAGCTCTCTAACTTTACCAGAGGATATGCTAGTACAGTATCCCATCAGAGATAAAAGAACCACTGAATAAGTATCCTCTCTGATGGTTTGTACATTGAGCAGATAAGGATTTCACTCTGAGACTCCTGTCTGTAGATACCAAAGAGAGTTGATAATTTACTGTCCAAGCATGTGATTTTTGTTTACACATTATAGCATTCTAACTTTGTGCTAGAAATAAAGTACACAGCTAGAATGACAGTTACATAGGTTACTTTTAAAGTCAGCAAATAATAAGGAAATGAAAAATCTAGAGCCAGGCAGTTCCAACTGCTTTGTTGATTAGTATTTTTAGTGGGCATAAAGGAAGTGTGGATGATGCAGTCAGAACTACAGCACCTCAGAGTGGAATCCGAGCACCTCCAAATGTGGTTTGGAGCACTGGTTTCCATTTTTTACAATATATTTAGGAGAGCACTGAAAAATCAAGAACTTTAATTTCCTTCATGCACCCCCTCCAGAGATGATAAAGTAGCCATAAATCCAGTTTAACCAACTAGTTAGTAGGGCTGCTTTGCATTGCCGGAGTAGCTCAAAGCAGCTGAGCATCCCAGTGATTCTGTGCCAGTGTTAGCGTGTGTTAAGTATCCTTACACCTTCTTGTCAAACTGTCTGAAATGGGTCATCTTGATTATCACTACAAAAGCTTTTTTTCTCCTGCTGATAATTGCTCATCTTAATTAATTAGCCTCTTAGAGTTGGTAGGGCTACTCCCACCTTTTTAAGTTCTTGGTATGTGTATATATATCTCCTTACTATATGTTCCATCCTGTGCATCCGATGAAGTGGGCTGTAGCCCATGAAAGCTTATACTCAAATAAATTTGTTAGTCTCTAAGGTGCCACAAGGACTCCTGTTCTTTTTTCGTGTGTACAATGTTTCTGAGTTATTGACTTGTCCGAGTAAGTTTATTTGAGTTATCCTTCTGTGTTCAAATAAACACCGTGTGGCAGTGTATTTTAGTGCTAGAATGTTAGCATTTCTAAATCAAATGGCTTCAGAAGTGCCTTAATGAAGAGCTGGTGTCTGATTCTGATCTCACTTGCATTGGTTTAAATCAGGAGTCACTCCATTGCATGTTAATGGCATTACACTGATCTAAAACCAGTCTGGGGTCAGAATCAGGCCCTTAATCTGTGCCAAGATTTTTTGGGTGTTTGTTTATATAAGATATCTAAGTGCATATACACCACCTTTTTCACAGCTGCCTAAGCCAATGGCAACAGGACAGTCAGAGGTGCTAGCAAATTAGCTCATCTGGGTTTTGAACAGAGTGATTTGGACAGAAAAAGAAAACATGCTGAAGTGCATTTATCTTAATTTGATTGAAATAAGTGGCTGACTGGTTACTCACATGGCCACTATGGGTGCATATTGCAGTATGCATGGCACATAGTAGTATTTATCTTATCAGAGCAATGCCGGAAGAGCTTAACTTTTGGTCGTAATCCTCTTTTGTTATCACTTGGGTCATCCCATGGCTTTTCTTTCTTCCATCTCACTCAGAATCTTGGCCTTTCTTATTAATCAACTGGCAATTGTCTACAGCCAGCCACTGAAATATCCAGTAATACCTGCCTAAAAGAATTAAACTAAAGACTGTGGGAGATGCTTTTTTTAATACAACTGATTTGGTACCTAAGATTTTCATCAAATTAATAAAAGGATCAAAGTAACCAAATTCCGTGGAAGGCTCTGTTAATAGAGAAAAAAACTCAAATTCAAGACAATGGCAACTCAGACTACAGAGACATACTTGTCCATATTGAGCCTGATCCTGCACCATTAGAGTCAGCGGAAGTTTTGCCATTGACTTCAACGAGCACAGGATCAAGCCCTTACTTTTCTGGAGTATACCCCTTGTCTGTCTTCTGATGCAATGAGGGACACTTGCAAAACTTTGCCTTGGTAGTTTAGTGGGGAAAGGCATGTGAAGTAAAGGCTGGAAATTAAAGCTATGCAAATCCAAATCAGAAATAAGGCACAAATTTGTAACAATGAGGGCAATTAATCCTTGGAACAAACTACCAAGGGAAATAGTGGATTCTCCATCTCTTGGTGTCTTCAAATCAAGAGTGGATGTCCTTCTGGAAGATGTGCTTTAGTCAAACCCAAGCTATTAGGCTCAATACAGGAGTAACTGGATGAAATTCTATGGCCTATGTTATGTAAGAGGTCAGACTAGAGATCTAATGGTCCCTCTGAGCTTAAAATCTATAAAAAGAGAAGAAAAGGGGTCAGTAATTATGCCCCTTTTTTGCTTCTTCATTATGCAGAAAGAAGGCCTGACAAGTTTTTTTATTTTGATTTTTCAAAAGAAAAAATGTTTTGCTTGGTTTTGTTTGGTTTTGGCTTTTCCCCCCTGCAAAAATATCAAATCTTTTCTTCCCTGTTTTTGTTGGAGGACTTCATGGTGACTCACAGGCAGATTGGGAACTTTCTCAGCCCACAGCTGAAGGGAAAGGTGTTAAATATTTAATAAAGAGACAGCTTTTCTCCCAAGTGTTTTGGTTTAAATAGGTGTTAACAGAAAACAAAACACAAAAAAATGTAGCAGTCTGAATAAAAATCACTTTCCTCTTCAAGTAATCAGGCTTCCCTGGTATGAGTTCACTGGTGGCTAGAAACCTTGACCCATGGCGGCTATCACTAGTTCAACTGACCTGAAGGTAGCATTAGGGGGAATCTAATCTAAACAAGCTTCCTGAGGCTGCACCCATTTTTACCACTGTATCAGTTTGACTTGATTTTATCAGGTTTAACTAACATGGTGGTGAAAACGGGTCTGGCCCCACAAGATTAGTCTACATTAGAGTTCCGGTCTGGTGCTAAGACTTGTTAAGCAGAACTGGTGATAACACTAGTGGGAATTCTTTGTAAATTTTCCCAGTGGCCATGGAGGTTTACAGTGTAGGCAAGATCTGAAATCTCTTCTCATACTCTCTCTTGAAACCCTTTTAGGATGTATTTTATTTATATACATCAGAAAGAAGCAAATAGTGCACATATCCACTTTCCTTCCCTTTTCAGGTTATATTTAAAAAATACACTTGACAGAATTATAAATGGTGTTTTTGTTGTAACCAATATTCAACACCAAGAAGAACCAACCATTAGATAAAATGTAATTAATACTGGGCACAATGTAAGCAATAATGTGCCTCAACATCACTAGTGCATTTAAAATACACAACCCTGGTATCTCTCTTCTGTTGAGGCAGCAACTCCTCAACTTCTTGCACCTGCAGAGAGGAAAACAAAGTAACAGTTGAGTGCCAAATCAATCTGAAAGGGTCGTACAACAAAAACAGACAGGATGTTTAAGTCTTTCACTACAAAGTGTATGGAAACATGAATACCTGCTGGGCAACGGTAGTTAGTGATCCAGGATTAAGACTGTCTCAGTACTGAGAAGCTGGGTAATGAGAAGTATCTTATGTACACTGCAGCTGGGAGGAATCCATCCAGTCCACATAGACAGACTCTTGGTAGTCCAGTGGTTCCCAAACTTTTTGGCATCATGTCCCCTTTTTAATTTTTGAGAAACCTTCATGCCCCCCACCTCTCCTTTACCATCATGCCTTATAGAGACAGAATATCAGGATTGGAAGGGACCTCAGGAGATCATCTAGTCCAACCCCCTGCTCAAAGCAGGACCAATCCCCAGACAGATTTTTGCCCCAGATCCCTAAATGGCCCCCTCAAGGACTGAACTCACAACCCTGAGTTTAGTCAATGCTCAAACCACAGAGCTATCCCTCCCCACGATCCTTGTCCCTTGACCACCCCTTCCCAGGACCCCACTCCTTATCCAACCTGCCCTGCTCCCGGGACCCCACCCCTTATCCAACCCCCCCTGCTCCTGGTCCACTGACCACCCCTCCCAGGACCTCCTGCCCCCCCAGGACCCTACCCCCATCCCTGTCTCCTGACTGCCCTGACCCCTATCCACCCCCCACCCGCTGACAGACCCTCCGGGACTCACACACCTATCCAACCCCCCCTGCTCCCTGTCTCCTGACTGCCCCCCCAGAACCTCCACCCCATCCAACCGCTCCCTGTCCCCTGACTGTCCCCCGGGATCTCCTGCCCCTTATCCAACCCCCCTCCCTCCACTCCCCGCCTCCTTACCAGGCCGCTCAGAGTGGCAGGACTGACTTATTGGAAAGCCTGGGAGGTGGATGGGCGCAAGCCGCGCTGTCCACACGGCAGCGTGGCTGCAGGGGACGGGGGACAGGAAGGGAGGGGACTGGGGCTAGGCTCCCCGGCCGGGAGTTGAAGGGCCAGGCAGCCTCGCACCTCCCCTTGGAATTTCTTCATGCCCCCCAGGGGGGCACGTCCCCCACTTTGGGAACCAATGTGCTAGTCCATTTTGAGCTAGTGTGCAGCAGTGTGAATGCTGCAGCCCGGACGGAGGCTCAGGCTGGCCACCCGAGCTCAGACCCGGGGGGGGGGGGGGTCGATTGGCCTTGAGAATCCCAGCTGCCACTTGGGCTACAATGTCCATGTTACTATTTGTAGTGCACTAGCTTGAGCTGAGCTAGCATGATTCTGTTTGCCTGGGCTGGAAGGAAAACCAGATACCCTGATTTTATAGGGACAGTCCTGATATTTGGGGATTTTTCTTATATAGGTGCCTATTACCCCCCACACTCTGTCCCAATTTTTCATACTTGCTATCTGGTCACCCTAGAAGGCACACTCCCAGCGGCAGAGTAGACATACCTTTAGTGCTTCTCAGTCATGACATGGAGGCCCAGATCCTCTAAGACAGTGGTTTTCAATAGTTTTTCATTTGTGGACCCTGACAAAATTCTAAATTTCCCTTTGGAAATATAAGGCATAGACCACAGGTTGAAAACCACTGCTCTAAGGTATTTAGGTGCCTGATTCCCACTGGGGAGTTTATGTGTGTATAATAAGGCCTGTGCCTTAGAGGATCTGGGTCCTAGTGCCATCCCAACATGTCAGATTTCTTTTATTTTTTTTGGCTTCCTCTGAAGAGGACTGGAACGAGGAAGAAAAAGTGACTGAAATACAGGTACATTGGAGTCTGTGTCATGCAGACTCCGTAGGTCAGGTTTTCCCCCCATTGTTTTATTCCAGATATGTATTCATTGAAAGACCGGAAGTGCTTAATTCGGTGGAATTTTAAATCTCTTGGAGAGACAGCCTACAGAATGAACAGCATTCTCCTGAAGAGTTTTATAAACTGTGCAGTCTCTTCCTCTTGCAGAGTTTATAAAAACTGTACATTTGAGGCCCAACTCTTATGGAAAAGTCCTATTGAATTTAAAAGAAAGATATCTTTCTATAGTCTGGTTGACCCATGCTTTGAGAAGTGCTTCCTCCCCCCATAGACTCTTTAAAGTTATGATGCTGGAAGTTCTGTGCTGGCCTGTGTTGAGTAAGGGGAGCGCTTGACTGTCACAGAGCTCCTAACCCCCTATTAGTTGTGACCGAAAGAGAAGAGGGCTACTCCATCAGGCTGTGTTACCATATACAGGACCTTAATGGAATTAGATGACTTTTTATAGTCACAAAATCCTGCTTATAGCTGCCCATCACATGCCAGAATTTGTGGGATATTTCAGTCCAGATCTTTGTCCCATGTTTTTGGGAGGAAGGAAGGTCCAATGGTTAGGTGCTCAGCTGAGACATAGGAGACCTGGGCTTAAATCCCTGCTCTGCCACCGACTTCTGCTGTGACCTTGGGCAGCTCACTTAGTCTTTCTGTGCTTCAGTTCCCTATCTGTAAAATGGAGAGTTCTCTTTACCTCACAGGGTTTTGGGGAGGATAAATACATTTATAATTATGAGGCTTTCATATAATATGGTGATGGGAACCATACAAGTACCTAAAATAGGTACTTTCAGATAGCAGAGAATTCATACTGGCATCATGGAAGATGTAAGAAGCTTTTACCAAGGTGCACCCTGGTGAAAAGATGAATGAACTGTTTGAGAACTCAAAATACGATGTCTCATTTGAAGAAACTGACAGGAGCAGTCACCAGTCTGCCTTTGAGTAGATTGATAGACATGACTGCCTCATTCACTATCAATTGACCAAATTGCCTAATACTCCAATGTCAGTTTCTTTGATGAAAGGCTGGTTCAAATACCAAACTGTTGAGTATTGGGGATAAGGGATTAGATTTATAGTGTAATCTTCTAGTAACATCCCTCTTGATCCAGAGACCGGGCTTTAAAATGTATTCTTTCTTACCATGACACTGCAATGTCAAAGAGAGCAGACGAATGCCGCTCACCCACATTTGGCGGCTGTGATCCCGTTACTGGCCAGTGTTTATTAGTTCTGGGTAGGGTAGTTAAACTCTTAAAGGGGGAATTGGACTTTCACACCTATATCTGATTTAAAAGATTTGTGTTCAATTGGGCCCCTCTTATTAAGCCATCAAAACTCAGGACCCAAATGTCCCTCTCCCCCCATTAGAAAACCGAGGGGAAGGGACTAACAGAGAGGAAATCTCTCCAATTGTTTTTCAGAACTCCTGAGATCCACATGGAATTTGTGACGTCAGTGGGAAGCAGGCCATCTACCCAAAGGCCCAGTGCTTCTGTACACACTCTGCCTTATGCTTCCCTGGCACTGCAGCTGCCAGGACTTCTGCAGATCATGGCGATCCCCAGCACTCTTCTTAAAGGAAAATTCTCAATGCAGAAGGGGATTGGGGTGGGAGAAGGGGCTCAGAAGTGCAGTATGTCCTCAGACTGTGTTGCATTTCCATCCCGAGTTTTGCAGGAACAGTGGGAATATGGTGTCCATCTACTGTTCTGACTTTCCACTGCCTGTTCCCTTGCCAGGCACAGATCCAAGGACCGCTCAAGAACCATCTACAGAGTCATGGGGAAGGGGTACTGCTGCTGGGGAGGTGGCTGACACCCTTGTCTGCAGCAGTGGCAAAGGGTTCTCCCCACATACAGAGTTTAGGGACGCATTGGGGACAATTAATTTTTTGAGGCCAAATCCTGCTCACTGATGTCCATGGGAGTTTTGGGTGAGTAACAGATTTGGCCCTTGACATCTAGCTATTAAAAATGTGTTGGGTGTCTCTGCTGGCAAACCAAGACAAAGATGATTGAAATGGAGCAACACATTTACTGTATGTGTGTTTAATGCAAGAGAGAGCGAGTGAATTCCATCCAGACAGATGCGCTTAAATGACTCCAGCAGTGGGGTGTAATTAAATCTTTACAGGTGAGTTATGTCTCCTGATGTGGGTATATACAGCAATCACTAAAGAAAAAATTCTCCCTTAGTCCAGACATTGTCCCTGGTGAGCTCCCAGTAGTGAAGGCCTGCCATTTATTATGTTTAATGGTGACGCCTAAAATATTCAGAAGTCATCACCTGGTAAATTTGGGGGCTGGTATTGGAATTTGGGGCAAACAGAAGAAGCAGAGAGGATTTATATGAGTAGGAATACTGGCCCATGTAGCCCAGGCAGCTATGCTGTTCGGATGGGGAAAAGCCATAGAGAAATCTGGGGTGGAGCCCTGTGGGGGAGATAAATGGCCAATTGGGATACATTCTTCTAGTTAAAGTCACCTTTCCACCTCTGTCAAATAACCATGCAGTCTGGGGCGGTGTGGAAAATGTGGGCAGGGCCAGAGGTAATGGGGAGGAGCCATACTAAGTAGAATGTTCCCCTTTCCCCAAAACTGGGACTGACCCAAAGTTAAACTCAGACAAGAGTGAATGCTCCCCACATCTTCAGTGTTGCTCCTTTCGGGAGTGGCAGAGCGTAGTTGGGGCAACGAGATAATGGCAGCTTGGCCACTGGTTTTGCATTGCTCCATGTGTGGTGGTAGCTGGGGAAGTGCCTCCTTGCGCTGATCCATGCCTACCTCTAGGCCTTCATGCCATTTTCCAGATAGCTGTTGTGCAGTTTTCCCACTAGCAGGGAATAGAGTGACCAGACAGCAAGTGTGAAAAATCGGGACAGAGGGTAGGGGGTAATAGGAGCCTATATAAGAAAAAGCCCCAAATATCGGGACTGTCCCTATAAAATCGGGACATCTGGTCACCCTAGCAGGGAAGCATATGGGCCAAAGTTCAGTTTGCACACCGTTACTAGGTGCTCCTAATCAGTGAAGGCAGCTGCTCAATGGAAAGGACAAATTGGCCCCAGAGAACCCCTGCCTTGTCAAGTGCCTCTACCTAATTACAATTTACATCCGTTCGTAAGCATTTATAATACAAGAACTCTTTGTACTTCTACCTCCCCCTCCATTTAAGGATCTCAAAGCACTTTAACACAAAGAATGACACCTCAGCACACCCCAGTGAAGTCAGGAAATATTATCCCAGCTTCAAAGACGAGTAAGCAGTAGCACAGTGAGATGCAACAACTTGCCCAAAGTCATACAGGAAGTTGGCACATGGTTGCCAGCCTGTGCTTTAACTACTAGACCATGCTTCCCCTTGTTTACTACAACTTTGGGGGGGGGGGGGAGAAGGGAGAAGCCGATATCTTGGTTCCACTTTAGAAAGTTCTTGCCTGGCCCAGAACAGATGACTATAGCATCTCCAAGCACAACATGACAGCTGTTCTGTTAGGCTAAAACCCTTCTCTGCAACTGTGTTTTGCATTATTCTTGTCCCTTTGTCTTACCCTAGCCAAAAAAAGTGAAGTTGTCCATCCTCCCAAGTGAAGTTTTTGCAGGGCGTAGGTACTGGTGATGCTCTGATATAAAGCATGGGGCTTGTATTGTTTCAACAGTGGTATTTTCAGGTGTTGCCATATGTATTTAGTCCATCATTTGATAATGTGAAAAAAAATATGAAAGCAGTGAGAGACAAAAGGAGAATGAAGATGAATGTTAGTGTTCCCCTGGGGTTCATGGCTGAAGGAATTAACACAGCTTGGCACTCTACCCTAGCTGTGTTTGTTTCCATGGCAACAGCTACGTACATGTTTCAGACTATCTACAGTGACACAGTTGCAGAAATAGTAGCTTGCAGGTTTCTGATATCGCATCAGTGGGCAGGCAGCACACACTAGACTAAGTAAGTGTAAAAGAATTTAAAATATCGCTCTGGATTCAAATGTATATTAATTTGTACGAGTTCATCTAATCAATAGGGTAAGTGTTTGCAGCATTCCACTTGGACATTGGAATGTATGGTCAAAGTTGAAAAGTTATAGGAGGCCGTTTAAGCAGTTTTCATTTATTTGGTCAATATGATTGAATGTAAATAAACGTGGCTGAATAAAGAGAAGGAAAATACCTTTCCAAGGAAATCTCTAAGAAGTATGTGGTCACTGGAGGGCTGGGTTTTGCTGTCGTACATACAGAGGCTGTAAATAGCTGAGTCTTAAAACAAAATCTTATTTATTGCTGAATCTTAAAGTACTTTAGACTTTACAGCAACTAATCCTTTAATGTCTCATTGAAAAGACAGTTGTAAATGAGAAAGATCAGGTGAGCTGATTATTAGTGCAATTAGAGAAGATTTGGGACTCCATTGTCTTTTCTGAAAGCTCTTGTAAATATCAGTTCCCTGTACTGTACTGTATATGTTAGATGACCCTGGTTTGTCTTTGACATTTTCTGTTACTTTTTATTGGCATCTAGGTTTATTTTATGCCACCAAGTCGTATACTAGGTTATGTATATATTACTTCAGGGTTTTTTAGAAGTGATATACACTTGAGAAGCATGTTACTGATTGAACTGGAATTTGGGAGGAGGCAATGTATAACATACAAATGTATAGTGATCAGAAAAAAATCCTTTGTATCTGTTTATTAGAGCAGGTGTTAGATGCACAGATTTTAGCTGTTACATTAACACTATGAACTTATTTAAGTGGTTGGCAGTTCTGCTTTTATATTGATTCTTTTAATGTCAGAATATGTTATGTCTGTTATTAATCAGTGGAAAATTATATCTTTAACTTACCATTTTGACTGTTAGGGAAGCAATTAAAGAGAGTATAAAACTGTAGACTAATTCTGTTTAATCTTTGTTTCTCTAGGAAGTATATGTTTTCCACCAACTTGATGTCCACCAAAATGGATTGCTAAGTGATGCACTCCAAACAACTTTTCTGTGATTATTGTTATAGGGAGAGGAGTGATTATATACAATGTCTGTTTGCTACAGATTTACTATGTACTTACTGTGGACTAGATTTTGCTTTTAGGCACATTCCTGAGTAACGGGTGTCACCAGGGAGAACTACACTGTCACCAGGGGGAGCACTGAGAGTCTGTGTGCCTCAAAGACACCCTTCTAATACAGTTTCATCGAGGTTTCCCTCTTGCACTGGGGAGAAGGGAGGAGTATTTTGCTAAAACCTTTAAAAGGGTGCTGTGTGCTTTCCTTATCCCTTGCCACACATTTGGGTAACTATACTGGCCAGCCTGTAGGGGGTGGAGACATGATTCCATTCACTCCACACTACTCCCTCCCTGCTTACTTGCTTTTGGGGGTAAGCATCAGAGATGTATCCCTTGCTTTTCCCTTATGCCCAGTGCTGTATTTGGGGAATAACTCCTCTGGATGGCCATATTAGGCAAGGCAGAATCTAGTCTTTTATTGCTTCCAACGGCCAAGTATGCATCCTTGATTATTATAATCCTTTAGCAGTCAACTGTGGGGCTTGATCCTGTCCCACTGAAGGGAGTAAGAGTTTTGTCACTGTTTTGGTTACTGGTCTCACTAGCATCTGCGCCACCTGCATGCTCTCCAGAAAACTGGGTATGGTCCAATAGGTCAAAAAATATGTGGTCCTGAGAAGGCTGTTTCATAATGGCATTTTAGTGACAATGGCTTTTTTCTCGTTTGCGGCCAACTTGTCAGTGCATGAGTCCGAAATGCATGTTCTTATGCAGCACCATTGGAAGTACAACGAACCCAACTTCTCTTGAACCCGAGAGTCTTGTAGATTTGCAAAACCCAGAATACAGACACATGGAATTAGGCTTGTTTGTCATTTATGGAAAAACTCTTATTGTATGTAGCCTATGGACCAAATTCTGCTTCCATTGATACCATGGAGTTACTCTTAGGTGTGAATAACAGAATGTGCCCTATGATTCTAAGCATATTAATTTTGACACAACTGTGTACCTAGTATGTTTTGAACCACAGTGTGGACAAAGCTCAAATAGGCGCTGACTCCATGGGTGCTCCAGGGCTCAAGCACCCCTGAAAAAAAATAGGGGGTGCTTAGCAGCCACCAGCCCCTGCTGTTCGGCGTCCCTGGAGCTGGTCACCGACCAGGCTGGCAGGAGGCGCTCGGGGGAGGGCGGAGAACAGAGGTTGGTGGGTGGGTGGGGGGCCTTAGGGAAGGGGGCGGAATGGGGACAGGAAGGGGCAGAGTGAAGGCAGGGCCTTGGGGGAAGGGACAGAGTGGGGGCGGGGCCTCAGGGTGGAGCAATGGCGGAGCACCCAGTGGGAAAAATAAAAGTCAGCGCTTGTAAGGAAACTAATTCAAATGCACCCTTGATTTGAGTAATTGATTCCATTGTAGTTTACCTTTTGGTGAGAACCTAATAACCTGTCTATCAATAGACTCCATTATATTACTTAAATATAATTTTTGAGGAGGCCAACAAGGAGAATCTTATTCTATAAAGAAATGAACAAAAGTAAAATATGCCAACTCCTGAATGATCTGATTGTCAAATCGACATATTCAGCATGCCTATTCTAGTGTAAATCATCTGTCAGCAGCACATCCAAATATTTATATACCTTGACTTATATCAGATTATAGCTACTACTGTGATACTGACATTCATAACAGACTTTATATTTAGCAGTCATTTTTATTGTTTGTTGTGCTTTTATTAATATTTTGCACATATTTCTCCAGCAATATCAAAGTGCTTTCGTAAGGTGGGTAAATAGTATCCTCATCTTACAGTGGGGGAAACTGAGGCACGGAGTGGTTAAGTGACTGACACAAGGTCACACAAAGTCTGTGGCACTAGATCTAGAACCCTCAGTCTCTTCACACTAGCCACTGGACCATGCTGCCTCCTAGTTATTTGGTCTTGTTCCATTTCAAACCCAGTTGAATCTTTATTTAACTCTATCTGAAACTATTCTCTTCTGAAATGACTATACTGTATATAAAACAATCATTGTCAAACAATCTAATATGACTAATTATGTTTAATACTAATATTATTGGCATATCATTAAAATCAATAGTGGACTTTAAACTAATCCTCAAAGGGCACCAGAAGTAACCTTAACAATGTATTAATAATCACATCGCTGAAGAGATACAGTAGCAGACATTCGCTCTTTGCAATATGCTTTGAAATCTGCTGATGAAAATCACTTCATAAGAGCTAAATATTATTATAATCTGTATCAGTTTGGCCCCAAAGTGCTCAGGCATTGCTTTGGAAACATATGCACCCTCCTTTAAAGGGACAATATTTGACAAAGCTAAATATCATCCCCATTTTACAGATCAGGAAACTGAGGCATGGAAAGGGGAAGTGGCTTGCTCAAGGTCACCTAACAGGACATTGGAACAGTACCCCAGTACCCAGATCTTTTGATCCCCAGTCCAGTGTGCTATCCAATAGTCCACACTACCTCCCACACCTGGCCTATGAAGTCCCCTCTCAATACCTTTGCATCCATTTTCTCAAATATTGGCAAAGTCACAAGTAAATGGAGAGACACTTTGATGTAAAAACAGATTTTGGTATTAAATTTTTAAGAAGATGCCATTAAGTAAAAAAACAACATTAAGGTTGACAGAGTCCCTTTAAGTGGAACTCTTATTTTGCTGTGTGCATTTGTTTTCTCTTGCTTACTAAAGGGATAAAGTGCAATCCTGGTTTCAGAGAGAGATGGCTGATTAATCTCTCTGCCAGGTACATATGGAAATAAATTAGCAAATGGTGCATCTGGGATTAAACTACTGCAGAGATGATAAATTATTGCCATCTTCCATGGCTGTATTACTGAGGCTTCAGTGGGTTCCCCAGTACTCAGTTACTTACTATTCACATGATATCACCATGGTTATGGGATAGAAACTGCCTACATTTTAAGCAATTTCCTAGGATATGCTAGGGTAAGGATATGCTGGACAGCCCGTAAATGGCTAGTAGGGGGGTGTATGCAAAGAAATACACTCACCTACTTCCCCTTGTGCCACCACATAAGCTTCAGCTAAAATCCTTATGAGAAGTGTAATCTCTGCTCTGTTCTCACATCCTAATGGGTGGTGGGTGCCTGACAGGGGCGGGGGCGGGTGAAGGTGCACCACAGTTCTGCTCCCTAGTGAACAGGGACATTATGCTATCCCCTCTTCATGGGTCCACCTTGGTGAGTGCCACAAGTCCTCTCAGGGATTCCAGCTGCTATGTGGCCCCTCTCAGTACTTAGTACAAAGTCTATCTCTTTATTAATATCAAGTAGTGCTGGTTCCAAAGTGGAACACAGAATTCAACAGCCCCTCCCCACGCACACCTCACAAACTTCAAATCTGGATTGTAGCTCCAGACTGCACAGCTGTACCCTGTCTCTGCAACAAACATGGAATCCAAACACTCTCAAACTCTGGCTTCATTTGGATTTGGATTCGAATCTAGATCCAGATTTCTCAGCTCTCTGAATCCTAGTCCCCTTGATACTGCCCTGTCTTCATGGGCCAAGGGCAGAAGAGGTTTGCCTGTGTTCTTAACACTTGCAGATCTGCAGTGAGATGATGACTATAATAAAATCTCCTTGTGCTTTAGGGCTTCTGCCTGTTACTTGCAAGAATCAGAGAATTTCCTGCCCCCCCGCCCGATGCACAATTGGCCAGATGTAATCTGAGTTGGCTTTTTTTCACCTTCCTCTACAGCATCAGGGATTGGCCACAACTGGAGATGGAACACCAGATAGTGTGGACTGGTGCTCTAAAGTGGTACAAAGAATTATCTTCCTATATGCCTGGCTGATGTGTCTTGCTAGGGTGACCAGATGTCCCAATTTTATAGGGATAGTCCTGATTTTTGGGTCTTTTTCTTATATAGGCTCCTATTACACCCCACCCCCGTCCCGATTTTTCACACTTGCTGTCTGGTCACCCTATGTCTTGCTCACTTATGCTGATTGCCAGATTTGGAGTTGGGAAAGAATTCCCCCCCCCCCCAATCAGATTGGCAGCGACATTGGGAGTTTTCCGCCTTCCTCAGCAGCACAGGGTGTGGTTTCCCTGCTGGCATCATCTGGGCACTCCCCACCTAATCAGTTCCTGCCATTGCAGGGGCTGAGGCAACGGGGTCACCTCAGTCTCTCCCATTCTCTGTCTCTGGCACACAATAGTTTAGTCTCCTGAGGACTGAAATGCTTTAGTTTAACTGAAGTCTTTGGGCTCAAGATAGGGGAATCTGGGTGAAAATTAATGGCCTGTGTTATACAGGAGGTCAGACTAGATGATCACAATGGTCCCTTTTGGCCTTAAACTCTATGAAACTAGGAAAAGCTCAGATGTGTCTATATTTGCTCTTACTGCACTCTTTGTGACTATAGATGTTCATTTCTGTTGATCGCTAACTGACAGCAAGTCTTATAGACAACAGAAGTACATAGAGCAGCAAGTTCAAGTGGAATGAGTGCAGAAGGGGCAGGCCATGTTCCTGAATTTCTGCAGGAAAAGGTGTGCTGTAAAAGTTGTTGTCATCAAGGCTTCCACAATATACAGCTTAGCAAGAGAATGTCTCTCAGTTAGCGCTGCCATCTTTTTGTTTTCTTTTCTTCCCAGTGTATGCTGATGAGCAAAGGCACTCCAGGTTGAGAAATTGTAGAGTTAACATGGTCTAACAGTTTACTTCACTGCGTTGGTATTTTGTGATCTTGCCTGTGGGTTTAAAGTATTTTTTACAGAAGGATACATCCAATGTACAGCAAATTAAGTCTAACAAGCCAAAGCCTTGTGTGTTGTGAATGAGTTGTAGGAGGGGATAGTTCTAAATTGGTCAGTACCTCGTACAAAAAGTTTGGTAGCTGAGCTTGCTAGGGAAACGCTGGTTGTACATTTCTAGACTAATGTGACTGAGTATAGCAAAGCAGTAGAAAAAGGTCTTGTTAGAGTTCCCCTATTTCCAGAGGTCTTTATCTTGGCTCTACACATTTGCTCGGAGTTCAGTTTTTCCTGGGAAGGGAACTATAGGAATGAATTGACACTGCAGCTGATCACAATGAAATGGGGAAGGAGGGCTCATGGGAGAAGAGAGACAAACAGCACTGAATGTGGGTGGTGAGTGTTGGAGGGAGGAGGAGTCTGGGGTACTGACTGTTATGCATCACTTTTTAATCGGAAAGCATTTTAAAGTGCAAGGAGATGTAGCACCTTTACTTCTTCCCCAAGAGTGAAATTAAGCCAAGTGTGGAGGGTCCATGCAAGAGCCAGTGCACCACGTAAGTCCTACAGTGGAACTATTCAGGCATTAGGTCGTGGCTATGTTGTGGCAGGAGTCTCTGTACTGACTTTGAACAGGCCCTGATGGAAGGAGCCATTAGGGCACAGTTATTATCAGAATTAATTATTATTTGTGTTCCCATAGCGCCTAGGAGCCTAGCCACGGACGAGGACCCCATTGTGCTAGGCACTGTGCAAACAGAGTAGCAGACTGTCTGTGACACTTTCAGGGCTACCAAGGGATACAGGGTGAATCACTACAGCTTGTTTACAGTTCAAGGGAGCCTTCTCTATGCCTGCCAGGGGAAACTTGCCCCAGACTGCCGGCTGCTGGTAACACAAGCCCCCCACTCCAGGCTCCACAGCCCAGTTCTTTCCCTCCACAGGCTAGGAATTTGTACACCCGAGCCCCTAAGTTCCCTAAGTGAGTCTTTGGGACAGAGCACAGATAACCTCTGGCTAAATCTGTGGAAGTAGTTAGCTCCCAGAGTTCTACAGTGATCCCGGGGCTTAGGTCCCACTAGCCTGTCTGTACATCCTACTTCATTACACTTGAGTGCCCAGTCCCTTGACTTCTGGACACCCACACTGCACACTGCCTCCATGGAAGCAGCGCTCCCCATTCACTAGCTTCACCTCAGTTCAACATTCTCTTTAGCACACAGCACTTAGTCGTGTCTACAGTAAAACCAGATAAATGATTATTTGACAAAGCATAAGTTAAGATTCAAATAGAAGCAAGTATAAGGATTGGAAATGCATAAAAGACAAATACAAAATGCAATCGAGAGCCTATACTTCTTAGCAAGGTCCTTTCCACTCTAATAAGGTATTTCTTACCCAATGGTCAGTCCGTACAGCGCTTGTCCAGTCAAGAGAGCTGGGATCCACTTTTCATGAGACGCTCACGCTGGGAGAGTGTTGCCTCCATACTATCTTTCTTGTGCCCTTTCTTTCTCCTTTTATACAGTTCCAGATCTTTTGTTTCTTTTCATAATTTGGATGTTTCATTAAATTCAATTCACCCTGATGGTCTCCCTATTCAAGGTCTTTTTCTTGGGCTCTTTTGTGCTTTGTAAAGGCCTACGCCCACACCTTGTCTCCACTGTCAACGCTTGGCTAGGCTGGGTCGAAAAATGTCAATTGTTCTCACTCTTGATTGAATTAGCTCTGAGAACCACCCTGCTGCAGGTGACCAGTTTCACCTCCAACAGCTTTGGGACACAATATTCTACATGTTACATAACTCTTAAAATTCTCCGCATGTACGTCCTGCGATAACAATGACAACCAGTGAGTTGTTAGCTTTCGGCAGAGATCACACATGGCCCCCTTGGGTGAAATATCATTAAAATGGTGATCACAGGGGAAATGTCCCCTTATGGGCATGCCTAGGCAAATCCCTGTGCATAGACTCATAACGGTACCCCCGGGGGTGCCTGGGTCACACAGTCCCTGCCCCAAAGACTTTACAATCTAAATAGACAAAACAGACACAGGGTGTGGATGGGGGGTTGACACACAGGCAGAGTGAACCATGGGATGGCAGCACATGGCATGTTAGTGCCACAATTTTCTTTTTGTTTTAGTGTGTTTAATTGGGAGGGGATCAGCTATAGGGAAGGGAGAGGGGCCATTGAAAGGAAGGGGGTGGGTGGGACAGGGAAGGGGAGAAGAGGGTAAGAAGAGTGATGCTGAGGTGAAGAGATGGGGATGGGGGAGGGGAGGAATGGAGCAAACAGTCTGTCAGCATATGGTAGGAAAAGTCCAGACTGAATTCTAGAACATTCTCTAAAGGACCAAAGGTCTCTGCTTTGGCTACTTCTGTTCTTACTGGTTGGAGTCTGGATGGCTCCTCTTTGCAACTTTCTCTCAAGCCCACATAGTGGGGGGGGGAGAGACACCAGCTGGGTCCTAGTGCTCCCAGAGTTGTGGGGGAGGGTGTCCCCTGCACAGTTCTGAGTCTAGGGAGGTGATTACAGGAAGGGGTAGACCTGGCTGGCATTTCAATGCAACAATCCCTGCTTTTGGTTGTTTCCCTGAGAACTGGAGCTTGGATGAGGAGCTTCCATGGCAGGAGTGGGCGGGAATCTCTCAGAGGTTGTGGAGTAGTGGTCTAGCCACTCTGTGACCATTACTGCATCTGCTGCACCCCTCCACTCTAGGGAGGGCTGTGAGTGATGGTTCTGAGTAATGGCAGGACCTTCAGCCCCATTCCTGCTCTTCTGCCTACCCCCTAAAACCCTCGGTAGGGATAGGAGCTAGCCTATTTGAAGCTGGAGTCTCAGACACACCTGGGATCTTTGAACCCCAAGGCAGACTTTAGCAATCTTACACTAGCCCACCGCACACAAAGGACAAATCTTACAGTGGAAATTGTGTGCGGTGGGCTAGTATATCAGGAGCCCTTAGCAGCCACAGAGAGAGAGCAGGACTTTGGCCTGAGGGACGATGACTTGGCAATTGGGCCCTATGGTTTTATACCCAATGTTATTCATTTCAAAGTGTTAGTCAGTCATATTTTGAATTAATTCATTTCTAATCACATAATACTAACAATAATACTGCTGTCTCTCTCTTTCTTTCTGTTTCTCTCTCTCTCTCTCTCTCTCTCTCTCTCTCGGTATATACGGTATATATAAAATGGTGGAGGACTTACTCTGTGCAATTAATCTAGACACAGGAATATTTACTAGAAGTAGATTTCCAATGACTTTGTTTGCAAATTTTGTTTAACAACAACAGTTTGCTTGTAAAATAATAATGTCAGGCAGCAAGTGGGACTTACTGTCATTCTTGGCCTTTTCTAATGAGTGTTTAGAACATAATGCACAGTGAGTCAAAGGAAACACTAACTGATGAATGAACAGATTGTGGCAGAGTCATCTATTCTATTGCTCGCTTCAAGGAAAATCCCTGCAAATTATACATGTGGTTTTTAAATGTTCAAAGAAAACTAAAAAAATTACATTATGAATGAAAAATTAGATGGAAACGTCTATTCCTGTCTCATAAACAGTTCAGGAATAACTCCCTCTAAAATATTCTGCTTTAAGCATGCATTTAATTTGTGTTCTGGGAGCAAAATAAAGTTGCTAAGATAAAACATTCTAATCATGATTTATGTAAATTTATTTGTACAAAGTAATGATGTAGTTGCCTATAGCAAATTGTTTGGAATATGAAATGGCATTTCTGAGCTTTGCGTCTTTCTATATGAATACAATAGATTATATGAGAGGCTGTGTAAAGACAACATAATTTCACATTCAAAATGGAGTCTGATGCCGTGTTTAGTAAGCTGGAAAGCCAGTTGAACAGATTGCTGAGCATCTGATAACAAAATAGTCTCCAACTTATTTCTTTACACAATATTTATAGTATGTTTTATTCTGTTTTACTTTAAATTTAGTTATGTGCCATGGATGACTGTAAAATCATACCAGAGCCATGTACTCCAATATTAATTGTATGCCTCATAGCTCACATGCACAAAATAGCGCAAGATTGCTTTGCAAACATAAAATCATGCCCAACAAGCTCAAATATGGATGAAAAGAGGAAAACAATTGTAATCCCCAGCTGCTCTAGGCATATGGGGCCAAATTTATCCCATTTGTTGAAGATGATGGAATTATTCCAGGGATGACTTTGGTCCAGCATGTCTAGCAAAGTGGAACCCATATGTCAATAGAAGCCATCCTCCTACTTTTGATGTTCCATTTTAAAAAAATGCATGCGCTCAGTTTCAATTGGTTGATACTGAGCACCAGCTTTCAAAGTGATTTGCATTTCTCAAGTGTCAGAGTCACAAATGTGATCAGGGAGGGCATTCCAAAGTTTGGTCTTCCTCACTATGATGCTTTTAGAGCAACTTGGCTTTCTCATCAGTTAGGGCTCGATCCTGTAAAGTTATTCTTGTGAGTAAGCATGGAGGATCAGACCCTTAATGAAGAGAAATAGGGGCAGTTGAATTGTTTTAACGGATATTGCAGGATACAGCTGGTTCTGCATTCAAAGAAAGCAGAAGGTGTTTCACTGAAATGGTTTGTCAAATTGGTAATGAGTATGACAGGTAGAAATAATAGGGGGTACTTACTGCATTTGTTTTGGCCTGCTAAGAGGTTTAGAGGAAGACCAAACTACAAAGTTTGGATTCAGATCTGGACGTTGCCAAGTTTCAGAAATGTTTGGATCCAGTTCTTTTGATTTGGGCCCATTTTCTACTAGACAGCCTTAGCTGCATTCTTAAAGTAACATCAGGTAAGTACAATATAGGAATATGTAGATCTGAATCACGTGTGAACTGAAATAACTGCACATCCATAGCTTATGTCTGTTGGAAATGTAGAAAAATAAAATATTGACTCTGAACCCGATTAGAATTCACACAAGTTTTTACAGAGCAAAGTTTTTCTCTGTTTATTTTGGACCTACACTAACTGCCCCATGCAAGAGGGCCATAGTTACTGATCTCAAAGGCTGATGAAAACAAAACAGCTTGTCCAGGGCCAGACTGCAATATTAAAATAGTGATAGGTGATAAAAAGAACACATTTCCCTGTGGTCTAATGCTTAGATGCTACTGTGACAGACATTTCATGGGTACCTAAATTAGATAGGTTCAGAAAAAATTTAAACGCAGGCATAAGCCTATAAGAGTGAGCCTCTTACCAAATGTACATCCTTTCAATGAGGTTGCCTATAAAGATCTGACCTTTGTAAACACTCTTGCTTAGTGTAGATGGCAGGGTTTTATGTTAAATGATTGTGGGAGATGAGATTATAAAGAGCTTAAAAATTAAACCTTAGACATTCATAATCAAATTACTTACAGTATATAGTGCCTTTAAAAAGAGGATCTCAAAATGCTTTGGACTGAATCATTCTTGGTCAATATTCTAGCTAATCTACAGTATCTATTTATAAAGCACCCAACCTACATTATCTTGGTGCTTTTATCTTGTACTGAAGACATGTCAAGGTATAGCAGGCAAGCTACACAAGCAGCAACTAGAAGATCATATATTTTGCTCTTGTTATTCTTTTGTGGCCACCCTCTTTCTGCCTGGGGCTTTCTCATCCTCGCACTCTGCATCCTTTATGGGCTGCTATGCCAAATCCCCAAAGACAGCTGAAAATATATGACAAGTTCACTTTTGAACATTGATCAATATTGCTTCATCTTACAGATCAGCTAGAATTGCCTGCACAAAGACTAGCCCTTGGAAACTGGATGGGTTCCACATGTAACTTTTACCTCTCTGCCTTCCATCCTTTCTGGGAAGCAACTCTCTTGCTCTAGCAAATCTAAAGCAGATCTTGTAATTGTTATCAAGTTAGAAGTTATTGGAGTTAAACCTCTTCCCAGGTCTTTCGTCCAACAGAAACTTTTAGTTCTCACCAAACTCACTCATAAAAGAAAGGTATTTTATTGCTCATGCTGATGTATGTTCTACCGTTATTGTTAACACTGTGTGTTACATGTAATAAGGACCAGGAACTAAAGTAGGACATCTCCATCATGTCAATGAGTTGCAATTCTAAGTAGAATTTGAGAAGAAGCTCACACTACGGAATCAGTCAATGGTAAGCTTTGTTGGCTTAACAAGATCAAATTTTCCTCAAAGAAATACACCTCTACCTTGATATAACGCTGTCCTCGGGAGCCAAAAAATCTTACTGCGTTATAGGTGAAACTGTGTTATATCAAACTTGGTTTGATTCGCTGGAGTGCGCAGCCCCCCCACCCCTGGAGCACTGCTTTACCGTGTTATATACGAATTTGTGTTATATCGGGTCGCATTATATTGGGGTAGAGGGGTAATTGAAACAATAGTGGAATCACCAAAACCTGTGCTGGGCATTAGTGCAGATTAACTGTTTTATAATCGATCCATTTGGAAAGAAAATAACTTGTAAATTTGTCAAGGTAATAATGATATTGGATAATGATGAAGAAGAAGAAGGGGTGGGGAGCTTGTGAAGGATCTAGTGTCACCTAAAAGACTTACCAAAGTGCTTGTATTACCCTGAATCAGCTTGGCTTTGCACTGACACGTAGCTGTTTGCAAAAGAATTATACCTACTTTTGAGATAAATATATTTGACAGTGAACTCTTAACCCCTCTTTTGCACTACTGTTGTTCTAGATAGTAACAGTGAAGAAATAGAAGCCTTTAATTTTTCAGAATACAACAGAGGGGATGGGATGCAAAACTAAGGAACGTAATTTTCTGGTGAACAAAATGATCCAGGAAAATTACAGTCATTGGGAGTAAGTATTGAATGTAATGAAACCTGACAAATTAGAGTTTAATAGGCCCTCTTTGAGATTAGCTTGAGCCATTAAACTTGCACTCTGACTCCTAAATAATATTGTCCCATGTTGTAGTAAGGACTTTGGAAATCCCAAGGTAAATTTTACTAAGAGATTATTTGAAAGCACCCAATCAAGAGCCCCTTAAAATAAGAAAAGAAATTATCCTGATTAACATTATTTCCAAGAAGGTAGTCTGTGAAGATACTATAAAATATGCCAGCAGCATGTGGAAAAACATACCAGAGTGGAGGTATTTCAAGGAATGCCAGATCTGACATTCAAATGGCCCCAGACCAATGAGTGATGTCAAGTGATCAACAGAAGAACATTTTGTTTATTGTGGTGGGAAAATTGAATTACTCTCTGAGTCGAACAGTTATACAAAATAAAGTAGTGTTCAATGGGTAAAGTTTGGAATTTAAGCGGCAAATAAGAACAAAAAAACCTCTCTTCCCTCACCCACCCAACTAATGATTTACATCTGTAGAATATCTTTACAGGGAGAAGGTTAACTTATTGGTTATGAATTTCTCATGCATTATGGTAAAACATTCCAATGATGCAAAGTAAATCAATATGATAGTATCACTTAAAATGATTGCTTTTTCCTTGACTGATTGTGCATTAAAAGCAACCTTTAAATGATGGCCATTAGCACTTGGGACCTGGTCACTGTTGCTGAGGGAGTTGACATGAGATAAATTGCAAAACATCTATATAATTGTTGGAATTGGTATAATCCTTCTTTGGAATTCCATAACAAAGAAAGAATGAGTATAATTCCCTACTCTGTGGTAGAGGATACAACACCCCTTTGTCCACAGATGAGATGAAGATGTAGGAGGTATAGATATATTATATGGTCTGATCCTTCAAGATGCAAGTCACCACCTATCAGATGCTGGCTGCCCTCGAGTCCCAATTAAGTCAATTGAGGTTTTCGGCAGCTGGTCCTGAGTATCTTGCAGGATTAAGGCCCTAATGAGGAACATATATTTGCATTAAAATGCAAAGGGCCTGATTTTTTTTCGAGGTGTTCACTCCAGTCCCAAATGATATCCACAAAAAAATACTATAATAAGCATTGATAACCAAATATTCAGCCAGTTTCTTAGTTTAGTTGATGAAAAGGTGAGCACTATAGTATTTCAGCAATAAAGTTAAATAAAAAACCCATCCAAACAAAATAATGGGTAATAACAAGAACTGGTTTATTAAATAAACATAGCACGAATGCTGCTGTATATAGCCTGACTGTGTGCTCTGTTTCAGTCATTGCAACTGTTTCCTGTCCCTATCTTCAGGAAGTTGGTACTGCATAATGTTGTGCTGGATCGATTTCTCAGCACAGTCATGGAGACCAGGGCTGGAAATCTGGCCATTAAAATTAAATAAAAAATAAGATCAAGAGTAATGACCATCATCAATATACATTTGTATAGCCCTGAAGCAGAAATCTAAACTGAAACCCCCAAATTTAGCTTCATATTAAGAAATCAGCATGACTGAAATCTCACACAGAGTGGAATTAAAGCTCTGTAACTTGGTCTCATTTCATGAAACCATCAACATCTGAAATTGCATTCATGTTTCAGGCACAATGTTTAGTCTCCAGGAGATGAATCTGTGATGTTTTGCAAATTATATTATTAAAAATGGCTAGGTTAATGGTGTTTTTGGTGATGTTTCAGTCTGCAGAACACATGTCAGTTTAGTTGCGGAATGGCTTGACTGGATTAATAAAGGATAGTTGTAGTAAGAAACATTAGAAGGTTGATAAGAAAATTAGTAATTTAAATATAATTTAGTAAAAAATTAGCATGATGTTCCCACAATCTTCAGTCTGCCTAGAGAAAGGGTTTTGTAAGCATGGTATACCTGGTGCAGGGGAAGGCATGATGTAGGAAGGATGATTTTAAACATCATTATAGAAAAGTGATTTATTTCCACCTAATTTAACCATCTGTCTAATCTATGCTAAATTTTACGATAGTATCCATTCCTGTAATATTTAAGCCATAATTTACTCTGGGGGGAATTCTGTGCCACTGTGTATGTGCAGAATTTATGTCCCCCGCAGATTTCTTTGCCTCCTTTCAGAAAATGACTTTCTGATGGGGAAGCAAGGGGAAGCTACAAGAGCGGTCATGTGACCCTCCCCAGCAGTATGTTTCAGGTGCCCAGGGCAGCTGGCAGAGAGGTAAATCACTGTGGGGCAGAGGGTGGGACTGGGGAAGACCTGGCTGGTGGCTCCTACCCTGCAGGGCCGGCTCCAGCTTTTCTGCCACCACAAGTGGCAAAAAAAAAAAAAAAAAAAAGAGCAGCAGCACCTCGGCAGCAGCTCAATCACGCCGCTTCTTCTGCAGCAGTTCGGCGGTGGGTCCTTCCTCTCTTCCTCTTTGGTGGCAATTCGGCGGCAGCTCAAAGAGGAAGAGAGGGAATGAGGGACCCCACCACTGAATTCCCGCCAAAGACCTGGATGTGCCGCTCCGATACCGAATGGAGTGCCGCCCCTTTGAATTGGCCGCCCCAAGCACCTGCTTCCTATACTGGTGCCTGGAGCTGGCCCTGCTACCCTGCACCGGGCTCAGCTGCTAGTCCTGGCTAGGCTGGCAAGGACAGGACTTCCTCTTCCCCTGCACAGCATCCGGGGCTGGGTCAGACTTATATTTCTCCCCCAGCTGCAGGAATCTCTGCAAATTTCCCTGCTTCCTGCACCCATCGCTCCTCAGCTGCAGGGGGAGAGATCCCTGTACAGAGAGTGCTCCCCCATCTGCCCAATCCCTGTGCATCCAGACCCCCTCATACCCAGTCCCTCTTACTGAGCCTCACCCCCCCCCATTCAACCCCCCCCCCCGATGAGACCCACTCCCTCTGCACCTGGACCTTCCCAATGAGCCACCCACACTCTGATCCCCACCCACCACGCCCCACTCTCCCAGAATCTAGACCCCGCACTGAACTCCCCACACTCAGATCTCCCTGGTGAGCTCTATGCCCCCCATACCCAAACCCCATGCTGAGTCCCAACCACCTTCACCTGGACCCCCCTGCAGAGTCCTATTACCGTTCCACCAAGAACCCCCCAACAAACGCCTGTGCATCCAGATTCCCCCCCACACCCAGATCCCCCACCGAGCTACCTACACCCAGATTGCCCCACACAGAACCCCCTCAACCCACACCTGGATCCCCCACACTAAGCCCCTCCACATTTGGATCCTGCCTTGCTGAGCCTGCTTGCTCACACCTGGTGCACCTGGCATGGAGGGGCAGGGCCCTGGGGTATTTTTGGGACAGGCCCGGTTCTTGCACTATGTCAGGGTTGGGTGCAGCCTCACCATTGAGTCTGTGTCCTGGGGTGGGAGCCGCACAGCCATCTCCCACCTCTATGCAGCCAGTGGCCTGTGCTCCCCAATGCCATGCTGGAGCCTCCCCATTTATTTGACAAATAAAATTTTCCGAATTTTGCAGAATTTTAAAATATTGTGTGGAGAATTTTTTTTTTTTTGGCACAGAATGCCCTCATGAGTAATATTTGACACTGTTGTTTAGAGATGGCAGCTGCATGTGTCCTATCAATAGCTGATCGTAGTAACAGAAATCTGTTACTATAATGTAGCTTATACAGAAAAACTTTTACGCTATGTGCTTACATCTATCCTCTTTCAAAAGATAAAGCATTTCAGTGCACATTGAATCTCTGTTACCCTTTTCATGTCCCTGACATTCATTATAAATTGAGAAGCCAGTGTTTTTAAAAGCTATTTAGATGTTTTCTGCTGTAACTTTCTCTAATAGATATATTCCCATTGATTGCAGTGAAGCACACAGAGTAGAACAGAACAGATCAATTGAAAAGTAAAGTTAAGACAACAAGTACACTTCTTTTCCACTTACCTTAATAGAAACAGCTAAGGCCAGATCTATCCCTGGCATAATACCACTGAAATCAATAAGAATTGTACCAGGGATGAATTTGGCTCTTAGTGGTTTTTTTTTTGACCTTTTCAGAGTGTTGCTCTACAGGAGCGATCCTATTAAACAGAACCAGTGATACCTGAACTTGAAATATAGAAAAGGCAATGCTGGAGTGAATATCACGTTTCTTTCATTAAAGGATAACGTTGACTTTTATAGAGTGAGGGCAAGAGAATTGATTCCAGATAAATGCTAAATTTAGTTTCAGGCCTCCCCAAAGAGTTACAATCCAGACTTAGCATGACACTGGGACATCACTGTGTTCATGTGCAGCTGTCCAGCAGGGCTTACATAGTCTTTCTATAGATCTATATTTCATGACAGTTTTGAGCCAGATGTCAGCTGAGACAGATGTGCTACTCACTCATTCATCAAAAAAATCTATGTAAGATGGATACTAGCAACTCAAATGTACTTCTTGAACTGCAATAGAGAGAATGTGCTCAGTTTGACAATACTTATTAGCAAAAGTTTCTGGATTTCATTATACTACACAAAGGCCCTTTACTCAGTGCAGTTGCCTCTCAGGAAGGAGAGGACAAGAGCTATGGACTTCCAATGATTTTTGCAGCTTCAGCCCATTACCTTTTCACCCTCAGATGCATCAATCTAAGACTGAGAGGTTTCAGCACATCTTTTGAAGACTGACAAGCAGCAGCACAACTGAGCATTGGCCGTAAGTCATCGCACCAGCAGAGTCTATCTCCAGCTGGAATGGCCTCTTGTTTCCCAGTTGAAGATTCCAAAGCACTCTGTAGATAAAAGCAATAAGCAACATGTACGGAGTGAGGGGAGGAAAGAGGGAAGCTTTTATGACAAACTAGCCCCGAGAGAAACAAACTAAGAGATTCTCTCTCTCCTTCTAAGGGTATGTCTACACTGCAAGCTTTCCATATGTCCTGGGTCACACCCTTGTGGATGCAAGCTAGCCAGTCCTGCCTCCAAGAGTCCACATTGCTGCGCCGCACATTCCCTACCCCACATACCCGTGTTGACACTGGCATTGCAGCTACACCTGTCCACAGCTAGGATTTCAGTGGACATATCCTGGAGTTCTTGGCATCTTGCCAGCTGGAGCTGCTTTAGGGATTGGTTCCTGGCATATTGTGGGAGAACTTGTCTGTCCTCCCAGGCCACAGTGAAGAAGTGGTTTTAGTCCGCCAACATATTTAGCTGAGGCACTTCCTGCTCTACACTCTCCAGACTTCTGTCCATTACTACTGGGGAACCAGCCATGTGTTTGTAGGATGAGCTACTCCTACTTGCTGAAGGGGCAAGTACGTGAACACAAAGAGTACTACTACCTTGTTCTGCAGGCCTTGCTTGACCACAGAGGCAGGTTCTTTAATACCAAGAGGGGCAGTACTGGAAAGATGCATGGTTCCAGAGTCCTGAGGAGATCTGGCATTTACCTGTTGGGGCAAGTAGGGACCCTGTTCCCTCCTAAGGGCATTGGTATGAATGGGGTGTCGGGGCCCACCATGATTTTGGTGGACTCTGCCTACCCTGTCTTGTCATGGCTCATGAAGCTATACCCCGACTTCAGAGGGCCTGGAGAAGGAGGTTCAGTTATGCTCTAAGTAACTGCTGGAAAGTGGTGGAGTGTGCTTTTGGCAGGCTGAAAGTAAGATGGTGCTGCCTACAAAATCCTTTGGTTGCCTGTGTGGCCAATGCATCTGAATGGCTGAGTCCTGCTGTGCCCTGCACAATATCTGTGAGGCCAAAGGTGAGTATTTCCACATGGAGTGGTCTCAGGACCCTGCTGGTTTGCAGGCCCAGTACAGGCAACCAGATCAACACTGGGGCTGGGTGCAAGCAGTCAAGGGAGATAAGAGATGCATTATGTGCCCATATCCTCATAGCCAATGGGATGTGGATGTGAAGATGTGATGCTGTAAAGGGGCCCTGTGATAATGCCCAGCAATGCCAGTAATGGGGGCATGTAATGCTGTAATGGAGCCTATAATGCAGTTATGGTTTTAACTGTTTTATTCAATCACTGCTAATTTTTATCAATACTGTGCTTCACATGACTGGTTTTGCGAGTTTAGGAAATGCTGTAGCTTTTTTAAATGTCAAAGACTAAGCATCTTCTCTCTCCACTCTTCTGTTAGCATCCAAACAGCACTGTGTTGTACAACCAAACTACTTTATTAAATAAAAAGCAAAAGTGAAAAACCTCTAACAAGGTATTGCAGGCATACCAGCTGCCTGCCCACAGACCCCAGGACATGTATGTAGAGTGAAGGAAAGTATAGCACAAGTGTGTGTGTGTAAGGTATGGTGCTAGCCAGTGAAATTATATGAACACTGAACTGAAAACAACAAAGGACATTTTTAATGGTGCACAGAGTTATTGCTCCTGTTCTCCTTCCCCCTGACAAAATGTTTTGCCCACGAGGCATGTTGCTGCACAAGTTGTGTGGCTGGTGCAGTTGCAGAGGGGTGTAGTGCACAAGGTATACAGTCCAAAGAGTTTTACATGGGTCAGGCATGCCATGATTTTCCAGTGAGTGCACTGTCTTCAGGACATGATACCACAGGCATGGGTGGCTGCACAGGGGCTGTTACTGCTGTTGGCATTGGAGCCAGCTGTAGAGCTGGCACTACTGCTGGCAGCTGCATCCTGGTGGACAACATGCTCAAAAGCAGTTCCATCACCATCTGGCCCTGCTCCCTATTTCTCCTCTCCTCTGCCTTGAACTGTTCAATCTGTCTCTGCTCCTTCATCTCTCTCCTCCTTCTCCCTCTAATGCTGCAAGTGAGCATCAGTCCTTCAGATCATGTTCTCAAACATCTCAGCCCTGACCTACTTCCTTTTTGCTCACTGATGGATGGTAGGGTCCATCTTACGCCTGTGTGGGAGTGATGGCCCATCTGAGGTTGAAGTACTTGCCAAGGCAAGCAAAACAATGAAAGGCAATATAATTTTTTTCATGGGGGGAAAAACAAAAAGAATCTCCCCACTTTGCATTTGCATCATGCAAGGCCACACTGAAACTCTTGTCAGTTAAGAATGCTTTTTATACTCCTTGACTCATTGTCCTGTTCAGAAGCTGCTGTTGCCATAGACTTTTTTAATGAAGCACCAGGGTAAGTGTTGGTCCTAACATTCTTTCAGGCTGGAGAAGCCCTTGATGACATCACCCCTTTCAAGTACCAGATTGGGAAAGTGCTTTTCCAGGCAAATGGCGGAAACTCAGACATCTATGCAAAGGGGATTTTTCCATGCCTGGTGATGGAACTGCTTATCCATGAGTGAAGTGGTCTAGTGAGTTACGAGGGCAGTTGTAACAAATTTACCCTGCCAAGGAATCTGACCAACCAGCTGGAGTACCTCTATGTGACAAATGTTCAAGTATCACCTTCCAGGAGTGGAAGAACATAAAGGCAAACGTTAACAGCATACAAAGCAAAGCTGCAGAAAGCTTGCTTATGGCGCCCCTCCTGCCTGGACTGGACCGCATGTCCTGAATGAACAGAGCAAGAGGGACAAATAACAAAGGACCAGATCAAACTTTGCCCCCTGTTACAGCCCCTGGGATTTATAACCTGTGCTGACTGGGACAGTGGTTTAACAGACTAGGTATAAATCTATATAATCAGATTGGTGTAACCGAATACTAAAGAACAAAATTTCTATAAATATACTCATGTTTGCCAGTAGTATGACCCATTAATTATCTGGCTCAGATTTATTTCAATTACACTGTGTAAGTCCCAGCAACTAGGAGTGCATTTGAAGGTTTTTTTCCCCTCTCTTGGCATCCATCTTGGATCACATGATGCCGGGGGAAGGGTGAAAGAGAAGCATAGGGAAGGGAGTCCATGAAAATGTCATGGCTTCCACCCTCAGCTAAAGCTAAGCCCACCCTGCTAGCATGCAATATTGGACGTAACCAAGAAATTATTCTGTCTTAAAAGTGCAGTCTCCCAGAGGATCAGAACAAAGATGGCGGGTGGCACTTAATGGGCCTTGTACCTCTCCCTGTCACAGCCATTCCATCGCTTTGTCTCTGGACAGGTCGTTGGAAAATTTGTCCCTGTGTATCCATCAGGGTATCAGCCTGTGCAGGCTGATCCTGGGCTCCCATCTCCCCTGCCCATTCCTAGGACTCTGCCACAGTCTCTTCCAGCACTGCCCCCTCTTCCTCCTTTCTGTACATGAATCCACTCCTATTCAAAATGATGTATCCCTCTCTGGAGCAAGTTGTCCCTGACATATTACACTAAGGCTCTAGGGGACTTGCTCCTGAACTACAGCAACAGTGGCTACAGAGGCCCTCAGGGCTCCATTTCTCAGATTACCTAGAGTCCAGGGCAGAGGTAGAACCAGCTGGAAGCAACTTCCAGAACAAATCATAAGCTAGAACTTAGAGACAAAGGGTTTGATTTTAATTTCAGTTCTGGCTATTGTTGGAGTGGAGCAGAGAGAGAAGCATCACAGCATGGGACGTCCCCATTAAACTTCCCATTCCTACCCAAAGGGAAACTTTTGAACTCTGCTGGTGGTTATTGGGTCATTGAAAAGTATCGGTCCAACAGAGACCAGCAACCCCGAAGGCTGAGGAGCAATTCTAGATCAGGTGCCAAGAGCCAGCTTAACTTTCTGTTGGACTCCAGACCAAGGAGCCAGCCTCAAGACAGTACTACCTTTCTAGGCATGAAAACCTCGTAAGAAATCCCATGTTTGTTTGTTTTGCTGTTTGTTTTAATCTGGCCAGTGATTACAGTGCTGCATCACCCGTCAAAGAACTGATTCCGAACTCACTATCCGCCCCCAGAGGGAGCTGGATAGTTTGGGCCCATTTGTAAATATTGAGGGGGGGAGGATTTAAAGTATTGTTGCTATTTTATTATTCAAGTTATTCCTGTTCTTTCATTATCCCTTCTCCTTTGTTCCCAGTACCTAATAAAGTTCCCCCGTTGTTTATTGATACTTTAGGGATTAAGATAATTATCTTATTCCTTATGTATTGGACTACCCTCCTAGTGTATTATTTGGTAGTAAACCTGTTCCCAAGGGACAGCATCTCTTATGTTTCATGCACTAGGAGGGCACCCCCCCTTGGGGGGAGGCACCAGATGCCAAGATAAAGGAATTAGGAACAGTCAGAGGCCACACCTCAGGCTGGGATTACAATTATGTCATGTGTGACAATGGTCTTTGTACTCAGGGTGTAGGCAAGTATCTGGTTGAGTTCCTCACATGGTGTGTGGAAGGTGCTTCCGACTTCTAGGAGCTCAATTCCGCTTCCCCAGGCAGCTCCTGGAGCCCCTGCCTGGCTTGGAGACCTATGAGCGGCTGTCAGTGAAGCAGGGATTGGTTCCAAAGGGCCCAATCCCTTTTTATTGTCCAGATCCTGTCCAGCCTGGGTCAAAGACAGGTGGGGAGTGGGAGGCTCCAGCTCGCAGAAGTTGTAAGTCCAAAGCTAGCTTAAAAGCATTAAGATAAGATATAAGGTAGAAATTCAAGAAGCCTACCAGCCTAAACATGTAAGATAATAGAGTAAGCAGTTAGTATAAAGATATGAAGCCTATGAACTGTGGCATAAGTAAATTGTTTAGCTTAGCATAAGTAAGTTAATTAGCAGTGACCCTAAATCAAAAAATAGCATACGACATACATTTTGCAATAAATAATTCTGCTGAAATTCTGGGATAGGAACATCAGCAGATACTTAGCCAAAGAATTGTTATAGTAACCAGTTGATGTATATGCTAATAAATTTGATATAATTAGTATACTAACCTATAGAATTAAGACTCCCCAATATTATAAGGGTGAGGAAGTCAGTTGGGCAAAGAGGCTGAACCCTCTTATGAATATTCAGGGCAGCCATCAAACGCAATAATAGGCTGGACCACAAGATAGGCTGATGAGAACTTAATAATTGTATTGGTTGGTATGCCAGAGAGAGGATAGGCCCCTGGCAGCCTATCACCTGTCTCACTACTCCTGGGTCTCCATAAGGATTGTGTGAGTATGCATATCATATAATGTGGGCCGTAAAACTGATATTGCATTACTGCTACATTTTTGTTTGTTTGGGAACTTTTCGTGTGTTAATAACTCTGCTAATAAAAATATTAAAATAGCAAAAAAAATCTGTTGGCCTACATGTGACTGTTGCAGCCAATTTAATCATAGTACAAATAACTGTGGGCCTGGTCTTGGAACTGGAACCTGTCAAACCGCAAGGTTTCATTTGTTAATTGGAAATTCTTAAGTAATCAGTACAATATAATCAATATTCAATCAGGCAACAGCCCCATACTACCCAGTCAAGTATGCCAGCTCAGGTAGAATTTTCCCCATGACGCATATTGGAGGGTTTTCAGTGTGGGTTACAGGGAGGATTGGGCAAAAATGCAAAGGTCGACATGCAGAAAGCTTGCAGGGTAGATATACTCAAGCTATTGTAACGCAGGGAGGATGACATCGGCCCAGAGTAGTATATCTGAGACACAGAAACAAGTATGGTCATACATCCTCCTAAACTAGTATTTCCTTGCCAAATTTCAGTGCAGAAAGGCAGCTTTTCCAGATCCTAACATCTCGGTGGTTACAAGCAGCTGTTTTATAGATGTAGGATACTAGTGGGGACCAGTGAATAAGAAAGAGGCTAGTTGGGGAAATTGACTTATTGAAGGAGAAATTGAAAAGCAATTAATGATTAATAGCTTAATGCTCTGACTCAACTATCCCTTGCATATGAGCTAATTTCTAATCTGTTCTATGGAAAGGCTTTTAACTTGATACTTAAAGATACGGATACTGGGCTAAATTCAGAGGTGATATAGACAGTGGGCTCCCTTGCCTGAGTCTCCTCTCACCCCAGTTTCACACTGATGAAACTCCACTGATTTCAAAGGAAATACTAGAGAAGCTAGCCAGCAGAAGCAAATACAAGGAGCAGCCACTGCAGATGCTGCGCTAGAGACTGTCAGACACTGATGATGTTACCAGATTGCTTTGGTACAGATTTGACTCTGGACAGTTTCCCGTTTATGCTGGTTGGCTGTTTGCTGTGGCCCCATCTCAGTCTCACTCCGCCTGTCCTCCAGGCTCTTCGCTTTTCTTCCTGATATCCTTTACCCAACCCTCCTCAGACCTTCCTGTCTATGGCCCTTCTGTCTTTCCTTCTAGCTAATTGCTTCAGAACAAAACTCCAACCAAAGAATTAAAAAAAAATGTTGGCACTAAGATGGTGTTTACAAACCGTCACTCTGCTTATAAATTATACCCCTGTTCCCTACCCTGGATTTACTTTGTCTAGTTAGATTGTGAGCTCTTTAAGGCGTGGACTCGCTATTGCTCTACAATGCCTCTGGTACTCTGTATTTGTGCAATGTCAGTAGAGCCCAAGCACAACTGTGACGCTAATAATAATAATAATGTTGGAGCAACAATAGTAGTAATAATAAATACTCATGATTGACACTGATGTGAGAGGAGAACTAGGCCCCCTTGCACTAACTGAGACTGAATCAAACTCCCCTACACCCACTTATCAATATGGGATTCTAAGGTGATGTAACTTCCACACTGGGAAATCAGAAAATGTAAGAATGCATGTGTTAAGGAAGGAGATGGGCTATTTTAATGTATACGCCCTTGTTAGTTGCTTTTCTTGCTCCATGCCTATCTTCTGGCTCCTTGGCCTGTGAGTCACAATATAGGCTTGTCTCTGAATTTGGCCCACTATACCTGTGTGGTATTTGATCAAGTATGTAAACAAAACAATAAGGGTTCAATCTTCTCCCATTGAAGTCAATGGAATTTGATATTGCATTTGACTTCAATGGGAAAATAATTGGGTCTTAAATGGGAGCAGTGGTAGGAGGGAGGGACCCATAGCAGGGAGAGAGAGAACAATGAAAAAAAAAAAAAACAAAGTCAAAAATAGTATCTCGCTCGTTTTCACTAACCCACACACCTCATAATTCATACACAAACTGATGCTGCGCTCCCCTTCTAAGCAAAGATTTAAGAGCAACGAGCCATAATGCAGTCTCATATAGCTAAGACTTTATTACTTTTACAGAATATATTATGCTATGTTTACTAGTTTAGTATGAAGTATTATCATAAATAATTAAAGCTAAACTGCACTTGTTAAATAAATTAACAAAGTGCACCGTGAGATGCATTATCTATGCTTTCGTCATGCTCATTTGCTTAGCCCCTCATCCTGCAAGAAGCTAAGTTCCCTCAACTCCATGGAAGTTGCTGGGAATGGAGGGTACTCAGCACCTCATAAGATTGGGTGCTTACTAATTCATAAAAGTCAGTAATGTGCGATGAGTCTTCCAGACATTAGTACAAGCAAACAAGGTTTGGTTGTAGGAATGAATTCCATTCCTGGGTTAGTGAGGTGAGGATGAGGTAAAGAGATACCTCCAATCTAGCATGTAGTATACACAATGTGGGGAAACCTATAAGAACTTTGTTCACAAACTACCAGAAGCAAGGCCTGGGGCTGCCACACCGCCAGGCTGCATCCAGTTACTACTGATCACATAGGAGAGAAGTAGGTATGGTCTGATGCCTCCCCTCTCACAGGTTTGTGGCTGTGTGGATCCGTGCTTAGTGTTTACCATTGGCCTTGCCCCTTGTATGCCCATATTGCCTCCACCTGTGGTGAGCTGTGGCAATCTCATTTATGGTGTACGTAAGGGTGCAGTCTTCGGCTATTTTCCTCTTGTCTAGTCATTTAAAATGTTTTTGGCTGTTGCATCCCTGCATAAAGCACCTTAGGTTTGGGCCCAGAATGTTTGTCGTTAGAACGACCGCTTTTCCTTTCATTAGCCCACCTGACCTCGTTTAGTGCAATTGGTAGCATTATAGTAAATGGCTTGCATCACTTTAAAGTAATTGTGTTCCTCCAGCCTCGAGTTCACAAGCAGCTCTCTGGTGGGCTTGAATGCATACAGTTGAACAGGAGATGGGCAGCATCAGCCCAGCGACTCAAGTCTTTTTGGGAAACTCTACATCTGCAAAAAGGATAAAGAAACAGGTTAAAAGTGCTACTAGTTCTTGTTTCATTTGCATGCAGTGGTAGGTAGTTGTGGTGGAGTTGTATGTCTGATTTTTTTCCTGGACAATTTTCTCTCATATGTGAAGTACAATGTACAAAATAATTACCACTGTTGTGCTTAACAGACACAGGATCAGATCCCAAGAAGGTGTAAATCTATATAACTCCATGGCCTAGAGAGTGTGTGTGTGTGTGTGTGTGTGTGTGTGTGTGTGTGTGTGTGTGTGTATACACTGCATATGAACAGGTCAGTTCTGGATAAGTTACTATGGGGATATCTACACTACAGCAGCACAGTTATGGTGCTGTGGCCATGCCGCTGTAGTGCAGATGCTTTCTACATTGACAGAAGGGATTTTTTCATTGATGTAGTTCAGAGGTTCTCAAACTTCCTTGCAACGTGACCCCCTTCTGACAACAAAAATTACTACATGACCCCATGAGGGGGGACTGAAGCCTGAGCCCGCCCAAGTCCTGCAGCTCCAGGTGGGAGGGCCAGAGCCTGAACCTGAGCCCTACCGCCACAGGCAAGGGGGCCAAAGCCAAAGCCCAAGGGCTTCAGCCCCAGCTGGGGGGCCTGTAACCTGAGTCCTGCCAGCCAGGGCAATAGACCTTGGGCTTTGGCTTTAGCTTTGGCTGGGCAGTGGGGCTTGGGGTTGGGCTTGGGCCCCGGGCTCCAGCAAGTCTAACGCCAGCCCTGGCGACCCCATTAAAAAGGGGGTGTGACCCACTTTGGGGTCCCAGCCCACAGTTTGAGAACCACTGATTGTAGTTAATCCACCTCTCTGAGAGGCAGTAGCTAGGTTGATGGAAGAATTCAGCCTTGCTGCATCTACAATGCGGGTTAGGTTGCTCTATCTACATCGCACAGAGCAAGAAATTTTTCACAGGCCTGAGTGATGTAACTAGGTTGATCTAATTTTAGGTATAGACCAGGCCTAGGGCACACGAGTTCATTTGAATTGTTGATATATAATTTTTGGTACAAATTAACCTGCATTTTTACATTAGCTTAAATGAAGCCAATTTCTGAGTCTCACAGACATACTGATTAGTCATTTAACATTTCTGGACTCAGTAACTCTATCTTCATTAAGAAAGTCGTTTTTTGTAATACTTGTCTCTAAAGAGGACCATGGGGATTTTTAAGAGGTGGTATTAATTAGCATTAGAAGACCATGAAGAACTTTCCTAAACAAATTCAATGTATTTTTTTTCACATGGAACAGAATTTTATTCAAAAGACCCAGTTGACTTAATAATTATCTTGAAACCAAAGCTGGATTTTAAGCCCTAGAAGGGTATATATAATTTCCAGGTGGCTGGCACCTGTGCAATTTAGCAGCAAGGAGGGGCATTAGGATGCTTATCTGTGGAGCAGCAGGAGGGCTGGCAAGGGAGCTCAGGGATTGTGGAAAGGGGTTAGGGTGACCAGATGTTCCGATTTTATAGGAACAGTTATGATATTCAGGGCTTTTTCTTATACAGGCACCTATACAGGCCATCCCGATTTTTCACATTTGCTATCTGGTCACCCTAAAAGGGTTGTCAGGATTACTTTCTGGAGGGGTTATAGGAGAACTTGGCATGTAGGAGGGTGATTGAGTTCATTGTCGGTGAGAGGAGTGGCAGTAAAGTTAGGCAGCTGAAACACTGATTGTGATGTGTGGTGGTGGTTTCTGGGAAAATTAAGCAGGTGGGAAGGTCAAGATTTTTTGCCAGGGAGTTTGCAAGAGTGATCAGCAGAGAGAACGGGGTTGTGCTGTTTGTTATGTGGAAAGGGTCAGTAACTAGAAAGAGGGGTCAGGGAAATAGACCTGGCACTCGGTGTTGTGAGTTCAGCAGATAAGGACAAGTGAGAAAGATGCTTGCGGGGGTGGGAGGGAGCGTTTCCAGAAGAGTATAATCTACAGTGCAGTTTACAGGGGGCTTGATTCTGATCTCACTTAAACTGGTGTAGATCAGAAGTGAGCGCAGTAAAATTGATGTAAAGAAGGGGTAAGTAGGGTCAGAATCAGACCCCTTGCCTGCAGTTGTCCAAGGGTTACCAAAATACTGACATTGTTCATAATATTTAAAATAGGTTTTTTCCCCCCCTCCTGATTGTTTTGTAAAGACACTCTGGAAATGTGAAACACTTCTTGGAACATTCTTGGTCCTTACTGAATAATTTTATTTTTGCCTTGCATCATTTTTTTATTGTAGGGGTGTTCAAAACTCCTTACTATGGATGCATTAGGCCTTTGTAAATAGCTACAGGGAATAAAGTGAATCAGATTTTTTAGCCCAATTTTGTCTTTCTTAGTTGTTTGTTTTGTAAAATCAATATTTATTTTTAACTGGAATACCTCCAAGCCTATGCTGGATATGGTAATGTTATAGTAAGAGGAAGCAGAGCTGGAGCTAGGCATAAGCAGATTAAGGCCTGGTCTACACTAATGAAGTAAATCGATCCAAGTTATGCTAGTTAAGTTACGTAAGATATGTAACTTAAGTCAAAGTAGCTTAGACCGACTTATGGCGGTGTCTATGCTGCGCTGTGTCTGTGTGAGACACTCTCCCATTGACATAGCATCCATCTCTAGGGGAGATGGAGTACTGAAATTATTTATGTAGCACTATAAATGTTCTGTTCAGTTTGCAAAAAACATTCGTGATGAGGTGCCCCATTACTGATGACACTTTTGTAGTGCAGGCTTCAAGTTCTTTCTTGATGCCACCCATGTTATCGACAATAGAGCTGAAGGAGGTGAAATAACTGAAAATCTCGACAAAGTGGTTACCCACTGATATGCTAGAGCCCACAACACGTTCAGAATTGCTGATTAGAGGAATTTGTTTTTCCCCCAATTAATTTTCAGGCTGAATTTTGCTGCTGAGATTTTCAGAGCTTTAAATGCTACAACTAGCTCATCCATTGATTTGACAACTAGTGCTATGCCAATGGCAAAATTGATATAGGTGAGATGCTTGTCACCAAGGCATATACCTAAAATGCATTTACTTAGTATCTGCTCAAGCACGTAGTCTATGATGGGACTGAAGAGTTCTGGAATGGCACCGAATGCCCAACCTAATTCTTAAGAAGGCGGTTCTTTTTCCATTTACAAGGATGCAGCTTGAGGAATCATCAGATAGGAGATGGAACATTTTACGGAGCTTGTCAGGGAAGCCTGCGAGTTTCAAGAACAGCCAAAGTGATTCCCTGTCAACAGAGTCAAACCTGACCTTGATATCCATAAATGTAATGTGAACAGGGTGCTTGAAGTCTTGTGCCTTCTCAATAAACTGTTGCACTGTGACAATTTGCTCTGTCATGGAATGGCTGGGAGTGAAGCCAGCTTGTTGTAGTCTTCTCTTGCTCCTTAGATATCAGGGGCTTGGGTCAGCAGGACAGAAGCAAAATCTTTCCCTAGGACAGATAGAAAAATAATGTCACAATACACCTCTATCCCGATATAACGCGACCCAATATAACACGAATTCGGATATAACGCGGTAAAGCAGCGCTCCGGGGGGGGCTGCGCACTCCGGTGGATCAAAGCAAGTTCGATATAACACGGTTTCACCTATAACGCGGTAAGATTTTTTGGCTCCCGAGGACACCGTTATATCGAGGTAAAGGAGTAATTTCAATAGTCCCATTTGCTGCCTTTATGTTTCCCTAGTGGTAAAACAATGCCGTTTTGCCAGTCACACAGGACCACCTCTGTTCTCCAGATGATATTGATCAGAATCTGCAGCCACAAAAGAATAGGTGGTCCAGCACTTTTTAATAGTTACACAGCAATTCCACAGATTCCTGCCACCTTATTTCCCTTAAGCTTCTTTACAGCTCTGTAGCTACTTCACATTACTATAGTTTTCTTTCAAACAGGACTATGTTAATGTGAACTAGGCACCTTTAAGTTCATGCCAGCAGCATCCATGTGGGGCAGTGAGATAGCAGCACCGTGGTGCACTCTGCCATTCACACCCCCATAGTCCACACTGTAGTGCAGTGTAGACATAGCTTAATTTGTGGTCGGTGTTACTGAGCTTGGCAGACTGATAAATTCTACAATTGCTGATGGATGATTTCCAATAATGAGAGATTATAATGTAATCAATCATCTTTGTTTGGGCATTGTCATGCGACCAAGTAAATTGGTGAATTCAAGTCCCATGAAATCAGGTGTTTGTAATGACAGGATCATGAGAAAAACACAACAGTGAAAGGTGTTTACCATTGCTTTTTAAGGTATTTGAGGTCATAGGTCCAATAAGGTTTTTCCGTGCTCCACTTAAATTATCAACAGTAGCATTAAAATTACTGATCAGAGTGACTCATAGACTCTAAGATCAGAAGGAACCATTATGATCATCTAGTCTGACCTCCCGCATGATGCGGGCCACAAAAGCTGACCCACCCACTCCTGGAAGAATTCTCTCCCTTGACTCAGCTGTTGAAGTCCCCAAATCATGATCCAAAGACCACAAATCGCTGAGAATCCTCCAGCAAGCGACCCCTGCCCCATGCTACGGAGGAAGGCGAAAAACCTCCAGGGCCTCTGCCAATCCACCCTGGAGGAAAATTCCTTCCCGACCCCAAATATGGCGATCAGCTGAACCCCGAGCATGCGGGCAAGATTCTCTAGCCAGACCCTCTAGAAAAAGTTCTCTGTAGTAACTTTTAATATCCCATCATTGACCATTGTTACTAATTACCAGCGATGGCACGTTATTGACCTATTGACTAAAATCACTTTATCCCATCAAACCATCCCCTCCATAAACTTATCAAGCTTAATCTTAAAGCCAGAGAGGTCTTTCGCCCCCACTGTTTCCCTCAGAAGGCTGTTCCAAAACTTCACCCCTCTGATGGTTAGAAACCTTCGTCTAATTTCAAGGCTAAACTTCCTGACGGCCAGTTTATATCCATTTGTTCTCTTGTCCACTTAGTACTGAGCTGAAATAATTCCTCTCCCTCCCTGGTATTTATCCCTCTGATATATTTAAAGAGAGCAATCATATCCCCCCCTCAGCCTTCTTTTGGTTAAGGTAAACAAACCGAGCTCCTCGAGTCTCCTTTCATACGACAGATTTTCCATTCCTCTGATCATCCTAGTGGCCCTTCTTTGTACCTGTTCCAGTTTGATTTCATCCTTTTTAAACATGGGAGACCAGAACTGCACACAGTACTCCAAATGAGGTCTCACCAGTGCCTTGTATAACGGAACCAGCACCTCCTTATCCCTACTAGAAATACCTCGCCTAATGCATCCCAAGACCGCATTAGCTTTTTTCACGGCCGCATCACATTGCCGACTCATATACACCTCTACCCCGATATAACGCGACCTGATATAACACGAATTTGGATATAACGTGGTAAAGCAGCGCTCCAGGGGGGTGGGGCTGCGCACTCCGGTGGATCAAAGCAAGTTCAATATAACGCGGTTTCACCTATAACGCGGTACGATTTTTTGGCTCCTGAGGACAGCGTTATATCGGGGTAGAGGTGTAGTTGAATAAAAAGAGTTCAGTTGATTGTAGAACTTTGTCTTGTCTTCATCAGAAGCTTCACTGCTTGGAGCATAGCAAAGAATAGTTGTTCATCTTCCACGTTTATGCTACAACTGGGCTTTAAGTAGGCAACCAGAAATTGGTTCAAATGATAAGATTGATTTGTGGATATGACATTTAAAGAGGAGTCCCACTCCTTCCTTTTTTGTATCCCAAGCACCCAACTGCAGAAGATGATCCTGGACACCTGGATAAGCAGAGAGACAAAGCTGAGGATATATAACGTTTCGGTGACCTATGGAACTTAAAAATGGCCTCTCACTGTCAGCATTGAAAAGAAGTCGGGCACCATTCAGATGAAGCATCTCTGAATGATTGAAAACATCAAATGATATGAATTCAAGTTGAATGAAGAGATCCGTTTTCTAACTAAACATGTTCTGCTCCCTCAAGCACTTGCTCAACACTCTCTATGGTGGTATGGTCATCTGCTCCAAATACCTACCACCTTCCCTATGAGAATCATTTTTGACTTTGTTCCAATGAAAGCTGGACAGAAAAGACCCCCTGGAAGCCCTAAAATACAATGGATAGATGGCATCAACACACAGCTGTTCCTCACATCCTACTACTGGCATCCTCCCCATAACATGCCAAATTTGACTAAGAACAAAATGGAGTTGCCTAATGCGTTCATTGGATATGCTGTCCAAACAACAACGTGAGAACTAACCCAACCTATAAACATGAATGATGCCTTACAGAGAAATATGAAGACCTCTCTGCCCGAGGAGCTTATAATCCAAACTTAATTATAACAAGTACAGTACACTGCAGTTCATAAAATCATAGAAATGTAGAGCTAATTGGGACCTCCAGAAGTCTGCAAGTCCAGCCCACTGTGCTGAGAAAGGTCCAAGAAAACCTAGATTGTCTCTCACAGGATTTGTCCAACCTCTTCTTAAAAACCTCCAATGATGAGGATTCCCCAACTTCACTTGGAAGCCGATTGCAGAGCTTAGCTACTGTTATAGTTAGAGAGTTTTTCCTAATATCTAACTTCAATCTCCCTTGCTTCAGAGTAAGCCCATTACTTCTTGTCCCACCCTCAGTGGACATGGAGCACAATTGACATTGTCCTCTTTATAACATCCCGGAACATATTTTAAATGTTATCATGTCTCCCCTCATCTTCTTTTCTGAAGACTAAACATGCCCAGTTTTTAAAACCTTTCCTCATATGTCAAGTTTTCTAAATGTTTTATCCTCTGGACTATCTGCAATTTATCCACAGCTTTCTTAAAGTGTGGCAGCCAAAAGTGGACACAGTAACCCAGCTGAGGCCTCACTAGTGCCAAGTAGAGGGAGACAATTACCTCCTGTGTCTTACATATGACACTCCTGTTAATACTCCCCAGAATGATATTAGCATTTTTTGCATCTGCTTCACATTGTTGACTCATATTCAATATGTGATCCACTATAAGCCCCAGATCCTTTTCAGCAATACTACCACCGAGCCAGTTATTCCCCATTTTGTAGTTGTGCATTTGATTTTTCCTTCTTAAGTGTAGTACTCTGCACTTGTCTTTACTGAATTTCATCTTGTTGAATTCAGATCAATTCTTTAATTTGTCAGGGTTGTTTTGAAAGATGCTCTTCTTGCATCATTCTCCACGCTGCCTTACCATTTTAATTGGTTTGCATTTAAGGTCCAAATCTGCAGTGCTTATGCAAGCAAAACTTTCTATTAATGTCAGTGGGGAGCCCTCAGTGAGTAAGAACTGCAAGATGGACCTCAAAGAGATCACAGTTAATGTGTAAATAGAAAGAAGGATTAGAGGGCTAATACTAGAAGCCAAATTTCACATTCTTTACTCTGGCAAAATTCCCACCAAAGTAAATGGGGGATTTCCATGAATAAGGGGTGTGGGATTTGTGCCAGTTTGGAAATTACCGAGGCTCTTTGGACCCTCATATTGAACTCCTAGCAGGATCATTTTTCCAGTCTTCAAGCTGAAACACTAAACATCGAGGTCCTGTCTGCTTGGAATGGATATTAAAAATTCTATGATGCTTTTCATAGAGGTCATCTAGATCAGTGGTTCTCAAACTAGGGCCGCCGCTAGTTCAGGGAAAGCCCCTGGTGGGCCGGGCCAGTTTGTTTACCTGCTGCGTCCGCAGATTCAGTCCATCGTGGCTCCCACTGGCCGTGATTCGCCACTCAAGACCAATGGGGGCTGCAGGAAGCAGTGCGGGCCAAGGGATATGCTGGCCACCCTTCCTGCAGCCCCCATTGGCCTGGAGCGGCGAACTGCGGCCAGTGGGAGCCGCGATCGGCCGAACCTGCGGACGTGGCAGGTAAACAAACCGGCCTGGCCCACCAGGGGTTTTCCCTGAACAAGTGGCGGCCCTAGTTTGAGAACCACTGGTCTAGATGATTGCCCATGCCTGTCATTTACCAAAGTCCCCTACTGTCCCCATGACTGTGCTGCAAAAATATGCTCTAATGCCTTTGTTTCTAGATTTCCACATGATACATGATAAGCTACAACTATTCCCAAATGGTGCAAACAATAGGTAACTGAAATCTAGTGTATATACCCTTATAAAGAATATATATTGTGTTCATAACTTTAGGTAATTATCACACGATTTATGAGAAGTTAGTTCAGCAGGTGTGTCAAACTGAACTCGCTGAATTTAAAATACTTACATACGCACATTCATTTGAATGAGCCCCTGCCCTATGCTTCAAAAATTGTTTTCTAAATCCATGAGACACTAACTCATAGTTCCTTTATATAATGTTTATATCATTATTGAAGAAGCATGGTCTAGTGGTTTAAATCCGAGAATTGGGAGTTAGACAATCTAGGTTCTAGTCCTGGCTTCTCATGTGAATATTTTGGACAATCCCTGGTGCTACTGCACTGAAGTCACTTTAATCAGAGCTGAGCAGGGAATGAAGTCTTTTAATGGGCTTTTTATCCACTTATAGAATTCTATGCCAGGGATATAATTTTCTGTTACATTGTAGAAGATCATCTTACAAAACCTAGAGAGAAGTTATTATTTTTGATGCAATTATTCAGGACTTTTCCATAAGGGTTTGAGTTACCATCATGGGCATATGACATACATGCTGGGAGAGATGAAGGCATGGAAATCTATAGCTATTGCCAGTTGCCGATTTTGATGTGAAATCTGTTGGCCTGAACTTTCTCCTTAAGGTGACCTATTGTATATTCGGTCAATTTATGTAGGTAGGAGTAATATTCTGTAACATAGATTCCTGGGCAGAGGCTCCCTCTTCAGAAGTAGAGTGCTGAAGCCCAGGGCAAAAAGGAAAGTGTAATAATAATAAAACCAAAAACTTGGCTGGCTTGAAGGAGACAAAGAAAACTTAATATTCTGGGTTGAATTTGCTTTTTGCTTGTTACAAGGATAAAAATACACTGTTGTCAAAGAAATCAGATATGCCACTAAGTTAACTGAGAAACTAGCATGCTTGAAAGGAATTCCCAATTCATCTTTGTTTTAGCTACATGACAATGAGAAGTTTCCAAATCTAAATGATTTTTCACATGATAGACTAGGTTTGAAGGAGGGTTGACAATTGTGAAGAGTGTGGGCTGGTGCACCAAAGAAATGCCCTTCTGTGAACAAAGTATTAGGTAATGACTTGATCCTTTGTGGTGCTGAGTGTCCTGTCTGAACCTGCAGAAGGCTGAGGTTCCCCCCACCCCCATTGGTGCTCAATATCATATAGGACCCACTTATTTATTTGCATTGACCTAGTGCCTAGGAGTCCCAGCTATAGACCAGGACCACATTGTGCTAGGCGCTGTACAAACACAGGACAAAATGATGGTCCTTGCCCCCAAAGAGCTTACAATCAAAGAATAAAACAAGAGACAACAAATGGATACAGATAGGGAATGATTAGAAAACAATGAGGCAATATGGGTCAGCATGCAGTTATCACTGACCTCTATGTACATTTTGCTGGGTTCAGTGCTGTGATGGGGTGGTCTGTCCCCTTAAGGATTGTGGTTTCTAGGGGTCAGCCCAGGGCTATCGTGTGGCATGGCTCTCTAAGGTTTTGGCAGGTCTGCTATAAAAAGACCTAGAAGAAATTAGGAGAGAGGAAGTGGTCCTGGGAATAAATAGTGGTTGAGAGGAAATCCCGTCACTGTTTCTTTAAGAGTCCAGAATCAGGAACCTTACAGAGTGGGCAGGGCTTATGTCTCCCCAGCAAATTGGGATGAGTTTTGAAAAGGGGACCAGTTTATATGCTCCTCCCTCATAGCAGGGCAGCCATCAGCAGGTGAAAGCTGGCCTGCTGAGCCCTCTGGAACTGGGAACTGATTGGAGGGAAAAGGGACCAGTTGAATGAGAAACTGGCTAAGGCCCTACAGCTTGCCTAAGTTACAAGTCCAGCTCCAAAGGGGAGAGCTGGATGACTCCTGCCTGAAGTAGAGTCAGAGGGATTGTTTGAAATACAAACCCATTTACATAAGGAGGACTGGGGGAGATGTCTGTCTGAGGGAGTTCTAACTGCCTAATCTACAACCTCAGTTCCATTAGGGAAACTGAGGCAGGTTTTCTGTGTTGCCTGGTTTTGCTGCAAGGAGGTGCTGAAGACCAAAGGTGATCACTAATAAGCACCAAAATAACACCTATGGGAAATAGGATCCCAAGCTGTTTTATTACTGGGTTACATAGTTAAAAAACAGAAGAATCCCAGCAGAGGGACAGAACTATTTAAATGAGATTATCCCCATAACATCACAACCCGACTTTCGAGCCATCAGAGTGACATCTGGGGACAAAGGCAGAATCCCAGTGCTTGGGCCGGGACTCTGTGTAAAGCAACATGGCTCCTCGTCCCCTTCTCTAAGAAAGGTATTGCTGGGGCTGATTCTTCTCTGTCCATTGGCTTGAATAGAGCTATGCCTGATTTACACCAGCGTAAGTGACAGGAGACTCTGGCCTCTAGACTTGGATGCAACCTTGTCCACACTGAAGTCAATGGCAAAATTCTCACTGACTTCATTGGGGCAGGATTTCACCTCTGTTGCTGTTTGAATAGTATCTGGCAAACCTGCAAGTGGTGCTGAAGTGGGTAGGAAATTGCTGGAGGCTGAGCTAGTGGCTGCTACTGCTAAAGAGTCTTGCTGGAGAATAGGAAAAGTCTCTTCCCTTTAACAGTGTCTGGCTTTCTGCCAGTAGCCACCTTCTGCAGCAGGCAATGGAGCTGCAGGCAGTGCTTGTTGCTTCTCTCCCTCAGGCCACAGCTGCTGAGCCACGTGGGAGCTTCCTGGGAAATAAAGTAACCAACAGCAATCATGATGAACTTGTTCATCACAATATGTATAGTATTGGGCCAAATTCATTCCAGGTGAAATTCACCTCTGCCATAGGCTTAGGTAGAAGGTGATTGTTACCCTGACAGTGTATATGGTTGCAACTACACTGAAGTCTGTGTAGTTACACCCATTTACACCACTAGTGAATTTGCACTGTTTTGTTTTTGTTTTTAATCTAGCAAATGAGTTCCCGTAGCGTACCTAGAAGTGTTCTCTCTCTTTGCAAATCTGTAAGGGTGGGTGGATAGACAGACATTCCCTTTGCCAGGAAATGGATATTCCATGCTATGGTTTTAAATGTATTTCATTTCTTTGGAAATGTAAAGGCCTCTTTAGGTGCCCCATCCAGTCCTCTGGGCACTTATCCCCTACCAGAAAAATAGACCATGCACTTAGCAACACAATAGAAAGGACTGTTTCTTCATAATATATTGATGAATTCAACTAAACTAAAACCCTTCCAATTCACCACCAACCACTTCCTCAAAAACTGGGGAAAAGATGGGCTTTGCAGCACACCAGGAAGGTTAACAAATCCAGGCTTTGGGAGAACTGGAGGGGCAGGTTCAAAGGTGAGGACCTCTTAAGGATAACATCATGCCAGCAACTGTCTCCAATTTATAGTGAGGCAGCTCCACCTCAAGCATCTCTGTTAATCACAACTATACAATATGGCATGGGGAGAACAATCCCTCAGGTAGAAAGATGTCAGGCTATTCCTAGGAGGCAGGGTGGCTAGAGCTCTGGACAGCAACTTGGGAGACATGCATTCTATGCTGGGGTCTGCCATTGGTTTCTGGGTGGCCTTGGGCACATCATGTCATGTCATCTCCGCGCCTCAGTTTTCACATCTGTAAAAGGGGGATAATGACATTGATCTCTTTGTAAAGCACTTTGAGATCTGCTGTTGTACAGTGCTATATAAGAGCTAGATATTATTATTTAGGGCTTTAGAGAGACATTTTCAAAAGCACCAAAGGGCTCTGGAAACACCCAAGCCTCACTGAAAGTCAGTTAAAAGTCAATGGAACTAAATCCTTTCACCACCACCTGCAGAAGTGAACAGCAGCACCAATACTTGGAAACCTAATTCCATCTGGAAACCCACTGGCTGTGCTTCCCATCCATCTGAGGATCTCAAAGCCAAGCTATAAATATCTATAAATCCAAAATAGTTCATGTGACAGAATCGCAGCTGTTCTGAAATACTGGAGGAATACTGTAGGTTGACCTGTTTTGGGGATGTTTACTGTATGAATATATTGGTTTAATTACTAGAGGGCTGTAGGAAAAAGGAAAAAACTGGCTCACAATAAGCCACTTCTCAGCAAACGCTTGAGAGCTGTTAAGGGACAATGCCATGACAGAAAAAAGGCCTCTGCATGGCTGAGATCAACTATAGCATGTTAAAAAGGAGACTGTCTGTCTCTCAAAAGAGATGGAAATTGTTCGGAAGAGTTGTTTAGGAGAACCAGACTAAGATTCAGATGCCCCCTGGGGTGTCTGAAAAAGTTAGGTCTGCCTAGGTTATCATGAGGATCTGGGGACTAATTGGAGGGAGAGGGGCCAGCTGCAGCAACAGCTGGCCTTAATTATACGTCCAGGTGAACCTTTAGGTAAGATACACATGTGTAGACTGTTTATTGTTTTTAAAGTCCTTTTTCTCTAAATGCTTTATTCCTGCTGTTAAATTAAATAATACTTTGGTTTAAGAAGGCTGTTGAGTCACTGTAGTCGCCTCTGGTCAGAGTCACCTGAAGGGAAGAGCCACAGTAAGACCTGCTGGGAAAGCGCATTGATTCACAGGGTATATTGTAGCCGAAGGCCTGGTGTAAGAGTGGAAGAATTGCATAATTCCACCCTGCAATGGATTAAGATAAAGGCGTGAGGACTGACACCTGAAGGGTAAATTTAGAGAGATCAGAAGGGTACCGAGGTGCAGCTAGCTCTGTTATGTGACAGCTGATGTAAATCCCATGAAGACTATAGGGAAAATATGCATAGAAAAACTCCACAAGATGAAATAGAGGGAAATCTCTGATGCAGATCTAGATGATATCCACCCCAAGCCACTGCAAAGATCACAGGAAAGGGCATTAGTGATGCATAGTTCAAGCCTGACTGGCATGGGCCCAATGGATTGAGAGCAATAGAATATTCAGTCTGAGTTTATTTTTCAGCTCAAACTTCTTGGGATATTAATTCACATTGTTCTAACTCGATCCCTTGTCTGTATGGCTTTATAAAGCAAAGGAGCTTTGTGGGCTGTAGATTTCCTAAAGCACAATGTATTGGTTTTTTTTTTTTTCTCTTTTAAATAAAGCAAGTGCTCTATTTTTGAAATAACATAATGAGTGAAAAATGACTTTCCACCTTGGTGGCAGGGCAGCAATTTGTTGTGCTGCCAACTGGAAGATCTGGACCAGGGACAGATTTGGGTTCCCAGGCTCAGTGCCAGAAGAGCTGAGACATATTTTTGAGGTGATGTACTTGGACTCTAGGGGGAGATTGTTGTTGACTGATCTGAGCTGCTTTAGAAAACATCTTGCCAGCTGATCCACAAAACAGCACTGGTCTTTGCTACAAAATGGACTGCTCTTCTGCCCTGAATTGGATATGAGTTGTATATATAAGATGTGGTTGTTATGGTAGCTACAAAGTGTTGCTGTAAAGTTCAGTGTATTTAGAACTTAACTTAAAAAATCTCTGCTTACAAATAAATGTATTACCAGCCACTCATTGATGGATATGTGTTTTTATTCGTATTATTATTATTTAATTAAATCACTAAGGTTGCTGCAAAGACTGAAGTGTGAGATTAAAATGCATTAGCTTAGCTGTCTGTACTGCAATAAGGGGAGATCCATTTAATCAGCCTTAGTGGTATTGTGCCATAGGTGAACACAACATTTTACAGAAAGAAGAAAAAAAAAAAAAGACAAAGAGCCAGATGCTGGTTTCCCTTAACACTGGTGCAAATCCAGAGTAACTCCATTGCAGTAACCTGGAGTGGACACCAGTTTATGTGAGAGCCAACTCTGAACCCTTGCCCTATGTAACTTTCAATTGCAAATATTATGGAACTCAGTAGGGGACTACTCGTTGTGCATAAAGTTAAGCATGGGCATATGTCCTTCACAAGATCAAGGCCTAACTCCTTTATCCTACAAGCTGATTTGTGAGAAAAGAACTTCAGCACCACTATGGAGCCCAAACTTCAGTGGAGCTTTACATGGATGCTGATCTGCTTACGTGGGTCCCGGCACCTAAGATCCCAATCCTACACAGACTTATACATGTGCTTAACTTTACACCCTGTGAATGTCCTATTGACTTCCATGAGAGTGCTCACATAGGTGAAAGGTTTCAGAGTAGCAGCCGTGTTAGTCTGTATCCGCAAAAAGAAGAACAGGAGGACTTGTGGCACCTTAGAGACTAACAAATTTATTAGAGCATAAGCTTTCGTGGACTACAGCCCACTTCTTCGGATGCCATTCTATATGCATCCGAAGAAGTGGGCTGTAGTCCACGAAAGCTTATGCTCTAATAAATTTGTTAGTCTCTAAGGTGCCACAAGTCCTCCTGTTCTTCTTTTTGCACATAGGTGAAGTTACTGAAGTGTGTAAATATTTGCAGGATCAAGGCCAAAAGTTTTACCAAAAATAAAGTGAAAAATCTATAGACTAAGGTCCTGATCTTGCAAAGACTTATGCATGTGCTTAACTTTATGCACTATGTGTAGTCCCATTAGGGTTGCCAACTTTCTAATCGCACAAAACCGAACACCCTTGCCCCGCCGCCTGCCCCCCGCCCCCAATCCGAGGCCCTGCCCCCCGCTCACTCCATCCCCTCTCCCTTCCATTGCTCGCTCTGCCCACCCTCACTCACTTTTGCCAGGTTGGGGCAGGGGGTTGAGGTGTGGAAGGGGGTGGGGCCAGGGATGAGGGGTGCAGGAGGGGGCGCTGGGTGGGGCCAAGGGGTTAGAGTGTGGGAGGGAGCTCAGGGCTGGGGCAGGGGGTTGGGGTATGTGGGGGGTGCTGATTCTGAGGAGGAATTTAGGTGCGGAAGGGGGCTCAGGGCAGGGGGTTGGGGTGAGGGATCCAGGCGGTGCTTACCTCAGACGGCTCCCGGAAGCAGCCTGCATGTCCCTGCGGCCCCTAGATACAGGGGCAGCCAGGGGTCTCCGTGCACTACCTGTGCCCACAGGTGCCACCCCCACAGCTCCCATTGGCCATAGTTCCTGGCCCGGGGGAGCTGTGAAGCCGATGCTTGGGGCGGGGGCAGCACATGTAACCCCCATGGCCGCCTCTGCTTTAGCCCTGCTGTGCCGCTGACCGGAGCCACCAGAGTCCCTTTTCGACCGAGCATTTCTGTTGAAAACCGGATGCCTGGCAACCCTAAGTACAATTGATTTCCCTGGGACTATTCATAGAGTGCAAAGTTAAGTATATGAGTAACAGGTTTGGGACCTGTGCTTGATGAAGAGGTGAGTGGGGAAGATAATCTCTTACAAAAAGATAGATATTATTACTCTAGGGCAGTGGTTCTCAAACTTGGGCCGCTGCTTATTCAGGGAAAGCCCCAGGCGGGCCGGGCCGGGCCGGTTTGTTTACCTGCCGTGTCCGCAGGTTCTGCCGATCGCGGCTCCAGGCCAATGGGGGCTGCAGGAAGGGTGGCCAGCACGTCCCTCGGCCCGCGTCACTTCCTGCAGCCCTCATTGGCCTGAAGTGGTGATTGGGAGCCGCGATCAGCCGAACCTGCGCATGCGGCAGGTAAACAAACTAGCCCAGTCCACCAGGGGCTTTCCCTGAACAAGCAGCAGCCCAAGTTTGAGAACCACTGCTCTAGGGGACCAGAGTTTTCCCAGGGAAAGTTGAATGTAAAAGTTGTTTGCTTTGTGAATGTCTTGATTGTTGATTTCTTAAAATAATATGAATATATTGGTCCACAGTGTGCTTCCATGATAGAAAGAAGTGTGATTGCAGGGTATTGTTAGGAGCAGGTAATAAAGATATTATATAATATGAATAATATGAATATTATTATTGTCTACCTAGCTATAAAACCCCAAGATAGGTTAGCAGTATTGAATATTCAATTTCAGTTGTTGATCATTGTTGAAAGATTTTGTAGTTTGTGCCTCTTTTGCAAATACATGTAATTAAAAAGTTTTAATATCAGTTTGTCCCCCCCATTATTCTTCTGATTTTTGCAGCCAACTGTAGGTTGTTTTTATGCAAACCAGACCAAGTCCTGGGGCAAAACTGACATCACAATGGCTTGTCATTAGAAAAATCAGGAGCAGGGTGTGGAAAGACTAATGTGGGAAGCTCCCACATTTCCCACCAATGAACTGTGAAGTGAACTCTGCTTGTCAGACAGGTTATTGGGGCAGGACATGTGACACTGTTTCAAAGCAGCTTTTTTGCCAACACCCTTCAGCTAGGAGAAGCTCAGGAATCTCATCAGGTGGAGAGCTACTGATAAGTTAGGACTTGCATGCTGTGTGGTTGCAGAATACTCCACTGCTTTGTCTTTTTTTTTTTTTTTTTTTTTTAATCACTTGCCTTTTTACAAAGCAACACAAACAGTGCAAGCAAGGATCTAAGCGTGTTTTTCTTGTAGACTCGGAAATGTGAATGTAAACACATGAAGGCTATCCAAATTGCTGTTGGTAGGTAGAAAAGTCTTTTTCCAAGGTTCTTGTTCCATTTCATTAATATTTTTTGTTTTGGAAGAAAAGGGGTGATTAAAAATACAATTCTAACACTATGGATTTGACTTAAAATGAGAAAAAGCCAGGAGGAAATTCAAAGTTGAAGTTGTAAAACTCCATCTTTAACTCCCTTTTTCTTGTGCCTAGGTATCGTGTGTTATTTAAGGTCTGGCATTGTTTGGAGACCCTGCAGTGTCTAATGTATTAAATTAGCTCAGAATAGCAATTTCACTTTTAACTATGAGTTTCCTCGCTTACACTTCTGGCTAGGCATTTCTCACCCTTGGAATTAAGTACAGACGTGTATTTCAGTACAGACATGTGTAACTCTAATTGATTTCAGCGGGGGTTGGGCATGTTTCAAAGAGCAGAATTCAGCCCTTAATGTCATTTTAACTTCAGTCTTTGTATGAATTGCTACGTCACATCAAAATTTACTAAACTGCACTTCTAAATATGTGAGCAATTTATCTGGATAATCATAAAGTGTCTGCAGTCTTTACTCAGACAAAAGTCCCAATTGATGTGAACTGCTACATACAGCAACCACTTTTGTTACAGCAAACATTATTTACAATGATAACGGTAAACTATAAACTCTCTTACTTCACATTAAACAGAATGAGGAAAGTCATCTTCATTAATATGGTACTTTTGGGAAAAAGTTTTTGTATATTCCAGCGCCTAAAAACCAAAATATATCTTTAAAAATGCCTCCATTTTCATGTTGTCACAGATTATAAATTTTAATGGAAATTTAAATAATCACAAATCTCAGGAGGCAGGTTGGATTAACAGTGTTCTGAAGAAATATTTTACCCTAAACTAGAGCACATAAATCAAACCCCAAAATAACTGAAAATGATTGTCATTTTGTTTCCATTTGGACATAGCACTTGTTAATCATGTGTGCACTTGTGTTCTTAGCACTGTAGAGACCGGCATTGCATTTTAAGGTCAGGCTTCAATTTCTGAAGAATCTAATTTAAAACTATTTATAGTGCTTTTTGATTGCCTGTAATAACTAATGGAAAAAGTGGGCAACAGAGAAATAAATGTGTAACGGCTGCATCTACTTTAAATTGATTAAAAGTAGTAAAAAGAAGTGTAAATAGAAGAGTGAATTTGACAATGAAACAGAAGCAAGTGTAGTTTCTGTTTTATTGTGAAATGTTTGACAGAAGTAACTCTGACTCCTCAGAAGGCCTTGGATCCCAGTGTTTAAAGTTTACTTTGCTGTTTGTCTTGAGTGGGGTCAGTGTTGTAAGTGAATAATTTATAGGCAGCATGAATGAGCTCATTAGTCACCTTTTCAGAGTCTAAATGAGTTTTGTGGTTGTCATTACATGGGCCTTCTGTTCAGCGGCACAGCAAAATGACAGTTTGGCAGTTGACTGGCTTGTAGCAGGACAGCCTGTCTCTTTTCAAGTCTGGATTTGCTTTTGTGTTCTATTGAAACCCCCATTCTATTACCCAGTGCTGGTCCAGTAACTTTCAGAATTAAGAAGTTTTTCCAGCAAAAGCTCTTTTGTTTTGTTTGTTTGCGTTTAAAAAAATGCTGAAAGTGGTTTAACAAGCAAGGGTGGAGCAAATAAAGCAGATACATTAAAATGCATATACACACCCACCCACCATAATTGACTTTTCTATATCGTAATTTGTTTCAAAATGTTGTGTAGTGGTAGAAAATTTAGGCTCCAATCCTGTAACCATTATTGCACATGCATAAGTGTTTGCAGAACTGGGGCTTTTCACAAAGTAGTTGTTTATTAAGGCCATCACCATCCCTTCTGGATGAGGGAAACATGTAGGTAAGGAAACTTTCCTACCAAACATCTGTGGTGCGTCAGAGTGAGACCCTAAATCTTCCAGATTATGCCATCTGTTAGGTGAGGCTGTCTGTTTCCAGAGAGGCAGGGGTGGTGCCAACAGACCCAGCATGAAGCAGGGATCCAACCCCAACCATGAGGATCCCCAACCACAATGGAGGAGCAGAAACCCCCACCCAGTGGAAACCAGAAACTACCCCTTTCTCTTTCCCTCTGCCTAACTCCCATGCCATGATGTCTCAATTCCCCCACCATGGTTCACGCTCTGTGAGAAGTTTCTGTAGAGATTTGGGAATTACTTCTGGTCAGTAAATTCAGTGTTCTTATTCCACGGAGTCTTTTTCCTTATCTATTGAGAGCATGCTGTGCATGGCAGCTGCTCTCTGGTTCAACCTCCTCAGCACCCTATAGCCCTGCAGAGGACCCAAGGAGAAGAGGGAAATCTACTGCAGATGTTACTGTTTCAGGTTCCCTTTGCACACCCTCCCCACAATTTTAACTTGGTCTCCTTCCACAGTGTATTTGGTAGGACTCTTAGGCCAGGTCTACACTAACCCCCTAATTTGAACTAAGGTACGGAACTTCAGCTACGTGAATAACGTAGCTGAAGTTCGAAGTACCTTAGTTCGAACTTACCTTGGTCCACACTCGGCAGGCAGGCTCCCCCATCGACTCCGCGGTACTCCTCTCGCCGAGCTGGAGTACCGCAGTCGACGGCGAGCACTTCCGGGTTCGACTTATCGCGTCCAGACTAGACGCGATAAGTCGAACCCAGAAGTTCGATCGCTCGCCGCCGAACTACCGGGTAAGTGTAGCCAAGGCCTTAAACACAACTTGATTTTTTAAAATCAGTTTGTATTGGAGCATAAGCTTTCGTGGGTGAATACCCACGCATGTGTCTGTCGAAGTGGGTATTCACCCACGAAAGCTTATGCTCCAATACATCTGTTAGTCTTTAAGGTGCCACAGGACTCTCTGTTGCTTTTTACAGATCCAGACTAACACGGCTACCCCTCTGATACCTTAAATCAGTTTGTAATGTTCTCATCCTACCAGATTACAAAGTGTATCCACATAGCAGCTTTTTTCAAATACAACCGTGCATCCGCTGAGTCTGTGTGTCTACACCTATCACACACCCTATGTTAGTATCAGTGCATTCTGGGAAAATCTGGCCAGCAATCCCATAGTGCCTTAGTGGGAAGCAGTGTCCAGAAAACATGCACACAGAACAGCCATAGTAGCATGTGAGGCAGGTATCTTGCTCAGGGGAAAAAAGACTGTCCATCTGTTTAGGCAGACAGGCATAGCTAGTGAGTCCCATCCACACAGAGAATTAAGTACTGGTTATAGGGAAACGGTCATGTGCTAGCCTAGGCTACTGGTAAGAGCAAAGTGTTGTTAATATCACAATTACAACATGATCAACATTTACTTGGCGTGTGAACACACTTTATTTAGTGTCAGTCATGCTACTAACTGGTTGCAAACCCTGTCTCCAAGAATAGATACGATTTTAAGAAAAAGCTCACATTTTAAGCAAGGCACACATCTCTAGGAATTAACAGTTTACTGATAGCTATATTACTCAAGGTGAGTTTCACTAAAAGTAAGTGTGGAACTGCTGAAAGATCAAGACTGTGTAAAAAGTGATGATCTTTAGAACTTCCTTTAAATCTGTGGAAGACATGCCTTCTGATTCCATGCAATATCTCCCATAAATTGTCACACGCAAGATTCTACTATGCTAACTTAAATTGCATTTGTGGATATACAAATAAAGGGCCAAAGCCTAAAGTTCTTATTCAGGTCTTACTGAAATGAAGAGCTTTTATTTCAAGAAAATCTGAGTAAGGACTTCCAGATTTGACCCAGAAATAATTGTAATTTGTTTTTAGCAGGTCTATCCAACAGTAAAACTTTGTAACAGTATTAATTTGTGTTAGTTACTGTTTTCCTAGGTAACTTTATTATTCAAAATTGAATTTTTTTGCTTTGTATGTGACTTTGGTTGCTTCATTTCCTTCTCCCTGCATCCAAAAAGATAAAATCAAATCCAGTTGATTTCTGTCTTTGATAACTTTGGCAGGTTAGTCATACAATTGTGGTACGAGGAATTCTGAGTTAGAGATAATACAAGGGCAAATTACTGTTATACCAGTGTAACTGACAACAGAATCTGGTCCATCAAACACCAGAAAAGTTTGAAAATGAAAAACTCATTTTGTTTCTGTCTCCTGCAAAATCTGAATGTAAACTAGAAAGACAGGTTACACTACAGGCTTGTGCTGGTATAACTATGTTGGTCGGGGGTGTAGTGACTTGTGATCTCTGATTGACAGCTATGCCCACAAAAGCTCCTAGAGTAGCTGCAGTTGTACTGCAAAGTTGCACTTTTACTGTTATGGTTTGTTTGTTCAGGGGGAGGGGGCTGGAATATGCGATACCAGCAAAACTGCACTTTTGCTGGTATAAACTGTATACATACTAGGAGTGCTTTGCTGGTATACTATTCTGATATGGCTGTACTGGTAAAGGGCACTTACTGTAGACCTGGCTTAATAATTGTATGTGGAACAAAGTAGCATGTGATTTTTCTCCCCACCCCCTTTAACTACTGATCGTTTGACAGCTGTATATAATTTTAGTACAAAGTATAACCATTTCCTTAGAAGTTGCAGGTGTGTGTAAACTACAATGGCATCATAAACTTCTGTGCACCATTTTACAAAGGAACTTTTACATGAAACACTGTATTGTGTTGTTCTGATTATTCAAAATTAATTATACTGAGGTTCATGGAACACCAAAACTAAAGAAACATATAACTTTGTTTCGTCTGATCACTGGCAAGATGTATGCCTCTTATAAAGCTTTGCACTGATACTCATTTTCTCACAAATTCAGCTCTTTCTGTTGGGTTTCCACAATTGGTGTAATTGAGAACTTGAGGAATGTTTAAATGAGAGGATAAAACAGTTATGTAACTCTGATTATATGTATCACAGGGAATGGTCACAGTAGAGGTCTCCCATCAGTAAATAGGAGTGCTGTTGGTATCAGACTTGTGCAATATGTATCCATCATCATGAGAACCTCTATTATCCCCTCCTAATGTGTGCGTGTGGAGGTGGACTCCATTATATAGATGTGGGGAAAGGGAGGTTAGCATGTGACTCTAAGTAGTCATTTGATGAACAAGAAGAGGAAATGCCCAGCATAAGTGGCGGTATGAAAGAAGGCAGAAATACAATGTGGGGAAGAAAAGAAACAAAAAAGGTCACTTGGGAGGAGCAGTTGCAGCAGGAAGTGTAAAAGAGGAAATAAGGGCAAAAGTGCATTGTGTTAACAATCTGTTTTTTTAAATAGTGCCCAAATGTGTGTAAGGTGCCATCAATAGACATAAGACAGGATCCCTGCCCCAAGGACATTACAAGCTAAGTTTAGACATGACACAACAAGAAGAGGAAACAAACCACTGGGGAGGAAGAATGAGCAGGAAGAAAACGGTGAAGGCTAGTGCACAGCAGTATGGATCACAACCTTCTAATGAGACTGTAAAATAAAATAGATTGTAAACTCTTTGGGGCAGGAACCATGTTTGTTTCTGTGCTTGCAGCATGCCTAACACAAAAGGGCCCCAATCAGAACTGGGAGCTCTGGGTACAACTGCAGTACAAACCATAAATAATAATTCACAGGCATAATCAGCACATTTCTTTTAGACCTCTTGAAAGAACTGGGTCTTCAGGAAAGCTTTGTCTGAGGGGAAGGTAGCAGCCTGGGAGGATGGCTCTGGCAAGGTGCTCCATAAATAGGCGTTGACATGGAAAAAATAAATGGAGACAGTTGTGGGAGAAACAGACAAACTGACGGTGGTGCAAGGCTTGATGCCCTGAGTGGATTGATCAGAGCAATGTGATCAGAGACTAGGTTAGACTGGGGTTGGGTAGGAACTTGAAGGTGATGACCAAAAGTTTGAACCTGATGCATTGTGGGATTGGGGCAGACAGTAGAAATATTCAGAGGGGTGGTGGAACATCAACAGACTAATGGACAGGGAAAATGTTCTCACCAGTGATGATGATGATGATGATGATGATGGAGGGAAGATCAGAGTCGTGCTCTTTGCCATGCTCAGCTTGCAGGAGATATCAGAGATTCCAGACTGGATGGAGGGTAAGGGAATGGGGTAGAGAGAGATTCCTGGAAATCCTCATTAAACAGAGAGACTTGAAACAGTGACTGGTATTTCTCAAAATTGAATTGAAAGTTAATACATTCTTGTATCGCTATCTATGGTGCAATAATAAATTACTGGAGATACTTCTAACAAATGTTTGACACCACATATAGTCTGATCTTCCTGGACACACAACACTTCTCATCTGAAAATGTCAAAAGCCCTTTACAAAAGTATTATTGTTGTTTATTTGTATTATGATAGCACCTAGGAATGAACAAAGACTCCATTGTGCTACGCACTGGACAAACAGAATAAAAGAGATTTCCTGCCCCAGAAAGCTTACAATCTTATTATCCCCCACTTACACATGGGGAAACTGAGCCACAGTGACTTCCCTAAGATTGCACAACATAAGAACATAAGAATGGCCCTACTGGGTCAGACCACATGTCCATCTAGCCCAGTATCCTGTCTTTTGACAGTGGCCAGTGCCAGGTGCCCCAGAGAAAATGAACAGAACAGGTAATCATCAAGTGATCTATCCCGTTTCTCATTCCCAGCTTCTTGCAAACAGAGGCTAGGGACACCATTCCCGCCCATCCTGGCTAATAGCCATTGATGGACCTATCCTCCATGAATTTATCTAGTTCTTTTTTGAACCCTGTTATGGTCTTGGCCTTCACAACATCCTCTGGCAAGGAGTTCCACAGATTGACTGTGCGTTGTGTGAAGAAATACTTCTTTTTATTTGTTTTAAACCTGCTGCCTATTAATTTCATTTGGTGACCCCTATTCTTGTGTTATGAGAAATAGTACATGATACTTCCTTATCTACTTTCTCTATACCAGTCATGATTTTATAGACCTCAATCATATCTCCCGTTAGCCGTCTCTTTCCAAGCTGAAAAATCCCCGTCTTATTAATCTCTCCTCAGACAGAAGCCGTTCCATACCCCTAATCATTTTTGTTGCCCCTTTCTGAACCTTTTCCAATTCCAATATATCTTTTTTGAGATGGGGTGACCACATCTGCACACAGTATTCAAGATGTGGGCGTACCATGGATTAATATAGAGGCAACGTGATATTTTCTGTCCTATTATCTATTCCTTCTTAATTATTTCCAGCATTCTGTTCACTTTTTTAACTGCCGCTGCACATTGAGGCTATATCTACACTTCAGCTTATGTCAGCATAACTTACATCGTTCAGGGGAGTGAATAAACCACCCCCATGAGGGACATAAGTTACACCGACAAGCGCTCGCAGGGGTGCTTCTGGGGATAGTGGGGGTGGCTGAGAGCCATTGAACCAAACTGTAAACCCTGTATATGACTGAAACCACTTCAAGTCAGGGGATGTGGCAGCACACCCAGCACTTCTAGTTCCAGCACCTATGAACACTGGTCTGCATAGTGCTATGTTGGTGGGGGAGCTTCTCCCATTTACGTAGTTTCTGCCACTTGTGGAGGTGGTTTTATTATGCCAGTGGGAAAGTGCTCTCCTGTCAGCACAGCGCATCTTCACCGACATGCTGCAGCGGCGCTGCTGCAACACTGATCCTGTAGACATGGCCACAGTCGCTGACCGCAAGGACTGGAATATACATGTTTTCTGTCCCCCAGTCCTGTGCTCTAGCCAGTAGAGAATACTGCTTACCATACATGCATTTCAAACATTTTGGGGCTGATCCTCTGCTTGTTATCCTTATGGCTTACTGTGGCAGGACCTGTTTTCCCACAGAAAAGCTGTAACATTCAGGAATTGATCCTACTCCCATTGAGTCAATTGGAAATTTTACTACTGATTTGAAACAGAATAGAATTGAACTCTGTATCTGAACAGGATACATACATAGGTACTGAGATTTTAGATGCAATAGTCTTTATATCCCACAACAGTATCCCATGAGATTTTGCCCTTGACACGTCTGAAACAATGCTCATTAACTGAATTCCACTTAGTTTTGTAAAGTATCAGGGGGTAGCCGTGTTAGTCTGTATCTACAAAAACAACAAGGAGTCTGGTGGCACCTTAAAGACTAACAGATTTATTTGGGCATAAGCTTTCGTGAGTAAAAACCTCACATCCAAAGAAGTGAGGTTTTTACTCACGAAAGCTTATGCCCAAATAAATCTGTTAGTCTTTAAGGTGCCACCAGACTCCTTGTTGTTTTAGTTTTGTAAGACACTTGACTTTTGAAACCAATGGCAAACGTGGTGAATGTCTCCTCTTTGATGTTGATAAAGAGTCAGTTGTCTTACTTAAAGAACTTCTCCAAGTACTTAGAGTAAATTTCTGGGGGTGGGGTTATTTGGTAATTTAGTTTCTGTTTAAAACAAAATGGCCATGAGATAAGAATTGTGTAAGGTAATGGTCCACAGTGTGCTTCCATGATAGAAAGAAGTGTGATTGCAGGGTATTGTTAGGTGCAGGTAATAAAGATATTTTGTTGTCTAATGGGTATTGTTTCCATTCTTACATTCAGCTGCTGGTATAGCTTTCAGAAAACATGCAAGAATGTGAAATATCAGTTCAGTAGACAGAGGGGAAAAACCTATCAGCAAGGGAAGATCTTAGCAAGACGTGACCAGAATTTATGTGTCAGCTCCAAATGGAAAAACAGTCACTTTTTTGCTGGTGTAACTGCATCTACACCAGTGCTTTTGCCAATATAAAAATCACATCTGTAACTAGGGTAACCAGATAGCAATTGTGAAAAATCGGGACAGCGGGTGGGGGTAATAGGTGCCTATGTAAGAAAAAGCTCCAAAAATCGGGACTATCCCTATAAAATCGAGACATCTGGTCACCCTACTTCTAACCAACATTGTATGGGCAAAAAATTCTAGTGTAGACCTGGCCTATGTTGAAGGGAAAATTTGGTGTAGCTATAAACTAATTTGCAGATTTTGTTAATTCAGAATGGAAAACGCTTGATTTTTGGATTACCCTTAAAACTATTAATTATGCTAATTTTAAAGGTGGTTAATTGTATCTGGATTTTCTTTTCTTAACTCAGTTATGTGAATACAGTATTAGAGCAGGAAATGTTACCTAGTGCATAGAGTACTATGACTGTGAGTTGGGAGACCTGGTGTCTGTCTATTCCCTACTCTGCCACTAGTGTGACCTTGGGGAAGTCATGTCCCTCTCTGCCTCAGTTTCCCTATCTGTACATGGGGATAAATATACCAGCCTCCTTTTATAAAGTCTTTTGAGATCTGCTGATGAAAAGCACTACATAAAAGCTAGTAGTTTATAGGTGTAGGAATTTTGTGTAAAGAGGCCTGGGGTTTATATCTAGCTTTGCCACTGACTGAAGTGAAGTCAGTCTCTGTGCCTCAGTTTCTCCACTTGTATAATTCTGTTGACCCAGATTTGTGCAATATTTTGAGCTGTACAGATGAGAAATTTATAAAACTCCTAGCTGTTGGGATTTTACTGTCTTAAGAGACAGTGCTCTTGAACTCATGCAGAATGCAGCTGCACATTTAGAACCTATCTAGACTAACAAAAAATGGGTGGGTGGGGTTTTTTTTGTTTTGTTTTTTAAATTAGCTTAATTCAACTAGTTTAACTCAATTGGTGTTAAGTGGGTTTCTCAACTGAATTGACACCAATCCTGTTGAGATAGCTCAACTGGGTGGGAATGAAGTACCTTTTTTCCTAGTCAAGGCCTCAAAACATGCTTCTCCAAGGAATAAATGGTTTCCCTTCTCCCTGATTGTGTTGATTTCTGGTTTGTTTTCTGTTGCAATTTAAAGCATTTGAGGACAGATCCCCAGGTGGAGCAAACTGTCAGACTTATAGCTCCATTTTTAAAGCTATAGAGCTTTAACTGTATTGGGCCCTGGATAATTTAGTACTTCTCTGTGAGTGGATACATACCTCAGCAGTTGGGATTTGCTAAACTAAATCCCTTGAGCTAAGAGCTCTCTGGTATAAATTGTAAGGATGCTGGTGGGGATATTTTCCACTGTCCTACACCTGTACTATAATTTACCCCTGTGCATAGTGGGTGTAAAAGCACTACCATATCATTTGACGTCCATTTTGCATGGGGCTATGACTACACAAAATGCAAGGGTTAGTGTTTTCAGTGTTGGGTAGTTTGCTTCCCCTGCTTTGTTTTTTCTAACCCTCAATTTGTTGACCTTCAGACTTGTCTGCTCTCCTAGTCTCTTCTGGGCTGAGGGATGGGTACATCCGGTTGCCACAGCTTTAATTTGGGTGCATTTGGTTGTGTCTTGCTTTTGAATATTGGAGCCTAATAATCTTGTACTGGAGGGGTGCATTCCTATAAATAGAAACATCACTACTACCAGGATATCCCTTGCCAGGGGGCGACCAGTATCCACTGTTAGGGGAGAGTGTGAATAAAGAGGTATCTTTGATTGTGTCCCCCAAAAGAGCAATGCTCGATTGCTGGGACTCTGAAGGAGTGAATTCCAGAGCCCCAAACTAGCTATTTGCCCCTGCTGCTCTCGAGAACAACTTCGAGACCCGGGGATGCTCTAACATCCCGATCAACCTTAATTCTTAATTTTTTTAAAGTCTGAGACTTTTTAAATGCTCACCCTGTTGTGAGAAAGCGTTTTCATTGAGACGATTACAGTCTCCCTCCTGATGTTTTCAGATCTAACACCGCTCTGCACCGCCGCAGTTTCAGAGCGTAGTGCAAACATTGGCTCAGCAATGTTTCTAATCACACACGCACTAACAACTCGGATAAGGCCGAGTTGGAGACAGGCCCCGAGTAGTTAGAAACTCTGAGATGCCTTTCAGACCATCCAAACTAGGAGCGAGGGAGGGGTGACGGCGAGCCCCCATGAGAGAGGAAATGTCTGTGTAACTCGCAGGAGGGAAGAGAGAGTCTGGGGAAGTGGCGGAGAAGCAACTGAAGGAGCCGGAGGAGGAGGGAAGGCAGCTGGTGAATTTCCTGTGAGCGATCAGAACGTGGAGCAGGGGGGAGCCGGATTTGCTGGGGCAGCTGCCGTGCTGGGGGTGTGGGCGGGCAGGAAGGGTGTTTTCATCCACCCCCCCCCCTCCCGTCTGCAATTGGGATCTCCGTGTGTGCAACGCGAGCGAACACCCTCCCCCACCCCCTTGGCCCTCCCCTCCCTTCCGTGGCTGCTCTGGTGCTGGCCCAGCCCACGTTTTCTCTTTCTCCCTCCCTCCCTGGTCATGTGTCGCCTTTTTTTGTTTGCTTGCAGTGGAAACAATTTATCGCTCTTCTGCTAGCGCCGACCCAAATCGCTGCCCATCAGGAGTAAAGGGGAGGGGGGGAGGGAAGGCTGAAAGTGGGGGGGCGCGAAGGTAAAACTGCAGGAGGGTCCCATGCTACTGTATTTCCTCTTGTGCCCTGGGACCCCTTTCCCCTTCTGCACATTGTTGGCTCAGTCTAAAGGAGGAGACGATGCCTTGTTCAATCAGATGAAAGTTTGCATAATAACCATGAAAGGACAGCGGTAAAATCTAACCTCTCTCAAGCCAGGTAAGTTGTTGTTTGTTATTTTTGACGATTGCATAAGGCACTGCATCGGAAGCTCAGTGTGGCGAGAGGGAAATCGCAGATCCTTTTTCTGCAAATTTGATCAGCTCTTTTCATTAATTACAAACGTGCTGATCGGCTTTCGGAATTGTAGATCGTGTCTGTGCTTCTAGTTAAACCAAAGAAGGGAGTAAGTTGATCGAAGAGTTCTGTGTATGCCCTAAATGTGTGTTGTTGTTTTAGTTGCTACCTTGATTTCCTAAGACACTTAATGAACAGAGTTCGCATTGTCTTTAAACTAAAAAGCCATCGTAGGCAACAGTCTGACTCTCCAGCTCTTAAGTCTTGCTGTCTATTTACCAATTGGTGAGGGGAGACTCTTTTAGCAAAGACCTAATTTAAAAAAAAAAATCCATTCGCTGTTTGGCGGTAGAAAGAGATGGTCAGAATAATAGATCAGAACGCTGGGACCATAACTCCTTAGGCTTCTGAGGTATATTGATAAGTTGCTTTTATGGCATGATCCAGTAAGGCCAATAAAAGGTTTATGACATCTCACCAGCATTGAAGGTATGTTTGCTGCAACTGCAAATGGCACGGGCACTGTGTAGGAATAAGAGCAGTTTTCCAGTTTCCTAGCAACACCATTGATTGACTCAAATCCCAGCCAGTCACGGCGTGCCTTTTCCCCTTCAAATGTTTTTGACAAGTACAGGACGAGTGTTGCAATGTGCCTGTTTCAAAGTGCAGCAGAACCAGTCTCTGGCTGCCTTTCATCCTCCTGCTTTATTTTTCCTTTGTCAACTCATTTTTTTTCTTTAAAGATACACATCTGTTCAGGCCTCAACTATATCTCTAGTAGTTATTCTGGAGAACGTATTAATAGCGGGTGGGTAGTGACCTTCCCCTCCCCCCGCTTTCTTTTTCCTCTCAACCATTTCTGTTCCTCTGTGACGGGAAACGAAAGAGAGTGTAACTCATACCAAACAGAAAAGTTGGTAAAGGAGTTCACCAGCGAATAACTATTTACATATCTGGTGGAGCGACCTCATTGGCAGCAGATTAAAAAATGTTTGCTTAACTGCAGACTCTCATGTGATCAGGCATTTCTTTGTCTAAATATGGAGAGAGAAAAAAATGCAATTTGGCATACAGTTACAGTCAAATACTGGAAAACTCAGCTGTGGGTTTTGAAAAAAAATGTTGCAAACCAAAGTTTAGGGGACAGCAAGCCAATATATCATGTATACGATGGCATTGTTTTTTCTTTAGTGTGCTTGAGGGCCTAAATTGCAAGGTGCTGAGCATCTTCAACTCCTGCTGAACTTCAATTGGATTTGAGAATTCTGAGAACCCGGCAAGGGCAATGACCTTACTTAGTTGCAAAGGTGAAAGAATCAGACTGACTTGAAACTTATTGTCTCTTTGCCTTCCTCATATTAATTCACTCATGGAAAAGTGTTCTGTAGTTTGATAACTTCTGTAATTTTTTTTTTTTTGGGGGGGGGGGCTTCCTATGGACTTTAGTCAGACTATTTCCCTGCTATTTAGTCAGACTATTTCCCGTAGTTCTATTAATAATAATAATAATAAAAAACCTGTAGGGAAGTTATCACTAATCTAGGACTTTTTTCATAAATGTGAAAAAAAAAATTAAGTTACCCTAAAGAAAGTGTTTTCTTTTTTTTTGGTGGTTCCTGCAATCTTTTTTTAAAAAATCAGTGACTGAATATAGCAACTAGTGTGTAAGTCCTTAGTCTTTAAGCAGAAGTCACCATTGAAATCAGTGAAGTGTTCTGTCTAAAAATGGATGGCATGATATGGCCCTTTGGGAGGATACTGGCAAATAAGCAAATTAGACAGAAAGAGAGCAGCATGTTGTCATAGCAACAGTGCAATTAAATTACTTTACTGTCAGCCATGATATAATTTTCCTGTTTAGGAGCTCATGGGGCATAACTTCTGTTAGGAGCCAAAGTTGAGTTTGCATCATAGGCGAGCAGTGCACAGTGCCCTGATTTTGGAGTAAACTGTAAAACTCGTATTTATATTCCAGACATTCAGATTCTCTTTAGAAATCTAGGAAGTAGTGTCTATGTAGGCTCAGCCTCTCTGTCCACAGGTCTATATCAATATATTTTCCTCCTCCAGATAGCTTCTGTCTCAGACTAATTATTTTTGTTCTGCTTTTTAAAATGGTTTTACTGTATATTAACTTATTTCTATGTGTGGTAGTGCCAGATAGTGGTTTTTTTTTTTTTCCAATTTATCTTTGCATAAGCATGTTCTCTTTATCACTACTGTGAAAAGAATTGCAGTAGGGGCACTCTTTCCCCTCTTTTATATCCCATGAATTCTGTCCTTCATTCGTCTCCTTCCCCAGAATGTTGGCCTTGGCTTCCCCCACCTTATCCCCTTCAGCCTTTTTCTGTAGGTAAGGTGTTTCAGCCCCTGTGTAATTCTGTCTGCCAATTGCTATAATTTCTCTTTTACTACTACAGCGAGTCTGTGATTCTACGACCAGTATGCCAAATGTGTTCTTGCTAGACAGAGGAATTATAGTGCTTAATATAGTTAGTCTACAATATATTCTACACTTTTGTTTCCATGCAGGCATCCTTTTCCTCTTGTTAAGTACTTGTGCAGAAAGCTCAATAAGTTAGCGGTGGGTGTAAAATTCTATCTTTTTTTAAATCCGCTTAGTGTTTTGTTTATGAAAACTGAAGGCACATTTCTCCCCTTGCAGTGCCCCCCACCCCTCTTTTTTGTTTTGTTTTACTCTCACCTGTTTCTGTTGAATCACTCAGATTATTTATCTGGAAAAGCTTCTGATCTTTCCCAGTCCTTCTGAATATTATTGATCTCTCACTCCCTCTTAGCCCCCTAATGCAGTATTCTCCGCAAATGTTGTCACCATACTTCTTCTAGGTCACTTTTATAATTCTTAACATTTCCCATGGATTCTCATTTATGCCACATTTCAATTAAGTTTCAATGTATGTTCAAACCCCCTTTGTTTACATGTACTTTGATGTGTCCTGTTTTTCTAGCACATGCCTCTGTATTTCTTGGCCCAATCCCAAATTGCAGGATCCCCTTCATGTCTGTTTAAAAAGTACTGCTCCTAGTTTTGAGCTCGATCATAATTGTGCTATAGTTAAATTTGACGTTTGCTTGCTTGTGCCGTCAGCCAGAGGAGGCAGAGTGACTTTAATCACAATGCTGTTGTGTTGTCTTCAAACAGCTGTACTTAATCTGAAGCAACTGGCCTTATGCACCCTGTTTTTTTTTAAGTTTATGTACTTATTAAAAGCAGTATGAGTGGAGTATTCTATGATTTGATACATGTATTCATCATTAAAGGGATGTGTGTTTTGGATTTCCTGTATGGAGTTTTGAGTACATGCAGAATTGAGGCATATCAGGATTATCGTATTATCCTATGGACTGAAATTTCATTCCTTTTCCTGACTGTAAATTATTTTACCTAAGTCTTGGATGTGTGTTTATGTGATCCTGTCATTTTTAATGTAGAACATAAAAGGCCAAATTATTGACTGGGGAAAAGCTGTCAAAATGTTATGTTATAGCCGTTTTACCAGCTAACTTTCTTTCTTCCCCCTCCCCCCCCTCTGCTTTGGATTTACTCTACTAGGAGCTTCTGTCTAAATGGGTCCAGTCATGCCTCCCAGTAAGAAGCCAGAGGGCTCAGGAATTACTGTTTCCAGCGGACTGAGTCAGTGTTACCAAGATAGCGATTTATCAAAGGCACTTCATGAGGACGAGGACCTAGATTTCTCTTTGCCTGCCATCAGATTAGATAAAGGGGCCGTGGAGGATGAAGAACTAACTAACTTGAACTGGTTACATGAGAGCAAGAATTTGCTGAAAAGCTTTGGAGACTCAGTTTTAAGAAGTGTTAGCCCAGTTCAGGACATTGATGATGACACGCCTCCTTCTCCTGCTCAGTCGGACATGCCCTATGATGCCAAGCAGAACCCCAATTGCAAACCTCCTTATTCCTTTAGCTGCCTCATATTTATGGCCATTGAGGACTCGCCAACCAAACGCCTGCCTGTAAAGGATATATACAACTGGATCCTAGAACACTTTCCCTATTTTGCTAATGCTCCCACTGGATGGAAAAATTCTGTGAGACATAACCTGTCGTTGAATAAGTGTTTTAAGAAGGTGGACAAAGACAGAAGTCAGGTAAGATTCCAGCTATTCAGACATACCTGTTCGTAATGAAATTCATCTACTCATCTTAAAATGTATTCATTATAGTCCAATGCAGTTTACATTACTATCTCTGGTAATTTCAGTTCATTACATTCACAAAGCCAGCATTGCTCTAGGATGGTTCGTTCTGACTTTATTAAATTCATTGTCTAGACATCTGTAAGAAAGGACTCTTGGGTTTTTTTTATTTTTCCAGCTGGTGTCTTCATGCGTAGTGGTTAAATATTGTTTTTAGTTATCGTGCTGTGCTAATGGTTTCCAGCTATACAAGACGCATGTACTCATACTATAAATAGTGTGCAGTGCTGTTCTTGGCTTACACAAATGTGTAGTGAGAGGGGATGCCATGTGTAAGATTCCATCCCCTTTCCCTTCTCTGAGTTGCAATTTGAAAAAACTTTGTCACTTGTAAAAATTCAGAAGAAGTTCAGAGTTCTGGTAGGGAGCCATCTTCCTGTGCACTTAATCTCCTCTGAGAGGACATAAGTGTGGCAGCGGCCAAGGATAAAGGTGGTGACACAGGTGTTTGGGTCCCATCCTGTAACCACTGTGACCACCGGAAGTTAAATTATGCTCTTTTATGCCCATGCAGCCTCCTTGACCTCAGTGAGGTGGCATGGGTATGAGAAGCAGGTTTTTAACACCCAGATCTTCACTATTGCTGTGTTTCTTGGTTTCACTGTTTGAATTTATTCAGTTGCATCTGAAGAAACAGGCTGTGAATGAGAGGAAGGGAAAATGAACAGTGTGTTGGGAGCATTACTATTTCCTGCAAAACTTTTAATTGCATACATCTGTCCATTAAGGGCAACAGTTGTCCAATTCCAAATGGCTACAGCCTCTTAAAGCAATAGGACTCATGAACCCTCAGCAGAGGAACTGCCATGGGAATTGGCAGGCTGCTATTTCTCCAATTTGCTCTCTAATTTTAACAGGTTGGTGAAATAAATGGCAGGTGAAATTACACAAATTTATAGAAAATATCTATATAGTGGACACACTCTTCGTTTTGAAAAATACCGATTTATTCAGCTTTGTATTTTTAATTTGGTTTAGCAGTTGCTCTGATTGCAACATATTTTGGCTGTTCCAAAGCTAGATTAGGTGAGATCTGACCCTGAATTCTGTGAAAATGAAACCGAAGCCGATGTAACTCTGAGGTGGAATAAATAATGTTCCAGAGAATGCATAGGTAGGCACTAACAACTTTTTGATTAGATTTCCAAACTTTATTTGTGCGGTTTTTTTTTAAACTGAATCGTTACTTTTTAAACTGTGGATTCCTAGAATTCACCCTTTCAGCTAGTTTGGTCTCTGATGTGTTAATGCCACATTTTGATAAATTAGTTGTTGCTGTACATGAGCATACATGAGATTAAAACTGGCCCTTAATTCATGAGTTGGAGCTCATTTCACTTGATAAACTAGAGTCCTAATTTCCTATTTGGAAGTGAAAACGTGAGGCGGGGAAAATGCCATACCATTCCTTATCGTGGCCTGTGAATCACACTGCTGACCACAACAAGCTAACAAAATAGACTTAATAAAATAAAAAAATCTTGGAACGAGCTAGATGTGTGTTTAGCATTCCCATTTTCTTTTTGTTACACCTGTTCTCCTCTCTTTCAAAGTTGCCTATCTAGATTGCAGGTTCCCTGCTATGTGTGTATGTCAAGCGTCCAACAGTCTTTTGGGACCATAAGTAATACCACAAAATGATTTCCTCTATAGGAAAATAGAGAAACTGGGGGTTCCTCTTGCACTATGCATGACTCTGGAAAATTGATCACCTACAATTGATGCTCATGATCACAGTGGTGGTACCATGCCAGCTGTTAAGGTGATGAGTCTTTTAGAAATCCCAACTAAAATAAATAAGGAGACTAGGTTCTGATCTCTTCTTGAGAAAATGAGCTGTCAAAAATGTACGTATATATGTCTATCTGCTTCCCAGTTCCTCATAACACTCACTTCTCCTGATGGTAACCAGCAGTAATATCGGTGAGATCTCCATTGTCCATTTAAAATGTACATTGAATTAGGTCACTTAAATACCTCCTGTGGTTCTCCCCTCTTCCCTAGGGCAAGAGTGCTGGCATTTTGAGACCTGCACGCATGGCACTCACTAGTTGCAACTGCTGATTCCGTTGCTTTGGCATCTAACTGTAGACTTGGGGGCTTTACCTGTTGCGCGTGTCTTACAGCAGGTAACTGGATAAATTGTAAAAGACCCGTTCAAAAGGCAGAGTGTAAATACAGACTGAATCTTTGTTTTAGGATCACAAAACTCCCATTAATAGTATTATTGTTCAAGACGATACTTTAAGTTTGCAGTGAAACACTGTGTGCAAGTAGCTGGGTTTGTGTGTGTTTTACTTATTGCTTTTGTGTGGAAAAGTAGTTTAGCAAATGGCATGCCCTGAAATGTTAACGAGGCAGGTTCCAAAATGTGCCCAGTGTATTCAGTTTTTTTGTTTTGTTTTGTTTTTTTTAATCAGTTTTTGGAATTGCAGGCACTTGCTAATTGATGCGCGTTGATACATTGTGGGAAGCTAGATGATTTCTCTTTCATGGCCATGCTTTCCAGTGCTTAAATGTATATGCTATATCAATATTTGTTTTTCTGAAAAAATACTGGTGAACAGTTAATTCTCCTTGAATCCTTTCAGAATATTAGTTTGCTAACTCTTAGCCAGCCCAGTTTATATTCATGTGGCAGTCATTTGTGGCGTTGCAGGCAAGGACAAACAAAGTAAAAAAGGCATTTTCCTTTTTTGTGCTGCATGCTCAGGGCTGACTGAAAACAGACTGTTCTGTATTTGTGGTGACTGTAAAGGCTATAGTCATTGTCTTGTGTCTAATTTAAGGTTAGGTTTTTTTAGCTGTCATGTTATTTAATATAGTGCCATTGGAATAAATTTTCTGCAGGCAAGTAGAAAAGACAAGATCTGTGCTGAGGCAGGTGTGATCTAGGTCCACAACAAAAGAGATGTGGGTAGAGTGTCCAGAAGTGGAGGGTGGAAGGCAAGACAACAGTAAACAATAAGAATGGAAAACATGTACGTGTATGATTTTTTTTATTTTACTCTCCTCCTTCCCCCTACACCTCCATCACTTCCCATGTCAAGATTACTAGGTCAGACCTTTATAACTTGCACATCCTCAGCAATGTTCCCTCTACTTTTTTACATCCATGTGTGGAATGAATTTTGTTATGTGCACCAATATGGAGGTCATGTGTGACAGGGGTGAGGTTGAGGGGTTCAGAGTGTGGGAGGGGGCTCAGGGCTGGGGCAGAGGGTTTGGGCGCGGGGTCTGAGGACTCTGGCTGGGATTGTGGGCTCTGAGGTGGGGCGGGAATGAAGAGTTTGGGATTCAGGCTGCCCTGGGGCTGCAGGCGGGGAGAGAGGACTCCCCCCTCCCCCCCCCCCAGCCCTCTCTCACTGCAGTAGCCCGGGGCTGGGAGAGAGGTACCTCTTCCCCCCCCATGCTGTGCGGCTAGAGGGAACTTAGATCCTCAGGCTGCTAGATTTGGGCTGGAAGCTTCATCTCTTTCCAAGTATAGAGCTCTGTGTTATCTAGACTGAGATGTGACATGAATAGAACTGGTTAAAAATGTGTGTTTCTGGCGAATTTCACTAACTTTTTCCTGTTGCTTTGACGTATGTAGTGGACAATAGGGAGACTTTGGAGCAGCTAATTTACCATGTTTAAGGCACAGGCTGCTTCTGTGATCCCTTTAGAGTGGAAGCTTGACCATTTCTTATATGGCACCTTGTGGACTGCAATCCTAGGCACAGTGAGAGGAATTTCAATCTGAACCCTTCAATTTCATGACTCTCTTGCATTTAGGGCGACCTTCCGTGTACTTAATTGGGCATGGCGTCTTCGTGTGTGTGTGTGTATATATATAGAAAAAAGATCTACAAACTGCATCACTGCTTCTTTTTTCAAAGTTCTGATATTGTCACACTGATGTTTCTGACTGGTGGAAAAGAAACTTTGGGTGATACAGTACAAAGGTTTGTTCATATATTGCTATTACTGTATAATATCTTTGCACTAGTAATATGACATTGTCTTAACCAATAGACACTTTGTAGATCAATAAGAGCCATGTTTACTAGGTAATTTTTCTAGGATGGTGATTTTCTGGGGTGGGCGAAGAGAGAAAACTCTAGTACTTTGTAGTACAAAACCTCTCATTTGAATTTAGCATTTAATAATATAGTAGTCTTCCAGCATATAGAAAATATCACATGATCCTAAGTATAGGAGTTCCCTGGCTTTGTTTGTACTACTAAACCTATGAATTCAGTGATTCAGATTAACCTATTGCAAATGTTCAGATTTAAATGCCCTGTAGTGAATGTCCCATTTAGTACAATCCGTTAGCCCATGACTTTTCCGACTTCCCTACCATCTGGTCCTTGGCTATAGAAAGGAATTTTTCTTGTATATGTGTCTCCATAGCAACGAGTTTGCAGTTGATATGGAAAGTAAGCAGTTGCCTTAGCAACAGAGTTACTGATGTGGCAGCTCCTCTGCTTTCATGGAAAGGGCTAAGCTAGTTCAGGCGCATTATGTAGGTTTGCTGTAATTATAGCTGCACCCACTAGCGCTGCTGTAGTTAAGGGTCTGCAACACTTTTTTGTTTGAACCCCTATTCCCCCCCCCCCCCAGACATTTATGTATTGAGCCTAGGTATTCACCCTTTGCTGAACCATAGCTGACAATATCTTAGCTACAGAGCATGTGGCTCATGTATGCTTTCCAGTTCCAAAAAACAAGAACTTGCTTGGATCATTACTGTCTTATACGTAGGTGAAGGGAAAGGATGTCTATCATATTAGGAGATTTCTCCCCCCCCCCCCCCATCTTCTGTTGTAAATTGATGGGAGTTCCTTTCTAATCAAAGTGACATCTAGCAGCAACCAGTCATAAAACTTTAGTGCCATTCCTCTACTCCCTTCTGCTACTAAGATGGACTTCTACCAGGCTTTTTCTGCTTCCTTGAAGGCTCATCCTAGTAGCAGGGCACCTCTGTGACTTTCCTGGATTCTCTGTATTAGAATGGGGAAATACTTGCTGTTTTTTTTTTGTGGATAAGTGATTCTTTAATATACATGGCTTTTCTCCGATCTGTTACTGTCCTGGCCTTTGACAGGTAAAATGTCACTAATAGGGGTAAGACATTAGTTAGAATGGGAAGAAAGGGGCTGTCCACAGCAGACAAAGCCAAGACCATCAATCGTTTCCTTTTAGACTGCCACTCGTGCTGAGGGAGCTCATATTGGGGCCTGTGGACCAAGATGGGGATAACCTGGCCCATCACCCTGGTGTGATATGATGTTTATTCATTGAGGCTGATTGCTGATAATTGGGTCATGACGATCAGGCCAGGATCCCCCTTCACCTGGAATAGGTTCAGAGCTTGAGAGTATCCACATACTCATTTGGCCATAAGGTGAACTGCTCCAGAGTTACCCTTGCCTAATGGATTTGGCTCCATTATAGTTGATGGCGAGGTTGCATGGACATGTACACTAACTCTTTATTTCCTGGTTTTCACAAGCTTGAGTTTTGCTGGATTTGACAATCTGGAAGGGCACAATCTACCGCAAGACAACCTTAACTCTGTTGACTAATGTCTGGTCTACACTGGTCAGTATAACTGTGTTGCTCAGGGATGTGACATAGCTACCACCTCTCTGGGAGGTGGAGTACCTACGCTGCTGGAAGAACTCTCCCCTCAGCATAGGTAGCATCTTCACTAAGTGCTACAGTGGTGCAGCTGCAGCGCTGTGTGTGTAGACAAGCCCTAAGTTTTCAGAGTGTAGAGAGGTAAATAGTGGTGTCCCCCAGGAGTCTGTACTGGCACAAGTACTGTTCAACATATTCATAAATGATTAGGAAAAAGGGGCAAACAGTGAGGTGGCAAAATTTGCAGATGATACAAAACTACTCAAGATAGTTAAGTTCAAGCATACTGCGAAGAGTTACAAAGGGATCTGACAAAACTGGGTGACTGGGCAACAAAATGGCAGATGAAATTAAATGTTGATAAATGGAAACTAATGCACACAGGAAAACATAATCCCAACTATACATATAAAATGATGAGGTCTAAATTAGCTGTTGCCACTCAAGAAAGAGATCTTGGAGTTATTGTGGCTAGTTCTCTGAAAATATCCACTCAATGTGCAGCATCAGTCAAAAAAGCTAACTGTTGAAAATCATTAGGAAAGGGATAGATAATAAGCCGGAAAATATCACATTGCCTCTATATAAATCCATGATATGCCCACATCTTGAATACTGCATGCAGATCTGGTCACTCCATCTCAAAAAAGATATATTGGACTTGGAAAAGGTAAAGAAAAGGGCAACCAAAATGATTAGGGGTATGGGACAGCTTCCATATGAGGAGAGATTAATAAGACTGGGACTTTTCAGCTTGAAAAAAAGATGATTAAGGGGGGATATGATAGACATCTATAAAATCATGACTGGTGTGGAGAAAGAGTAAATAGCACTTCCTTATTTACTTTCTCATAACACAAGACTTAGAGGTCACCAAATGAAATTAATAGGTAGCAGGTTTAAAACAAACAAAAGGAAGTATTTCTTCATACAATGCACAGTCAACCTGCAGAACTCCTTGCCAGAGGATGTTGTGAAGGCGAAGACACAAACAAGTTTCAAAAGGGAACTAGATAAGTTCATGGAGGGTAGGTCCATCAATGGCGGGGGGAGGGAGAGGGGAGAAAGGGAAAGGAAGGGGCAGGGATGGTGTCCTTAGCTTCTGTTTGTCAGAAACTGTGAATGGGTGACACACAGAATGGATCACTTGATGATTACCTGTTCTGTTCATTCCCTCTGAAGCACCCGGCATTGCCCATTGTCAGAAGACAGAATACTGGGCTAGATGGACGATTTGTCTGACCTAGCATGGCTGTTCTTATGTGGTTTGTTTTGTTTTGTTTTTGTTGGTAAACCTCTCACCTAATGAGAGTTTAGTGGGGATGCTGTAGATACATGTTCCCCATCAATCATTCTGAGCTATGAAATTCAGGGAGCTCACTGTGATTTGCACCAGAACAGCAAGAGGCTGTTTCCTTCTTCTCACTTTGGGAGCTCATGCAGAAAGGAGTCATGGCAGGAAGGGGGGAAGATTTTGTGGAGAAGTGATTCTTTAATATACATGGCTTTTCTCGGATCTGTTAATGTCCTGGCCTTTGACAGGTAAAATGCCACTAATAGGGGTAAGGCATTAGTTAGAATGGGAGGAAAGGGAGCCTGAATAGACTTAAACCAATCTGCATATGCACATTCACCACCAGTGACACTTTCTGCATTACTTGGGAAAGAATTTTTCATAGGGAGATCGTTGGCACACTGCTGGGATTTATAATAGTCCTTTCTGCCCTATGATCGCCTTGTCTGACCAGAATAACTCAAGCCATAGAATTTTAGCAATTTCTGAATCGAGCCAATAACTTCTGGTTGAGCAAGAGCGTACCTTTTAGAAAGACTTTAAGTTTTAATTTTTAAAATATCAATTGATCGAGAATCCATCACATCTCTAGTTAAGTTGTTACAATTGTAATTATGTACTCTGTTGAATTCATGTAAAAAAACTAGGCATACATTTTGTTGTTTGTTTGTTTGTTTCATTTTCAAGCCATTGGATCTTGTTATGCTTTAGTCTGCTAGATTAAAGAGTTCTTTACCATCGGAAATCTTCTTCCACTGTAGGTACTTAGCCTATGATCAAATCACCTCTTAATCTTCTCTAGGATAAACTAAAGAGAGTGAGTTCTTTAGGGCTAGTGTACACTGGCAATGCTAAAGTGCTGCCGTGGCTGTCACGGCAGAGCGCCGGGAGAGAGCTCTCCCAGCACTCTTAAAAAAACCACCTCCATGAGGGGCGTAGCTACCAGCGCTGATGCACTATCTACACAGTGCTGAAACTTGCAGCGCTCAGGGGTGTGTTCTTTCACACCCCTGAGTGAGAAAGTTGCAGTGCTGTAAATTGCCAGTGTAGACAAGCCCTTAGTCTCTTTGCTGTCATGTAGTTTTTTTCTAGACCTTAAATAATTTCTGTAGTGCATTTTTTTTAACCCTTTCAACTTTTTGAAATGTAATCACCAGAACTGGACACAGTGTTCAAACAATGCTCTAACTGATGCCTTAAGTAAGACCAACTCCGTGAATAAAACAGGGAGTTAAGAATCTCTTCCACCCCCTCCAATTCATTGATTTCCAGTGGGAAGTTATCTAAGGTGGTAGAACACACTTTGTGATACAGGACTGTCTATGTTGTATCTTGTACAGCTCCAAACACATTGTCAGTATGTCACTAATAATAATGAAATGCTACCTCTGTCCATAGAGCTCTCTGAATTCTGTATGCAGGCCAACTGCATCCTGCGGCTCTTTCTTTAAGAGATCCAACAGACATGCCATGCAGTAACTTTCCAATTCTCTGGGGTCGGGAGCAAGCTGAGAGGAGTTTTGTGAGTTGAAGTTGCTAGACAGGAAAGTGGGAACAAACTGCCCATATTTGTTGTGGTGATAGAAGCTGGCTACTTAGGTGAGGATGGGGAGGTGAGATGCTCTGTTGGCAACTAGACTTTAGGGCTGAATTAAGGGTCAGGAATAGCAGTTTAAATGTTTTGAGCCTTTTGTTTACATTAACCAGACTTCTTTTGCCCACTGGAGAGTTGTGCCACTGTCTTCACTGGGAGCAGGATTGCACCCTTAGTGGTTCCTAAATGCTTAAACACATGCCCTAACTTTAAATGTGAGAAGTTCCATTGACATCAGTGAGACTACTTGCATGCTTAAAGTTAAGCATATACTTAATTAGTTTGGTGCACTGGGGGCCAATGAGATGTGCACACAACATTTATAAGAACCAGTTTCTGTTGTGTGTTCTCCTTTTTTACTAAGTATCAGAGGGGTAGCCGTGTTAGTCTGTATCCACAAAAACAAGGAGGAGTCCAGTGGCACCTTAAAGACTAACACAAGGGTTCTCAAACTGGAGGTCAGGACCCCTCAGGGCGTTGTGAGGTTATTATGTGGGGGTCGCGAGCTGTCAACCTCCACCCCAAAGCCCACTTTGCCTTCAGTATTTATAATGGTGTTAAATATATAAAAAAGTGTTTTTAATTTATAAGGGGTGTCGCACTCAAAGGCTTGCTATGTGAAAGGGGTCACCAGTACAAAAGTTTGAGAATCACTGGACTAATAGATTTGTTTGGACATAAGATTTTGTGGGTAAAAAAATCCACTTCTTCAGATGCAACCTTTTTTACTCAGTTTTAAAATATGGCAATAGGTTCCTTTTGTGCAAGGTCTTAATTGATAGCAGAGAAGGCTTTAAGAGGCGCTGTGCTGGTACACTTATAAAAGGATGTTACTGAAGTGGCCTGTGAAATAAGAGGGGTGTCAATAAAATCAATTAACAAGCTTTTCTGTGAAACCTTCTTTATTTTCTCGTTCACCACCTCTCTCTCTCTCTTTCTCTTACTAATTCCTTGAGAGTTGTAATGAACAAAGTGCAGCTGTATTGTGTTTCAGTTGTAACAAATCTTTGGGGCTAATGCTCTGTTTTGAGCACAGCAGGCTGCACAAGCCATCAGGGTTGTCTGAGGGTTGAAGTATGTGCACAGAAAGACTTTTTAAGTGTCCATTAACAAATACTTAACTATGGTGAATTACAATGAACTCCCATAGAAGTATATAAGAGATGCCTTTGAGCAACAAAGCCTCACTACATTGAATACACCACCAATTCTTGATTGAACATTTAAAGATTACCCATGTTCCCTTGTCTCAGAAAACACCTTTCTGTTTTGTGTCCGACACTTGAATTCTTCAATGAAACATCAAGGAGTGCATTTTAATGAGAAAATATTTTATCCCTTAAATTTCTCCAGAAGCTGCCTCTCTCTTATTTTATAGCCCCCAAAAGGAAACAAACATTATGTGTTGGCTGAAATGGAACAGTACAATTAAACTATTAGGCCTTGATTCCTTGCTGTGAAGATCTTTTGAAAAATGTTTAACAAGATCTGATTATGATTGAATAGACTAGCTGAAAGCTCTCTTCAGCCAGCCTAGAAGTCAGTATTTTAATTTGCTGATGAACTTCAATTTCCTTCCTCCCACTATGTTTTTAGTAGGCAGTGAATTGATATGGTTTAGAGGGTGTAGCATGTACAAATATGGAATATTAATAAATAAGCATTTAATGAATTGTGGAGATGTCTTTCTCTGAGTTTCTAATCCAAGTTTTTCACAGACCTCTGTGATATCTGAAACCTACTAACATTCATGTGTCAATGGACTCATACATGCTACTTCTGTATATTGTTTTGAAGCATCTTGTATATCACATCTGCATAATCAAATGTTGTTTAAAACCTTGTTAAAAGCCCCAGATAATGGATCAGGACCGATTTGTGGCTCAGTTTCAAATTTAGTCTTCCCTTTAGTCTGGCCTTCAAACAATCTTTGTAACTTTTCCAGCTTCATCATCAGAAGTAATCTCCCCACAGATCAGGACACGCCAACTCAAAATGGTACCAGACCCTGCCAGAGCAACAGATGCGAAACCTGCAGACATATCTCTGCTGCTGCCATGATCAACAGCCCCCACAACATATCTTTCAAGATCCATGGTTCCTACACATTCCTATCACAACCTATGGTGTACCTCATCCAGTGCACTAGATGCCCCAATAACAGCTATGTGGGTGAAACCAAACAATCACTACGCTCTCGAATGAACTCTCACAGGAAAATGATAAAAGACAAAAACATCCTATCACCTGTGGATATGTTTCACTTTTCACAAATGACAGGTTTCAGAGTAGCAGCCGTGTTAGTCTGTATCCGCAAAAAGAAGAACAGGAGTACTTGTGGCACCTTAGAGACTAACAAATGATAGTTTAGTGTCCTTTTTCCTTTGTAGAGAGGCAAAGTTTGTCTTGTAAATGGCTTGTCTAGTTTTTGTAAAGTCTATCCATGAGGAAGTTTGTGTGGAAGGTTGGTTTCTTATGAGAGTATTTGTTAGTCTCTAAGGTGCCACAAGTACTCCTGTTCTACTTTTCACAAAGTGATCACTCTATATCTGACCTATCAGTCCTCATCCTCAAAGGAAACCTGCACTACACTTTCAAAAGAGGAGGGTGGGGGGTTAAATTCACAACATTTTGCTACAAGTACTCCTGTTCTTTTTGCGGATACAGACTAACACGGCTGCTACTCTGAAACCTAACATTTTGCTAGACACTAAAAATCATGGACTGAACAGAGACACTGGATTTATGGCTTATTACAACCATCTGTAATTCACTAGTAACCCTCCCCCAGCTGATCTCCCCCCTCAGCCCTTTCCTTTGCTCCCTTTGACTGGAGGGTGTTAATTGGCCACTTCACCATGAATGGTCCCTTGAAATATGTGATGATTACTTATGCTAAACAATCTGTTCCACCTTGTATTTAGCTATGACACTCTGAGGTCTTCTTGTCTACATTACAGACCTATATCCGTATAACTACATCACTCAGGGGTGTGAAAAATCTACAGCCAGGAGTGCTATGTTAGCCGGAGAGCTTCCTCCGTTGTCATAGCTACTGCCTTTTGGGGAGGTGGATTAATTACACCGACTGAAGAGTGTAGAGTGTCTTCATTAAAGCGCTACAGTGATGCTGATGCGGCATTTTAAGTGTAGACTTGCCAGTGTAAGTTACACAGACCTGAAGAAGAGCTCTCTGTAAGCTCGAAAGCTTGCCTCACTCACCAACAGAAGTTGGTAGAATAAAAGATATTACCTCACCCGCCTTTGCTCTCTATGTTGCTCAATAGTGACATAGCCATTATTAGAAATAGTTGATTTCTTTCCTTTCAAAGTTGGGCAGAACAGTGCTTGATCCGTTCATCATGCAAGCGTACCTAAAGAAGTTAATATTGCAAACAGGTGTTGGGACACATTCAGTCCTGATATCAGAGGGGTAGCCATGTTAATCTGTATCCACAAAAACAACAAGGAGTCCGGTGGCACCTTAAAGACTAACAGATTTATTTGGGCATAAGCTTTTGTGGGTAAAAAACCCACTTCTTCAGATGCATGGAGTCATCTGAAGAAGTCGTTTTTTTACCCACGAAAGCTTATGCCCAAATAAATCTGTTAGTCTTTAAGGTGCCACCAGATTCAGTCCTGATATAAGTGAATACAGCCCTGCTGAAGTCCATGTGCCTGGTAATATATAAGGGTTTGAATTTCACTCAGTATACAGAGAGAGCTTAAATTTTTTCTTGTCAAGGCTTTTCTTCAGTAAGGATCCGCTCTGATTAATACATGATTTCTAATACACTATCTAGAATTTTATTCTAAAGCAGTGGTTCTCAGACTTTTGTACTGGTGACCCCTTTCACATACCAAGCAACTGAGTGCGTGAGAGGGAAAATGGGAAAAGCATTGAGAAGATGCTCCCTCCCCTTATAAATGAAAAACACTTTTAAATATATTTAACACCATTATAAATGCTGGAGGCAAAGTGGGGTTTGTGGTGTAGGCTGACAGCTCACGACCCCCCCCCCCCATGTAATAACCTCACGACCACCTGAAGGGTCCCAACCCCCAGTTTGAGAACCCCTGTTCTAAAGTGTCTTCTGTAGTCTCAGAGAGAACCTATGAGGATTGATGGGTGTGTCCCTTCCTTTATGTAGGAAGTGGCAGTAGCCAGGCTTAGCAGACTTTCCTGGCATTTGAATGAAACATTAATTTGCTGTGTGGTGCTCCTGATTTAACTGAGTTCAGTTGAAAATTGAGGTGAAACTTCACCCCCGCCCCCACAAACCCACCTCCTTACTTTAACATCTCAATGTGAAGTGTTGGCTTGCAGTCTAAAATCTTCATAGTTATGGTGGGCATTCAGTCTTCTCAATGCTTTTCCCGTTGTCCCTCTCTATTGTTCTCCTGACTTAACTCCCTAATACACTCTCTGCCTTACAAGAATTCTGCCACAACAATAAATATTCCTGTATGCCTTCTTTAATTATAGAAGCAAAGGCCACTACTAAATGAATCAAATGCTCTTCTTGCTGAGTTGTAGTAATATAGCAGACCATTACTGTGGCTACCTGTTCGAACAGTTGTCTGGAATCTAATCAGATTTATTGAAAACTAATCAGAGAGGAAACAATCATCTGACTGAGGTTTGGTTTTGATTTTTTTTCTTTGATGGCATTTGCTCCCCAAATAAAACCTTTCCCACTCAGTAGCTTGCAAAAAGGGCCCCAAGATGAGGTTGGTTTTTGTTTAGATCTGTGTCTGAGCGCTATATTTATTCATTGAATTATTTGGAGGAAAGGTACAGAAATTCATAGATTCCAAAGCCAGAAGAGACCATTGTGATCATGTAGTTTGACCTCCTATATAATATAGGACATAGGACTCCTCCAAAATAATTCCTCAAGTGATGGTATAATGTTCCTTTCCAAGTCATTAATAAACTGTTAAATAGTGTGGAGCCAAGAACCAGTCCCTGCAGGACCCCACTAAAAAAAACATCTGATCAATGATGATTCCCTGTTTACATTTACATTTGGAGATCTATCAGTTAGCCAGCTTTTAACATGGCACACATTAAGTAGATTAATTTCATGTCTTTCTAGTTTTTTAATCAAAATGTTGTGGTACCAAGTCAAACACCATACAGAAGTTTGGTACGTCAACACTATTACCTTTATCAGTCACACTTTTTATCTCATCACAAAATATCAAGTTAGTTTGACAGGATCTATTTTCCATAAACCTATGTTGATTGGCATTAATTATATTCTTCTCCTGTAATTCTGTATTAATTGAGTCCTGGATCAGCCGCTTCATTGTCTTGCTTGGGATTGAGTGCAGACTGACAGGCCTATAATTATCTGGGTCATCCAGTTTATCCTTTTTAAAATATTGGCACAATGTTAGTTTTTTTCCAGCCTTCTGGAACTTCCATGGGGTTCCAAGATTTATTGAAAACTTGGATGAAAGTTACTGGGACCTGCTGATTTAAATAGTAGCCACTGTTTAACATCTTCCTGAGATGCTAGTGGAATGGAAAGAGTGTTATCATAATGATATGACTACATCATCTGTCCCCCCCCCCCCACTACAGAACAGAAATATTTATTGAAAACTTTGTCTTTTCCTCATTATTATTGATAATTCTACCATTTCCAGCTAGCAATGGACCATTGTTAGTCATCTCCTACAAAGAGGCCTAGCTTCCTGCTCCTTTTGAAACAGTGGTCTTAGTCTTCCTTCAAGTTTATTATGACACAATGATTGGATCTGTCAGAATGTGTATCTGTGTAAATGCTGATATGGTGTTCATTGCTGTAGTATGTGAGCATCTAACAAAGGTTATTGAAGTGATAGTAAGTATGTGGCTTAATTTTGTTCCTACTATCAGAAGTGCACTTCCTCTATTTAGATAATGTGAGGATTTACTTATCCAGTAACAGAGCTCATTTCATTCGAGATCCTGGTTTCCCATTGGATAGTGTGTACATTCAGGCCTGGTCTACACTTCAATTAGATCAACCTAGCTATGTCTCTCAGGGCTGTGAAAAACTTTGTTTCCTGAGTGCCCTAGTTAGGTCTACCTAATCCCTGGTTTAGACATTGCTCGTTCAACAGAAGAATTCTTCCTGTGACCTAGCTATTGCCTCTCAGCGAGACTGATGGAAAAACCCCTTCTGTTGATGTGGGAAGTGTCTATACTACAGGCGTGCAGCTGTAGTATAGACATGTTCTCAGATGGTACAGTGATGGACTTCATATAAGAAATGAGATTGAGGAATCTGCTCTGCAAGATAATGATGCTACTATGCTGGCATTTTTTTCCTTCTTGTGTTTTATTTCTCTTGGTCCGATTCTGTTCTCACACCAGTTTTACTCCTTTGGCTTCAGTGAAGTTGCTCCTGATTTCCGCTCATGCAAATAAGAGGAGAATTTGGCCCGAGGGTTGTGGAAGGAAGAACTTCTAGCCATAAATACATAGCATCTCTGCGTTTTGGTCGCAAATCCATGATAGCTATCCTGGGAGACTGTTTGTTTCAGATCAAGATAGTTATGTTAGCTTTGAAAAAAAACGTAGTCTTGGGAACTGATGTAGGCATTTGTGAGAAGACTCACTCCAATGAGTCTCAACTATGATTGGTTGCCTCAGTTAGGAAAAGAAGCCAAACAGCTAACCTAGATCAGTGACTCTAAGATGTCAAAATACTATTTACAGGCTTACAAGACATTGAATTGTTGTACTTCATTTCAGCAACCCTCTTCTACTGTTTCGCAAGAGCTAGGTGGGCCTCAAACTGCCAATATAATTTTCTGAAGGAAGATTCTCAGTAAGTGAAGGAATGAATGGGCATTTGTATAGAGACCCTGCAATTGAAAAAAGTGAATGTTGTGGTATACACTGCAGAAATTCATTTGTGGGATTCTGCAGCAGATAATATGACTGAATGTCTTGAATACTGCATACAATTCTGGTCACCCATCTCAAAAAAGATAGATTAGAATTGGAAAAGTTATGGAGAAGGACAACAAAAATGATTAAGGGTATGGAACATCTTGGTGAGGCCTATAGGGAAAAAGTGTTACTATTATGGCCCATTTCCTGTGGAATTGAATAAATACAGTATTTCTTAGTTGTTTGTTTGTGGTTTTTTTAAACCATCCAGTAGAATTGGATAGATTACCTACTGGTTGTAGTGTTTTGTGGGATGGTTATTCTCTAGGAGCGAAATCCTGGCCTTGATGAAATCAGTGTGTGTTTCCCCCTTCACTTCAATTGAGCCAGGATGTCACCAGAGGTTTTTAGAGGAACTTTTGTAGAACTCTGGTTCAAGCCCAGTTAAATACTGTGGGACTTTCCCAGAGGGGAAGCTTTTAAAAAAATGTTTAATGTCACTAAAAGCATTTTAATTTCTTTTGTTTTCCGCCTCCTTCCCGCCCCCATTTTAGGACCGGGCTGAATACAGGCTAGGCTTTGAAATGGTCAATCTGTGTATGTACTGAAAGTACAGAAAAGTTGCAAAGAAATACATCATTGTTTCGGTATTAAATTATGGATGGAAATATTGTATGGAAAATCAGTGTAGTTGCAATGTTGTGGTGAATCTTGTGAGTGAATTTAGACAAACATACAGGTTGGGAATGTCACTTGTCTCATATCTTAATAGCTAAGTAACTCATCTTAAAGAATTTTTTTTTTTCTGCTGACAAATAACTGTTGCGGAGCCTAGTTATTTATTGCCAAGTAATTGTCTAGTTGCAATGGCTTGTTTTATTTTAAAAGCCTTTCATCCCGAAAGGAAACATTTAAATTTGTAAACTTTGCTGTGCCAAAAGCTGGTAGAATTCTGTTTATAATCTTATTGGGAGTGCTTGTGGCTTTTGAACTTTTGGCTGCCCAGCAGAGAAACAGGAAAGGAGCTGTCACAAGGAGACAAATCACATGGAAGCTTCGGTACAGTACTTGCTCCCAGCAACTGGAGACAAGTGGGAAGATTTTTTTCAGACTACCCCGCCTGTCCCAGTAAAATGTTTTTACTTATTTATTTATGTGCTCATTTTATAAAGATGGTGACTTGCAGATCAAGTCACCATATGTTTAGCTAAAGTGGGAGCAGGAAGTAGTTTTGTTAGCCCTGAAAATTGGTCACAAAGAATATCTCTTTCCTGTTGCATCATCACAAGTTAGAAAAGCAATAAGCTTGTATTGTGTCTGTCTTCTACGTAACATTTTCTTAAGACAGAGGCATTCTGTTTTTAGAGAATATTAGCAATAAATCTAAACAGGCACTCTGGAAAAACCTGAATCTGGCTCTTTTTGTTGTCCTCAGACTGACCCCCCCCCCCCAAAAAAAAAAATCAGTGGTGGGATTAAAATGCAAGAAAACCCACCAGATTGATTCTAAACTGGCTGGAAAGGAGTACGTGTCATGAATATTGACAGAATTCTGTATTCAACTGTCACGTTTTCTGTGATTGCCATAATTTTTTCCACAATTTATATACAACCATTGTGCTCCTCTTCCGCAAATATAGATTTGGTGTCAAAATCTGGATCATCAATTTTCTATGCTAGAATAAAAGGAAAGATTATGTTCCAGCAGTAACATTTCAGTTTCTGCCTGTTTTGACTCAGTTTATGACCTTTTGTTGTTTGGGATCACTTTAAACTATAGGCTCCATAGCTTGTCTGAATTGTCTTTCTATTTTGACCATATGTAGTTTCAGCTCTTTTTTTAAATAGGTCTGGTCAGAATTTGGAAAATGTGGGGAAGTTCCACTTTTCTTTTTTTTATTTTAAGTCTTAATTAGATGAAGCAGTGTTGCCAGTCCCAAGCACTTAAAACCCATTAAATTAACTTAAAAATCACAAGTTCTTTAATAATAATAATAATAAAAAAATTTAAATTGCCGCCTTGTTTTTGAGCCCAGGAACCTGAGCTTTAATAAAAACACCAAATATTGGTAGTCATGTGATAAATCACATAGGTTGGCAGTACTAAAGCCATACTTTTGGGACTGCAATACAGGCAATAATCTGTCAAACATACTGGAAACTTTCTTCAGTCATTTGTAAGTATAGCGTCTCTGCAGAGCCGTTTGTTGGTTTAAAATATTTGCTGTGTTGTCATCGGAGTTTTTTTGGTAAGTGCAGTCTTCAACATTTTTTAGTAGTTGGATGCAAATATAAAGAGAGAATCTACTAGAGAATTCCATCAAGGATCACTGGGAGGCTGAGTTATCTACCTTCCTCTTCCTGTCATTAACCATGAGGCAGCTGATATTGGTCGACAAATTTTTGACCATCAGTGTGATTTAGGACTCTAAGGTGGCAACTAATTTCCTAACAAACTTTAAATTTGAATACATGTGAGAAATTTAAATTAATTAAAGCTGACAAGTTACTACATATTTTCAGGAGTGAAAGTAAAATTGAAGTCTTGGAGTACGGAGGCCGGCTCTGGGTGCCGCCACCGCGCCCCCCTCCCCCCGAAGGGGTAGGGCTGCGGCTCAGCATTCCCTAGTCAGCCCATCCACATTGCCTGGCCCGCACTACCCGGGGCTCAGGCAGTGATTTAAAGAGCCCTGGGCCCTTTTAAATCGCTAGCCCCAGAGCAGCTGCTCCTTTTGCCCTTGCAGTGCTCGGGGAGTGTTTTTTCACACCAGAGCAAGAAAGTTGCACCGCTGTAAAGTGCTAGTGTAGACAAGCCCCAAATCTATCTGCAGCAGTATATCCAGGATGTGAAGTACTTCAATCATTCTCTGAGTTGCTTTTTTGTTCTATATTGAAGAGTATGTTAGCATAAAAGAAGTCTTCTGAAGTCCAAGTCTTTGCCTTTCAGTTGTTTTCATTGGTTGATCAAGATCAAAGACTGGGTTGAGGGGAGCTCTTCCTGCATGATTGATGAGCTCATAGAAGAACTGGAACTGTGACTTAATAGATCATTACCATGTTTTGGTGACAGCTATGACATCAAAATATCTTCTGCTGTATCGTTGAACTCTGTTTCCCAATTTCTACTTCAGTAGACCATTTCATTCAGTGGCACATTTGATCTTGAATAATTTGAAGAAACAAATTTTCTGTGCTTTCTGAGAGGACCATAAATTCTTTCTACCTTGCTACTTAACTCTTGGCACCATTAACGTTTTATTTCATATGAATTATCTGTTTTCATTACTTAAGTCCATTCAATCACTTGTTTCTTACCATTCCGTTCCACTTCAGGTATCTTGAGCCAGATAAATTCATACATTAATGTACGTTAATCACTAAATACTAATACACCCTCTTGCAGTATTGATTGGTAGCTTTCATATATCGTATGATTAGGATGAGTAACAGTTACTTTGTAAACACTGGAGAGTAGAGGTGGGTTGGTAAAGACGAGTCAGACAACTTTTTATAGAGAACCTTTTGCCCACTGTCAAGAAGCTTCAGGAAACTTGTAAACTAAGCCCCTTAAGGGTTCACAATTCTACCCTGTCCCATCTTTGCAACATCCACTGACACTTGATTCCACTTCAACTATGTCTTCACCCTTCCCTCTCTGCACAGTTCTTTAACATTATTTTTTTCATGACAGTGATCTCCTCACTTCTCTCAATGTTTGTAAATGCTTTAAATTATTCTAAGATTTAAATTAGGGCCTGTTTCTTGTAAAGCAATGTATGAATATAACATTGGAAAGTTAATACTAAGGAGAAAAAAAAAGCTAAAAAATTGGGGGGGAAATCCACTGGGTTTTCTCTTTCCATTTCCTTCCTTCAGAATAAAAGGTACATTTTGTGTCTGAATTACTTTTTTCTCTGAATTTTACGTGACTGATTTTTCATATCCTGTTTCCCACCAACTTAGGTGAAAGAGCATACTGAAGACTGGTTGACTTGATTTTGCTGGTTTCTATTAGATTACAGTCTGTCTCTGTACCACAAACTCTGGTATTTATTTCAGGTTTATTGTGTCTTTTCTGTGAATCTGAGGAAATTTGCACACAGCATATAATTTTTTTTAATAACTGATACTCCTATTTTATGTACAAAAATGATAAAATCTGTGGTCTGGTTGAATAGCACCAAGAAAATTAATTTTTTGATGTGATTTGGATAGGGAAACTATGAATCAGATGTCTGGAACCAGTAATGTGTTTGGCGTAGATGAATACTGCATTAATGCAAAATAGTCCATTAGGAAAATGGCATGAATAAACTTGTGAATTTCATTCTCATCAAGCTACATATTTTGAACTAGGACCTGTTTACTAACTAGAAAGAATTCTTAATTCAGTATTTCTATTCTTATTAAAAACACAAAATATGAGACCAATGACTGCATGTCAGACTTTTCTAACTTACCGTACCACCAAAAGTGTTTCTCTGCATCGTTACTTTTCAAACCGCTGTTTACTTGTTTGGTTAAGGTGCTTAAGGAAGCAGAGATATTGTATTGATTACTCCCTCTAAAATATACTATGTGAAGTTATGTGCACTGACAAAGCTCTTAAGGATAAACCAACAGTATTCCTGCTGTTGTTCTAATTTTGGGTTTACCCTGAGCTTTTGCCAGTTGTGATATATGTTGCAGTGATTGTGAGATACAAGCAGACATTTCAGGTCCTACATAGAGATCACCAAATCTGTTGCTGAAGCTGGGTAGGGAGAGAATTGGAGGGAATCTAATTTTGAATGGATGAAGGGGAGTTAATGACTTACTGAAAAAGCTGCCCATTGTTTGCTGTATAATCAGGGCACTACCAAATTCACGGTCCATTTTGGAAATGTTCATGGTCATAGGATTTTAAAAATCTTAAATGTCAGGGTTTCAGATATTTAAATCTGAAATTTCATGGTGGTGTAACTGCGTGCGTCCTAACCCAAAAGGAGGTAGGTGTGTGTGTGTGTGTGTGTGCGGGGGGGGGTTGTAAGGTTATTTTAGGGGTGTTGTGGTATGCTACCCTTACTTCGGCACTGCTGGCGGTGGCACTGCCTTCAGAACTGGGCTCCCACCCAGCAGCTGCAGAGCTTCCTGCAGCTGCGGGAGTTTCCTGGAGGTGGATCTGACCCAGCCCAGGAGTGGCCTGGGTAGGGGAAGAGGAAATCACATCCTCACCAGCCTGGCTGTCACACATCACCTCCATATTGGTGCACATAACAAAATTGATGTGGTGGGGGTGGGGCCGAGGGGTTCGGAGTGTGGGAGGGGGCTCAGGTCTGGGGCGTAGGGGGGTGTGGGCTTTAGGGTGGGGCCAGAAATTAGGGGTTTGGAGTGCAGGAGGGGACTCTGGGCTAGGATAGGAGGTTGGGGGGCAGGGGTGAGGGCTCTGGCTGGGGTGTAGGTTCTGGGGTGGGGCTAAAAATCAGGGGTCTGGGGTGCAAGCTGCCCCGGGGCTACAGTGGGGAGAGAGGACTCCCTAGCTCGCTCTCCCCTCAGCAGCACTTGGGCTGGGGACGAGAGGCGCCTCTCCCCGCTGCAGCAGCTCTGGGGCTGGAGGAGGGGTGCCTATCCCTGCCGTGGCAGGTCTGGGGCCCGGGGAGGGGCACCTCTCCCCTGGCTGTGGTAGGGCTTGGGCTGGGTTGGGGGCAGGGCGCCTCTCTCCCAGCAGGTCCAGGGCTGGGTTGGGGCTGGAGGAGGGGGCGTCTCTCCCCCGGCCGCAGCAGGTCCGGGGCTGGGCTGGGGCTGGCGGGGAGAGATGCCTCTCCCCGCCACAGCCTGAAGACCCTGTGTGGGGCATAATAAGTTGCTGCATGGCTGCGCAGTTTAAAGGGTACTTAGGCGGACACCCATATCGCCCACTCGTAAGGTTGGCCCTCCCCAAAAGTGACTACTCCCCCACACCTCATAACATACTATTCTCACTTCTGTGCTGCTGCTGGCGGTGGTGCTGCCTTCAGAGCTGGGCGCCTGGCCAGCAGCTGCTGCTCTCTGGCTACACAGCTCTGAAGCCAGTGCAGAAGTAAGGGTGGCAGTACCATGACCCTTCTACAATAGCTTGATTTCAACGGGGGGAGACCAGATTTCACGCTTGTATAGGGCCTTTTTTATATAGGTCACTCGGCAGGAAATGGGGATGGCAGTACCTTTCCCCAGTACCCTAAGGCCAGATCTACACTACAGACTTTTATATTGGTATAACTGCGTCACTCGGGTGTGAAAAATCCACACGCCTGAGCGAAATATTTATATTGACCTAACCCCTGGTGTAGACAGCGCTATGTCAATGAGAGCTTCTGCCACCAACATAACTATGGCCTCTCACAGAGGTGGGTTGACTACGCCAAATGGAGAAGCTCTCCCATTGGCGTAGGAGTGTCTTCACTTCAGTGCTACAGTGGTGCAGCTGTGGCCAATGCAGCATTCTAAGTGTAGACCAGCCCTAAGTCTGTCTACGCTTCCTATGTCATTGTTTGTAGATTTCTGAAACAGGTCTGGCTATAACAAGTTTTGTTTTTTATAGGGAAGAATTAAAAACCACTTGGTAAGTGAACTGCTCTCCTAAACTGCATTGCCGTTTTGGCCATCTGGCATAGAGGTGGTGGAGGAGGGCATGAGAGGTCACAGTGATCTCTCCCTCAGCGATTCCATGCAGAAGGCAGTGAGCCACCCTTATGTCAGTGATCCTATATAGGGGTATCCATAAGATGGGGTGTCAGTGCTCCCTCAGTGGAAAGGGGCACATTTGCACTGCTAGTGGTGATCATCATCTGGGATGGGGGCATGCCATGGTCTCTGGCTTTCAGTTGGAGGGTTGTATTTTGGAAGCAAAAGCTATGCTCTTCGGAGATGAGCACCTGGAGTCATTATTCCTGACTGCCACAGATGTGATACCTCCAGCTACTGTTGTTTAAGCAGCATACCTTCTCTTGAGCTATAATGAATCCCCTCATTTTTAGGCCTATACTTCTTTGTCTTGATCATACAGTGCTTGCATGGCCAAACCCCTTATTAATATATTCAGCTTTTCTCTAGTACCCTATAATCACCTGGCGCTTTAGAAAGAATAGAAGACTTATGGGGCCATTTTCAAAGTCAACTCCTGACACTCGTTGAAAGCCCCTGCCCTTTGTGTCTTTGAAAATCTCCAACCTAGTCCTGATTAACTTCTTATCTAGGCATGATGTGACACACCATAGGGAGAGATGACATGCAAGGGTAAGGAAGGCTTACACAAAATAGGGTTATGAGGTTTTTGCAAGATGTGAAGTCTTTTTTCCTTCTAGGTTTTTTGCACCATTAATTTTATTTTATATGGTTGATGTGGGATGGCAAAAGGAAAAACAAGAGATATTTTTGAATTTACTACAGAGTTGGGCCAAAAATTATGTGTAGGGCCTACTTTTATCAGCACAGACCACACTTGTATCTTGAGGTAGGACATTTTGAGGTGTTTCTTTTACTGGAGAAATGGCTCCTGTTTAGTATATTACTCTTGTGAGTGGCAAAGCTCAGTTAATCTGCTGAATGTTGCTTATGGAGTTTACAAAAGTGTGTTTCTAAAAAGAATACAGAGGGAGTTGGAAAACTGCAAAGCAGGGCAACCTTTCAAACCATATATCAAAGCACTTGGTTGCTAATCCCATTTCAAGTCAGGTGAAACAATACTAAATATTGAGCAAGAAAGACCCTATATTAAATGACTATGGGAAGAAAAATCAGTGCAGACCCATTAGCTTTTGTCAGCTCTTTATTTCTGTTTTTAGTTGTCACTACTAATGGATGTAGTTCGACCTACTCCATCCCGCCCTTCTCTACTGACTGCTAACCCCTTCCTCTTGAAAGTCACTCAGTGGCTTTTTTTTTTTTTTTTTTTTCACCGTTGGTATATCAGTAGACTAAAAATGACCCTTTAACTTTTGACCCAGATACGAATGTGGAATAATTTTTTTAAACATCTGTTGGGTGAAGGTTTGCATTTCAAACTGTTGCTAGGTTTGCATATGCTACACAGCAAAGCATTTAAAGGAAAAGTTATGCAAGAAAATGGATTTTTTTTCTTCTGTGGTAAAAGCTAAGGCCAGTGTGTCTTCAAATGAGTGCCCCTGCCGAGGGGGTAGTAGTATCGTCCCTAGTTTGAGCATTGGATTGGAAGTTATAGCTGAGTTCTGTTCCCAGCTCTGCCATTGACTTTGTCACTTTAGACATTTAACTTTTATTCGTGGCCTCATTTTTTTTCTTTCTTTAAAGGAGGGCTAATGAATGTTATCTCCTTTTTGTAGAGGGCAAGTACTAGCCATAGGTGGAAAGTGTGATATAAATGTTCCATATTATTTATTGATCTGCCTCTCTCATTATTGTTTCTCTGTATTTAAAAGTGAGACATGGTTCAAGGACAGTTACTAAATGACATTTAATTTCTCAGTTGCTTGCAAGATTTCCATAACAGAACCTAACAATATTTAACATAGATTTAACAACGAGCAGGTTTAGCATAAATATGAACTCTAGTGCAGTGATTTTCAACCTTTTTTCATTTGCGGACCCCTAAAAAATTTCAAATAGAGGTGCGGACCCCTTTGGAAATCTTAGATGTAGTCTGCAGACCCCCCAGGACTATGTGGACCACAGGTTGAAAACCACTCTTCTACAGTAACAACCACCTTTCGCGGACCTCTTAGATAGTCTGCTGACTGCAGATAGAAAACCACTGCTCTGGTGTTATGAGAGATACTGGAACATCTACTAAGCCTGTGGAAGAAGTCACAATATTTGAGCTCTTCTTTTACCAGGGCAGGGAACATATAATCCAATATGAAGTCACGTGAAGTCTCTAGAATGCAGTTCTGTGCTTTGCTGCGCATACAGTCGGGCTGTAGGTAACTTACATGTTGGGGACAATTACGGAGGAGTAGTTCCTGCCATGTCTCAGATGACAGTAAGGGATCATGGTAAAAGAATGATGCAAAACCATGCCTGAGTGGTATTATAATAACCCAGGTGGAACAAGGTCCCTTAATGGTTGTGCGGTGAGGGGATTCTCTCTTGACAGCAATTCATGATCTCTTGATTTTTCTTGGTTTGTTTGCTTGTGGCCTAATCCTTACCTCAGTTACACAAGTGCAACTCCCCACTAATTTAATTAGGAGAGTGAAATTGGCACAACAGTCTTATTGGCCTGCTTTCCTTTTAATTGTTTCCACATGCCTTAAAGGTGAGCTGAAAAGAGGATTGTTTACATGTTCTCGAAATCCCAAATCAGTACAGGTGAATTTCATCGTCACCTGCATAAAACCCAAATTCTCCACGTCTCCTCCCTTGCAGTCACTATTCCCGCCTATGCCCTGGAATATCAATGTCAGTGTCTGTGTTCCATTGGCTGTAGACATCCCACACAAATAGATCTATGAAATGACAGATCCTAGAGTTCTTTCTCTGGCCCACCTCCTTTGTCATTATTTGTGCTGGCCTGCATGGTTTGGCTTGGAGATTAATTCTAGGGGTCGCGAGTGTGAGGCTGTCATGCACAACCCCCATTGCAGGACATGAGTGGAACAGAAGGCTTTTCATGGACCCTTTGCACTAGTGGGAATTTCACCCTGACAGAATATACAAGTGTGCTAAGACTTAGGAACATGGACATTGTAAAACAAACTACTTGAAAGTTAAACAAACTATCAAATACTTAGCAGTGCAGAGAGCCAACTTTCTTGCACCGTGCTTGTTTTTTTGAGGACACTTACTGTTGCAGGAGAATCAGATCTTATAACTAGGGCTGTCAAGCGATTTAAAAAAATTAATCATGATTAATTACACGAGTAAATAAATTTATCGCGATTAATTGTGCAATTAATCACACTGTTAATAGAATACCATTTATTTAAATATTTTGGGGTGTTTTCTACATTTTCAAATATATTGATTTCAATTAGAACACAGAATACAATGTGTATGGTGCTCACTTTATATTTATTTTTTATTACAAATATTTGCATTATAAAAAAACAAAAGAAATAGTATTTTCAGTTATCCTAATACAAGAATTGTAATGCAATCTCTTTATCATGAAAGTTGAATTTACAAATGTAGAATTATGTACAGAAAATAACTACATTCAAAAACAAAACAATGTAAAACTTTAGAGACTACGTGTCCACTCAGTCTTGCTTCTTGTTCAGAGAAACAAGTTTGTTTACATTTGCAGGAGATAATGCTGCCGGCTTCTTATTTACAATGTCACCTGAAAGTGAGAACAGGCGTTCACATGGCACTGTTGTAGCTGGCTTTGCAAGGTATTTACGTGTCAGATATGCTAAACATTCGTATGCCCCATCTGGCATGTAAATACTTTGCAATGCCAGCTACAAAAGTGCCATGCAAATGCCTGATCTCAATTTCAGGTGACATTGTAAATAAGAAGCTGGCAGCATTATCTCCCGCAAATGTAAACAAACTTGTTTGTCTTAGCGATTTGGCTGAACAGGAAGTAGGACTGAGTGGACTTTGTTTTGTTTTTGAGTGCAGTTATGTAACACAAAAAAATCTACAATTGTAAATTGCACTTTCATGATAAAGAGATTGCACTACAATACTTACTTGTATGAGGTGAATTAAAATACGATTTCTTTTATCATTTTATAGTGCAAATATTTGTAATCAAAATAATAATATAAAGTGAGAACTGTACACTTTTTGTATTCTGTGGTGTAATTGAAATCAATATACTTGAAAATGTAGACAAACATCCAAAAATAATTAATAAATTTTAATTCGTATTCTATTGTTTAACAGTGTGATTAAAACTGTGATTAATTGCGATTAATGTTTGTAATCACAATTTTTTGAGTTAATAGTGTGAGCTAACTGTGATTAATTGACAGCCCTACTTATAACTAAATAGCCTTTCCTTTCACTTAATTTTAATGAGGTGCCATCATGTTGGCTCTTTTTTTTCTTTTTCTTTTTCTTTTTCCCTAGTTGTCCTGTATTCTTCTCCACTACTTCATCTGAGTCCTTCATATTCCTGCAGCTTTGATTCCATGCTCTGGTAGCCTCCTGTTCAGTCCTATGCAAGATTTGCTTAGACTTAATGCTTTTCACTTCAAGCACCTGACACTCAAATTACATTACCTTTTGTTCTACAGCAGTCGTAAGTTTTATAGCTCAAGGGATAACTGAGGTACTGAGTAGTGAAGTGACTGATCCAAGGGTGCACAGTCAGTGGTAGAGTCAAAAATGGAATCCAGATCTTCTGACTTAGTATTGTCTAATGATTAGAATCGTGACTCATTGTACCAATGTTTGTTTTTTACTCACCCATCCGTTCTGTGAAACTCTTAAAGTATTAGAAATGATGGGCATCTAGGAAAAAGCAAAGCATGACTGTGTATTACTATTAACATGGTTGTTTTTACTCAGATCAAAATAAGTCTCTGTTTTCCTCCCCACCCCCAAAGATATTTGACTTGAGCTAACTTGGGGCTTGATTGTGTGCACTGCTCAGCATCTCACAGGATCATGCCCTTAATTTCAAACAATAAATGAACATGTGCTTGTGAATCAAGGGTCATGTTTAACCAGGCAGAAACCTTTTTTCACTCTGTCCTTGTAACTGAGATATGACATGCGAGTTTGCAGAGGCGGAATTCAGAATAGAAGAGGAAAAAAGTTGTTTTTAGTTTCATTTTTAAAAAGCAGATATTTCTTGTACTTGAATTTTCTGTGCATGTCAACCTGAGACAGAAACAGTATAAAACTTTAATCTGAAGCTACAGGGGTTGTTTCTACAACTTCTGAGTTCAGAGGCTTGCTTTTTTGTGAGGGTTTATGAAAATGAAATGCTTACTGTGCAGTTGTTGCCATCATTAAAATCATTGTAAAGTGCTGTATTGTAACTCTAAAAATTACATATAGAATTTCAGCCCTATACATTAGAAACACATTAAGGGTGTGTAGAAAATTGACTCTGATTGTATGAGTAGCTATTTGTAATTTTTTTGTGAGATTACAGTGGATCTAAGGAATGTGCTTTATAATAATAGCAATTGTTGGCAATGGGTTTGCTTGTTTTTTTGTTTCCTTAAGAATTGCCTAGCAGTGTGTTTCTTTGGTAAACTAGCCTCAGACTACTCTAATGCTCTGTTTGTGTCTTTCTGCAGCTGCTTTCACTTTTTTTAAAAAAAATAATGCAAGCACCTCAGCTGCACAGCTGTCATAGAACACTGATTGTTACCGTCACTACCAACCTGGTATTTTGTCCTACCTAGTTATTATCAACTACAGAAACAATTGTACACAAATGAGGCTAATCATTTATATGTTGGATTTCTGGTTTGGTAACTTAAAACATCAATGAATAAAGATAATTGATGAAGGTCCTCTAAATAGTGCTGACTGGTGAATCATTGCTAATGGTTAACAAATACTTGGGAAGATGCAGCCTCAGCTTATCCATTTGCCAAGTAGATAATTTATGGTTACAGATTTTCATAATGCACTCTTACCCCCTTTCAGTATCAATATGCTGTAGCTTGTTACCAAGTTCTTGTGTTTTTAATTTGCAGCTGCATAGATTTCCCCCCCCCCCCCCAGGTTTACATGAAGACACTGGAACTCCTATCTAGTTCCCTTTCAGCAGCTGATGCTCAGCCATTAAGGTTAGATGGCGCTAAAGTGAGGGAGAGACTGCTGAATGGAAAGGAAAGCACACTTTTCTCAGTGTCACTGTCTTTGAGAATGAATAGAACAGAGCCAACCTTTCAAAGTAGCGTTCGCACAAGTTCCCTTTGTATATGGAAAAGCCTCTCTGCCCTTGGCAACCCCTGGGTGCTGCAGTGCTGATTCAACAAGACATAAATGGTCACAGTAGGCTTGATTTGTTGAATTCTATGACTGTGAGCTGCTTATTTCCAGTAGTTCCTGTTACCAAGTTTGCAGATCTCCAGGAATAGTGACATATTTGATGAGGGAAGTGTAATCCATGCTGTATTGCAAAATGTACTGTAAAAAATTCCACTCCCCAGCATTCTCTGTTTTAGTGAAAATGAATCCATTATTTAAGCAAGTGCTCCTTCGCTCAAGTGCATTTCTGGGAGATTATTACAAGGCTGAAGGCAAACTGCTCTTAAGGATTCAAGAAGTGCAGTTTCCTCCAAATTGCGGTACCTGGAATGTCTCTTGTTGCTCTTATGAAATAGACGTTTTATAAAGTAGGGGAGGAGGAACTTGCATTTAGGAGGAATTATTTATATTGGCTTGCCTTCCTTGAGAACCAGCTCAAAAACACTGTTTGAGTCTAGGTTTCTGAAATTGCTTCATAATTCAAATGATTACAATGCTAGGTGGTGAGTGAATGCTGGAATAATATGTTTGTTTGCAGCAAGTACTGCCTCTTAACATAGAACAATACTTTCAGCTCAGTCATTTTTTGGGAACCTATTAAGTTTATACTCTTCCTTACAGTGCTGGTGATGCAACCAATATCTCTAGAACAGCAAGGATTCAGCTCTGACCCCACTTTAAAGCTCAGTGAGTTGAACAGAATAGTCTGATGGTTTCATTTTTGTATGGCAAACCTGAATGTGCTCTCAGTACCAGACGAATAGCCAACATTTTCACAGCTGGATCCCTAATGTCAACGGGAGTTCCAGGTGGTTGGCATGTCTGAAAAGAAGGCTGCTTATTCTGCTGCCTAAATATGGATTTTGGTACTTAACTGCAGGCACCCAAGTTTGACTGTGTATCTGTGTCATCTAGCTCTTTGGATTTATTTTCACCTGGACAACTGCCTTATTAGGTCAAACATTGCAGCCCCTGGGAGCAAATGAGACATCCAGATGTGCCTGCTACAGCATGTGTCACCTAAAGGAGCTGTACAACATTCCAATGGGTAATTTATGGGAGTCATTACCAGAGGATTTTAGAACACTGGACAAGTGTAGCATCTGCTAATGATGCTGCAAAAAGTGCACCAGTTTTTACTGGTGCCATTTCTGGGGACTTCATTGTAAGTCTCATGTTATGATGTTTAATGTTTTTCTTCAAGTTCTGAGCTCTGGAGTAATGTGAATACACCAGAATCTGAGGTGTTTTTTTTTTTTTTTTTTTTTTTTTTTTTTTTTAATGAAAGTCTAGGGTGCGGGTGAGAAGCTTGAAAATGGGAACTCCTAAAGTTTCACAAGCTGGAAAAGAAATAAAGAACTCTAATAGACTTGAAAAAACATGTGGGGTGTGTGTGTGTGTGGCTTATCTCATGATTTATTGGATGTATGTGTGAGCTGAGTGTGTGTACTGACTTATGATTTTTGAACACTTGGGGCTGGCAATACTGAGTGTGACTTCTTTGGAGGGCTGGGTCTTATAACATTTCCCCCAACCCACAATCTATCTGTCTGTGAATGCGTCCTCTTCAGGTTTTTGCAAGGACCCACAACTGACTCCTTTGGGAGTGGGGAGGGTGGGAGGATATAGAAACTCCTCTCTTGACAGCTCAGTCCTCTGAAAATAGTGGAGTCTAAATAGCAATCTGTTAAGGAGTTCTGTTTGGAAACAGATCCCTAAAACCTGGATTGGGGCATGCTAGGCATCTGTCTATGGGTCTGTGACCTCTGCAACACCAGAGAAACCTAAGCAGTGGATGTGTTTTTTGAAGCTCTAATCCAGTAGTTTCAACCTTTTTTCATTTGCGGAACCCATTTTGAATGGAGGTGTGGACCCTTTGGCAATCTTAAACATAGTCTGCAGATTCCTGGTTGAAAACCACTGTTCTGTGGTAATGACAACCTTTCGCAGGCCCCTTAGACATAGTCTTCGGAGCCCCAAGAGTCCATGTACCATAGGTTGAAAACCACTCTAATCCATTCATTTGGCTGTGGCTGTGATCCTCCCAAGATTCAGGATCATGTAACAACTGCCCTTAAATAGCACTCTGCCTGTTCAAAAGCTATATGGGTACTAGATCCTCTCAAACCTCCCTGTGAGGTAGATATGGTATTAGCTCCATTTTACAGAGTGGAAGCTAAGGTAGAAAGGTATACGAACTTGCCCCAAGCCACACAGCGGATCAGTGGGAGGTAATGTTTAACGTAGTTTGAAGACTTAAGTTGGTATACCTTTTTTACACTGAGGTGTCAGAAGCAGGTGAATGTTAGCATGAGGAGGAGTGGGAAGTGGGTTGTTTGGAAGTATACATTTTTACGGTCTTAGCATCTATAACTGCTTTAGGTGCAATCTCTTTTCTGGCTTCTCTGCTAGCCTCTGGGCCATTTGGAGGTCGTACATAAGTTCCATGTTGGTAAATCATTGGGAGTTTGTTACTATATGTATTTATACACTATACTATCATCATTATTTGATAGGAGGGTTGTGGGTTTTTGTTTTGACTTCAGTGGGTAGTTTGACTTCGATTAATAGTAGGATGTGGCCAAAGGAGCATGGAAATTACATCAACTTAAACTAAACTTCTGAATTCTTATCCTATCCTCCTTTCTATGCTAGATACAAGGTAGGTCACTTGCTGCCTGTTACTCTGGCAATGGTGGGGATGGGGTGGCAAGTACCTGTACTAGCTAAATCTCTCTTCTTTCCCTTATTTTTCTCTCTCTCTCCTCCCAGCTACCCAGAGATGTGAACCTTGAACCTTCAACCTTCTAATCCAGTAAAATGCCTCTACTAGTTGATGTCCAGGAGAGGTGCTTTAGCTGGTAATGTAGCAGGTTCAATGTATTCTGAGCCATTTCCTAGCTATGGATGGCACTATCATTCGGGACAAAGCAGGACATTGCTGTGGTCTACCCCAGCCTCAAGCTCTCCAAAACTACCCTTAGTTCAGACTGGTCTTTGAGCGATAGAGAAGTTCAATCCTAATGCCATAATTTTAAGGTCTGACAATGTGGGACCTATCAGGCTTGAATCAAGTGATGAACTTTCTGGGAAGCAGGGAAATCTTTCCCCACCTCCACCCCCTAGTGGAATAAAGCTCCTAGATCAAATTCTGCTCCTACTCACGCTGCATAAGCTTTGTAGTTGCTCAGGTACCTTCCATGTTTATTGCCAAGGTAGGTGTAAATCTGGAGCACATCGATTGAAGTTACTGGAGTTACTCATGATTTAACACTATTGAGATTCTGGTTTCTAGCTCTGTTGGATCACAAGATGTCTACCCTTAAATTTGTTACCAGTCAAAGACCGAATAATGCCTGTCCTGGCTTTCACCACCATGTAACTCTGAGGGGAAATACCACTTTTTTGGGGGAGGGGGTCATAGACTTATAGAATATCAGGGTTGGAAGAGACCTCAGGAGGTCATCTAATCCAACCGCCTGCTCAAAGCAGGACCAATCCCCAACTAAATCATCCCAGTCAGGGCTTTGTTGAGCCTGACCTTAAAAACCTCTAAGGAAGGAGATTATACCGCCTCCTTAGGTAACCCATTCCAGTGCTTCAGGAAAGAGGGAAAGAAAAGAGCATAATTTTATTTTTTTATTTTTAAAAGCAGAATATTTTATTTTTAAAGGCAACTATTTGAGCTATTTATCTCAGTGTGCCTATTTATCAGATGGCTGTGCAGTTTATTGTTGAGATATGAACCTTGTGTGTGTACACTTCCTATTTTAGTAACATGCTACATGATTTTTCTTGCATCACAAAATGATTTCATTCCTGCGCATCTCAATGCTTCACTTAATATACTCCACATTAACTGTGGAGTAGCTACTGCTGCCTCCATAATATATCTGAAATAATACAAATAATGTTACCGAGACAAAGCTACTTTAAAAGAACATTATTAAGGTTGCGAAGTAAAGCACTCAAAAGTTAGGAAATGCCACAATTATGGATACTTGTGCAACTGTAATTTCCCTGTCTTTTGCCTCCTTATTTTGCCCCCCTTATACATTATGATACAGTCTTATTACATGATTACGTATTTATTGTTTCCATAGAACCCCTGTCTCATTCAGTGCACAGGCTGGACAGTGCTCACTGAATGACCTGCTATTTTGTTTTCTCCTTTTTGTTCAACCTGTAGCCCTGTGCCTTATTTATTGCACTCAGTTCAAACCTTGCTCTGTAGACAGAATTATTAATTTCCTCAGATTTTCTATGGTTCCGATTACTAGCGTATGAGTCCTTCACAAACATTAATAAATGTATCTTCACAGATACCTGTTAGGTGAAGGGGTGGTATTATCCACATTTTACACAGGAACAACTGAGGCAAAGAGAATGAGGTAAAAACTATTCACTGTATTTGGTTGCCCAATTTGAGACACCTAGGACTTGATGTTTTCAGAGTACTTAGCATTATATGGGACTTTGTATTTTCAAAGTACAGCTCCCATTGACTTCAGTTGTAAGTGTTCAGTACTTCTGCAGATCAGACTCCAGGGTCACAAGATGGATTCAGAAAATTAGGAATTCACAATTAATGACCACTCTTGGAAAGTTTGGTTTAAAGGACTTGACTAGTATCACATGAGAATTCTGTGGCAGAGGTGTATATTATTATCCAATTTTTCAGGGCAGTTTTAATCATGAGACCATCCTTTCTTTTCCTGCAATCCCCTGGCTTATTCACTAATGCCTTCCAGTTTTCACAACAGATGAGGCAGATAGACAACAGCCTCATTCACTACAATACAACCTTAATTAATTCATCCCCAGAGCAGGTTCATCCTGTGCACTGAATAATGCAGAGGTCTTGTGGGGAAAAAAGTATGTGATCACTTAATAAGACTGTGTCATAACACACATGCACAAGGGGGCTGAATTAAGGTTGCACAGGCAACCTTAATCTGGCATTTTCCAATTTCTGTAGGCTTGACTGAGCCTTTGTGTGTAATTTCCTAGATTTTTTTTTTTAATTAAAAAAAAAAACCATAGTTAAAAAAACCCCTGAAATTCCTTGATGTTGCATCATATTGACACCCACATGGGTCATCAACAGAGTTAGAACCTTTAGATCCATTGCCCAGACCTCTGTCACTTGAGTTTATGGAATAATTGATGGCAATAGGTTGTCCTTGTACTGTTGACCAGCATTAGAGGGGGTGGAGGGTGGGGATGATACAAGGTTTTCCAGTGGGTTCGCGTATATTTGTTGACAGCAGAGGAATGGTGAGACTTGGGAATTATAAATTCCACTCCGGGTTCTGAAGGGATGTGTGGTCTAGTGGGCACAGACTCTTACCTGTTCTCTACAAGCATGACCGCTTCTTCTCCATTCCTTCCATATTGGCCTTGTCTCAGCTTCTTTGCTCCTGGCTCCTCATCTGATCTGTCTCCCCATTCCCCTTGGTTCCCAGTCCTAGTGTTTCTCCACAAACTTTTCATCCAGTCTCAGTCTCCCATGCCTCTCTCTGGCTCCTTGCTCCAGGCTTCCCCCATCCTTGACTTCTTGTCCCAGTCGCTTTGCCCAGCCAGTTTCAGTTCTTCCCCTTGACTCCAACATCATGTCAGATCTGTTTCCCATTGCCCCCGCACTGGTTCCTAACTCCAGTTACCTTGTCCAGCCAATCCCAGTTTCTTTTCTCTTCCCTCCTGCCCAACCTCTGCCATTCTCATTAGACTCTTGGTCCTAATTCACTCCTTTCCCTCCTGCTGGTCTGGCTTTTGTCTAACTCTGCTCTCAAATCATACAGCTTCCTCCTTCAGGGTGCCAACAGGCAAGTCACTGACAGCACAGGAGAGAGTGTCTTCTCTGGAGTGACTGGCCACGCCCTATCCTGACCCAGAGCAGCTATTACAGGGAAAGTCAGGCTTCACCCCATAACCCTAGGATGGAAGAAGCCTGCAGTCACTCTGTGCAGATGGCACATGTACAGTTTGGTTAGCACATGGAGCTGTCAGAAGTTTGAGCATGCTTAGTGAGGATCTGCTAAAATCTAAGAAGTCTCTACTGAGCATGTGTGAACTGAGGTGTGGTTTGTTTGTTTATTTTATTTTAAGGTCTATAATTTGGCCAAAATTGGGTACTGCAAAAGGCATGTTCCTGATGCAAAGGCTACCCCTACCAAATTTCAAGTCCTGCTCCAAAGCATAGGAGTGCTAGAGCTGTTCATAGAAAAGGTCCCCAGAATATTTTAAAATGGGAAAAACATTTCTTTCCCTTGCCTCATTATTAGAAATGGCTCTCCATTTTGGTTGAAGGTTTATTTTTATTTTATTTTTTTTAATCTGCCTCGCCGATAACCAGCATGTAAAATTTCAGCCCCAAAGCAACTGAATATAGGGTCTTAAAATGGGAAGTGTCAGGCAGCCTTAATAATAGGTGGCACTATCAGCCCTACTAGATGCCCACTCCTTTTTATTGTGGGATTTATTGCTCACTATGAATACAAAGAGTAGGGCCATCAAAAACTAAATCACGTTTTCATGCTTTCTACATTTCCTAAAAAAGAAATTCCAATAAATGTATATATATGCTATGTTAGATGTGGCCTGTTAGGGCAAATTTTAAATAGGGGTGAGGAATCGTCCCCCTGCCTCCCTCCTTTGAATCTTGTGAGAGAAGATTCATAATGCCTTATTTAAAAAAAAACTTTACATATATTTGTTACATACATCTCACACATGAATGCTATGTTTTTTGACAGAATGGAGGCATGACGTATGTCATATTATTGAAAACTTTATAGCCTTTTTAATATTTATCACTTCAGTGTAAATCAGTATTGGTCACTAGCAAATTATAACTTACTAGAAATATATTAAAAGGGAGAGAACCATTCTAAAGATTATATTCTCCTCCTTAGGGTGACCAGATGTCCCGATTTTATAGGGACAGTCCCGATTTTGGGGTCTTTTTCTTATATAGGCTCCTATTACCCCCTACCCCCAGTCCCTATTTTTCATACTTGCTGTCTGGTCACCCTACTCCTCCTGGACATGGTAGAGGAGACATTCAATAATATTGAGTCCTTTTGCACCTAACCTTTAAATTCTTCTGTAAAACAATAACCTGTGAAAAACAGGAATGGATAAGATTTCTAGCCTTGAGAGGACGCATTGTTAGGGAGTTTGAAACATTCCACTGCTAAGATTATCAGGGAGTTGTTATCCACTCCTTAGTCATTTGTTTCCTAGGAGACAAATGTAATCCAAGCATTTCTCCCCCCCATCCCCCTTGTCTTTTTTGATTGGAGACACTATTGACTTCTGACACTGGAGGAGTTGGTGGAGCAGCACACCAAATGTCATAAGATGGAAATTAATTACTAAATGATTGGTCATAATTCCACTGACTTGCTTTATGATGGAAAACTAGTCCTTCAGCTATACAGCCAGTTAAGAAGCTCTTCACTCTTTGATTGTCAAGAAGGATATTCTTAACCAAATGTTGCTTCATTTTTTTTTTAATACACACCCTATTTCTGCTGTGACTATGCTGTTACTAAAAAAACCAAAGACATACATTTAAAATGAGATACAGATGCTAAAAGTTTATTTGCTAAATTGTCTCTTACAGATCTTCCCTCCTTCACCTCCCCCGTTGGTGCAATTTCTTAATTGGAATTATTCCTCATCTACACAGATGTAAATGAGAGCATCAATGGACCCAATATATATAATGTACAAAACTTCTTTCTTATTGGTTATTTTATGAGAGACCTAATCCTATAGGATTCTCAACTCCCATTAACTTTGGAAGTTATGGATGCACAGTAAGTAACAGGAGGTACTTGGCAGCGTGTACCTTTTTAAAAAAAATCTCTGTGCTGTTAGGTTTAAAATCAGAATATGTATAAACAGTATTTGAAAGTTACTACTATTACTAATTTTTCCTCCCTAATGGACAAATATCATGAATATGGGATATTCTTTTCCTTAGATTTACTCCCTTAAAACACTTCCTTCTCCTTGGTGTTTATGGTGTTCAGATAAAACCGCACATGTTTCTCATAGCATAAATCCTCTTGCCCCCTTCCCATTCGCTGACGTCTTGAGGTGTCCAGAACTGTCTGCAGCTTTTGGGGCGTGACCAGTTTTGTACAGACAGGGACAATTGGCTTCCTGTTCTTCGGGGCAGACTGCATATGCAGGCCATTTTTTCTCTTTTTCACATGTATGTCAGTGACTACATTCTGAAGTGATTGGCTCTATAAATACCTAGTTATCTTTGCTATCAGCCTACCTTAGGTCTCTCTCTCTTGATATTTACTTCTTCTAAGGTATTGAATATTTGTGTTTTTTTCAGGTTGTATTTTTGTTGTACATTTCCAGGATTAATCTCATTTTACTGCTTGTCCCTGTTCTTAATGTGTTTAGGTCCCATTGTATTTCTGTCTCCTCTTTGTGAACCCAGTCTTTTTAAGAGGCCAAGCTCTCTCAACTGCCGCTTACTACTGCATGTCAGGGAATACTCACCACCTTATAGGGCCAGATCCTGTGTTTGCAACACCTTCCAGTTCAGTATAATTAGTTGGTTTACTGTTTGCTGTTAGATGCTCTGTATCTGATGAAAACACAGGCATCCAAGTTCTAATTTAACCACCTTGTAGAGGAGTCTGCTAGAAGCTACATACTAAAGCTCACAATAGGGTAATCAGCATTAACATTTTTTCATTGATATATTAAGTGTAATTACTCTCGTGATAAGAAACTCATATTTGCAATCCTTGGTGCATCTCTGCACAAACAAATTTTCAAGTAAACCTATCTCTGTTTTGAACTGATGTTTGACATCTGGTATAATGTTTGAAGACTGAACGCAAAATGTCAGTTACCAATTCGGATGCTGCTAAAAAGCACAGCTAATTTCACTGAACCCTGAATCTCAAGCTCACTGGGGTAGTCTAATGTATCACAGCATTTTTTGAATACTTCATATGCAATAATTTTCAGTACATAAGTGAAGTCTAGTCTCTTTTTGGTAGACCAAAAGCTGCGTCTGTGTATATAAACAAAAATAAATAATGGCATAGAGAATATAAATAGTGTAGGTAATTGTATAATAGGCACATAAATATACTAAAGTAATGTTAAAAGGATCTCTTGAAGCTTGATGGCCCTTAAATATAACTTTCAAAAAGTTGTTCCATCTTCTGGATACTAAGGATTACAGCAAGTTTTTCCCTATAAAAATGCTCTCTGCTTTGTTCGTTTTTCTTAAAGGACTATATTAACATCTTTCTCACTCTACCTAGTGGATAGAGGACAGGACTGGGACTCAGGAAAACTGGGTTCTGTTCCAGGCTCTGCCACCGGTCTGGTAGGTGACCTTGGACAAGTCACTGTCCCACTCTGTGCTATCCCTATTTGTAAAATGGGAATAATGGTACTGACCTTTGTAAAGCGCTGGAAGATGTATAACTGAAAAATGCTACATAAGAGCTGGGTATCATAATATAGCTATACTGACTTAAAATACTTTGAAATGATTTTGCTATATAGAATTGCTAACTGAATGAAATAAAAGGGCTTGTAAGTAGACGGACGCAAATTAGTCAGGCTTTTAGTTTTGGACTCTCAAGCAGCCATTGTGTTAAACTCTCTGAACATGGAAACATCAGGCCATTCCATTGCCACTGCTGGAATATTGTTGATACATGGGTACAACATGTACAATCTAAGACAGAAGTCTCCAAACTGTGGGGCGTGCCCCCCTAGAGGGGCACAGAGGAAAATTCTGGGAGGCGCAGCTGAGGACCCAGCCAGTCTCCATACAGGGTGGGGATGGAGTGCCACCCAGCTCTGCTCCTGGCCCTGGCCCCGGCTCCAGCTGCCAGCTCTGTGTCCGGGGCCCCGTTCCTGGCTCCATGGCTGGGGCCCTGGCCCCCAGCCTCAGCTCCACTCCTGGCCCTGGCCCCACCCACAGCTGTGGCCCCAGCCGCTGGCCCCTTACCCCTGTCCGCATTCCCCCTCCCGGAGCCATGGCCCGGCTCCTGGCCCCAGCTTGAGGGGGAGTAAAGAGGGGGGCGTGAGGTAAAAAGTTTGGGGACCACTGAGCTAAGATCATCCTGGAAAGCCTATCAAGCATAGGGTCACAAGGATTCTTCCTAACTTGGGGTAAAAGTGAGAAATACCCCTTATGTAGGATCAACAGAATGGTAGGCCCTGTTCAGACATAATCCAGGGAGCCTTACTTCACTTAAGACAACATATAGGCAAACAAATAGGATGTAAAACGCAACAAGATTGAGGCAGTATGCTTGAACACCCATACGTGTGTCTACAGCTGTATCTATTTTGCAAGCTTAAGGGATGGATCCCACAATGAGCTCCAGGAAAGCAGATGACTGATCTCAGATGGGAATCCATTGAAGTGAGTGGGGCTTTGTGAAGGCTCAAGAATCTACTCCAGGGGTCGGCAACCTTTCAGAAGTGGTGTGCCGAGTCTTCATTTATTCACTCTAATTTCAGGTTTCGCGTGCCAGTCATACATTTTAACATTTTTAGAAGGTCTCTTTCTATAAGTCTATAATATATAACTAAACTATTGTTGTATGTAAAGTAAATAAGGTTTTTAAAATGTTTAAGAAGCTTCATTTAAAATTAAATTAAAATGCAGAGCCCCCTGGACCAGTGGCCAGGACCCAGGCAGTGTGAGTGCCACTGAAAATCAGCTCGCGTGCCGCCTTCGGCATGCGTGCCATAGGTTGCCTACCCCTGATCTACTCAAACAGATCCAGATGCAGGAACAGGGTTGGGTGATTGTGAGTTTGGAGGAAGGTTTGTAAGAATCTTGTATATTATGTAAAGAATCTTGAAGTATCTTTGTAGGATAAGGCCACACTTTGAAAGTTACAGAGGGTCCTGTGGCACCTTTGAGACTAACAGAAGTATCGGGAGCATAAGCTTTCGTGGGTAAGAACCTCACTTCTTCAGATGCAAGACTTGAATCTGAAGAAGTGAGGTTCTTACCCACGAAAGCTTATGCTCCCAATACTTCTGTTAGTCTCAAAGGTGCCACAGGACTCTCTGTTGCTTTTTACAGATTCAGACTAACATGGCTACCCCTCTGATACTTTGAAAGTTGATGATGTTCCACAAACATGACAGAGTTTCCAAAAGCAAAAGTGTGGTGTGTCCCCCCCAGCTTTAGTTATGTACTAATTTCAGAGTGATGATTTTTTTTTAACTCCACTGCGTACACATCATAACATATAGTTTAATATACTGATGATCTTACTTTACTAAAGTAAAGGCTTGGAAGGATTAGTTTTTTGTCGCTAAATGTTAGTAAACATCAATTTCACTGTATACACACAAACCGACAAGAAAATATTTCCATCTGTGATCATCAAAATTTACAGATAGGCAAAGCAAGAAGCATTTTTCTTTAGAACTTATTAGAGTTTGATTTAAGGATATTTACTTCATATATTTTGACACGATGTTGACAACTTGTGTTTTACCCGTTATGGAGCTTTAACTTTTTGAATTTCAGCATCTACTGTCCTTATATAATTATTGTCTAGTCCCCCCAATGATGAAAATACAAATAAAAGCTTAAAACCAATAATTAGCACAGCTGTGAAAAATTAAATTGATTAAAATAGAAAAAATGGTTAAACAAACATTGATATTTGTTGAAATTATTAAAAAAACAAAAACAAAAAATTGAATTCTGCCAAAGCTAGATATAGTGCTGAGAAAGAGTAAGTGTCAAGAGGTTGTAGTGTAACTTGACTTTTTCCAGAAGGGGGTAAAACAGCTAATGTTTATCCAAAAATCTTACCAAAATGACTTCAGTATGGTAGGCTACTTGAAAGTCCGCAACCTCTGTAGCAATAAGTAAGTGGAATAGCTGTTTATTTTACAGACCTACCTATCTTGTTTTGAACACTTTTAGTGGAAAAAAATAGCATCCTATTCTGTGTCTGAACTGACATTTTTCTAAGTCCGTTAAGGACACGCTTTACATCTTTTTAAAGAGTTCAAACCGAACAATTCAGAATATCTGCACTCTGACCTCTGATTGTACTGATACAAGGATTGCTTTGATCTACAGAATAAATATTGAATTTTGGTGTAGGCTTCCCCATCACAGACTGACTGCTAGAGTTTTCAGTGTGTCCAGAAAGGTTAATTAAAGTTAACCAATCAAAATTCCTCAATAGTCTTAAATGACTTAAACTCTGATTATATTGGATTTTTTTTGTTTTCTTAGAAAAAAAGTGTATGGATTAATTTGCTTTTGTAGTAGAATTGCACGGATGTCATGTGGCTGAAGGATTAAGTCCTTTTATTTTTAAAACAGTTGCTAGGGTGTTTTAAACCCTTCCTTTTTATCCCTGTTTCCTGTTTTTTGTTTTTGTTTTTTGTTTTTACAACAGCAAAACAAAAAAATAACATTTTATTCACTTTTAAAGGGGAATCTATTTGTCTTCAAAGTTGACATGGAAAAATAAGAAATTGTAGTTCTTCTTCTAGTTTGGAGTAAGAGGGAAATTTCCAGATATTATTGAGCATTAGGAATGTAAACAGTGATAATAGTTTGGGGTTTTTTCCTTGAAAGCCTTATTTTAAATAAAATTGAAATATTTCATTATTGGAGTAATAATCTCTGGCAAACAAACGCTGTTCATTTCTGTCAAGAAGCAAAAAGAAATCCACTGTTTTCCCTGCGAAAGTATTGCTTGTACATGCGGCTATGCAACTAGATCATGTTTATCTTTTTTTTTTTACTCTTTCTCTTTGCAGAGTATTGGAAAAGGGTCCTTGTGGTGTATAGACCCAGAATATAGACAAAATCTCATTCAGGCTTTGAAAAAGACACCCTATCATCCATATTCACATGTGTTCAATACACCTCCCACATCTCCTCAGGCATATCAAAGGTAAGAAAACTAGAACACCTTTTGTAACGACTATTATTTCTATTGAGCTGTACTTCTTGGATAAGACAGTAAACATAACTAATCACAATAGTTATGACAATATGGTAGTGAACAAAATATTGAAGTATAATGGTCAAATCCTTTACTTAATCTACAGTATTCCTTACCCTCTTGATCTCTTGGATGATGGCAACATGTTGATCCTAGTAAATCCATAGACTGGAAGAAGTAGTGTTTCCATGGCTAATTTATAACATTTCTCAGCAAAAGCAAAATGTAAAATGAACACATGCAAAAGCAAATGGGAAGCTTTAAAATATCAGTTTGTCCTGTTTCAGTAGATAAAAATATCTGACTCTAGCAAGCAGGGTGCTAGTGAATTATTTTTCTCTTGAGCTTGATTGAGTAGTCTTTTAAGACTGTGTTGTCAATGCAACTGTCAAGTCTCCATGTAAACCCTACATCTGGTGATTTAAAACTCTTTTTGTTGTGGTTACTACGTGCTCTGTAGGTGAGTGCGTGTGCTTGCATTTATCTCAAAGCTGTGCAGTGGAGAACAATAGGGGCTTTCATTCTCACATAGTAATGAAATAGGTGTGTTTATCTGACCATTGCTTAGAAGTGAAGTGTTAGCTGCTAGGAGAGAGCATTTAAGATTGTGACCCACAAAGGAGAGAAGTAAATATCTGGTTCTCAATAGATCTGCTTCCTTTTAACTGCTAATATAGAATCTACATTTTAAAATGTTCTAGCAAATCTTGGTTTGATCAGAAATACCTTTTTGTCACTCGGACCTCGTGAAATGCATGTATTAAACCCCATAAAATCAACAGGAATTTTTGTCTGACTTTAGAAGAATGCCTGCTACTAGCCCTCTGGATTAATGAGTGATTTTGATGGTTTTTGTCTTTTCAGCATACTCTTTTAAAAATATGAGTCCAATATTTGTCCTGCAAGGAGGTGGCGATGCACAAAATGATTTCTTTCAAGTAACGTTAATGAAGTTCTTGTGCATCTCTGCTGAGCAGTGCATTCCATCACATGGCCAGACAATCAATCTTCACTCAGAGATTGGGAGGAACAGCTGGGCTTTCGCAGGAGACTGCTGTATGTTTGCCCTTGCTAGGCGATTAGCGTGATGGTAACCATAGTAACTAGAATGTCTCCATAGCAACGCATAGCTGAGACAGGTGCAGTTGCATCACAAGGCTGTTTGTTGCCTGGCAAAAGGACAGGCCATTAGTACTCAGATATACACTGTTGCCTTGGTAACATAACCCTGCATAGCAACTACAGTTGGCTTAAAACTTTTTTTTTTAAATAAATGACATTGTACCTGTTTTTGTCTGTTTTCATATAAATCAACAGAATCATGCTATATGAGCTGACAGCTTGAGGTCATGTAGCTTTAGGAGATCAAATATAATGTGGGATTTTCTAAAGCAGTGGAGTAAAAATGGTAAAACTGCAGTGGAGGACCCAGTGCTTGTTAGAGTAACTTAAGGTTAACATTGGAGCTGTAAGTATCTTTTCTGCATTCACATACCACCCTCACCGTGAAAGAGGTTTTTCACTTTTCCTATGTCCCCTTGACCTTTTATCAAAAGCATCCACCATCCTGTATACTCTCAGATAGTTAAATAATTTGGATGGTTACATTAGAATGGCAGTTAAATAAATATTCAAATAAGCTTTCTTTATAGACCCGAGAAGACTAATGACTTCATTAATGTATTTGTAAGTAGCAGAAACAGAGGGTAATCTATGCAGACGTGTTAAACATTTAAATAAGATTCTATGGAAAAGTAAAATTTTAATGCATAGAATTCTTCATCCAATGCAGTTGTAGAATCGGAGGGAGCTTGTTGAGTCATGTTAATCCCATTGGCAGAGAATGCTGTTTGCGATAGTTTGACAGGTTTTTCAGAAAGTGCTAATTATCAATTTGCAGAGCGCTACTCCAGAAAGGTTTTATTCTCCCCAATGCAGACTTTCTCAGAAATAAGACATTTGCAGTTTAAAGTTATTGTTTTTCTTGATTGAAAATCATTTTATGCACAAATATTTGAACTTCAGTATGACCCCCTCCTCAATATAACTGAAATCATAATATGTATATCTAGGTCTTATTAAAGTCAGTCTTCCCTTCAAATCTATGGGGCAGATCCCCAGGTGTATTGACAGCTTTATGCTGCTCCACTGGTATATGTTGGCTGCTGGAGCTGACTAAGAGCTTGTCTAGATTATGAAAATTTGCACCCGTTTGACTATGCTACTGTAGCTACACGAGTGCAATTTTCCCTCCTTTAGACAAGTCCTAACTTGTTCATAAAAGAATCTCCACAATCATAAAGGTAATCCTGCACTGGTGTACAGCTAATCCAAGGGTTGTATAGCACGCACCTTGCTTGCTGCCAGGGTAGCAGGTACAGGGGTGTGATTATTAGAAAGGGAATGTGGTTAGGATCCCTCTACACTATGCAAACCTGTACATGCTCTTCTGTCACTTGGTCTGAGGCAAGCCATTCTGACCTGTAACAAACAGCATGCTGCTAAATAAGCGTACAGATCAGCACCAGGATCAGGGCAAGAAAGTTGTGCTCCACACCTTTACTTTGTGCTTTTTTTTTTTTTTTTGGTGACAATACACAAGAATTTGGCCGTATATCTGCCGTGTGTGTGCGTGTGTGTGTGTGTGAGAGAGAGAGAAAACACTTTTAGAATTTACTTTGAGAGCATGATTTCTTCTGTTGATGTTAGTTTATATCTGGATCAACTTTCCAAGTTGATATGCTAAATGGGCATGGTGGGGGTGGTGGGTGAAGAAGAAGGATTATAATATTACCGTATGTTCACATCCAACATCTCAAAGGAAGACTTTCTTTCCTTTTGAAAACAATGAATTTAAAGCTTTTACAGTTCATGTGCTGTTGACCCTTTTACTACAGCATTAGGTTCTCCTGGTTTCATCTTATTAAGGCTGCATTATAAACAAATAATGTACTTCAATATGGTGTAAAAGCCTTTCAAAGAAAGAAGCGCTTCACCTCCCATTTCCCCCATTGAAATATCCAAACCTTCTCATTGTTCTTTTTAGCAGTGAAGTACTTCAATAGTTAAACTTCCTCAAGGCTTAAGAAGAACTTAATCTTTTTGTGGTCTCTTAAAATGTTTACCACATTTATTACCACTCTTGTATTGTGAATTTGTTATGACATTATGATTTAAGGACAATACAAGGCTGAACTAGGGCATCATTGTATGCTGAATTAGTTTAACCATATACTGGTAATCACATAATTCTAGTCAAAATAGGAGATTGTTAACTACATTAGCTGTGTATGTATATGAAGTTTGAATATTCATTGTACAGCTAAAACATTTAGATGTGCGGGGGGGGGGGGGAGGAGAAAATCTTGCATAAAGCTTTAGACTTGCGAGAAATCTTTTAAAAAGCTATCGATCGTCATCTGCAACATCACTTGACCAAAGTGGAACCTTGGAAAATTAGCAAAGGCCACATGTGGCCAAGCTCCATGGCAGCCTATAAACTTTGGGTGACTGCAGCCCACAATAAAGAGAAATTATGCTGCCTGAAATTAATAAAATACATCTGGAATGATTTAATTAACCTATATTAAAATGCCTTGTGGGGGGTGGATAAATAGAAGGAATTACAAGTTTTATAAGTGTCAGTTGGCAAGATCCCACAGAGGCAAATTGACCCACTGCCTGTCTCTTTTGGACGTTGCAAAGGAACAAATATATGACAGACCATTTGGTATCTCCATAAGAGGCTTGGAGACAAGTAGAGCAGGGAGATTCACTATCTATACTTGGGGTGGAGGGAATGCGTCATAACACATCTTCAGCCAGAAGCTTATTCAACACCACATAAATCTGTGAAATATTCTTCTAAAGAGAACTAGTCATTTTAAGAGCTGACTTTGTTTTGCAATAGAATGTCCTGTGTTAAAGTTGTGGTACATAATACTATCTAGTACAGGAGCTATAAAGTGAACCCAAACAGTTAGATGACTGGCTCAGTGTTAAAATAATATCATCCAGGATGAGAAAAATGGCCTAAGCCATGAAGTTTGAAGCCAAATTTCTATAAAGTTTTGGGCTTTTTGGATCCAGTGTTACGGTGGGCATCCATCAATATATGCAGATGACGTTAATGCAGGTAACAGCTATAATGTCTGTCCATCCCAGGGAAACCAGAGCCCACAGTGTTCTGAAATGGCACTGCTTCTTTCAAGACGGTAAGCCAAAAAAGTAGAATTTGATGATGCTAAACATTTCATTTGAATATGCTTACTTAGGTTAAAAAAAATACCCCCACAACCTTCTATTTAATTTTTTCTCATTTAAACTTTTGACTAAAATATCAAAGCATCTGAGATAAATTGGAAGGTCAAATTTGAAAAGTACATGTTCTAAAGAAAAGCTTCAAAGTATTAAATTACTAAATAAATTGTTTAATAACTTAAGTTTAATCAATTTGTAGGCACCTAGAGAATAGTAGGATTTTAAGGAATAGTCAGCATGGATTTGTCAAGAACAAATCATGTCAAAGCAATCTAATTTCCTTCTTTGACAGGGTTACTGGCTTAGTGGATAGCGGGGAAGCAGTAGGCCTGACATATCTTGATTTTTATTAAGGCTTTTGATGCAGTCCTACATGACATTTTCATAAGCAAACTAAGGAAATATGGTCTAGATGGAATTTCTGTAAAGCGGGTGCAAGACTGGTTGAAAAACTATATACTCAAAGAGTAGTTATCAATAGCTGGCTATCAAACTGGGAAGGCGAATCTAGTGGGATCCTTCAGGAGTCAGTCCTGGGTCTGGTGCTGTTTGCTGTTTTCATTAATGACTTGGATAAACGAGTGGAGAGTACGCTTATAAAATTTGTGGAGGACACCAAGCTAAAAGGGGTTTCAAGCACTTTGGTAGACAGGATTAGAATTAAAAATGATCTTGACAAATTGGAGAATTGGTCTCAAATCAACAAGATTAAATTCAGTAAAGACAAGTGCAAAGTGCTACACTTAGGAAGCAAAAATCAAGCGCACAACTCAGTCCAAAAAAGGCTAATGTTCTGAGATGTGTTTGCAGGAGTGTCATATGTAAGACACAGGAGGTAAATGCCCACTGTACTCCGCACTCGTGAGGCCTCAGCTGGGATACTGTATCCAGTTCAGGAAAGCAGTGAATAAATTGGAAAGAATCCAGAGGAGAGCAACAATGACCTATGAGGAAAGGTTTTTATAAAAAAAAAAGTGAGGAAAAATCCCTTGAAGGAGGGGACCTGATAAATCTTCACATATGTGCAGGGCTGTTATAAAGAGGGCAGTGATCAATTATTCTCCGTGTCCACTGAAGGCAGGACAAGAAGTAATGGTTTTCATCTGCAGTGAGGGAGATTTGGGTTAGATACTACGACAAACTTTCTAACTATAAGAGCATTTAAAATCTGGAATATAATTCCAATGGAGGTTGTAGAATCCCCATCACTGGAGGTTTTTAAGAACAGGTTGGATAAAGACCTGGCATAGATGGTCTGGGTTTATTTGGTCCTGCTTTAGCACAGGGGTCTGGACTTGATGACATCCCAGGGTCCCTTTCAGCCCTACATTTCTATGAGTCTATGATTCTCTCCTATGTGTTGGGGAGTTTACTTTAGTCTAAGGTTTAAAATCTGTTACCTTTTAATATATTTTAAGTTTTTGTGACAGTAGCAACCCTGAATATATTTTTATAGACACAAACTCTGTTAACAGTAGCTTCTGTAAGTATATGCTCTGATATTTCATCATCATCATCGTGTATGTTGCTACTTCTGTCTTCGTTCTCTGTAGTGAACTATAGGTGTAATTACTGCTTCTGTTAATGCTTTGAGTAAATCTGCGGTGGATTTTTTTTTTCTTGAGTGTGTTGTATCAGGTCAGCTCTCAGTTATTCTTGGAGTATTAACTAAATATGTTTTTCTAAAACTAATACATTCTTTATATAAAAAAGAATAAAGGTTAAGATTCTCTGTAAGATGAGGTTTATCCTTTTAGAAGAGATGGATATAGCACTATAAGGTTTATGTAGTCACAGAAAACAGAGTATAAGACTTGTGGGATAAGAAGTAACTTTAAAAAAAAATTCATTACAATCTGCCTAGTGACTCATACTAATTTGTATTTGCTAAATTGGTGGCAAATGTTGGTGCATCCTCTTCTAAGCTGCTGTGTGACTGGAGTGGGGAAAATTCTTCAATATACGGATAGACTGTGTTACTTCGAATAAGGCTTTTGCACTCCCACACTCTACCTGTACCATGACTGATGGATAGTCTTCATTTGTTTAAAGGGATTCTGATGTGAAAAATAATTATGTAAAATCGCTCCACCTTTCCTACAGAGCTGCTCTCTGCTGACTTTGTTGACTGGGGCTCCAATACCTGCTAAGACTTTTATACATATGCTTGACTTTAGGTGCTGAGTAGTCCCATTGACTTCAGTATATTTATCCCAAGTATATCCTTGAATGAAGTGTTTAATTCAACTGCACTAATCAGGGACCTGAGAAATTTAAAATTTTGCGTGGTAGTGTTTGTTTTTTGTTTTTTTGTTTTGAACAAAATTGTTTTCCTCCTATTGCTATTTACTTCTCTGAAAAATGTAACAAACAACTTTAGAATTTGTAATCTCTCCTCCAGTAGGTGTCTTTTAATATTGATGTTTCTGATTAAAATGGCTTGGCTCTGCAAATACTGCTATTTTAACAAATAATTTGCTTTGAGTGCAAGTATTTTACAAATTGCAAGTAATAATCCAAGTACAAAGGATCACTTTCACTGCAACTAACAATACGTTTGGAGCTCATTGTATTAAAAACACTCAGTGAGGGGTGTGCGGCCTGAAAGGAGTGCATTGTCTAATATCCATTTGGGGAGAGGTTGACTGTTATAAGCATATGATTAAGAGAAGCCAGGATTTTTTCTGATGCCATGTGTTGTGTTTAAAGTTTTTCCTCAGCAAATAATTATAATTTAGTGTCAATATTCTCCTATAGAAACATCCCTTCCTTTACTTAATGAACAAACTGACCACAGCATGCTAGTGTTCACTCGTAAAAGCAGGTACTATTTCATTTAATATACAACATATTGTGGGTTGCTGGGTGATCAAACAAAGTGGCAACTGGTCAGAGTGCTAAATATACAGATGCTTAATTTTCCAGTTTTTATAACAAAACTAAAGCTTGTTTTAACTTATAATGAGCATGTTAATATAGAAACGGTTACAGTTCCTGGATTTTAATAAAATAATTAGCTAGCAAGACCCACATCACTTGAGCCCCCGTGGTGAACAGCTAGTGCCCTGTTAGTGTATCTTTATATTGCTAGTTCATTTGAACTTAAAAATAATAAACTATATAAAGTCTCCACATTATACTCTAGGCAAATACATGCAACCTTGTGTTCCTATTGCTGTCAGTCTTATCTCTCTCCAATAGTATTGTACGCTTACCTATTGTCTTATTCTTGTTGAGATTGAAAGATTGCCCTTGTCCAAAGAGTTTACTACATCTTATGTATGTATAGTGCTTAGCACAATGGGCCCCTGGGACTGATTTGGGAATGTCAGGGCACTGCTATAATAATAGCTGAATGTTACAACTGTAGTAAGAAAAATAGAGCAATTGCTTATCCCTAGACTGTGAACATTGCATCATGGAAGAATAGCTTTGGATGTTGCCAAAACAATTGTAACAAACTCAGAAGGGTTACTCTATTACAGTCACTCTCAACTTTTCCAGACTACTGTACCCCTTTCAGGAGTCTTATTTGTCTTGCATAGCTCCAAGCTTCATCTCACTTAAAAACTACTTGCTTACAAAATCAGACATAAAAATATACATGTCACAGCACACTATTACTGACAAATTACTTACTTTCTCATTTTTATCATATAATTATAAAATAAATCAATTGGAATATAAATATTGTACTTACATTTCAGTGTATAGTATATAGAGCAGTATAAACAAATCATTGTCTGTATGAAATTTTAGTTTGTACTGACTTCGCTAGTGCTTTTTACGTAGCCTGTTATAAAACTAGGCAAATATCTCAATGAGTTGAAGTACCCCCTGGAAGATTTCTGTGTATCCCCAGATGAATGTGTACCTCTGGTTGAGAATCAGTGCTCTATTACACCTTATAGTTGCTTTCTCCTGCTCTGTGCTCTCATGCCTTGGAGAATGTAAGTTGTACTTGTTTGTTTTCAAATCAACTAAATGGGAAATTGGTGTAAGCCATGCACATTTACCACTAACACCTATTTTATGACTACAAGTGATGTTACTGCTGAATTTGACCCGGACACTTCCGTGGGAAATAAACCTGCTTACATCAGGTCTGTATTTGACCAACAGTATGTACAAGAGGTAAAATCTACATAGATCCAAAAGATCATTCAGCCAGTTAACTAACTTCTCTTTGCACTATGCTGGTTTTTTTTGTCACCCTTCCATTTATAGTCGTCTTATAACAAATACTTCGTTGTCATAGCAATACTTTTCCAAGCAGAAGATCCATCAAAATAGCTTTCCTTCAGATTTGTTAGTTGCAGCCATGGAGTTAAATTTCATTTGTTCTTAGTATAGCCTTAATCTTTAAGGCTTATTTGGAATAAATATAGCTCCGACTATTCTGAAAATCTTAAAAAGTGAGAAAACCATAGTTGTCTCTCCAGTAGTGTGTGAGGTTTGTTTTTTTGTAAAATTTAGATATTTTTGTAGTACAATATTCATCTTTATCTAAATGTTTGTATTTTAATATATGAAAGTTTTTAAAGAAAGGTACATCAAGTATTTCTAGGTAGAAAAAGTTTATAAAACATATAGACTCTTCTCCCTTTTACACATTACAAGGAGCCCTTTAGAAGCACTGGAAACTTCAAATATGTGAATAACCATTGGGTGCAATAAAAGATATCCTGCCTCCCTAGGATGACAATTCTATACATTGGTTCTGAAGATCTAATGGCCCTCTGTGTTCAGTGTTTGAATAAAGTAAGACCGTCACCTCAATACTCAAGAGAGTCTTTACATTGTAAGGTTTCAGAGTAGCAGCCGTGTTAGTCTGTATCCGCAAAAAGAAGAACAGGAGGACTTGTGGCACCTTAGAGACTAACAAATTTAGACAGGTTACACTTTAACCTGTCTGGTCATTCAGTGACAGACCTGCGGGTGGCTATATTACAACAGAAAAACTTCAAAAACAGACTCCAACGAGAAACTGCTGAGCTAGAATTGATATGCAAACTAGACACAATCAACTCCGGTTTGAATAAGGACTGGGAATGGTTGGGCCATTACAAACATTGAAATCTATCTCCCCTTGTAAGTATTCTCACACTTGTTATCTAACTGTCTGTCTGTGCTGGGCTAGCTTGATTATCACTTCAAAAGTTTTTTTCTCTTAATTAATTGGCCTCTCAGAGGTGGTAAGACAACTCCCACCTGTTTATGCTCTCTGTATGTGTGTATATATATCTCCTCAATATATGTTCCATTCTATATGCATCCGAAGAAGTGGGCTATAGTCCACGAAAGCTTATGCTCTAATAAATTTGTTAGTCTCTAAGGTGCCACAAGTCCTCCTGTTCTTCTTTTTACATTGTAACATTACAATGGGTCTGGCTACTGAACATTACATATAGATGATAGTCTGTCCATAATTAGGGTTGAAAACAGAATCCATTACAACAGTTGTTCTCAAATGTTTGTACTGGTGACCCCTTTCACATAGCAAGCCTCAGAGTCCGACCCCCCCTTATAAATTAAAATAACTTTTTTATATATTTAACACCATTATAAATGCTGGAGGCAAAGCAGGGTTTGGGTTGGAGGCTGACAGCTCACGACTCCCATGTAAAAACCTCATGACCCACTGAGGGGTCCCGACCCCCAGTTTGAGAACCCCTGCATTACAAGCTCTGTTTTTAGCCCTCTGTATGTTTTCGTCTAGCAGAATTTGGTTTGGCATGGAAGGTGCCAGGTGTATTCTTAAGACTAAGAAGAATCCATTTTGCAATAATACTTTCTCTAATTGCAGAGAGTGGGTTTTTGTTTGTTTGTTTTATCCTTATTTGGATTTTAGATGTCTGATGATTTTGTCTGAGTAGCTCAAGACTGGCTTTTTTCTAGCGAAATTTCCTTAGAAACTTGTGCTTAAGCTAAATTTGAAGAAAGTAGGTTATAATTAAATTATTACTGATTGTCTCTGTAAAAGTTTTTATAAAGTCATTCATCATAGTGGTATCTGAGTGTGTATCTTATCCAATCTTTAGGGTGAATACATTTTTTTTCCCCTATGGTGGCTGGAAGCTCTTTGTACAGCACCTAGTACAGTGGGGTCCTGGCCCATGAGTGGGGCTTCTAAACACTTTATAGATATACAGATAATACTAATAGATGCATCATAGAACATTAAGATGGCCCTTCTACATTTCACAATTACGGCTGGTTGGAAAAACTGTGACAGAATCACTTTCCATTGAAATAAAAAAAGTGTTGCAAAATTGTGTTGATTTTGCCAGAATTTTGTTTTGAAGAAAAACGGTGGCGGGAGGAAGATTGTCCACATGGCCTGATAAGTGCTTTATAAAAGTCTGATGATATTTTTTGAATAAAATTAAAGGTGGACGATTCAAAACTGAACTTTTCTGTGCCATGTGTGTCCTAAGACAGTGGAATTTGCTGCCACTGGGAATTATTGAGGCCAAGAAATTAGCAAGATTGAAAAAGGCATTTTGTCTTGGTATGGATAAACTATATAATATCCAGAATTGTAATAGTTAATACTGACACATTTTGGAAGGGATACTAAACCTCATACTTCGGGATTGAGACAAGATCGCTAAATATTAGAGATTAGGATGTGACCTAAAATGGGGGCAGATTAGCCCAGCAGGTTTTTTTTGCAGCCACGACAGCTCTCTGCGTAGTGATTCTGGCGGGGAGGGGGAAAAGCAGCAGCCCCTCCCCTCCCTGTTGCTCCTGGATGCACTGCCTTGGTGTTTGCTGGTGCTGCCAGCCGGGGTTGGCACCCTGCCCCGCCTCTGGAGACACATGGGGCACAACACCAGAGGAATGCAGGTGGCTGGTGGGTTCCCAATCCACCTTCCTGGGGGTGATGGAGCCTGGGCTTGGGTTTCAGTGGTGGGTCGTTGGGCTCCAGTTGTGGGGCTTTAAGCTTCAGCCTTAGGGTGGGGCTCCCCACCCACCCCTTCATTGCCCCGGCCCCACTGCCTTCCCCCACCCCAGTGCTCCAACCTCCCTTCTGCAGCCTCACACCCTAGGGGGAGGGATAGTTCAGTGGTTTGAGCATTGGTCTGCTAAACCCAGGGTTATGAGTTCAATCCTTGAGGGATCGTGGGCAAAAGATCAGTACTTGGTCCTGCTAGTGAAGGCAGGGGGCTGGACTCAATGGCCTTTCGGGGTCCCTTCCAGTTCTATGAAATATTTAAATATTTTTTTAAAAAAAGGCCCTTCTTGCCTCTTGACCACAGCACCACCCCCGACCACCGGACTGTGGGCAGTAGCCCCCTGTAAGGCCAGCCCTCTGGTTAAATCCCGCCAAATATAGAAGTTAAACTATGCTGTTTAAGTCTAGTAAAGAATAGAGATAAGTGTGCATTATTTTTAATTGAGTCTACAAAACAAAAAACAAACAAAAATACTTATATAAATTGCAATGATTTGGATGTGTATATTTATTTGTTTTTCCTAAAGTTAATTAAGTATTTTAGGAAAAAGTGTCAGAGCAGCCACCAGCAAGAGTTTGTGTCTGCACTCTGAGGTCACCAAAAAATTTTTTGTGAGAACCCCTGGATTAGCCCATGTCTAACAATGGTGAGGTTTTTATGCCTTCCTCTGAACCACCTGGTGCCAGCCACTGAGAGACAGGATACTGGAATATATGGACTGGTCTGATCCAGTCTGGATATTCTTATGTTCCTATACTCCTTTGTTCTCTGTTACCGGTGTTCCCTTTTATTGGCTTTCCATGAACATTCTGCTGAGGAAACATTTGTTCCCGAGAACATTTTACAAGAATACTTGTGCAATATGTCTTCACCTGAATGTGTGTGCCAGATATGTTCATGGGGCCATTTAAAAAGCTGCCTTTTGTGAGTAGAGAGCAAAAATTGTACTGTGTGGTGAAAGTGACTTATGTACAGTGCAAAACAGCAAATATTTGAAGCTGTAGTCATGGTGAATAGTTTACAAGAAACCCATAGGCTGAAGTATGTTTGCATAACCCATTTGATTAGCAAACAAATTAGTAAAACTCACTTTGTTCGCGGATAATCTGTGAACAGAGAAAGAGGCTAAATTCGAATAAGCCTTTTGTAGTGAATAATTCTTCTGGCTTTGCTCCTAATAGTGAGATCTGTTAGACTATGAATATATTTTTTTCGTAGGGGAAGTGAAGGAAACCCTATTGCTCCAGAAATTTTAAATTAAACTGGAGAAAGTAGTGTAACTGCCTAGTCTACTCAAGCAGAGGTATGGAGGAAATTGCCTAAGAGGTTTTTTCTTTTTCTCTTCTGGTTCAGCCATTATCCATTCCATTTTTTAAAATCACTAAAACCTCCTTTTTACACTTAAATGTACTCCTGAATTACGTATCTTAACTAGTTAGGACTAGCCTTAACATTTTCAATGTGTCACAGGCCATGCCTCTCTCTAATAAAAATTTAAATACATCTTGCTAGGCTTGCTGCAATGTGATGGTAATTTTCAGTTGGTTTGGTTTTTGTGTCCGTCTCCCCCAGCATGTAAGACATCATTTGTTTGGGAACCTTTAAGATTGCTATGAAGAGTTTATTCATAAAAGGGGACAATTGTCCTGAATTACACTTTTGCACTCTGACAAAGCAACTGGGTAGCCAACATTTTATTGGTTAGTTTAGCATTTGGGATTAAATCCACAAGATACCACTTTACTGGCTAAAGCTACAAACAAATCTGATCACTACCTCCAGTTGTTATGCATATTAAACTCATTTAATTTATTGGTGGGTTCTGGATGTAATATGTAATATGATTGTCCCTATGAAAGTAAGTTTAGTTTTTGTTGACATACACCCTTCACTTTGAGTTAGAGTTGGAGCTCTTTCTAGAAGACAGGCTGTCTTTCAAACAGAAGTTATTGGCCTGTTGCAGAAATTTAGGTGAGTTTCAGTGGCCTGTGTAATGGTCTCTCTTGTCCCTTAAAATAAAACTGTTACTCTATATGCCTAAATTGTTGGGGGCGGTGAGGGGCAGGGAATCTAACCTGGAAGTGGCCGCCCAGGGAACTAGCGAAAACTGATTGTTCAGTACAGACAAAGTTGCTAAAACGTATGGTGATATTTTAAACTGTCCATTAGGCCAAGGAGTTACTGGCTGGAGTTAGTCCTGGATGAAAGCTTTTGTTAAGAGTAAATGACAGTATTTCTAGTGTTAGTTTTCTTTTAGTTGTAGTAGTGAATTTGGATTTAATCTGGATTAGCAAGTAGAACAAAAATGTGAACAACAAAAATTGCCTTTATTTATATATCTCTTTCCTGAAAGTGTGTATTTTTTTTGGTGTTCCCCCCTACCAGCTGCCTAATCACAAGCAAAATTCATAGCAGTTCACTAAATCTAGTATTTTAAGTCTCTCTTAATTGATACTTAGTCTATATGAAAGTGCCCCTTTGGTTAGTTGCTTTGCATATGAAAGATAAGCAAAACCAGTTTTCTCGGGAGATGACAAAATAAATAAAACAAGTAATTAAAGTTAGATCATTGTCTAAACTTAAGGGAATTAACAACAAACAAAACTGCAGGAGCAGGGAGTTTTTGTTTTTCAGATTTTGCTTGTAAGTATAATGTTGAAGTGTTTCTATAAAATGCTGTTTTTACATAATTCTATGATATTTAAAATGGCACAGTCAAATGGCTTATTAGAGCAATGTGGACCTTTTGTTACAGCACACATGCTGCTGTTGGCTTCAAACACTGAAAATAATGCACAATTTCCAGCACTGGTCCTTCTCCATTTCCTCAAAGATGCTGCCATCGGTGCCCCATATTGAAATGGGATCCACATCATAGTTTGTAGATCTCACTAAAGATGTAGGATCAGATTTTCAAGGGTTTGGTTCCCATTTAGTGACACCTGATGGGAACTGTTGGGCCCTGAAAATCTTCCCCTAGAAGGTGCTGGGTTTGAGCTCTTTTTAAACTGATTCAATCTGTTCCACAAAACGGGTTGTTTTTATTCTCATTGATTAGCCAGAGGGTATAATTTTCAAAAGTTCCTAGGTGACTTAGTAATGAAAGTCAATAAGATTTATGTTCCTAAATCACATAGAGACACTTTAAAATTTTTATCCAGAGCCTAAATATGGAGGTAGAGAGAAAGGAATTAGAGTCTCTGTGTTAGGGCTGGTCTACACTGGGGGGCGGGTCGATGTAAGATACGCAACTTCAGCTACAGGAATAGCGTAGCTGATGTCGACGTATCTTATTTCGACTTACCTCGGGTCCTCACGACGCGGGATCGGCGGCCGCAGCTCCCCCGTCGACTCCGCTACCGCCGCTCGTCCTGGTGGAGTTCCGGAGTCGATGGGAGCACGTTCGGGTATCGATATATCGCGTCTAGACGAGACGCGATATATTGAGCCCCGATAGATCGATTACTACCCACCAATTTGGTGGGTAGTCTGGACGTATCCTTAGCTAAACATGGTACTCCACATAAGGGACTCCAGCAGGAAAAGCAGAGGTTGGAGTATTCACTTGTACACTAGACTGGAAAGGGTTAATGAGGCTGAGAAGGGACCAGTTAACCAGGTAGGCCACACCTGAGGGGAATTAGGTGGCCTAAGCAACCCCTGATTGGTGGTGGAGCCCAGTGGAAAAGGCACAGGCAGGGCTGATATAAAGCCAGGCAGTTAGCAGCAGAGAAGGGCTGCATTGAGAAAGTCTGGGTATCAGAGAGGGAAAGGCGGAAACCCAGGGGGAGAGTAGAAACCCCAGGGATCCAAGCCCTGAAGGAAAGGTTTACCCAGAAGGGTAGTGGAGTGGAAGCCTGAGAGAGGCGGATTAGGAAAAGGTTCCGGGAAATGACAACCAGGTGGGACACTGTAGACCTTGTCCGTTGATTAGAGGGTCCCTGAGCTGGAACTCAAAGTAGAGAGTGGGCCTGGGTCCCCTACCAGCCACTAGGGAAATGACACTGTCAGGGCAGTGGATTTGGAGACTGCCTAGGATGGTTTGTCCTGTGAGACTTTGATACCCTCAGGAGGAGATAACATACAGTGACCTGGCTGGAGGGCCAAGCCATGAAAAGAGAGCAGCCAAGCCATGAAGAGAGAACACCCCATGTCCCAGAGAGGGAGAACGGGGCACCGGGGATGCAAACAAGCAACAGAATGGGGCGTCAGACCTGGAAGGAGCTAATCCCTGGAGCAGCTGGGAGGAAGCCCCCAGTGGTGAAAGTATCCAGTGACCATTGGTGATCAGAATCTACATAGGGACCATCGACAGAAAGCCACATCTTCTTACTTAATTCTGTCAGGGTAAGGGCAGCTGTTACAACAGACTGTACTACACTCTGATATCTTTCAGCTCCAGACTGAATTACAGTAGCACTTAAACAGCTGGACTCACTAAGGCATTTTAGGTCCAGCTGCTGTAGAATCTGATCAACCTGTTCACATGTCTTCTTGGAGAAGAGGGGAGTGGGGAAACTGCTGGATTTTGTCCCCCTACTCTTCCAACTGCAAGACAAGAGCTGGATAAACTTGAGGGTACAAACTGGTTGATGGTGCCCTTCTATAAACACAGGTGCTTTTTTTGACAGGCATGTATTGTTGGCCATTCTTTATCACCATTGTGGCTTTGGTGTAAAAAATTTGGTATATAAACCTTAATCCTGTTTGTTTAATGGTTAGTTTAACTGAGTATGAAAGAGGTAAGCAGTCTACTAATTCTTAGCTTGATGTGCTGGTTCCTGGGAGACTTAGAGAAAAAGTTCTGACCCATGTTCAGCAGGAGCTACCAAGCACATAGCTGAATTGGTGCTAAACCACAAGTGAAGAAAGGGCTCCTGCAGTTTTACCACTGTGTCTTCAGACTCAGCTAACTGACTTCCAGGGTATGGAACTAAAAACCTGTCTGCACAAGAACGTACACCATTGCCATTACTAGCACATTTGTGCCATTGTGGACAGCTGCTGTAATATGTGTACTGTCTTTTTTTAAGTGTCAACTCAAACACAGTGGCTTTTTCTCCAATCTATTCCTAGACTGGAGAATGAGGCTAGAGAGAAGAAATTCCTCTCGTGGAATTTCCCAGTTTTCCTTTGAGGGGAAGGGGGCAGGGGCGGTTAAGTATGGGGGAGTAGGGCGTACCTGCACAAAAGCATTGGTATTGCCTTTTTAAAGCAGCTGCTCCCCAGGTCTTGTGCCTCTGCAGTGGCTCCTGGTGGTTCACTATCAGTGAAGCTCCTGCAGGAGCTGTAGTTTCAGGGGCTTCTCCTTACTGCCTGAAGCTCTCCGTGTTAGGGTTCCATACGATGGAAGGAGAAAGTAAGGGGTGAGGGGGTTGTTGGTTTTTTTTTTTTTTAAATGTTTGCAATTTCGGCCTCAGCCTACCTGCCTAGAGATGTACAGGGATTCTGGAGATGTAATGCAAGAGTTGCACTTGAACCTTGTGGAGCTCCTTTTGTGGGTATCAACACATTTCAGAGATGATCTTAACTCCACCCCATCCACCAGATTCTTGTTTTGTCCTTGAATTCTGAGATTGAAGGAAACACTAGAGCCCTATATTTCAAAGTTAAAATTATGCTTAGACTCTTAATGTGCCAGTCTGCAGCCCTTAGTCTGCCAGAACTCCCATGAAAGTCAGTCAGTTGTGCTGACTAGAGGTCTGCTCAGGCCAAATTTTTAGGCCAAACCCAAACCCAAGCTCAAGAGGGTTGAGTCATTTTATGACCTGATCTTCTCCCCCCTCCCCCGAACCAGAGTCATTGCCACCTCCTACCCATGCACCAACTCTCCTCCTCCTGCCTGTGGGATCAGTGTGGCGATGGCTGCATGCACTGGCAGCTGCATGCCCTGCTCCTGCCGCCCGCCACCTCTTGTTGTGCCATGTGCACTGTCAGGGCCAGCTCCAGGGTTTTGGCCGCCCCAAGCAGCCAAAAAACAAAAACAAACAAACAAAAAAAAAGGCGGCGATAATTCGGCAGGAGGTCCTTTGCTCCCAGCGGGAGTGAGGGACAGTCCGCCGAATACCTGGACGTGCCGCCCCTCTCCAGAGCGGCCGCCCCAAGCACCTGCTTGCCAGGCTGGTGCCTGGAGCCGGCCCTGTGCACTGTGGAACGAGAGGCGCTGTGCCTCCGGGTCAGTCGGCGCACTCACTCAGTCAGCAGCAGGAGTGCTGCTGTAGTGCTGACCCTGCAGGTGGGAGGAGGAGAGCCAGCCCAAGCCTGAGAGGATCCGTTTGTTTTCTTACCCGACCTGACCCGATTTGTATTCAGGTTCTGTTGGTCAGTTAGCAGGGCTCTGGTTCTGACTTAGAGCTGGGATCAAGACCTAGATTGGCTGTGAATGGCCAAGATGGCCTTTGTAGATGGGAGTTTTCCAATGCAGAAAAGCTATTTCTGTTCTGTTGCTGGCTGGGTAATGGTCACCTCTGATATGGCTTCAGTGACAGAAGTAATTTGTTCCTTCTTGGCACCTACCTGAAAATACAGTCATTAGCTAAAGGCTAGAAAGCAGTTTTTTAAAAGCTCTTTTTTTATATTCACCAGGAATTGAACTCTAAATATTTAATAAATTAAGACTCTTCCCCATATTGCTTAGATTCTGTCACACCAATAATTCCTTTAAACTGTCTTGTGTCTACTACTCTCAAAGGTTTCTAGGACAGTTTATGTTGCTTTCCATTCTCTTAATTACCAAGTCAAACTTTAGAACAATCTGTGTGTGTGTTTTCATTAGTCTCCTTCAGCCATTCTAAGAATATGTGCACAGAGGCTTGGCAAAATGCACAGGCATGCAGTGCCCCTCACCCGACTCAGCACTGCGTGTGCTGCGCATGCAGATCACTGGCTAAATTTTTTTGAACCCCTGTATCAACAGTTAAGTGATTCTTTAGCTCTACAAAATCTTGCTGCTCAAGCTGTGAGATTTAAAGACAAAATGCTTCCTGCTAATTATTAACAGTTACTCTGTAAGAACAGATTCATTATAGGGGCACTGAACTCTGGCACGCTGCCCTTTTCAGCACCTGAACAATGCGAAGGGGGGGGGGGGGGAAATAGCAAGAGAAACTGGAGTGCTGGCACCAATTAGTCCTGAGATTACTAAAAGAGGATTGCAATTTCAAGGCCAAAAAAGAGTAGGGAGTGGGTAAAAGGATTTGAAATGAGATTATAGGACCTAAAAGCGCCTTTCTTTTGTTAGGGAAATAATTCAACAGTTTTGCTCAAGCCTGTGAGACAATCCAGTTTAGGGACTGAAGCGGGAGATCGATGTCCTGTTGCTTTTGAGATCCTTAAAAGAAAAAAAAAAAGGAAACCCCCCCCCCCCAAAACCTAAGTTGATCCCCGGTTGCATTTGTAATGCTTCCTACACAAAGTGCTTCCAACAAACAGAAACATGGAGGAACACTCTGCCCATCAAAGGGGGTGCTGTTTTTAAAGGAAGCTTTACTTAGATTTCTTAAGAGAAGCCAAGATTGTACTTCATGAAGGAAAATGTATTAAACTTTCTCACTTTCTTGGGAAGAACTATTTTAATGGTGGTTACTAGATGTATGTCTACACCATAGGTGCCAACTCCATGGGTGCTATGGTAAAAAATAGTGGGTGTTCAGCACCCACTGGCAGCCCCGCAGATCAGCTCGTCCCCCGCACCTCCAGCGCCTGCCGCGATCAGCTCTTTAGCGGTGTGCAGGAGGTGCTGTGGGGGCAGGGGAGGAGCTGGGGCTGGAAGAGGTGGGGCAGGGGGTGAGCAGGAAGGTGTCAATAGGGTTTTAATGGAAACAGTGAGAACTTGTACAGGTCAAGAAGTATTAAGCTCTTGTTCTTGTGCAGTATGTGGGAGAAGCCAACTTTGTTTAATAAAAATTTAGCTGTAAAGAGCCCCCTACTGAGGTGTTAAAGGTGCTACACAATGACTATAAACATTCTAAAGCACAATGAATAATAAAAAACAAAAGGATTCAACACAGGAGGGGGAAGTGTGTGTGTGTGGGGGGGGGGAGAAGAAACTGTAACAAATATAGGCAGTCTGGGGTAATAAAAAAAATCTCTTAGTAATGGGGTGGAGATGGGGCAGGGAGATGTTTGAAAGGCGGAAAGGATGAACTGAGGTGGTATTTCAAGGGCAGTTCTTTCCATCTGCCAAAACCTGTTGTGGCTAGGGAATAATTTCCATACTATAAAACTTGGGCACAGCTAAGGCACAATTTCTACTGACTTGTATTACAGTGGTGGAATCTCAAAAAGTGTCCGACTGCATGTAGTGGTTGGAGTGAGGCTTGGAGAAGGTCCCTAATACAGCTAGGTGGCTGCCTGAATTGTTCAGAGTTCCCAATGCTAATACTCACTACCTTCTCATTCAACACTTGAAAGAATGCACTGATTTTGGAAACTCCAGTAGTGTCCCAAATATGGTACTGTGAAAAAGAGAGAGAGCCTACCTCTTAACTCTCATTATATTTTACTTTTAAACGGCATATGGCAAAGGGCAGTTTGTTTCCAATTTTTTCCAATACATATGAAGTATTGTTTGTAGTAAATCAGTGGTCCCCAAACTTTTTATATTGTGCCCCCCCCGCCCGTAATATAATCTGTCCACTTTCCCACCCCCTGGGAGCGGGAGCCGCAGCTAGTGCCTCGGCTGGAGGTAGGGTTGGGGCTGGAGTAGAGCTGCAGACAGAGTGGGGCGCTTCCTCCCGATGGGTGCTGGCTCAGGCCCCGCTGCGCCCTCTGAACGTTCCTACATGCCCCCTAAGGGTGTGCACCCCACAGTTTGGGGACCACTGTAATAAATGAATACACAATAAATTGCCTCTTTAATGGTAAAAAGATGAAATCCCATTAATTTTATGACTGGTTAGTATTGTTTCAGTAAGATAGCTGATGTTTGAAATGCAAAGTTTCTTGCTATCTGTGATCTGATGTTATGTAGGGTTGGGGCACAAGTTCTGATGTATGTGTGGGTTTGGTTTTTTTTTTTCACAGTATTGAGCAAATAGTTAATCATTCTCTGTAATCTAAATAATTGACTTTAAAGAATAGATTTCTCCAGGGCTTTATTACGGAGAGTACATTTCTTTCCATTTGCTACTGATCGGTCCTTTATAGTGATGGAAACACTGCAGAAGACAAACAGATTATAGGCTGCCAAAGAAAATAATCATACACAACCAAAGCCAATCCATTCTAGAGGCCAACCACCAAGTAGATGGTCGGATATCTTACACAGAAAGTCAACCAGGCCGGGCTTAAGGGAGGAGCAAGCCATAAACAGGGATGAATGGTGATGCTCTGAGATGAAAAGAAGAAAAAAGTACTACTCAGAAGTTTTTACCATTACAAGTTGTTGGATAAAAAGTGAGTTTCAGAGAGGGATTAGTCAATAACTAGTGGAAGGTATGTACATCAGAAGTAACCACCATTGACAACAACAACAGATCACTTCAGTCAACAAAATGGGCTCCACCTCTGAGATGGAGCACAGCATCTGTGAGAGTGGGCGTTCCCTTCAACACTCCCATCTCCAGTGCCGCCAGAGTAACAGATGCTTCCCTTCTGGTTTGAGGTGCTCACCTGAACAAAACACCTGGACCCCACAGGAGGCCAGACTACACATCAGTATACTAGAACTGAGAGCAGTCCACCTGGCTTGCAGAGCCTTTCTCTCACTTATACATTCACTTCATATCCAAGTGATGTCAGACAACATCACCAATGTCTTTTACATAAACAAACAGGGCTGAGCAAGATCTCTTCCCCTTTGCTGGGAAGCAGTCAGACTTTGAAACTGGTGCATCAGAAACCACATCATTCTCCAAGCCACATACCTCAGTGGGATCTCTTTGCCTCTCAAATGAACAGAACTCTTTCCCTTGTATTGCTCCAGAGGAGCCCTGGGCCATGGCTCAGAGGGTGGTGCTGTCCTGTTGTCATGGACGGATGATCTCAGGTATGCCTTTCCTTCTATTTCTTTGCTACCACAGCTCCTGAGATAGATCCATCACAACAGGGCCATCATTCTCCTACCACCCAAATGGCCCAGCCTGTTTTGTTTCCCAGAGGTCATGAAAATGTCAGCCCATCTCTGATCAGGATCTGTCCCTGCCTGGACTTCCTAACTCATCAGGGAGGCAGAATCAGACACCCCGATCTAGACTTGCTCCATCTCAAGCCTGGTGTGTGGATGGGCATCAGAAATAGAATGCTCCTGTTTGGCACCTGTTCAGCCTATCCTTCGCCAAAGTAGGAAAGATTCAACTAGGACTAGCTCCCTAGCTAAATGGAGATATTTCTCCTCCAGAGTGCAGCATAATCAACCTTTCCCAGTCACTGCTGATATCCCACTTTTAGTTGCTGTCACTTGACGACCATTCAATCCTTTGGACCTAAACCAATAATTTTATAGAGCCATACATTATTTGTATTCCTGTAGTGTCTAAAGGCCCCAACTATGATTGGAGTGGCTTTGTGCAAGGTTCTGTACAAACACATAGCATGAGGCAGTTCCTGTCCTGAAAAATCAGTCCCAAGCATAGGTGCTGACTCCGTGGGTGCTCCGTGGCTGGAGCACCTACAGGGAAAAATTGGTGGGTGCTTAGCACCCACCAGCAGCTCCCCACCCCAGCCCCCAATCCCAGTCCGCCTCTGCTCTGCCTCCGTCTCCTCCCCTGTGCACACCGCATGGCCCCTTTTTCCCCCTGGCTCCCAGCACTTGCGCCACGAAACAGATGATTTGCATGGCAAGCGCTGGGAGGGAGTAGGGAGAAAGGGGATCACGCTGTGCTTGGGGAAGAGGCGGGGCGGGGATTTGGGGAAGGGGTCCAATAGGGGCAGGGAGGGGGCGGAGTTGGGGCAGGGACTTTGGGGAAGGGGTTGGAATGGGGGCGGGGAAAGGGTGGGGCCGGGGCGGTGGGGGCAGGGAAAGTTGGCGCCTATGGTCCCAAAGTGTTTCAAATACGGTGCAATCAATGAGGCATCAACATTAGCATAGACTCCTGCAAAATTTGCCCTTAATCTCTCTGTGCCTTAGTTCTGCATCTGTAAAACTGTATCTTGTAGGGGGGGTTGAAAAGATAAATTAATGATGTTTGAGACTCAGGTAGTATGTTGAAGAGCACTGTAGAAAAGCCCCTGAGGCAATAATTCCATATTCAGTGCAAGATTCAGATGGTGTTCAATGAATGAAGCCTGGTGCCGCTTCACTGAATAGCGAGGAGAAAAAGAAGTATTTATTGAACATGTCCTTCATTCTTTGAGCACTGTCCATCCTGTGCACTGAATGGTATTAAATAGTATTTGATCATGTAATTAAAGACTCTTTTATAATGCATACACACAAGAGGGCAGAGTTACAGTTACACATGGCAACCTTAAATTGGAATTTTTTAACTTTCAAGTGCTTGACTTTGCAACTTTAAATTTCTTTCTAATGTAGTTTTCTTGCATGTAATTTAAACAACTTGGTATTTGGCCCAGTAACTTCAGATCCTGAATAAGGGAGGTCCACTGAATGCAGATTTGTATAGCCTGTAGACACGTTAAGTTTCCAAGTGCAAAGATACTGTGCACGTGGACCAAGAATAGAAACAGTGAGCTCCATGCCATGTATAATGTGATTTGCATTATTATTTGGTACTGCATTAGTAATTAAATTGGTGAGGTGTCAGCCACACCACAGCAAAAGAATTGGGAGAATTTCCGTGGATGGAATGGAGCGTTGTCTGTGCTCCTGTAGCCTTTTTTAAAAAAGATTTGTTTACTGGGAACGTATGTGCTGTTATCTTCACTCCTGCTAAAGTACAGCTACTTTAATCTTGTATCTTCCACGCTAACAGAAACTTTTTTGCTCTTGTTCAGGGGTAACATGCTACATCTATAAGATCTGACATATGGTTACACTCTAGGTCTTGTATCAGATCCACTTTAGTTAAAAGTAATGTTTCTTTAGATGATACTGTGAGGCTTAATGCCGACAATTTTTCTAGCTTTGTTTGAAGGAAAATAGACCAGTCACCCTTATAATATAAATTACTGGTCACCATGGTGATGCACAATATCATTGTAACATGATGCAAAACATGTGTCTTTGAAATAGAAACAGAAGCTTTTCTACCAATGAGCTGCATGAAAGGCCTGTAGAAAATGGACTTTGGCTGTTTCAAAGTTTATCCAAACTTGATTTTGGCACAGTAGCTTGTTTCACCAGGGGTAATATTTTATTATGCTTAAATGATAGATATGCTATTGTTGTGGTTTAGTTGCTTAGGTGTTAACATGCAGAGCTACAGCTCTCAAGAGGTGTGTCTGTTTCTAGTTTTAATGGTCAGAGCTGGAGTATTGTGATACTGAGTTGAAAATGGAAGGCGTACCAAGCAGTGTTGATTGTTGTGAAAGCTGCTTTTCTTGTAACTAACATCGTAAGATAAGGCTGCTTTAATTCAGTTTACTGGGAATTGTGTTTTTAAAGAAGATATGAACAGCGACACTTCCTTATTACTGCATGGCATGTGAAATTCGTTCCACCTGCTGGAAGCCTGAGCATATCCCATTCCTAAAGGGATGGAATGTAGGGAAATCAAATTCACCCCACCCTCACTAACCTAGGCCACTGCAGCTGCTATTCTAGCTTATGGTGTGCAGCGCCTCCATATTGGTACTAAGGCCCATAGGGTATGTCTACACTGCAGTTAAACACCCGCGTCAGCTGACTCAAGCTAAGGAGCTGTTTAGCTGAGGTGTAGACATTCGGGCTCAGTCCAAGCTCTGGGACCCTCCTACCTCACAGTCTGTGCCTCTATTAAACAGCCCCTTAGCATCCCAAGTCAGCAGACATGAGCCAGCCAGGGGTTTTTATTGCAGTGTAGACATACCCGTAATGTCCATAAATGGGGCTCTTTAGCTTGTCTCTTGTTTCATCATCAAGTGACCTTCTCTGCCTATACAGGCTGGCACAGAGACCAGTTATTTGGTGCACAGAAACCCCTGAATAGCTTCTCAGTCACAGCAACACCGCTCTCCCCTGCTTTGTGCAATCCTTATGTAGGATTTAAGTTGTACAGCGGACCTTGACTATGTTAAGTAAGGAACTGAGAGACATATAAGTAGCACAACAATAAATTACATAACTCTTGTATCCACCAATGTGTTGTCTTCCTCCAAAATAATGAAAGGGATGAGGGAGAACGGTGCATACTACAAATGAAGTAAACTTTAACTAAACACACTTAAAAAAAAATACGTAGCCCTCACATCGTGCTTTATTTTCACAATACTATCCAACAAATAATTATCCTTCCCTGCAGTACTGCAGGGTAGGTCAGTATTGTACCTGTTTTACAAGTGGGGAAATTGAGGCACGTAGGTGAAGGGACTTGACCAAAATCTACATATTCAATTAGTGGTAAAACTGGGATTAGAATTTGAGGCTGGTAGCCAGAAACTCCTGCAGTCAATGAACATGACTCCTCTTGGAGACAAATCTTTTTAATTATAAAACTCACATTTGGCTCACAATGAGTTTCTAAATATATGTGGTGATTTTTTCTATTCTGATATTCAGCCTAGAAAAACAAAGATCTCAAAAGAAATGTTATTGTATTTAAAGTAGAAAGTAGTGACTAGTTTGACAGATCTAGTCCAAAATGCAAACATCTAGATAGGGATGTCAGTTTAAAAATAAAAAAGCGGTAGCTTTTAAAAAAGAACAAAACAAGAATAAGAGGTCAATTGCCTTATCTTTTACAGGCTTTACCTTTGTAACTGGTGTTAATAAAGCTATTTTCAGCCATTAGTAAGGGCCATAATTTTTCTGGAGGCCACAGAGAGAGTATCCCGAGGAAAAGGGAGCTCCATACACCTTTCCAGTGGTAAGCTTCCTTGGGCTATCTCAGGAGACTCTTTGATGGGTTCCCAAGGAAACTTGGCCTCATTTTCCTGGACTAGAAGAATAGTGACCTGTGCTCTGAAGTTTTGAAGATGGGGAGAAGAAAAGGTGGTGTAAGAAAACATTAAATGGGAGCCCCCAGAATGCTCCTCGGGAAGATGCACAATTCAGTCTTTGGGGAGTGCAACAACCTGATCAGCTCACTACATTTTTCCTTCAAAAAGCAAAATATATTTTGTTTTCAATACATTTGTCTGTTTTTGAAGATCTTTAGAGCCTGCTTTCTCCTCTTGTATTTAACTTTATTCAAGAGCTAGGCTTAAACCCTGTGGCAGTCATGTCATCTTATACAAAACTTATTTAGAATGCACAAGAAATCAGCATTTATTATTTTTCCTTCAAAAGTGTGTTAAACACCTTCAGAGAAACAAGTCAAGTCCCAGTCCTAAGATTTACAGTCTACATCCCACAACAAGTGAGTCATACAGAGACAATAAAAGGGGGAACTGCAAGGGAAGGAGAAGCATTACTATAATATTAGATTAATCTTTATAAATTAAAAAAAATTGCTATTAGGAAGTCATAAATCTCTTAAAATAATGCCTTGGCACTTGCAGGAAAATCGGAGACCCGTGAGTAAAGATTTTGTGTAGTTAAAAAAATCTCTGAAGTAATCAGTTTTCATTAAAATCAGGGAAATATCTTAAGAATATGTACTTTCAAAATATTTTTCCTGTATTTTCATTAGCCTTCGTTTTAGTGGGTTGAGGAGTGGGGATTCCTGATGTGGGAGGAAGCTTGCTTGAATGTTGCTAGGTAATAGCTAATTGTGATATTAACCGCCATAAAGTTGTTGGCAGGAACTGTAAATTCTTGTCTTATTAACAGAACGTGTCTGAGTCGAGTACAGCAGTATATAAAAGCTGTTGTATTGCTCAAAAAGTATAATGTGGGTGATAAATTCTTTAATATAACCACAGTGTATATAACTGGATTTATAGCAGGTTAACCCCTTTCTGTACTACAGCCTAGTTAGTTCTCGTCCAGTAATGGCAGTAAAGTTGAATGTAGCAAAATTAATGCAGAACAGTAATAGAAGGATCTGTGTTCCCTGTGCTGTGATGAATGGAGAGGAATAAAGAAGAGTTAAGGAGCTCCATCCCCTCCCTGAAAGGAGGGAGTGGTAACTCCATTTTCACTCAGCTGGGTCATAGCTCTGAGGCTGGGGTGGGCCAGGATTTAGTGGGCTAAAAGAATTCTGAGCAAGGTATTGGCCACTTTTGGTAGGAGCTGGTAGTACTTGCTAAAATGAATACTTTTCCTTGAGCATTTACTACCTGCTCTGTGTTTGGATCCCCTGCCCTGCCTCAACAGGGGATTTTGCATGGGTGGAGGAGCAGAGTTCCTGCCAGGAAGGGGAGCCAGGATGCACTGTTGGGGAAAGCTCCTCCACAGGGTTTTTACATGTGTCCCTACCCACCCCACTCCCAAAGGGATGCATTAGTAGAAAACTCTCAGCAAAGTTTCTGAACCTGCAGTTCCCTACATGTTTTCCTTGTAGATTTAATGATATTGCCTAAAGTGTGGCTTTCACAAGATTTCGTAGGGGAGCTGTAAGGTGATTAAATCACCTGGTATACAGAAGCACACTCAAATAGTCTAAATACCAAAAGTAATATAGTAAATATCCATACATTTTCAACTCACATGCAACAAGATCACTTCGCATCATTTCATGGGGCATTTTAAGAATAATAAAAACTGTAAAATAATGGGCAAATAGCTAAGGTGGATAAAATCAAGTGCCCTTTTCACTGCAGGGGGTGGTTTTGGTGATGTGCTGAACGTTTAAGTTGCTTTTTGAATAAAACTGTACTTATCTGAAAATAATATCTGAAGCTTAATTCTGAATATACAGAAGACGTGTGTGCAATGCATGGTTTGGATAAATGAAGTTGTTATGCATAAGGGAATTCATTTCTCTAAATGTTAGATCGGAGAGTCACTTGAGTTGCAAGAGCTTGATTTGATACACAACTGTTTCTGAACAATTCTAACAGAATTAGTTCAAACCCAAATTACACTTGTTCCTTGATCTCTTTACTCCTCCCCTCTATCTTTGGTTAAACAGCACTAATTTTATCAGAACAGGCCTATTTATGCTCAGATGGTAGGAAGCACCTCCCATTGGGGTAGGAACTGCAAAGAGAACTGAAAATTTTCAAGTATTTTACTGTAAACTGTCATTTCCCCATCGTCCCCATGTTGCCTAAATCTCACACTGGATATCCGGTCTGTGTTCTAGTTTTGGGGCCAGAACCAGACCGGTCTGTCATTAGTTTGGTACTAGGCTCATTTGCCGGAGCCACCACAATGATTCTCTAGGCTTCAATTCTTCTTTAGACTTTTTTTTTAATAAAGGAAATATAAATATCCTACCAGCAGTGAGTAAAAATGAAACTTCAATCTTCCACGCTGATTTGTGTGTGGGACAATGTAACTCTTCCTGCAGAGGTGCTGGAACAATTTGTATAGTGTGGGGGGCCGAGAGCCATTGAACCGAACTGTAAACCCTGTATATGATGGAAACCACTTTAAGCCAGGGGGTGCAGCAGCACCCCCTGCACTCCTAATTCCAGCACCTATGTCTTCCTGTGGTGAGTTACGCCAGGCACCTGAAAAGAGTTAGAAAGCAAGAGTTGACCAAATCTTCTGCACTCTTCCAGCTCGTTGTTGAGGGCAAAAAACGCCTGTCTTGCATTCAACGAAAACCAGCAAGTCAGGAAGGCCACCTCCTAATTCCCACTTCACCACCACCTATAACAAAGTGTGACTGTTGACTGCCCTTTGGGATTTGTTCAGCCTTGCAGACAGCCAGTGCAATGGGAAAGCTCCCCTTGGGTGCCTGTTCAAATGAATAGGCAAGGGCAAATTAAAAGGTGGCAGAGGAACTACCAATAGCACTGAGGCCATCAGCAATAGAGTAAGTGCCTGTATGCAGGAGGTATATTAGAGAAAAGCATCCACAGAGATGGCTGAAATGTTTGGCTTTTCTCAACCCAACTGCACTAGCCATTTCTCCAAAGCAGCAGGAGAATGTGAAACAAGCCAGTATCAGCCTCCTCCTTTTTCTGAATAACCAGTCTCCTCTTCCCTGCACAAGTGCAACTTACAGAGAATCTCCACAGCTTTGAATTTCCATAGTATATAAAATCTATAACTCTGAGACCAAGGAAGGCAAACTGGGGAAAATACTGGGGTATGCCACGTCCTTACCAAATCTTGATACTAGCTTGGCAATTATCCTCCAGTCCTAAATCTCGCCAGAAAAAAAAAATGTGGTAGCTATTAATCTCCATTTTCACTTGTATACCAGTAATACCTGAGCCTTCCTTTAGAGCTGACTGTAATTGTGAGGATCATTATCCACTGCTGGCTTTAGATCAGGTCTGATGGTGTTACATTCTGAGGTGCAGTCCAGACCAGTGAGGGATTGTGTCACCGCTTGTCCTGCAATCTTGGGTGCCTCACAGTGCTTTGCTGCTGTAGCTCCCAAATAGGGCCACTCACAAACAACCTAACAGCATGTAGGTCACACCCTGAGTGTCTGTGTATAGTTGCAGCTTGTCAGCAACACACCAGCCACACTCTGGCTTCCACCAGCCATGATTACTACCAGCAAGGTGACCTCAACATACTCCCAATCCTGAGTTTTCCCAAGAAACGTGTGTTCTGCACTGTCCCACCCTTTCCTGGACAGTTCAGATATTAAAGATCCATTGCCCCGTAAAGGGTCAATATTCAACAGTTTCTTACTTTAAATGGAGTTCCCAAACAGCTCATTTTAAACACCCCATTGGATTAGTTTAGATTAAAAATAAAACAAGTTTATTTAATTACAAAGATAGAGGTTTTAAATGAGTACAAACATAAGGTATTATTTCTCTTGTAACAATTTCTGACTTTAAAGATAAAATGCTTTCTAGTAGCTAAAACTAAACAATTGTGGTTATATTGTTCCTGTCCCATGTTCTTTATATTCGGTGTGTATAAAGCAGCGTGTTGGCTTTCAGCTGATTCTGTTGAAATTTAGAGCCTTTACCAGTGTAGGCTGTATTTAAGTCTCCTTTCGGAGCTTCATTTTGACTAGTATCTGCTCTGTCACTACCCACCTTTTAGGGACCCTCACACTTGCTGTGGCTAGCCATGGGGTATAGAACTCCTTTCCCCTTGACATTTTGTCTCTGTTAATAACTCCCTACTTCAAAAGGATTTTAAATTATATTCTGTGTGTTTTTTTGTTTTTGTTTTTTTCTTCCCCTCCCCCAATTTCCTCAAGATATATTTTTAGAGTATAATCATCATTGTTGGCCTCATATTTATTTACCTTCCCCCCTCTCCATTCACCTCATACCTTAACTCTTGTGTTTGGACCCATACAACTGGTTTTGTTTGAATTTGAGAAATCTGTTTAATCAGGCCTTTCTGAAAAGGAGGCCGGCTGGAGTTTTGGCGTAAATGTAAAATACTGCAACATTGAAAGAGCAGTTGTGTCTTACTCTTTTGTTTGGCTGTAAGAAATGCAGACTCCTTGCTCTAATGTAAATTCCAACAGACAAAGGAGTTTTATTTCCTTGTTTTAAGTCTCTTGCAGCCTATACACCTTTTAAGATCTTGTAAATCTGATATATACATTTTGATAGAAATAATTCAACTATAGGGTCACACTTTTCATTGCTTCTGTGAGCCTACCTCATTTCACACACCAGGAGCTCCTGGTTGGTTGCCTGACGGGCTGGCCAGCCTGCCTTGTTTCCAACAAAAACATTTGTTAAAATTGACATGTTCCTGCAAAATGTTTTAGATGTGTATGAATCAACTTTTTCTAACTCAACCTCCCCAGAACACAATATTCTATCAGTAGGGTTACCATCTGTCCGGGTTTCCCCGGACATGTCCGGCTTTTTCAGCTTTAAATGGCCGCGTCCGGGGTGCGGGATTTCTAATAAAGTAGAAATGTCTGGGATTTCCCCCTTCCCCTCATGCAGAGTGCAGCGCGGTTGATTGGACAGCTGGGTCTGATTGAAAGCCGCTCGCAGCCACTGGGGCCTCTAGCAGCCAGAGTCCCTCCCCCTCCCCTGCTCCCTCCTCCCCCGCAGAGCAGCGCGACAGTGTTTGGCTGCACGTGGAGCTCGCAGCCCTCCCTCGGCCTGGGGGGGGGGGGGCGGGCAGGCAAGGGACAGGGAACAGGCGGGGTTAGATTGTTCAGGGGGACTGTTGGGAGAAGGGGGTGTAGAGAGTGGTTGGGGCAGGCAAGGGACAGGGGAGGTTAGATTGGTCGGGGGTTCTGGGGGGACTGTCAGGAGAAGGGGGTGTAGAGAGTGGTTGGGGCAGGCAAGGGACAGGGAACAGGGGGGGTTAGATAGGGGGTGGGGTCCTGGGGGCAGTTGGGGGGGGGTTTCAGGAGAGGGCAGTCAGGGGACAGGTAGGGAGTAGGGGGATTCTGAGGGGGGCGGGAAGTGGGAGGGAGCGGGGCTGGGGCGGGGCTAGGGCAGCACCCTGTGTCCTCTTTTTTGATTGTTGAAATATGGTAACCCTATTATCAGAAAATTTCTAAGCAGCTTTGCCCCAAACCCTGTGTGTCCCAGAAGCTCCCTAGTGAGATTGTGACATGAGAGGTAAATCAGCCAATCATCTGATTCAGTGGAAATTGGGCTTTTTCAATTGTCACCACAATCAGTAGGGTTCTTCCCATTGATACCCCTGGATCTTCAAAAGTTATTGTACAGACCAAAAAATGCCATTGACTTGACTTCACTCAGCCATTTATTGTTGATAGCTTACTGCATGGATGATGATTTTCTTAACCATGCAGTGTTCTACTGATAGGAACTTACACATATACCATAGTTAGAATGACTGACTGGATTCAGAGGGATTCATCCTGAACTTAAATGCATGGGCCTGCATCCCCATATAGTTGTTGTAAAATCTTCTGCTATTAGTATGCATTTTGCATTAACTGCCGTATGGTTGAAAGTAGGATTGAATCTTCAATTTATCTTGCACAAAATGCAGGTAATAGAATGATTGTCCTGCAACAGGAGGACTGTTTGTGCTTCTATATATTTCCTCAGATGTAATCTGTTCTTATCCATGCTCTCTCCAGTGTGGTGTTGTGGTGTGCTTCAGATGACAAACCTTGATTACATTTTAAAATCTTCTTGTGTCATTAAAGCCAAAAACAGCCAGTCAAAACTACATTTGTATCTACTAATGGGATAGTTACTTTGATTAGACCTTTTAGTTATAGTTTAATACTGACTACATATAGCACATCTGCATTAGGCTAGAAGTTCTTAGAACCTCAGAGTTGTTTCCCAGCTACAATGTTTATTGTCCTATCCAAACTCTTACTTTAGTGAGCTCCGCAAGTATTGTGTATTTCCACTTCACAGTTTGTATTTCTGACTAATGTTAATTTATATTCTGTTGTATTTAGAGCACAGCATTAAAACAATTTTGTGATACTGAAGAAAAACCTGATACTGAATGCTGTAGAACTGTATGGTTTGCAGAGTGTTCTAAATAAGACAAACTTAAAGCATATCCTTTCACAGATCCACTAAACTGTAAACTTTTAAAATAATAAGTCAGTGAAGGGTTTTTTATGGCTTTAAATCATAGCAACTTTAAAATAGCTGTTACTTGCTTTCTGGATCAGTTTCTAGTTTTTGAACACTAGGTCCCATTTGAAGTGGACCCCACACTAAATGGTAGCATGGGATTCTTTTACTTAAAAGTTCAGTATTTCTAGTAGCCAGAGGAGGGGATTTATTCAAGGAGAATCTAAACAACTGGATCTCACTCCTGTTGAACATGTTTAAAAAAAAAAATCTTAACAATAAGTGGTATAAAAGTAGCATTATTATTACTAGGATATGCTGGTCACAAATGACTTTTTTATATACTCTATGGCATTTATATTACTATTTTGTGTTCACTGTTGCAGAAAACAGAAGGATATATAGTCTCTGCCTGAAGTAGTTTACAAATTATATAGACAACCAAATGCAGCCCAAAAATACTCTGGATGACCCAGAGGGTGTTTTTATCATAGGTAGTGTGGGCAGGGTGAGCTTTTCCAAATGTTGACTTCATCGGAAACAGGGAGGAAGCGAACACTGAATACTTTAAAACTGAGAGACTGTTTAACTCTCGTTTCTCAAATTGAACTAAATTTTAACAGTTAATACCACCTGAGACTTTGTATGTAAGAGTTTGGGAACTGGAAGCTAATTTATCCATCAATTACCAGTTTTAGTTAAATGTGAGCTCTATTCTGCAAACACTGAGGCTTATTATTGAAAATCTTGATCTGTCTCACTCTCTGTGGCATGCTGCTTACACATTTGAATTTCCAAATTTCTTCCCTGGAGATCTGCACTCAATTTTCTCAATCTCAGTGGGCTCAGGTTGGCTCAGATTGGTTTTTCATGCAAGTCTCTGGGTTTTTTCAGTTTCAGGAAAATACAAGGTAAATCCATCATTGCTTTCTGTTTCCTACATCGTAGACATTATGTCTAGTCAAAAATATAAGTTAATATCTCTTCTCCTCCCCCTTCCTATTCCCAAGTTACTCTAATAGCCTGGTTGTGAGAAAATGTCATTAAAACTTCACTTCAGGATTCCACTGAATTTTACATGGGAACCTTTTACATAAGGCTGGGAATGTCACATTTAGCCCACTGTCCAGGACAAGTTTGTGCAGCATATTTTCCTCATCATTTTGCAACTTTGCCATGTGCCAACCCCAAAGATGATTCTGGACTCAGTGAGGTCCTATAAACTTAGGGCCCAGTCCTACAAGGAGCTGTCATTTATCTCCATGTGAATTCATAGTGTCCAACACCATGAAGCATCAATGCCCTGATTTGTAAGGTAAGGTGTACAGCAAGGATGTTGGTAGTCATTCACCTGTAGGTAGGTAGGTGCATATGCATGCATGATCAATCTGTGTTTGGACATGTGCATGCATATACATACACTATTTTCACACTGGTAACGATTCAGTAATACTATTTTGGTTAATTCTCTCCTGCGCTGTAAAAGGCTTTTATTCCCAGGTTATTGACCTGAGTTCTTTTACAGACCATATATTAATATTTTATTTAAATGAGTCACTCAGTGAAACATGTATATGTTAGCACAAAAGTCTCTGCAGAATAATTTTGTTGAAAAGTAGTGTGTTTTTTTATTCATGACATTTTATCAGAACCTTGCTAATGGTGCAAATGTAACAAAAGGCATCTGTTTTCCATTTCACTGAATTTTGTGTAGTAGTAGTCAAACAAAAAGAGAGAAAAAAAGTAATGAACAGAAATGGTGTGTTGCTTTCTTTAGACCGTGCATCCAAAGATGGAGGAGATGGGGGTGGATTGTTAACTGATATAGCAGAAGTTGCTATATCTTAATCTTCCTAAAAAGTATGTTTTTGTTTTTTTAATTTGTGTTTGGATTTGCATCTAGGGAACTTCTTTGTATCCTAGTAACTCATGCTTCCATGGTGCTTGTTTTAAGATGACTTTACAGTGTAGTAAATATATGTCTGGGGTTTTTTTTGGGGGGGGGGGAGGGTAAGAGGTTATTTAGTGTTGTTTTTTTAAAAGCTTCGGTGCACTTTTTTGCAGCCCATGTCATGACTTTATAATAAAGATCCTTTAACACATCTGTTTTTTTCTTCTTCCATCTAGAATGTTACCACATATCTTTTTGTTTTAAAGATTTTTCCCCTAGAGTTTGTGCTTTAAAATGCTCTCCATGCCTAAGCCCTATCAACATATCTGAGATTTCTAGTTTATAATAAAAGCTTATATTGTATTTAGTGCCTTTCATTCTGAAGGTTCCCCAAGTACCTACAACTATTTAAGCATCACTGCTTACAGCTGCCTTTTGAGGGCACCAACTTGCACAAATCACATTGCACAGCTACAGAGAAAGGGGAATATTTGGCAAATAGAGTAACCCCTACTATTACTAAAGTGCAGTGGGTTTTTAGTGTTCACACAGGATCTGTTTGGTTTTTGTAAAGACTCCTCCAAAATACCTCCACACACTAAGCTGCATAATACTCTTATTTTTCTATCTCAGAAAGCTGAAAGTCTAAGTCGACCTGCATGCAGATCTGTTATTTCCTTAAACTCTTTGGCTGGAACTCTTGTCATAGGTCCTATTCGTTTCCCATGAAGTACCCTGTGTGCTGAAGCTGCTGTTAGTTATGTAGGTAGTGTTCTGTGAGGAATAATTAGATACAGTTTAACAGATTGTTTAGAGATCACAATGTATTAGGATGCTTGTTTTCTTGACCTGTTTAAGGCTGTAACAAACTGAATTCTGGTGAAGGGGGAAAAAAATCTCAAATGCTGGTCTCTGAGTAGGGCAGCAATGGAAGCACCACAAGTTCTGAGTCAGCACTTCACACAATTTCTTTTTAAATCCTCCCGCAAAACACAAATCTGTGTGAAATATTCTGTATGGACTGGAACTTACTCAAACTAGATGATAACGAGACCCACTGTAGCAGCTTGTTGTATGATTTACACTTGTCTCCAAGTCATCCTCATCTCAGCTACATCAACCTCCTCATCTCTTGACTTAACAAATGCAATCTTGCCCTGCTTATTTGCACTCAGTACACTGCTGTAAACATCATTTCCCTATCTCATTGCTTTGACCATGTTCACCCCTCTTTGTGCATCCCTTCACTGCCTCCCCTTTCTCTATCTCATCAAACACAACTACTTGTCTTCACTTTCGAGGCCCTTCTCTGCTTACATCTACCTGATCTGTCATCTGTTGTAGGCTGTCAAGATGTTGACTCCTGCCTCCACTCTGAAAATGATGCCAGCCTTCATTGCCAACTTGTTTAATTTTCAATCCGGCACCTTTGTGCTTTCTCCTTTGCTGGCCCTCGCACTTGCGAGGAGCTCCCCATAAATATTTGCCAAGCAAATTCATTATCTACCTTCATTATCCATAATCCCTCCTTAAAATTGTCTACCAAAAACTTAACTGTTAGGCCACTGCTTTGTCAGTATCACTGCCCATTGTCTCACTGTTTCCTAGTGCTTCCCAATCTGTTGGAATCCACTGTTGTCTCCTGCCTTATGCTTATATTGTAAACTCCTCAGGGAAGGCCCCCTTTTTTGTTCTATGTTTGTACAGTACCTTGCACAGTGGAGTCCCGGTCTATAACTGGAGCGCTATCCGCTACCTCAATCCACGTAATAAATGATAACTAATAAAATAAGTCTCTTTTAAAATCATGGCTCTTGTCCAGCCTCCTAAACTTACTGTCCATATCAATTGAAGTTATATTCTTATTAATGTGATCATTAATGATGATACAATGAGATGTCACTTGATGCATGGCATTCTTCATGGAAGTAATATTCCTATGAAAATACAGAAACAGTACAGTATTTGCTAAGCCTTTTTTATACTATTGCTTTTAAACTGGGAAAGTGGGTTGTTCAGATTAAATGCTTGGCTGTAAAGTATATTGTTTTCCAGTAGTAGATGCCTTTTAAAAAACCCAAAGGATATTTGTTGCATTGTGATTTCAATAAAAAAAAAAAAATTGTTCCCCCCCCCCCCATGCTGCCTTCCTTTCTCTAAATTAGCGTGTGAGTGAATGTGAGGCTGGAGGGCTAGGCTGAGGAATGTTTTCTTGTGAATCAAATGTGAATCTTAAATCAACTTATCAAATAATGAGAATGTTGGATCCTGTTTTAAAGTCAAAACATGACAAAGTTGATACCACATTAAAAGGAGAGGTCGTCATTAAAATAGTAACTTGTAAACGAGTAAATGTAAATAAGATTTTCTTTACACTTATTTCTTGTTACCTTTAGCACATCAGGTCCACCCATTTGGCCAGGAAGCACCTTTTTCAAGAGAAATGGAGCCCTTCTACAAGGTAGGTCATAGATATATATGCATCTCCTGAGTAATTCTTATTAACGTATTTTCACAGTGATCATAATTTTCATAATATTCTTTTTGGGGAAGAAGTTCAGAGTGACTTTGTGGTTTTATTTGCATTGTACCTGATTCCTTTTATTTCAGCTCTCTTTAAATCCTGGTTTCATGAAAATAGCAAATTATTACTCAAAAGTGATATTGACTGTGAAAATTGCTGCTTTCTCCTTCCTCAGATTGATTTGCTTATTGTAAATTATAACAATTTTTTCTTGAGTGAAATTGAGAGTACACAGTAGAAAATGTCCGAGGAACAATTTAAACTGTGTTGTTGAAGCAAAATTCTTCCCTGAAAGAGAGAGAGAGACTTTCTTTTAGTTCGTAGCATGCATTCTCTAATTGTGCTGATGCCAAGATGTCTCTTCGGGTGGCCATGTGTCAACACCACAGTGGGGAAAATAATTAGATGATTTGTATCAAAGAAAACCTCCCAAGTTAAAATGTGTTTATTCTTCTTTATATTTGTATAGGACTTTGGAATTATTTTTGTTTTTATTTCAGTGTGACATACAATAAACTACCTAAAACTACGTAGTTTGTGGAGTTTAATAGGTGTTAGGGAAAGGTTTTCGGAGAGTTCTATTAGATTTTTATTCTTCAGAAAGAGTATTTTTGGTTTTGTGGATGTGTACGTATAACTTCTCTCATAATTAGTGTTTCTTGGGAACATTAAAAGAAAACTCTATCCCCAAATTATGTCAATTTGTTTATTTGTGGAAATAACTTGCAGACTTTTCATAAGACCCTTCTGTTCTGGAACAAACAAGTTATAACTTTTGTATTGAGATCAGCCTGTGAAATATATCAATTTTGGGATCTTATTCCTCAGTGCTTGAAAGTTTTATGCAGGTAGCTTCCATAATAAATGAAGGTACTCCTACCCTGTAAAATGTCCCAGAGATCAAGAGGGGATTTAACATTGAGGTCAATGGCTCACATGAGGCCATACCCATAATTATATATACAAACATAGTCACAAAATAGAAAGGAGTGGAATGTGGCGGCTCTCCTCCCCACAGGGTAATAAACTACTGCAGTTCAACGGAGAATATTTTTGAGCTAGTTTTCTGCATATTTCTAAAGCCTGGCATCTTCATTTTTTTTCTAGTATCTTTGTTATAGTGTGTTCTGATGTATTTCATTAGAAGCTTCAGGCTGTTCATTACTTCTAGGAGACAGTACAGCTTACAGAAATTGGATCCTTTAATTTTTTGTAAAGACAATATGGATTTGATGTCCTCACAGTCACAAAACCATATTGGAAGGAATGGGGGGGGGAGTCTAATATGTTAAGTTTCTGCTTCACTCGTTCAGGGCTTGTCTGTGGTTGAGTACGCTGTTTAGATGTATCCCTAATACAATTTTTTCTGTAGTTACCTTAGAAAATTAGAGATATTGTCAAGTTTGGATGGCACAAATGTTGATCTCCCTTTTCTTATATTACAAGATGTTTATGAAGTCAATATAGCTATTTTGTATTCCCCACACCTCAGCAGATATTCCAGCCCTTTCTCATTACAAAAACAGGCAACTGCCTATTGAGTAACTGATTGACTAGCAAAGCTTTCAGCTGGGCTGGTATTCAGCATAGCCACATCAATTGGAACAAGTTAGCCAATATTCTGTCCCAAACCCATACACCACTACGGGATGGGGTGAGGGGAGACAGGGTAGGGAGGGGACAAAGTATCTGTCTGAGACGGTTCCCTTAGTACTTTATGCTCCAATTTGAAATATTGTAGACTAGAGTCAAAAATTCCTTCAAATCTCTGGTTTTATTTTTAAAAATGGATGCTTATATCTGTATATCTCAGCAAGTAGCAAGAAAACATTGCTGCTGCTGCTGCTGCTACAGGTGATCGTTCAAGTCTAATCTTGATGTAAATGGGGTAGGTGGGTGGAGGGGGATTTCAGATGAAGAAAAGAGAGGCTACAGTGAAGCCCTGCACCCAGATAGCATTTAAAACCCCTTACTCTGCCAATCCCTATCCATTTTCTTGGAAACAGGAGAACCAGACATTCACATGTGAAATTAACTCAACTGCTAGTTTCTGCCTGTGCTTCTGTTTCCCAGGAAGCAAACTTTTGATTGGGAAAAGTAAGATAATAGGAAGGGTTTTTAAAATACCTTTCGTGATAAGCATCTAGTTAAACACAGAATGTTCATTTGGTATTACAGAGGGTAGTCTGAAATGACTGCCCCAAAGTTTAGTAAACAAAACTTGTTACACACTTGGTACGCTCCAGTTCATTTGCACTATTAAAGGAAAGTGTCCTTGGTTTTTGGGGGGCTAAAGAGAAGATAACTCCACTGTGTTACCAACTCTTCTTAGCTGAGAGAGATTGACTTCTCTCCCTGCTTCCATCTGTGTTTTATTTCAATTATTTGGCAAAGCAATTTTAAACGTTATAAAGTCTGCCAAGGGAAAATGGTGACCGAGAAACCTGTTATCTGCAGAAATCAAAATAGGGAAAGAAGAAGAAATAACAGAAGTTAAATGGAGTGTGGTTGTCCTATAATCATTATGTCTTTGATGTAAAAAGAACAGAGGATTAATCCTGTTCTGGCTTTCTTCCCTGCCCCTTGTCCAAGAGCCTTAGTTCATCTCCCAAAATTGATATGAGGTGTCCCTTCTCTATTTAACTTCCCTGGGAATAAGATGGCTGCATCAGTTTCTTCTTTGGGGAGCTCTGTATTATCTGATTCCTGACTTTGCTCTACAACCTGGGGCCAAAGAAAATGAAAGAATGAACTTTATTTTCCCTGTTGTCAAGGCCCTGCCCCAGCCACTCCTTAAAAATCTGCCCCCCCTCCCCCACTGTATTGGAGTACTATGGTCATAATTAAGGCTAAGATTTAGACATGGGTATCTTTAGTAAATGTCATGGACTGGTCACGGGCAATAAACAAAAATTCACGGCCAGTGACCTTGTCCATAACTTTTACTAAAAATGCCCAGGACTAAATCTGAGTTGCACCGGGGCGCTGCTGCACTGGGGGTGTCCTGAGGCCAGCCCCATTGGCTGCTGCTCTGGGGGCCCCCGGGGCCAGCTGCCCAGGGCTGCTGAGCAGTGGCGGTGCAGGTGACCCCCAGGCTGCCCGAGCAGCTGGCTGGGGGGCGGCTCCAGCAGCGTCTGGTGTGGCTGGCCCCAGGACAAGTTGCTCAGGCAGCCATGGGATCAGCCACACTGGTCACTGCAGTTGCGGAATTTCACAGAGGTTGCGGAAAGTCACAGAATCTGTGACTTCTGCGACCTCGGTGACAAACTTGCAGCATTAGTCATGATGCCTATGTGCTCTCTCTTCCTCACCTGAACTCCCATGCAGATTCTAAAACCGTTTTCATAGTACACAGGACCTTTTGCCTCATCTAAGTTTCTAAACTTACTGCAAAAACTTCCCTAATGAAGTCCATGAGGGCTATTTTGCAGGATTTCCAGAATTTGTAGGTTGTTTGGTTTCTTAGCTCAGTTTTCCTGTTCCTGTGCTTCATTACACATGTTGATTTTGTTCCAAATCATCAACTTTCTCTTTTCAAACCTATCTGTTTTTTTTCCTTTATCCAGCTGTTTTTAATCCATCTTTATTAAAACAACTTTCCACTTTAGTTTAGAGAAATTAGTGATTTCCTCCTATCATCCATTTTATGCGGAAAAGAGCCTGTTCTTGTCTGGGGCATCTGTGCCAGGTGAGAATGGTGAGGTCATATGTAGCAAGGGTTTGAGGCTGATGTATGGTGTTTCAACAAAGTCAGCTATATCTCTCTGCTGTGTACTTGAACATTCTCAGTTCATGTCCCAATTTCAAGAGCGCAGGTGTAAGGAGATCAAGTTACTTGCCAATCCATGGCTTAAGCATTGCCACTAAACTGTCTTTGCACTCACCTCATGTGCTTTCTGTCCACCATTGCCAATGCAAAACCCTGGCTCCAAATACTTGAAAAAATAAAATGAAAATAAGGCTTCAATTTATTCCTCTCAGCTATAGTTAGCAGTGATGTAGGAATACTGACCTGCGGATTCCAGCTGCTGGCTAACTACCTGTCTCTAAGATGTACAAGGACTGAGATAAAATTAAAAATCTACTGTAGCCAGAAATCTCAACTTTTAAATTCCCTTTCATTTTGAAATACTACCGTTTTTTAAATGACCCACTCTTTCTTAATTGCCCTCACTTATAAAAACAAAGAAGCTACTTAGGCGTCTGCTGCAGGGTTGTATTAAAAAGTTGTATATTTTCAGAATGTTTTATAAAATTTGAACACCTGTCATGTCTTCCCATATTGGCTATGTGCTATTTGAGTAGTGAAGCAATACACCTGGCTGGTTATCAGGTATAACCACATTCTTTGTTACATAGTCTAATTTCTGATGCCTGTACTAGGAAGATTTTCTCCCCCAGTTCTGTTCAGCATAATGGCATTTGAAAGCCAACTACCTGTAAATATGCAATAAAGTCTTGGTGTGTTTTGGATTTAAGTGAATCAGTGCTCTCGTGATCCTGAAAATGCCTGTCTTGAATACTGTCTCTGGGCCTCCTGTGTTCGATCAATAGGACTGCAGCATTCAAGCAAACTGAAATCAGCCTGACTTATCTCTGAAGTCACAATCCCTTTTCCCTTCTTCCCCGCCCAGCAAAGGGGAGGACAAATCTCATCCCCATCTCTCCTCACAGCAATGAAGTAGAGAGGGGAAATCCATGTGCCTTCTTTTGATGTCACTTTCCTAGTAGTGAGGCAAGGAAAAGAGGGAAGGATGTTCCCAATGGCTTGTCTACACATACAAATTGCATTGCTTTAACTATATCGGTATACTTAAAGAGGTATAACCTCCTTTCCCCCAGTGTAGATGCAGTTACACCAGTTAAAAAGTGCTTTATACTTGGTATAGCTTATTCCCTTAAGGAAAGGTGCATAATTCACATTTGTACCGACATATCAGTTCATCCATACTAGGAGGTTGCAGTGTCTTAACTATTTTGCTAAAGAAATCACACAATCTACTAGAATTCTTTGAGGGGGTCAACAAGCTTGTGGACAAGGGTGATCCAGTGGATATAGTGTACTTAGATTTTCAGAACGCATTTGACAAGTTCCCTCACCAAAGGCTCTTAAGCAAAGCAAGCAGTGCTGGGATAAGAGGAAAGGTCCTCTCGTGGATCAGTAACTGGTTTAAAAGATAGGATTCGAAGGGTAGGAATAAATGGTCAGTTTTCAGAATAGAGAGAGGTAAAAAGTGATATCCCCCAACGGTCTGTACTGGACCAATACTGTTCAACATATTTATAAATGATCTGGAAAAACTGGGTAAAGAGTGAGGTGGCAAAACTTGCAGATGATACAAAACTACTCGAGATAGTTAAGTCCAAAGCAGACTGTGAAGAGTTACAAAGGGACCTCACAAAACTGGGTGACTGAGCAACAAAATGTCAGATGAAATTCAATGTTGATAAATGCAAAGTAATGCACATTGGAAAACAATCCAAACTACACACATAAAATGATGGGGTCTAAATTTAGCTGTTATCCTTGATGAAAGAGATCTTGGAGTCATTGTGGATAGTTCTCTGAAAGCAGCCACTCAGTGTGCAGCGGCAGTCAAAAAAGAGAATAGAATGCTGGGAATAATTAAGAAAAGAATAGATAATAGGACAGAAAATATCATGTTGCCTCTATATAAATCCATGGTATGCCCACATCTTGAATACTGCATGCAGATCTGGTCACCCATCTCAAAAATATATTGGAATTGGAAGAGATACAGAAAAGGGCAACAAAAATTATTAAGGGTATGGAACGGCTTCCATATGAGGAGAGATTAATAAGACTGGGACTTTTCAGTTTGGAAAAGAGACGATTAAGGGGGTATATGATAGAGGTCTATAAAATCGTGACTGGTGTGGAGAAAGAATTTATTCCTCATAACACAGGAACTAGGGGGCACCAAATGAAATTAATAAGTAGCAGGTTTAAAACAAACAAAAGGAAGTATTTCTTCACACAACACACAGTCGACTGGTGGAACTCTTTTCCAGAAGATGTTGTGAGGGCCAAGACTATAACAGGGTTCAAAAAAGAACTAAAGTTCATGGAGGATAAGTCCATCAATGGCTATTAGCCAGGATGGGAAGGGATACAAAACCATGCAAACCAAGCCCCTACTCCAAACAGTTAAATTGATACAAAACTGTGTTTAGATCAGACCCAAGAGATTCTGCACATCTAAAGATAGGCTACCAGTTTGCTTGTGTATGAACATTCGCATTTATACAGATATGTTTTCCTCACCTCTGAACCTACCAGAAACCATGAAATAACCAATGTATCTGAGTGCAGTGCATTAAAATAATTGCACGAAATCAAGGAACTGAACTGGAGTTTCAAGTTTTTGAGTGTTAACTATTGATAGAATAAATTTGTTTCAAATTAAATAACAAAAATAATCCTCAAATGTCTTTTAAAGAATAAATGTAAGGGCTTCTGATTCTCCAAGCCAAAATCCCCAGAATGCTTTTTCTGTCGATATTCTCATTAAAATAGGCATTCATAGAGAGGATGGGAATCTAACGTGGTCCAACATTTGCTGTCAATACATGCTACTTGACCAGGCCTTTCTTTGAGAGATTTCAGCAGTTAATTCTCATTACTTTCAAGATGAGAACCAGTTAATAGTAGACTTTCAAAGAGGATCACAAATCTATCAAGTTGACTAAAAGCTTAAAATGCTTTATATTCCAATTGCCAGTCACCACTACCAAATACCGAAGGGTCACCCTTGGTCCAATGGGCTTCCAGGCCAGATAGTCAATTTATCTGCTTTTAAGTGGATACTGTTGCCACCACACTGATAAAAAGGGAAGAAACTCTCAGGTGAGTTTTGCAGTTGGAATTTGTGGGCCTGATAGCTTAAAAAACAAATTTGCAGGTAAGAAGATCCCATACTCTCTTGTCATCTGAAGATTTGAGCGGCTAACACAGCTGAATGCATATTGCTGTTAAATGAATTTGAGTTGGATCTACTGAGGAAAATAAATAATATGCAGATAATGTGCCGTAATTTTTAGTGTATTTCAAACAGGTCAGTTGTAATTAAAAAAAAAAGAGAGCTCTTTCTGAAGGACTTGGACTGTTGTGCCAGTTTCTCTATAGAGTGTCTTGGGCAAGAAATCTAATAATAAAAAGCAGCAATGTTGTTCGTTCTTTGTTAAATATATCTTTTTTCACTTGAAGGTTGGAATAGGCTTGCTACTACCAGATGCATGTTTAGAGGTTGATTTGTTCCTTGCATCAAATAAGGATTGGTTTATGCTAAGAGGTGCATGCCTCTGAGATCCCAGTTCAGTTCACCCACGTATTTTTCCAACAACACAGCAACTTACTTTTCCATTTCGCCAGGTTTTCTCTTTTATACTTTTGCCTGCCATTTTTAGTCAGTTGAAGCTATGGTAACATTTATGCTTTGTTACGTTGTATTTTCTGATTTGTGACTTTTTTTTAAGTAACATTTAATTTCTGCCTTGCTTTGTTAGTAATTTAAACTTGATTTGCCTATATTATAGATCTATGACGGTATTGTTATTAGGAGTCTTAGTAGGACAAATGAATTTGGATATTTCGTAACAGTGTGGCTTGCAGGTATCAAATGGAAAAACATGAAAGTATCCACTTGTAAATGAGTCAAGGTAAAGTTTACTGTCTTAGTTTACTTTCCTTGGCAACTAAAGGGTGCGGTTGAGTAATTCCGGGCAGGTCATTCTACAGTACAAATGTTAGGTAGGGCGTGTATGTGTATGTCGTCATTTGCCTACAGTGTGAGCTGCTGGAAGAATTGTAATAGCAAAAAGGGCAGGGGGTTGGGGTGCACAGGGGTGCAGGGTGCAGCAGGGAGCTCAGGGAAGGGGGTTGGGATGCAGGAGGGGTGTGGGGTATATGAGGGGGCTCAGGGCAGGGAGTTGGGGGGCAGGGTGCAGGTGGGGTTCGGGTTCCAGCCCAGCACTGCTTACCTAAAGCGGCTCTGGGATGGCAACAGCATGCACCAGGGCCAGGGCAGGCTCCCTGCACGCCTGCCCAGGCCCTGGCCCTGGCCCCGTGCCGCTCCAGGAGGCGCTGCAGCCCCTGGGGCAGTGCCGGGTGGAGGGCTCCATGTGCACTGCCCTTGCCGCGCCTCCAGGTACCTCCCCCAAGCTCCCATTGACCATGGTTCCCTGTTCCCGGCCAATGGGAGCTGCAGGGGGCAGTGCCTGGAGGCAAGGGCAACACATGGAGCCCTCTGCCCCCCCACCCGGGGGCCGCAGGGAAGTAGTGCCGGACGCTTCTGAGAGCGGCGCGGGGCCCATGGCGCCACAGGGGGCAATCCTACAGGCCGGATCCAAAGCCCTGAGGGGCCGGATCCAGCCCGGTTTGCCCACCCCTGCTGTGGGGGGAAAGCGAGTACAGCTACCTAGAGAAGCAGACTCAAGTAGGATGGTTTCTAGTTAAATAACTGGTTTTAATGCTAGGATCACTACAGTTCTGAAATACCTTAGGTAGGTAAAGCATATATTTTAACCCATCTCTAAACTGATTCGTTTGCATGATGATCTTATCTTGCTTTTGTTTACATAGGTTGTGATTAGTAACTGTAAAACTCTGGGTTTAATTCCATGTAAATTTCTGATTGTAGATATAAAACCAGGTAGGAAGCAGCCTTCGTAGTTGGTTCTTTCTCCTCAGCTCAACAATTAAAATGAATTGTTGTGGCTCACAGAATATGGTAGTAATTGTTAGTGAATACCCCTAAAGTACAATATGTGTAGAGTATATTTAATACCCTTAAATGCACTTTGGAAAATTTTCATGAGGTCCTTTCCGTAGTAAGGTTTAAGTACTTGGTTAGGTGATTTGCTTACCTAATAATATGCTTTGGTAGGCCTCTGCTCTACAACCCTTGCTCAGGGACCTATCAGGCTCTCCCACAGAAACACCTACATGAGGTTTATAGGCATTTAGAAAAGTGAATTTATGTTCCTGGAGCTTCTGATATTTCAGCTGGAAGGGGAGGAGAGTAGAATTTAGCAACCAAAAGAAAGGACAAGTTATATGACCTCTGTGACCTCCCGTTGTCCTGAGATCTGAGAGAACATCCCATGGATCATATAGCACTCTTGGAAGGCTGGGGATTTACAGAATCACAAATAATCTGTGCCACACTCAAAGCCCCCCTCCCCGCCCCCCTGCGGTGTGTATGTTTACAATGTGGCATTTGATAAGATATGTATTACTATTATCTTATTGTGACGGGTTCCCCTCCCAGGCTGCCACCTGGAACTGGGGTACCACTGAGCCCTCTGATCCACCAGACTGGGCTTCCTCTCACAATGTGCTGCTGTGACAAGCTGCAAAGCCCCTCGGCCTGCACTTTCACCAGCATTCATACAGGTAGGGATATACCCAGCTGCAGTTACACGCAGGCTCTCTAACCACCAGCTTCCCAGCTTAGGAACCCAGAGCAGTACTGTCCTGCCCTGGTGAAATCTAGTCAGTATATGGGTTTAATACCCAATCCACCTGTCCCTCCATGTGACGAGAACAATGCACACTTGTGGTAACCAAGCAGAGATTTCCCCCAAGCACTGCAGTCAAAGCTCACTGGTGTGGATGAAAACATAAAATAAGTTTATTAACTTTATTAACTACAAAACCTAGATTATAAGTGATAGCAAACAAATCGAAGAAGATTACCTAGTAAATAAATTAAATGCAAACTAAGGCTAAGATACTAGAAAGATAGGATATGAACTAGTAAATTCTCCCCTGAGAGATGATATAAGCAGGCTGCAGATTCTTAAGGGGCAAGCTGCGCTTGCTTTATAGCGTGGAATCCCCAGGATTTTCATACACAGGCTAGAAATCCCTTTAGCCTGGGTTCAGCACTTCCCCCAGTTCAGTCTTTGTTTCTCAGATGTTTCCAGGAGTTTTCTTGTGTAGGGAGTGAAGAACCACAGATGATGTAACTCCCTGTCTTATATAGCTTTGCATATGGCAGGAACCTTTTGTTTCAAAACTTGACTTCTTCGTCATTGTCCCTGAAAGGCTGGCTGTGGGTGTTTTCCAGAATAAGCCCATATGAAATACAGATCCCTAGTCACTATTCATAACTTCAGATACAAACATGATATATGCAAACAAATAGGATAAGCATATTCCGCAAATCACAACTTTGTCAATGACCCCTCATATAACTTATCTTGTACAAAATGCATCATAAGTATGCCATAATCCTATCATCATCATCATATCACTGTGAAGAAAATGGGGTGCAGTGTCACAATGTATCAGGGATTTCCCTGTGTAAGGTAATAGTGACGTTTACAGTTTTAGGGGAAAAGATATATTATTTTTACATACTTGTGTAGTTGGGAACTAGTGCAGGTTTTTGTACTAACAAGAGATTGTGTAGATGTATTTTTGTTGTTGCCCAAGGTGAATCTTTTATTATGAGCCCCATTACTCTGCAGATAAGTGATTTTTATCTACAAGTAGGCTTTCCTGTAACCAATCAATGTTCAATGTTCTTTGGACTCCTTAAATGGATTGGGGTCATCCAAATCCAGTGAGTGAAGACTTCCTCAAAGCCCCTCTGTCCAGTACCAAAGGTGATGACTCTTCTGCAATTTCCACCTCTAGCTCAACTTTACCTTTGGCTCATTCCACATCCCTGTGGACTCATATGCAGAAGTAAAAAATTCCAGTGACACGTGATGGACTTGATGATCCAAAGGCTGGATACTGTCCATGAATCCTGTACTGAGCAGAAGTTGAAAACTAGCAGTTAACTCTGTGAAATAACATAAGAAAATGGTAGAAAACTTGGAGATCTCCAATTGGAAATCTTCCTTATTGCAACTGGAAAATGTTGTAATTGTTGCAATAAATCCAAAGATTGATGAGTTAAAGCACATGCACCATGCCAAGAATCTGAGATTGGTTGGTATCCCTGAAAGTGTGAAGATGAGTGATATTACACAGAGCAAATCTTGACTGCCATAATCTCTGAACTACTGAGAATACAACCAAAGTAGGCTAAATGTATCATTTGCATGGAGATAACTAACATGAATACTTCTACAACATCAGTGCCTTGAACAGTCTTGGTGACATACAAATTACTATACAAAAAGAGAAGATGTTGCAAATTTCCAAGAAAACACCACCTTGTGGGTACCAGAACTCCAAGTCTGAGATATTTCTTGATTACATGTCAGCCTTTTTCAGAGTGAAGCTATATCAAGGAAATAAGCTCTGGGCTCATTAAAATAGCATTTTTCTTAATGTAACCCTTGAGTTTCTGGTTCCCCGGTGATAAATAGGTATATATTTTCAGATCATCTGATGAGACTGAAGCTTTGTAACTTGTAGGCAAGTTAAAGCTATGAGAAAAAGAGGGATTTCAGCAATGGTGACCAGATCCCAGAGATGTTTGTATTTACTGTTTTGAAAGTGCCATATGTTTGGTGTTATATTAACTTGTTGTTCGTCTTTAGACTTATTACAATTTTTTCTTTAGTGGTAGGATCAGAGCCTTTGTGCCAGTTATTTAAAACCAGAAAAGCTCAGTGTTCTCTCTCTCCCCCTCCCTCCTTTGCATGAAACATTCCTTAAGCAACCAACAAAAATTGGTTATTTAATAAAAGGTAGCAGAATTGTATTTGGATGTTTGGGGGTAACTTGGGATGGTTTCAAACTGGGATGGTAGTCTGTTGTACATGTTTCACTGTAGTGTTTTAAATAAACATCACTTGAGCCAGGAGAATTGGGGAGCTTCAGGTACTGGATTATAAATTAATTCTTTTGAGATTCTCTAAATGTGCTCTTGTTAAGACTAGACAGATAATTTGGGGGAGACATGAATGGTCTTAATTACTTTTAAAAAAAACATTTATGAACCCATCACTTCTCCTCTGTTGTAGTTTATAAAGGATTTAAAGCTATATTGAGGCTTTACTTTAAGAAGGAAGGAGGCAGGGTTGCCTGTGTTGAGGCAACTACAGTATGTTCAAAAAGCAAAACAGGGACTCCTTCAGGGTAAGTAATCCTTCTTTATGCTTCCCCTTAGCGCTATCCATCTGCTCTACAGAGTACACCTGCCAAAGTAGTTAGAACACTAGAGTGAGCATGTTGTATGTGATGTTTAGTTATTTATTTGTTCATTTAAAAAAATAAAAGGAAACAAGAAAGGAAATTACATCTGGGTCCAGAAAGGGTGGGAGGGGGAAGGGGGAGGGAAGGGAAAGTATAAAGGCGCCTCTTGAGACAATAGAATTATATAAACTCGCTTTCAAGAACTTTTTGCTTTAAGACATATTGTAAACTCAGAAAGTCTTTAAGAGCTGATTTAAGAATTAATCCTTTAATATGTTTGATATTGACCAAGAACTGGAAGGTGTCAGTTTCTTTGCTGTGCAGTACTTTCAAAGCACAAGGGCATGCTTCTCTTCCCCCCCACCCCCCCATAATTCCATTATGTTGTCCTCAACTGCATCTTAAGAGAATGTTTGTTTTTCTTGGTTTTCATTATTACTCTTTATAAGTCAGGGCCCTACAGTGGTTTCTTTTGCCAAAATTGTTGTGGTATGTTCATTTTTTCTTCCCCCTACTGGTACATATTTATAGCTGCAAATCAGCCAAGCCATCTAAATTGTGAAAGAGACAAAACAAAATGAAAATAAATTAAGACTGTTCAGGTCTTTGGAGAAGTTCAGCCTTGCTTTCAAAAATACAAGTACACAAATTAAATTGGGACATTTAAGGCCTTATTTCAGCTTCACATTTTTATAGTACATCCCTGCATCACAGCTTGTAGACTTGATTGTTTATAGTTTTGTAAAAAGTTGTATTAGTGTTGATTATATAAACATTGGATCTTTTCCTTATAATGAAATAGGATATAATTAATGCTAAGTTTTAGTCACGGGTATTTTTAGTAAAAGTCATGGACCTGTCCATGGGCCTGTGACCTGTCCATGACTTTTACTATATACTCCTAACTAAAATTTGGGGTGGGGGGGCAGTGGGTGCTCGGTGGGGGGTGGTCCGCAGGTGCTGCGAGTGCTGGGGGAGCGGTGGCACATGGCCTGGGACCCCTGCTGGTGCTGGGGAAGGGGGAAAGGTTGGCGGGGCTGGCAGGCTCTCTACCCGGCTACACATGTCCCTCAGCTCCTACCGGGAGGGGCGGCCAGTGGGGCTCTGTGTGCTGCTCCTGCCACAAGCTGGGAACCGCAGCCATTGGGAATTGCGGGGGCAGTGCCTGCGGGCGCAGGCAGCGTGCAGAGCCACCTGGCCCCTCTGCCTAGGAGCTGCAGGGACATGCTAGTGAGAGCTGGGGAACCCCCCATCCCAAGTTAAATGCCGCCCGCACCCCAACGGCTTGCCCCCAGTCCACCTTCCACACACCCAAACTACTGCTCCTGGCTGCTGCAGAATCCATGACCTCTGTGACAGACATACAGCCTTATATAATGAATTAAAAAACCTGTCTTGAGTTCCAGCTGCCAGTTTCTGATCCCGAACACCTAAACAAGCCCAAATACCACTCTAGTGGCATCACTGCCTTCAGTAACATGGCATCTGATGTCATAAGACTGTAATGCGGCATCTGATGTCATAAGACCATAATGCTAGCATGCAGTCCTCTTAAGAACAGGGTGAACTCTTGGTCAGCTAAGTGTATATTTAATACTCTTTTGGTCAAGAGATTTATAGTGCCGTTTCCATTCTTATAAATTGTGAAACACTGTTAAAGCATTTTTGCAAATGTTTTTCAACATTATTCTGGGTGAAATCCAAAATCTCCTGTACATTTGAAGTGGCTTAGCTGGCATCTGAACACCTGGATTGAGTTATCCTTGGATATACAACTTTATCATGTTTCACTTTTATGTTGGGTAGCAAACACCATTTATCTCCTTGTGTCTTTACTGTTTCGTCTTTCTTTGCACTTTTTCTCTTACAAGTTCACGTTTCCCCTTCTTCAACTCTTCCTGTTTCTCTTTGTCTGTTCTTCCCATCCATTGTGCTAAATCTATCAGTTGGGCACTTGATTCTAATAATTTCACCTGTGACCACTGCAGGTGGCAGGTAGTTGTACTTCAAGAAAAAGAAATTCAGGGTTTTGAAAATTTTTAGACAGTATGTTTTTATATTGAAAGTAGGAGTCAAATCTGCTACAGCTGATTATTGTACCCAATGTTCAAGAACAGATTAATTTTACACTAACAGTGTTGTCTCTGGTTTGATTTCTGTGGTCCCCCATTTAATCATGAACGTTGTTATTAAACTGTTCTGTTGCAAAACAAGGATGGATTTAGGTGTAATCTGTATGAGTGAGAGATTATATTTTATTTATTGGTATGGAAAGTGAGTATTGTGTGATGTCGGGTTCAGTACATGTGGAACTACCTCTTGTAGTTCGTGTGTGTGTGTGGTGTGTATTTATATATACACAGGGTCACAAAATGTTTGTCATTCATAAATAAAAAATAAAACAATCTCACTTTTAAAAACATCTTACAGTGGGAGTGAGTTGTATCTCTGCCAATATGTGCTACCTCATTCCTCTGAGAGGCATGATAGAAAAAACTGAGGCTAGCTGAGCAGTCATTATCTCTCCCCCTTCCCCCCCCCCCCCCCCCCCCCCCCCCCCCCCCGCCCGGGGTGTAGTCAAGCTCAAACCAAAAACAAAAATAGTAGTCAGTCTTATGCTAGTTATATTGAATTGGCTCACTTTTTATATATATGTATATATAATATATTGTGACAGACCCAGACCAGTGGGGTACAGAAGTCTGGTAGAGGGCAAATATACTGGTCACTGGATGAGTAGTTTTCTGTTCCCTGAGTGACCAGAGCAGGGGCTGCACTAGAGTAATCAGGAACTTGCTAGAACCAGTTAAGGCAGGCAGGCTAATTAGGACACCTGGAGCCAATTAAGAAGAAGCTGCTAGAATCAATTAAGGCAGGCTAATCAGGGCACCTGGGTTTTAAAAAGGAGCTCACATCAGTTTGTGGTGCGAGTGTGAGGAGCTGGGAGCAAGAGGCCCAAGGAGCTGAGAGTGAGAGGGTGTGTTGCTGGAGGACTGAGGAGCACAAGCATTATCAGACACCAGAAGGAAGGTCCTGTGGTGAGAATAAGGAAGGTGTTTGGAGGAGGCCATGGGGAAGTAGCCCAGGGAGTTGTAGCTGTCATGCAGCTGTTACAGGAGGCACTATAGACAGCTGCAGTCCACAGGGCCCTGGGCTGGAACCCGGAGTAGAGGGCGGGCCCGGGTTCCCCCCAAACCTCCCAACTGACCTGGACTGTGGGTTCTTCCAAAGGGGCAGGTCTCCGGGCTGTTCCCCAACCCACATGGTGAATCTCTGAGGCAAGAAAATCCGCCAATAAGCGCAGGACCCACCAAGATAGAGGAGGAACTTTGTCACAATATACACACATACCTACTTATCACCAGTGAAGCAGAAATTCGAGGGTTACCACAAGAAAAAGGCTAATTTAAAAAAAATTAGATTAGCATAGTTCCTTTTTAAAAATTGGCTCTTGTACCTTGCATAAGCATAGCCTCTTTTGCTATTTTGCTACAAATTAAGCCTATATGATAGTCATAAAAAACCAAAGCCTGAAATGTTCAAACTCGCATCTGAATAAGGATTTGACAAACCTGAATATGGAATTTAAATGGAATATGGAATTACACTGGCACTCACTGCTTTGGACAATATTAATAAATAAATATATTTATTTGGTGGATGCAATCCAGTCAAGCCATGCCACAGTAGCTAGCAGACAACCCTTCAACATTCAGTTGGATGACCTTAAGTGCTGGACCTATGACTAGTAAATCATCGTCCGGAACCTGTTTGACCGGTTGACCAAGATTTGTGATAATCCTCGAATTTGATCTGCTAGTTGGGTCCTCCATTTCTCCAGACCTCAGACAGACAAACTGCAACTGGTTACTTATGGAGGACGCGTTGTGAATGCTGATCCATTATCTCCCAATAAATAAAGAAGCAATCTGTATAAGAAGTCAGTATGCCGACAGTGGTTTCATAGAGCAAGACAAGAGAAGTAACTTCAGTACAATGTGCTCAAACTGATGCTTCAGAAGCCCTATAAAATCGTAACTACTTCTCTCATCTGTTGAGCCACTTCATGCTCCTAGAAAACATGACAAGGGGCAGACTTTGAAGGGAACAAGATGAGGCAGAAAATCATCAAATAGACCCTACAGGGGCCCCCTGTTCTTACTCTGTATGGTCGGCTCTTCATGGCTTTTCTCTTGGGTAACAGTAGGGGCAGCTGGGGAGCAGCTACTGTACATGGTGCGCTCACCTGATTAAGCAGCAGATTGAGTTACCATTGGTAGGATCAACAATTACTGCCTCTTGACCTTTGTCCCACCCATAGCAGGTTTGCATGCAGACTCATGGCACCATCGCTCCTGTGAGAAACCTCCCCTCATGCCCTAAATCCCTTGAGATGGCCAAGGATCTGCAGGGACAGACTGCGTGTCTTTGTGGATGATTTTCCATCAAAGGTCACACATCTTCTCCCCCATAGTAGCCCCCAAGTGCCTCTCTGGGGAGAACATCTGGTGGAAACTCTGCAAGTTTTAAACTCTAGCGTTTTCTGCCAAGATTTTACTCTCCTGTGGGTTTCCATACCGCTCATGAGTAATGTGTAACCTTGAATTTTTACATAGCAAGATGAGAAAAATCTATATAAGGGCCCAAAGATGAGAGTTCGTAGTGTAGAAGCGCACTAAACAGATGCTCCTTGAAACTAAGTCTTGGGTAGATCCTGTATTACATATAATAATTTGAGAGGGGCATGGTGGGGGAACCTCAAATGTAAATAAAGGCTCCTCACAGCTTTTACTTGAGCATGTTTCTGCTATACAAATTGGATACAAATGTTGTGTAAGTACTTTGGAGTGAAACAGTGCACAGTCCCCCGTCCCCCCCCAGAACCCTCCACGTATTAGTGGAAAATGGACCTTAAAGTGGACATATATCCTATGAAAATGGAGCCTAAAGTATAAAATTGTTGTTGTTGTTGTTTGTTTTCTATTCAGTGGACAAACCTGTTGTATAAGTACACATTTCCCCTCCCAAATAATGTCCATGGGGAGTGTATTAAATATTATATAAGCACAACAGTAGGAGGAACAGCTTTATAGGTCAGAGATAACACAAAAACAGTCTTGAACTACTGCTTGGAATACTTTGTTCCCTACACCTTGGGGCACACCTGACTGTTTTAAAAAATGGCCAAGAATACAGATAGAGAGAAGATAAATGTGTTGCAGTGATCCTTTTGAAAATCCTCAATTGTAAATAAGTAATTGTGGTTCTACTTTTTAAACTCTAACTCACATGAACTACATTGGCTGTAAATATTCCTCTCTCCATGCTGTTCAAAAGTTACAGGTGACAAGTTTCATACTATTTCAGAAATAAGTGCTTGATAATGCGAAATCTGAGTTTTACTGAAGTGTATGTATTATGTATTCCACACAATAATCCATGTAAGTAGTATATTAAGTAGTCTCTTACATATGTTAATATGGGTTAAAATAAATTACCTCTGCTGCAGCAAGTATTGTCTGTTATGTGAATATGCAGCACCTTGCACATTTTGGGTGCTTGTCATAATAAATGCCCCATTTTATCCTGCTGCTTTCTTGGGCTCTTAAATTAATTCACAAGAATTGGTTGACTTTTCCGAGGAATGGAAATTTATTTGAATTTATATAGAAGAAGACATACAAGTTAATGAGGATCATAGAATATTTTCCCGAGAGTGCACTGGTCAGAGGCACAAAACCTGTATTGTATCTAGCCCAAGGTCACTGCCTTGTAAGCAGAAAATGAACACCAGATCTCCATCAGGGAAACCAGTGAAGAATTGCTATCTGTCCAAATGGCCATCATTTATGATTGTTTTCAATGGGACTGATGGCCAAATGCCTTTTATTGTTCGCAATGGAAGTTGAAGCCAATCTGCCTTCAGGTAAAATGGTGGGCTCCCTGTTTTGAGGTAGAGAGGAGCACTGTGAGGAGAATAGAGGTAGTGGCCATATTAATAGGATGCAACCTGTGGCCTCAGTCCCATTGTAAGTGATAGATTTTGAAAGAGGGTAGTTCATGAGTTTGTCTGAAAAAACGTTGTTCTACAGCTTCTGCTGAAAGTGAAACTTTCAGTTGTGAATTATAATAGGGATGAATTACTAATAATCCTAAAAATGTCTTCAGTAATGACCCATTACACCATTTATATTCAATTCATCTATCTTCAAACTTTGGTGTAAATTTGTTCTAAGCTCAGGCATTGTCTGTTAGGACAAAAAAGGTCTCAGAGCACTGAATTTCTTACATAACCTGGTAATTAATTTTACTTATAAATTAAGGTTTATTTGTAAAGTCTAAGAAAATTAATTCAATACTCAAAGGGCTGTGGTTTAGGGGAGCGTGTGGTATATTCTACCCATACAACACTGACAACGAATCGCTGTTTTAAGTGCAGAACCTCCAACTCAGCCTTAACTACAGAGATCCGACCGCTGCTCCCACATTGTACTCTTTTCACTCTAATTGCTGTTCTACTGTGATATAGCCCAGTGATGAGGCTGATTATCAGTGAGTTAGTTTAGCTATTTGTGATGATTTGTCTATTATATAGTACAGGTAAAAACATTTATACTGATGTTTACCCATGCAACCTTAATTCAGTCCCCTTGTGCATATGCACTATAATATCATATCTTTAATTATGTAATCACATATTATTAAGGACTGTTGCCACAGTCAGAACAAAAGGGGGTAGAAGTAAAATTGTATGGGCAATTATAAATCTGGCATTTTCTGACTTTCAAGTGCTTGATTTTTGCAATCTAAATAACTTCCGTTGAATGTAGCATTTTTATATGTAATAGAGAATATACACTACAGAGGATATGGCATTGAACGGAGAGCACTTTGGAAGGAGAGGACCCATAGAGCAGACCCCCTGCTGATGGGATTAATGCAAGGAAGAAGAGGATAATATACACTACCTATTTTCTTCATGGCCTTGCCCAATTCCTTACTGGATCAAATTAGTTTATTGTATTTATTGTTCAGATGAGATAATTTGAAAAAATGTACTTGTGAGAGATCACCCCAGATGTTTTACCACAGTTTAGACAGCTAAAATGTCCATCTAACCCACAGATGATTACTTTGTTACCTAATTGTATAATAAATGTTCCCCTTACCTCTGCCCATCCTGCATGATGGTATCCTAGTTAGTATTGTATTTCTGACTCTGCAGTTGAAACTCCAATTCAGTTTCTATTATAAACCAAAAATGATCTTTGCATTTTTAGGAGTTTTGAGTTTATCATCAGGCCATTCTAGTGAAAACATGCAATATAGTGTCTGACTTTATTATTTATGCTGTAATGTAGGTGTGTCTGGCATTTGGCAAAGAATCAGAATGATAAGCCTTGGCCTCAGAAGCATACAATCTAAATGTAAAATATATAAACAGTGCGTCTTGGCTTTTGTGGACAAAAAAACTGAAATACTGTTAAGAATGATAAATTACTGGGATTGTGGGGATGATTCTAAGCAATTACCAGAAATAGCACTTTTCAACTTCAAAGTACTTTTCAATATTAGCTAATTGATTAAATCACATAGATCCTTTTTAGGGAGGTCTAGTGAGTATTATTATATGATATTTTATAGCTGAAGAAGCTGAGGTGCACAGTATGATCAACCTGCCTGAAATCACAAAGCAAGTATATGTCACTCAGAATTCAAACTCAAAAGTTCCTTGTTCCAGTATTTAAGTCTTAAATATTGATAGAATCCCTGAATTCAAACAGGCCTTTATATCACAGTCTCAGAAGATGTCCCCAAATTGTGTTTAAATATTGGATGGTGTTCTCTGTTGGTCACTGTAAAAGGATTAGGCCTATCTTATACTGCCTTCCTCTTATTGGACCAACCTTTGTTCTTGCAATATCAGTTCACTCCGAGGGTTAATTCTGTCTGGGTTTTCTCAAGGAATTGGGAGATGCTATTTTCAGCAGGGGGTAGTTGCTTTATTTCTTCTTAACAAAAACATAGTCAAAATCTTTGCAGATTCATCCCTCAAAATCTATGTGAGCAAAGTAGTTCCTTCCCCAAGTCTCTCTGTCACACCAGTAATTCCAATACCATGATTCCCTGGCTCTTACCTCAGAGCCTCAGCAATAAAGGGCTCCAAACAGGCTCCCTTCCTGTCAATTTGTTTTTTCTGGAGCAATTCCTCTCTGCAGTAGCTCCAGTAACGGTCCATTTGAAGCACCACCCCAGCCCCTTAGCTTTCTGGAGGGTGTTGCAGTTTTTGGTCTCTGTTTTCTGCTGCTCTTTTTCATAAGGGTGAGCTAATTAAGTTCCAGCCCACACTCAGGTGAAGCATGCAGGCGTAGTCAGACAGCTCTAGGCCTCTGACCCCAGAGGAATGGTATCTCTTATACCTTTACAGTCTTGTACTTTGAAGGTTTGACTGTATAAGAGCATGGTCTTCCTAGGCAATCGTGAGAAAACTTTTAGGACATATGCTGTAGTTCCAGGCGTTTTGTAATAAGGAAAAACAGATAAGTTTTGTGTATATAGCATTCAAACTTCCAACTCTGAGATGTCCCAGGCATTGAGAGGCTTGCTTTCCAGGACTTGCTGACCTAGGTTGCCTTTCTGACCCTGCAAACTCTGCTCCACATGCTGGCAGTAAAAGGGAATTTACTAAAACCGAAAGCTCTGCATTGTCAGCTTGGTGCTTTAGAGAACAGAATTTGGTTCACGTCCATTTACTCAGGAGTGCTGCCAGCTTTTCTGCCGCCCTAGGCGGTGGAAGGTCCCGCCCCGAAATGCTGCCCCCCACAGAGGCGGCGGAAGGTCCTGCCGCCGAAATACTGCCGCGGTCACCGCTCCCCAAATTGTAGCGCCCTAGGCGACCGCCTAGGTTGCCTAATGGGTTGCACTAGCCATGCATTTACTGCCAGGCCACTTCAGACCTTTAGAGAAGCCAGTGTTGGGGAGACTGCACAGAGTCTTCACCTAAAAGAATGGAAAAGGCACATCATGAACAGGAAATTGGGGAAGGGACTGAAAAAGCAAGTGTCTTAGATGGTGTGGTTATACCCTCTTCAGCACCCTAAAGGCCAGACAGTGCATCATAGCTATAACTAGATTAGATCTGTATGACTCTATGGTCATACTGTACATTATACATCCTATCAATAAACATCATTGCCACAGTCTGCAAGTGCTCAAGTGGTTAACCTGAAGTACAGCAATATATAAGCCATTGGAGATACCTGAATTTTTGAATGGGGACTCTGAAATTTCAGTCAGATGTTGGAAGTAATCAGATATTTTTTTACACACTGTGTGTGTGTGTGTATATGAGAGAGAAAGAGAACATATGGTACAGATTTGTCTATACCCAGTTACAGTAGCTATCTAATGAAGTAACTCCTGTCATTTCTTGAAGTATTTTCGTGGTTGAAAGACTTGAATCGCAGAGCTCTCAAATTAAGCAGTTCGTGCACTTTTGAATTGAGGCTGTGTGAAAAAGCTCTTAAACCACAGCTGAATTAGTACAGTCCTAGGCCTATGGAGTCCCAGCAAATAAAGGAAGATGTGGGGCTGATACCCTGGCAGTGTTTCAGAGTGTGGGGGAGGGAGTGGATGGGTAGCATTATCTTATCAGAATGATAATTTCTGTTCTGTACACACTAAAATGCCCAGTATACAAATGGGCATTTAGGAAATCTTCTGTGGGATCTTATTCTAAGGGGATGTTTTAGAAGTAAATTCCAAATTGTACATGCCTACTGCCATATGCAGTGCCTATAGGAATCGTATCAGAACAAACTCTGAGTAATATGCCCCTTCCCCCTTTTAGAAAGTTTTTTTTTTTTTTTTTTAAATGAAAGCTTTTTTTTCATGATTCATTTTAATGCTAAATGTTGTAGGGAAAGAGCACAGCTCCATTTGCCACAGTGAAAGTTACATTTTCAAACAGATGAACCTGAGTTGTGCATGCAGAAAAGAGGCACTTGCATACAGAACATTTTCAATAGGGGTGGCATTTAAAAAGAGGAAAATCTACTGAGCACCTTAAGCAACAGGGTGTGCTCATCTTTGTGTTTTCACCATAGAAGTTCAAGCGGAGCTCCTATTTGTAATCAGCAGATGTTCACATGGAAGTTGCGTTCTACATTAGCTGGTCTGGTTTTGCTTTCTGTGTGTTCTGCTGTTGCAATTTCATGACTTTAATTTGTATGCATTCTTGGTTTTATGTGACATCCCCATACTCTGTGTATTGAACGGGATGGTCCCATTATGCACTGTCAGCCATGTGTTGCTTTGGTGTTCAATTTTTTTTTAAACTACTTGGCCTTTTTATGCAATGTAGAAGTACACAGCCCAATCAAAAAAACAAAAAGGTGGCGGGGGGAGCACCCAATCAAATTTATTCTAGTTAAAGTTAATATACAAAGGCTATTGGATTGTTGGAATTTCTAACAATCTTATGTATTGGAAACAAACAATAGAAAAACTAAACAACATTGTTCCCTAAGGTCTAAAATCAGAGAGTTTAATTTTTTAACTTTTCCAGAAGAACAAATATTTCAGAAGCATGGGAATAACAAGCTGTGAATGTCTGAGGAATTAAGACGGGATCTGGAATTGAAACTTTCCTCTGTGCCCGATATTAAATTGCACATGGCTTGTCTGGGCAATCCAGAAAATCAAGTTTCCTAATCCAAATTGTGCTTAAATCATCCAGAAAATGGAGTGGGGAAAAAGAACCTTTTGCCCACTCTGGACCCTCCCCATATTTTGTCAGGTCATTCCCTCCATTTATAGTTTTCCCTGAATCTTTTCCTTTAAAAATTAGCCTGGACGTGAGTTGTGAAAGTCAGTGGGGGTCAAAGCCGAGCTAAAAGTTCAACATATAAATTGGGCTCCTTCTGATTAACGGTTAAAGACTGGGCAAGTAATTTGTAGTGAGAATTATTAATATGTTGTGGGTTTTTTGTTTGTTTGTTTTTTAACAATGACTTGTGAGAAAACTAGGTATAGTTAGCTACTATGTCAAGGCTCTCTGCTAGCCTCTGACAAGTGTTGTTTCCCTTCCCCCCCCTCCTCCCCGCAGAGGTGGATTATGGTTTTGTGGGGCCCTGGGCCAGAGCAAGTGGGGGGTCCTCCCCACCCCTTCCGCCTGCAGTTCCCCTGCCCCACCCCCACTCCCCGCGCTCCTGCCAGGAAATGGGATCAGGGCGCGGGGGCTTGCCCTGCTCTGCTCACCTGGCTCTCCTCCCGGGGAGCAGAGTCGGGGCATGGGGGTGCCCATTTTGGGGGGGGCAATTGGCCAGGACCCCGGGCACGAGTCCCGTTGGTCCACTAACTAATCCGCCACTGCTTCCCCTCCTCTCCACCCCCCCCCCCCCCCCCCGCTCCTCCCAGACACACACTGTTTAAGGTCACCAATTTTGAAAAAATCTAAGAAAGCTTAACTTCAAATAGTTCACAGTAAACCTTAATAATGAAGCATACTATACTGTCAGCTTTCTCGCTTTCTTCCCCAAGTGTGATCATGGCCAGAAGGGGATGGATCACCTCTTTATTGAAGTATTTGGCACCATGAGTCAGGATTTCATCATTCTTTGCATTGATGATTAGCAGAGCATAACAGCTCTCTCAAAGCTGAGGGGTTATATTTTTGTTCTTTGCTTATGTTCTCAAGAGTTAGTGAAATGGGCTATAAAATCCGTGTGATTCTGTACTCCACTGTGCACTAACTCATAGGCTTCCATATTTGTATTGAAACTAAGATGTCTGGTAGGACCCTACAAATGCTTATTGCCATTTCATTTGAGCTACTTAGGGTCACTGCTGTATTAACAGTAACTTTTCTTGGTGGAAGGGAATAAATGACTGTACAATATTTCACTGGCAAGCTAGATTGTGTCACTACAATATGTGCAGTATTTTCTCTACATTGTGGTGATTCATGTTTGCTATTCTGCCAAAGTTAAATAAAAAACGTAAGTGGCTTTGAAAAGACAAGGATGCCAGAATGTACATTATTATTTCTTGGGGCTTTTTCTTTTTTTTCCCCTCCCCCATTTTTGGGGACATTCAAGAAACTTACACTAAAGTTTACTATGTGCTTGTTGCTATGATAAATGCAGTGGATTCTGGTGACATTTGAAAATGAGTTGAAAGTGAGTAAACAAAACTGATCTGACAGGGAAAGGGTGCCATACACTGGACTATCTACGCTATCAAGTAAAAATCATACTGCATCCTACCCTGCTCAACCTCTGTTGGATAAATGACTATTGATGTTTTTGAATGAAAGTAACCTCTGTAAATTTAGCCGTACATGTTATGTAACAGTTGGGGTTTTAAGAGTATTATGACGTCAACTGCTTGGTGCGTATCTAATAACCGATTATTAAATACAGTTGAACAATTAATTTTGAGGTAGAACTGAAGAGTAGCTTGGAAACCCTTTTTTTTTTTTTTTAATTGCAGCATCTGTTGCTTTGAGTTTCACTCTTAATGCAGTATTTTTGCTACTTTAAATATGAGAGATGTAGGTCTGTGGTGCACACCAGTACATATTGCAGCATCAATAATATTTTAAAATTGATTTTTGTCTATGCAATTTTAACGTGAAGCTCTGACTGCTTTTCCCTGGTAAAGCAAGCAGTAGTAAACTGCCTGTGCATTTTAACTGTTTATGTTAGAGGCCCTGGCCGCTACATTTTGCTGCAGCAGAAAAGGCAAACAAGCAAAAAGGTGAGAGGGGGCACATGTACTCCAACACTGTCATGGTAGCTGTTCATTTGTGGCTTGGTTTGTATACTCTCTGGTGTGAGTACTACCAGAACTGGCAGGGTAATCCTTCAAGATATCCAATCAAAAGCTTCAAACAGCTTTAAACAGCTGAGTCCACATATTGAGTTCACCTAGGAATTTGCCGTGGACTGTGGTTTTCTATCCACTTTAACTCGGAACTTTGTTGGCTTTCAGCTGAAAGCTAGAACCACACCTTTTAAGGTGGTCAAGCTTCTGGGGGGCAGGGGGAAAGCTAGAGTCTGGGACAGAGAAGTCCTACAGGAGGAACCTATGAACATTCTAAGCCTGGGGAGAAGACTAAGCTGGAATTCATATTATTGGCTTCTTTAATAGGACCCCAGAGAGTACACAGACTGTTTGGTCCACGGTAGGAATGCCAGTTGCTTTCAGAAGCACTGAGTAGGGAACATATGAGGCTGAAAAATGAGATGCCTCCATTACTATAGCAACAGGTAATTCCAATGGCTGGCAGGGAGGGACAATCTGATCCTGGCCTACTTCAGCTGTTGAGGCCTAGATGTGTGTTATGCTAGGAAAAGGGTTGTGGAGAGACAGGTGCTGGAACTAGGGCTGCAGCACCCCCTGACCTGAAGTGGTTTCCATTATATACAAGTTATACACTTTGCTTCAATGGCTCAAAGCACCCCCACTATAAAAATTGTTCCAGTACCCCTGTGTGGAGACATCCGTGTGAAATGATGAACAGGAGCTGCAACCACAGTGGGCAGATGTTTCCATTCATAAAATGAGATACAGCTGCTATATTATAGTTCTTCCAGTGGTAGATCTGGAACTTTCTATAGCTGATCTGTTTAAGATGCACAGATTAGAACAAAGGCTATCAGCGCTGTACTTTATCACACTGCTGATTTGCCACAAGGACTCTACAAATGGCAACAAAGTTTGCCAGCATAGCCAGGAGGTCAGTCTTGTTAGGTCAGAGGCAGAGAAGGAACAGTTCCTGAAATACAAAATTTAGTATTTATTTTTTGGTAACTGGTTTAAAAAATATCTCTCTCTCTCTCCTTAAAGGCCTGAATCAAAGCTGATTTATTGGCTGTTCGTAATATGTCTGCTTTGTAATAGAAACACCCCTGAGATTCCATCTCCATCATTGTCAGTTAAACTGGTCATTCCAGTGTGTTGAGTTAAACTTTGCCGTTACTACTTTTGTGGTCCTTCATACACCAATGTGTCAGTACACTTGGTTTTTTTGGGGGGGAGTCATACCGTTGTCCACATTTTATGAAGATTTCAAGAGAACCAGGAATCATGACAGTTGTCCTTGTCCCTCCCTTAGCCAGTCCCCCTCATATCAAAAAACTTCCTATGCACTCAGTCAAAAAGTCAGTAACTTCCCCAATTGTGCGATGTGGGTGATCAAAAAAGAACTATATTACCTTGATAATCTACAAATGAAAATCTCGTGATTAAAAAAAAAAAAAAAAACCGCCACCAACCTTTTAAACTTTTAAATCCTTCCTGAGAAATGCCCTTTTATTTAATAATAATAATAATAATAATTAATAATAAAAAGGCACAAATAACCCCAAACATCCAGGAGCTGAAATGATGGCCATTTTGGTGTCCATATGTCTGAATGAAGAACTTAATTTCTCTCAGAGATTTAGTGAGTGTAAGACCGCTCTGGTTGCTATTTTACAATAATTCTTCTTGCAGTAGCTTTCCTTTGCAGTAATTAGCTGAAGAAAAAGTATCAGGGAATCCTCTTACTAGTACCCATGTTAAAAGTGAATGTTCAAGGTAAGAGTTATTATGGGTGGAGACATTAGTGGTCTGTGTTTGGGAGGAGTAATCGATTTATATTTTTCCCCCAACCCAGCGACAAAGGAAATTTTGTCATTACTTTTAGTTATGATTAGTTTTGGAGAAAATCCTGATTTGTGACATCAAAGGGTTAATTAGGAAAAAACATTGCATCTCTACATACTAGCAGTGATGCAGAGAAAACAGTGTTCCTGTGTTGCATGGCCTGAATATAAGTTTTAATTGTTTTCATTCTTCTATATAATGGAGCTCAGGGGAGCCTTGTATCAGCTGATGCATCAGAATAAAAGCTTTCATGTGGCAGTGTTTATGAATGCTAGCGCTAAACCCACTTCTTTGTTGCCAAGCGTGGAAACCTAGTACCTGACCTGCAGTTTGGTACAGTAAGTACAGTACTGATAGCCACTGCCCTAATCTGTGGAGCATGAAAACATCAAGTTTCAGGTTTATTAATGGAAGAACTGATGCCATGGCTGATGTACTATAACTCGTGTTGCAATGCAGTAGCTTTCAATGGAGGTCTGTGTACTTCATTAAAAAACAAAAACTGAAGAAAACTCGCCAGCTAAAGTACACGAGTGACAAATTATTGGCTGGCATTACTTTCCAGATTAAGGAATGAAATTGTCAAAAAACGTCCCCCCTGTGCTTGTTATTGAACTTGTGGAAACACAGGAGTTCTTTTAACTTAACCGATGAATATATATCGCTAAACGATTTTCAAAAATCCTTCTTTAAAAAAAGTTACCTGCTTTATTTGTTTATATTTGGTACAACTTTAAATACAGTAATTGTGTGTTCCCCTTGAACATCAAGTTACATTAAGAAATAAATCGTATAGCCAGAGATTGAATTTTAAATGTGATTAGTGTTTAAAATGCAATTAATACTGAGAAGTGTATTGCTGGAGTTGGGGAAAGGGACAAGAGATTGAAAGCTCAATGATCTTGCTGTAACAGTGATGCATTAGGGAAGCAAGACATGTATAACATGAGAATTTTGAACAAAATAAATTCTAGTAGATGATGACATAATTATTGTATAGTTTCCCCCCAAACTATTTCTTGATTATTATCTTTCACTTAAAGCTTAGTTTTTATTTTTCTCTTGGAAGAGGTACAACGGTGTAAGAGTATATGATTATCAGTCTAATTTTCCTAATTTATCAAAAGACTTAAGGATTTTTATGCAATATTATTTTTTATTAAATTATAATCATTGTTCTGTTTATAGCAACACACTCTTTTACATAGACACACCTTTGTGATGTACCAACGTAACCGACAAGCTATTAAAAGGTTGCATTTTGGTATTATCTTTTAAGACTAATCAACTTAAAATATTTTTTTCTCTGTACGTGATTCTCTGTTCTGTGTCTAAATGACAGTCACACTAATGGGTGTGACACGTGTACAGTCATAAGAGAATAGAACCCCTGTGGCTTTTATTTAGTTGAGTCTTTCAATCAAGCATTTCTTTTCCTCCCAGAAATGACAGTCAAAAACTAGTCTAATAATGGAATTTGTAAAGTAGATGGAGTTAAGAATAGAAATAGAACTGAAGTATTAACTCACGGCCCTCTTTTATCTATAGCTCATTTTATCTGTGGATCTAAAAACGATTCCCCAAGTGTGTGTAATTGTTAGCTCTATTTTGCAGATAGGTAACCAGAGGCAAATAGGTTAAGTTATGTGCCAAAAGTAAAGCAGGGTCAGTAGTATTCTGAGACTGCTGCTCTAAACAATAGACAACACTAATTCTCAACATTATTGGGAAAATCTTTTCCTTTAAAGTCTAGAGCAGTTAAACAGCAGTATTTAACATTACTGTAGAACTGACAGTACATAAAGTTTAAAAGTGCATCTAACTTTCAAAATTTCTTTGCAATGAAGAATGGTTCAAGTTGGTAGTACTACGAAAAATATGCACTAAATTGCTTACATGCTTCATTTTTGTGCTGCAAATTTCAGATTAAAAATTACTACTATTTCTGCTTGAGAGGCCTGTGCTACATTTTGCAGTACAGAAGAAATCAGCTCAATCTTACCAATGATTTTCAGGTATAGACACACCTTCTGGGCTCCATTCTAAGACCAAGCCTACATTAGAAAAAGTTTGCCAGTATAGCTATACTGGAAAACCCTGCTAGTGTTAGATGCATCTTATAGAAGGCTTGTGTAACTTGTACTGGTTTCCCAAGTGAAATAAGATAGGCAAAAACTCTTTTATATTGATATAAAAATGTCACCAAAAATTACACTTTTAATAAACATTACTATGCCAGCAAACTGCTAGTGTAGACCCTGGCCTATTTGGTTCAGTTGGTTAGAAGGAAGTACCTTGTGACTGTCTCCAGTGTAGCCTTTCATGCTCTCCTGTCTGAGCTACTGCTGTCACAAGTTTGCTGTCACTATTATTGCTTCTGCATTGCTGCTGTGGTTATTCTGATGGGTTCAGTATTTACACAGTGTCATAGGTGTGCAAGGTGCTCTGCAAATATAAATTAGGCAAGATCCCTGTTCTCAGGAGTGAACAGTCTAATAAATAAAACTTACTGGAAGAGCTGTGTTTTATTTAAATTCCGTACTAGCTCGGGTGGAGGGGAGTGCTTTTTAGTGAAATCTTTTTCTTTCTTGAAACTTCATTTCGATGGACATTTTCCAACCAACTCTGGTACTAAAAAGCCTTATAGCAGAGCCCGTAAGACTCTGCCCTATTAGGAGGAATAATCACTATATTCTTAGCTGAATGTGACAGCACAATCACTGAGCAAAATAGTTTATCTAAAACTAAACCCCCATGCCTCAGTTGTAGAGATAGAAATGTGTGCTGGGGAGCGCTGCTTATTTTGGCATTACTGTACACCCGTTACCTGTATTTTGTGGTAGTGCAGAGCCAGCAAGCCATCTGTTTACTAACAAAAACCTATTCCAGACCGCTGTTGCCATCACTGAAAATGGTGCACAAATTTAATCAAAAGGCTTTTTGAACTTCCAGTCCCATTAGAAGTGGTAGGAAAAAATCGGGTTTGCCAGCAGAAAAGAACAAAACCAACAAGAGGAATAGTCTTAATTTTCAGGTTTATAAAAGGAAATTTCACAAATCAGTTATTTCTTCGTTTATTGTGACTTTTTATTTTGTAACAACGATTGTATATATACTTGCAACTTACTGTAACGGGCACCATTTTTGAGTTAATAAATTATAAGGAAAAATTGGCTACCCTTTTAAGATAACATTTTTTTTCTGAAATGGACAGAAAGTCAGATGGAAGTAGGGTGATAACTTCTATATCAGGCACGCGAGCTGATTTTCAGTGGCACTCACACTGCCCAGGTCCTGGCCACTGGTCCGGGGGGCTCTGCATTTTAATTTAATTTTAAATGAAGCTTCTTAAACATTTTAAAAACCTTATTTACTTTACATACAACAATAGTTTAGTTATATATTATAGACTTATAAAAAGAGACCTTCTAAAAACATTAAAATGTATTACTGGCACGCGAAACCTTACATTAGAGTGAATAAATGAAGGCTCGGCACACCACTTGTGAAAGGTTGCCGACCCCCGTTCTATATCATGGATACAATATAATATCTAAGTACAGTGGGACAGTGTTATTTTCTTAGTTCTGGATTTCCTTTAATTATTTTAAATGAACAAAGTTAAAGATGGAATGTTTTGTTTTAAATGACAAATATGGAATGTAGATTAGGCTGGAATTATAGCGGACACGATATATGGGTATATGGAGGAGCATCTTTGCAGACTTCAATCAATACATCTTTGGAAGTTTTTATGGAATGCAAAATAAAAGGCACATTTCCCTGCCAAAACTTCCTTTGTGCTGGGTTTCCCTCTAATGTAATTTCCATCAGTTAAAGAATAAAGAGAGCATGTTTCTGGGATCGTTTTGCTTGGCAGCGCACAATGAAAAGAAGGGGTTTTGTTGGGTTTTTTTATTATTATTATTTCTCAGCTCCTTCACACAAAGAAATACTGTACTGCTTTCAAAAATCTCTTAGTACAAATGCCTCCTGTCACAAATGATCAGCACTCTGCCATTTTGACATGGCTGGAGTGGAAACCGCAGTGTTACAAAATTGTTGTCCCAGGCTCAGCACAGGAGACCTGGCACTATGGAAGAAATCTATAGAACTTGTTTTCATTATTCACATTTGTATTGTAATTGCTGAGGTATGGTCATTTTGCTATGGAATGGGTTCACTTAATGCAATACAGTTGAAGAATGAGTCTGGACCAATAGACTGTTACAGGAGTCAGTGAAAGTCATAGAAAAATCCGTTTACGTATACAAGGAAAAAACCTCCCTGTACTACACTATAAGGATGATGGTGATAGTTAAGATTGCGTCAGCACTTCTGTTATAAAATCCCTGATGGTTACATAATCTAGAATCCTGTTTTTTCTTGCCCTGTCTTCAGTTTAAACCCAATACACCGGAATGTTTAAAGGCCCTGGTTTTACAGGATACAAACTGTTTTACAGCCTCCCATTAATATAGGAAGGGAGGGTACATTTTTGATTTATGGTGCAATGAAACTTTGCCACACTAATATTTCAACATACATTGTGGTGGGTCCTTTTTATTTCAGCAGATATTGTCAATACTTGCATAATGGTCGTGATAGGACATAGCTTATCCCGAAAGACTTAACCTCAGAATTCCAGGCATAAGGCAATATCTACTGCTGGCAGAAGAGTATATTATCAGCAGAAGTGGCAAAGTTCTTTGGGGCTGGGAACTGTGCCAACCCAAGGGACAAGGTTTGGTTGGGGAAATCATTTGCATTTTCACTTTTGAGGCAGAGCTGTAAGCAGTTAGCCCAGTGTCAAAAGTGGGCAGTGCTGATGACAACAGGACTGTAGCCAGAGCTCCCAGAAGTAATGCTGATTCAGTGGCTCCCTAAAAAGTTCCTCCAAGTGATTTTGCATGACATACTCGACAGCCATTAATGTAGCCCTGCTGATCTAATCCAGTGCAGGGCAAAGGCAGATCACTTCTGGCCCTCCAAAGAGGTGAGTCTCTACTTGTGTGATGGATTTGGCTTGTAAGATGCACACAGGAGGATGTACTTCTCAATTCCTTATTCCAGTCTTGCTAAACATATCCCTTGCAGCACTGTTTCAAAATGATCTATGCTGTAGTGAAAACAAAACAGTAAATAAGATGTTCAGCTTACTCTACAGCTGTCAGTAAACAAAGTGCTCCACGTCCGTTCCCTGTGGTTCATATGTTGGCCCAAATTCTGATCTCATACCACTTTCACTCTCTTAACATCAATAATGGACTTACTCTGGACTTTCATATGTATAGGAGAGATGAGAATCAAGTCCCTTGTCTCCTGAGAATCACTAGTACTTTAAAAGGAAGTAACTTAGCTCCTCTCCCCCCAAAATGCCCATAGTACTGAAGTGTTACCTTTTTAGCTTGAAGCAATTAACTTTCACTGTGAGAACGTCTTCTAAATCAGGCACTTTGGCTTAAAACAGAAACTGAAAAATTCCTAGATATGACAAAAATAAGTTAACCAGTTTTCTCAGTATCCTCAATTTATCAAGATATATCAGGATGATTTGTTTAAAACTTAAGAGCGTTGTTTCTTCATGAATAGGCTGTGCTCATGCAGTATTTGGTTCAATACAGCATATTATATTTGTGCTTGTATGGCAGAGATATTTTTTTACAGTTTTATTTCATTATCTGGCTGTAGTAGGTGTGGCCATGTTCTATAGTTGCCATATGCTTTCATTTATTAATTCCCAATGATTACGTGATATGAATAATTAAGAATTAAAACAATAAACTATAATAATTATTGAATTAATATTGTTTCTAGTTCTACATTTTATTCTTATTTAGAAAGGAAATCTTGATATGCAAATAAAGATCACTGTAAGCTTAGAGAGAAATGTTTTCTTCTATTTTTGCATTTTGTTTACTTTGTGGATTGAGTAGCATTTTTTGTACTGTCAGTTTCACTGTTTCCCTTAATAGTTATTTAATGAGATTTCCCCTCTTTATTTGGGTTTTTCATACGTCCATGGAGGGAAAGCAAAAATTTTAAAAAGAAAAATATTGTAAAATGACAAAAATTGGCAGGAGGACTTGAGATCAGGTGTAGTACCTGAGAATTATTTTAATTCAGTTTTTGAAATGGACCAGATTTTAAATCGATGATTTTCCTTGAAGCATGAACTGATACTTGTTTTCACCATAAAGGGGACACTAAGTAGGTTTTAGCACTAAGCTGAGTTTTTCCTTTGTACTGGCTATTGGTGCTGAAATAGGTACTTACTGGCACAATAAGGTGATGAACTTTTTTTTTTTAATGTTAATATTTTACATTTATGTGATTTTTTTTCCTTTTTAGGAGTTATGCTATTAAGCAGTAAATGCTGTATTTTAATCTTATTTTACTTGTAACCGAAGAAAGCTACATCAGTTGAAGAACCACACATTTTTTTAAACTGTTAAATAAAAAAATACTGTACAATGTTTTGTATGTAAAACCATATAATGTTATGCTAGTATGATGCCACAGATATAATTATCTTTTGGGGTGTGAAGGAGAGTCAAACTGGTGGTGGTGGTAATCAAATGGACAAAAACAGCTTTTTGCTTCTCTTTTCTTAGATTGGTATAGCATTACTTAAATTTATGGTTTGACATAGTTCTTTTTATGCATTTTCCTCCTTACTTGGATCAGACACTGAAGATGCATGATGGGTAGCCCAGGTTACTCTAACTTGGCAGCAAAAGTGTATATGTTTGTGATTAGGAAAGAGTTTTAATTATGTGGCGATGTGGAGAAATTGGAGAGGGTCCAGAGAAGAGCAACAAGAATGATTAAAGGTCTTGAGAACATGACCTATGAAGGAAGGCTGAAAGAATTGGGGTTGTTTAGTTTGGAAAAGAGAAGACTGAGAGGGGACATGATAGCAGTTTTCAGGTATCTAAAAGGGTGTCCTAAGGAGGAGAAAGAAAACTTGTTCACCTTAGCCTCTAAGGATAGAACAAGAAGCAATGGGCTTAACCTGCAACAAGGGAGGTTTAGATTGGACATTAGGAAGAACTGTCAGGGTGGTTAAACACTGGAATAAACTGACCAGGGAGGTTGTGGAATCACCATCTCTGGAGATATTTAAGAGTAGGTTAGATAAATGTCTATCCGGGATGGTCTAGAAAGTATTTGGTCCTGCCATGAGGGCAGGGGACTGGACTCGATGACCTCTCCAGGTCCCTTCCAGTCCTAGAATCTATGAATCTATGAATATTTGAATATGGTCCCTGGAACAGGGCATTTATTGCTAATCTAGTTTATAGGTGTCATAGGTGGGTGGGTTATAGAAGATAAGATGTTACTGAGTCTCCGTATTCTGATCTGGGTTCACACCTGGAGTTTGGTTCAGCTCTCTCTAGAGTTAGAAATTTTGTCATAAAGAGGAAAACTTTTTCAGCTTGCGTTGATGGTAAATGTTTAATGAGTATGGTCGTCTTATTGAGCAACTGCTGTTTGGAAATCCAGGCTAATTGTGTTTCGTTTTGCTATGTACAGTCCTTGGAGTGATTTAAAGCACTTTCTGGGATCCAGAGATGTGTGTTAAACATAAATATATTTCTAGCTGTGAGTATACAAATGGTTACAATTTCACTCCAAATCCACATTACAACTGGGATTTTTTTGTTGGTTTGTTTTAATTTTTATTTAATTTTATGTTTGAGGAAGGTCACTTTTCAGTACAGTGTGGCATTTCCTGTTCTGCCTCGGTGATACATGATATAGTGTTCTGTGGTATGTGAAATGTTACAGGTTGCCATGGAAATAGAAAGCCGGCCTGAACTAAGGAAGGAAATGCTACAGTCAAGATGTCTTTATTGGGAAAAGGCTATATATGTAACAGAATATCACAATGTTAGGCAATAGAACTGTCTTTGGAGAATCTGAACTGCAAGCATAATGTTTGAAATTTAATGGCCTACCTCGTCTGATCAGAGGTCACATGATAAGGGTTTATTTTTAGGTTTAAAAAGACCTCAAGGCTTTCAGTAAAAACATCTCTGCTATTATGTACAAAAATAGAATTGTTAATGTACCGTGTTCTTGTCTCTATCAAGAATATTATCCTTTTTTGCTCCCATATCCTGGCTCTGATATTACAGTAGAGTTGCAGGGGTGCACATACACACAAACTCTGTGCTATCTTGATCCTCCTTCTTGGTAAGTTAGATTCCAGTAAGTCATTCACAAGTTTTAAAACTAATCTTTTAAATTTGCAAGTTTTAAATGGATCATAAGTCACTTTAATTGAGTTTGTAACTTCAGTCGTGATTCTATCTCATTTGTTCTTATTTAACTCCATTGACTCCAGTAGAATTACTTCTGATATACACAACTATAAATGAGATCCAAATCTAGCATTGGAACAGGGGAGCACTACAGAGCGAAGGGAGTCAAGGTGGGAGCTGCCTGTTGTCTATAACTATTTTCAAGATACCGGCTCTCATTCAGACAATATTCCTAATCCGTAATGATCAGAGTATATATTAGTTACAGTAAATATGGATAGATGCCACTGTATACAGGAAGTTATTGAGGCTATTGCATACTTTTCATCCATTGATTTAGTTGATATACTGTGTGTAGCAGGGGCTGTAGTCTGTATTTTCATCTCTCTTTGTACAGCATCTAGCCTGCTTTGGGATTATCACAGGAAAAAAAAAAAAAAAACAGTAAATGGGACTTTTCAGAGGGCCATATCTGAAAATTTCTTATACTAAAAAGCCCGGGCCTGTGTGGATAAAATTTAATGAAAGCAAAAACTGCTGGACTAATGTTTCTAATCTTGAAAATACATTAAATATATATCATCAAATTTTATTGTCGAAAGCAGTACTTATTAAAATACTGGAGCGTAATGGAAATAGCAGCCTGGTTGCACTCTAAATAGTGCAAAATTATTTTGGTAACTATAGTGCTAATGAGTGGAACTTTCTATTTTTTTATTTTTATGGCATTAGTATTCCAAGCACCAAAATCCCAGGCTGGAGAATTGTAGAAATGATGATTGCTCATTAGCAAATAGAATACAGATGTTATGTTCATTTTGTCTGAGTGTTTCACATGAACACCTTGGGGAGTGACTGGCACACAGTAAAAACCTGATAGCATAACACAGCACTAAACACTTTGGGGCTGGGAACAGGAGCTGATGCATACCATGTAACTTTGGAAAATTTGTGTAGTTTTGAAAGCATTTGTGTAATATGAGAACCACCAGGTCATAAATATGTGTAGAACTGAAAATGATACCATGAATTAGAGCTGGATGAACTGGTGAGGTTCAATTCACCTGTCTCAAGGACTTCAGCCTCCAAATGAACATCCTGCCACCTTCCACCCCCAAAAACAAAACACCTAATCCCATGGATCCCTTAGTATTTGTCAATCCTTAGGCTGGGGAAGAGGAGGGGATGAGTCCATCCCACCACTCACCAATTATCTCTTGGCCTCTTAGATGGCTCCAACTTCATTTTCGCTTTGGATGGGGGCTACTAGGAAGACCCCTTCCTCCCCTTCCCCCCTTTCCTCTTCCCCCACCAAGCCAAAAGATTTTCTAGAAGAGCCAGGAAGTATCTGCAACCCCTCCCAACACACACGTCAAACAGAGAGAGAGCTTCCACTATAACTATCTGCCCTAAGTCTAAGGGGCATCAAGCCCGACCCGATCTGGACCCAGGCTTATGATCGTAAGGACATATGCAAAACCTAACTATTTGTTAAGGCTTTTCTGATGGAAGTGGAATGAGTGCTGTTGAGTTTCCTTTCAGAGTTGTAGGATTTTTCCCATTGGAATTGTGCCCAGGCTGTTGATATTTGCATCTTGAATAAGACCTAGCATGGGAGCTAAGATAGGTGATGGGAACTCCCTAAGGGCACGCGCTAGGAATTATGAGGCTTCGTTTTCAGCATGGTGCTGCTGAATGTATAAGAGGCCAGGAGCAGAGTAGTTGCAATTGAAGGGAATAGTTAGTCTTCTATTGCTCTGTTTGCTGCAGTGAGGGCAAAGCTAATAGTTTTGATGTAATATGCTTAGACTTTTGTAAGGTGTTCAAAATGTTACGTGGTACCAGATTAATTAAAAAAAAATAGGATACTATAAAATTAACATGGCAGCCATTAAATGGATTAAAAGCTACCTAATTGATAGGTCTCAAAATATAATTGTAAACCAGGAATCATCATTGAATGGGTGTGTTTCTAGAGAGGTCCTGCAGGGATTGGTTCTCAACCTTGCCCTATTTAACATTTTTATCAATGACCTGGAAGAGAACATAACTTTATCAGTAAAATGATTTTTGCAGATGACACACATGTTTGGGTGTGGTGAATAGAGAAGAGGACAGGTCACTGATACAGAGCAACGTGGATCATTTGGTAAACTCCGCACAAGCAAACAATATGCATTTTAATATGGCTACATGTAAACGTATACACCTAGGAACAAAGAATGCAGGCCATATGTAAAGAATGGAGGACTGTATCCTGGGAAGCAGTGACTCTGAAGAAGATTTGAGGACCATGGTGGATAATCAGCAGAATGTGAGCTCCCTGTGCAACTGCATGACCAAAAGAGATAATGTGATCCTGGGATGCTTAAATAGGGGAATCACAAGTAGTTGGAACTGGTGCAACCACTGCTGGTCTATTGTGTCTAATTCTGAGGTCCACGATTCAAGAAGGATGTTGAAAAATTAGAGAGGGTTTGGAGAAGACTTCGGAAAATGAGTAAAGAGTTAGAAAATGCTTTAGGCCTGGTCCACACTAACCCCCCCACTTCGGACTAAGGTACGCAAATTCAGCTACGTTAATAACGTAGCTGAATTCGAAGTACCTTAGTCCGAACTTACCGCGGGTCCAGACGCGGCAGGCAGGCTCCGTCGTCGATGCCGCGTACTCCTCTCGCTGAGCTGGAGTACCGGCGTCGATGGCAAGCACTTCTGGGATCGATCTGGGATCGATCGCTTACATCCGGACCAGGAAGTAAGTATAGACGTACCCTTATAGTGAAAAATTCAAGGAGCTTGATCTATGTAGCTTAACAAAGAGAACGTTAAGGAATGACTTGATAAGTACAATCTATGAGTACCTACCAATGGGGAGCAAATATTTAATAATGGATTCTTCAGTTTAGCAGAGAAAGGTGTAACATAATCTGAAGTCGAAGCTAGACATATTCAGACTGGAATTAAGATATAAATGTTTAACAGCTATAGTAATTAACCATTGGAACAATTCTCAAGTGTTGCACTGGATTCTCCACCACTGACAATTTTTAAATCAAGATTGGCTGAGTTTTTGTTTTTGTTTTTAAAGATATGCTCTAGGACCGGGGTCCCCAACGCGGCGCCCGCTGGGGCATCTAAGTGTGCCTGCGTATTGGCTGGCGGACGAGCATCCGCCGAAATGCCGCCGACAAGCGGCAACGTCAATAGGCGTCACCGACAAAATATCACTGATTTTCGGCGGTGACGCCTATTGACGTTGCTGCTTGTCGGTGGCATTTCGGCGGATGCTCGTCCGCCGCCACGGTCCTCCGTGGCTCGTCGTCTGGCGCCCGCCAGAAGAAAAAGGTTGGGGACCACTGCTCTAGGAATTATGTTGGAGGAGTTTTTTGGCCTGTGTTATACAGGCGGTCAGACTTAGATGATCATAACATCCCTTCTGGCCTTGGAATATAGGAATAAGTTGTCACTTGGCCTTTCAGAAGGCCATTGTATGCAGCAGTGGCCTTTCACAGCAGACCCCCAGCTTGAGAAGGTGGAGGCAAGAACTTGATGGAGGCAGACCATCTGCATTAGGGGATGGAGGAGAATGTTAAGCCGAGAAGCAAACTTCCTCACTTTGTGAATTTTGTCTCCCTGTGCATTGGAAAAACATAAGGAGACTCTGTTAGGTTCAGTTGGAGGGGATACAAAGCTTGTTACATTTTCCCCATCTCTTTTAAAAAGTTTTGATCCATTTTACATTGCATGGAAGTAAAAAATTCAAAATTTAAAATTTTCTGCAATGCAACCGGGAGACAGAGCTTTCTCCAGGGCTGGCCAAAGACTGTGGAATTAACTCCCATAGGAACTATAGACCATCACAGACCTCACCATCTTTCACTGGAAGTGCAAGGTGCTCTTCTTTGACCTTGCCTTTTCTAACTTAAACACAGCAATTTATGTATGTGTAAAATATATATCTATATATTTAGATATAGATATAGATAGAGTATATAAAAAAAAATCCAAACCAATACATTCCAGTGTACATGCTTTTCCCTCTGAGGAGCAAATGAAAGAATAAACATGTGACAGATGTTAGTTATGTTGCATAATGCACTACTGAGAGATGCTCAAATATTAAGTTGATGAGCACGGTTTAAGAACCTATCTAAGATAGAACAGAATGCCTTAAAAACTCTCTCAAAATTTGTTTTGCATATTTGTTCTCTGTGTGTTTGTAGAAAGGAAATAATGTAGAAAAGAAATTAATCTGTGAAATTTAAACACTTCCTTTAACCTAAATTTTATGAAGTAAGTTTTTTTCAGGTAACAGCAGTATTAAAAAAAATAATCAGATAACACTTCAGTTTCTCTTCTCTGCTGTGAAGCAGGCCATATAGTGGTCTTCAGCCTTCTCTGTCCCTTGCTTACAAAGAGGGCTATCCCTTTAATGAAGAGGTAAAGTTGTTTTAGTTTCTAAAATCAATGTAAAACTCGCACTGCTGTGTGTCTTTTTAAAGGAGGAACTTCCTTGCTGTGATGTTACTCTGGCTCCCTGCCATACTGTGTGTTATGCTTGCCTGGTTGCCAGACTAGGAAGAAATTGAATGTGCTTTGTTAAAGAAAATATTGCATCCTGGGTTAATTTTTTTATAAGTTAAGATAAAATTAAGATGTTTTTAATGTTTAAACTTGGGTGCAGTCTTTGAATTACCCACAATACAATCCTGGAACTGCAGAGTTGATGCCTCAAACCAGAGAGCAAACAGACCTATAATCAAACTGCTTCAGGTTAACTGAAATGTAAACATACCAGTCATGATTATCTGCTATAGATACCCTCCAAAATCGTTATGCAATGTTACAAACTCCTCTATTTGTCAGATAATTAACAATGATGCTTTAATTTTGATTGAGACCTTTTTGAACAGCTTTCGTTTGTTTGCATCCTTGCAGTAGCACTTTTTAAAACATTATTAGCAGTAGGGTATGCCTAGAGGATATAGATCAGAAAATGAAATTGAGCACCCGGAGAGCTGGTTATAGACTCTGTTTTTTCCTTTTAAGTAAATACTGTGCTCTAGACAGAATGTATAAACATTGCTTTGTCCTGCTGAGTTGAAAACAATCCGTCTAAATGCTGAAAACATGGTTAGCAGATATCAAAGTTAAACCACTTCTAGAGGCGGAATCAAATTAAAGTGAATTGAAACAAGTTGGATCAGCATGAACTGACTCTATTTGTAAAGAGTACTTTGCATTTCTATATCTTTTCACAGCCATAATTGAGAGAAGAATATCAGCAACTTCACTTACAAAGCTGCTGTTTGCTTCCTCCTTTTGCCCTAAAGCAAACAAAATAGGCAGGCTCCCAATTTGGAATTTGTTGAATGAACCCGAATAACTTATTTACTGTTTAGTTGTCATGACAGCAAGGCAAATAGATGTGAAAAGATTAGCCAAACAAAAAGGCAAAAGCCATAGCCCTGTTTGTAGGGTTTTGGAAATACAGCTAGTCACACATCATTTGTTGAGGCTGCTGAGTAAAGGCATTTAATAAAATCCAGGCTGGAAATAAATATTTTGCATGTCAGGTCTTCAGGCTGTGTGAAAATTTGGAACAAGTTTTTAAGGTTTTTTTTCTCTGTGTGTGTGTGGGGGGAGAGGGGGGGAGGGATAGAAACATGATACTGGTGTTTCTATTTCATTGCAATTTCAGTTAATATTAATTATTCTTAAATGCATTTTTAATAAATAGTGAGAAAATGAAGAAAGCCATGATAGAGAAAATGTGGTGTTTTTAGGAGAGGAAACATACACACACACACACACACACACACACACACAAAGCAGGGTTTGGGGTGGAGGCTGATAGCTCGTGACCCCTCATGTAATAACCTCGCGACACCCTGAGGGTCCCAACCTCCAGTTTGAGAACCCCTGATTTAGAGAGAGACACCATTGAGTGATTTGTCCAGGATCACCCAAAATCTGCAGTGGAGCCAGGAGTTAAACCCATATCTCCTGAGACTTAGTCTGCACTACGAAGGCCTTGTCTCCTGGTGTAGCTATAGTGGCAAATCCCCAGAGCACAAGCAGTTTATACCAACAAAAGTTCTTTTGCCATATAGTCTACATCAGTTCCCCAAATGAAATAAGCTCTACTAGCAAAAGGACTTTCTTGCCTATATAATCACATCTACACTAAGGCATTTGCCAGCATGGCTATGTTGCTTAGGGGTCTGATTTTTCACCTCTCCCTGCCCCCATGCTTCTAACCACCATAGGTAGCTACACCCAAAAACTTTTAAGTGTAGACTAGGTATGAATCCCACAGGGCCATACCCCCTGCCTGGGTAGATGGGCACAAGTGATCAGATCTCTACTATCTCCATTCAAGCTGTGGACCCTCTAACAGTGAATGCTCCCAGGAATTGTACTGCAGTGTCATCAATGACTATTGGCCTAGTGCTTAATAGAAAGAGATTCTAGACGGACTGGATGTGTGCATCTCCCCACCACCGCCCCAAGTTTGAGGTACTTTGTTTTGAAAGTGATAAATGGAGTCACAGGGAATTGTTGCTGTGATATGAATTATTCCAACTGTTAAATAATAAACATGACCACAATGACCTACTCACTCACTATGAGTGAATTCCTGCTGTGGCTTAATCTCAGTAATGGTTTCATATTTGAAGTAAATAATGTCATGGGTGAGTTGAGACCCGCCAAATAAAGGGTCAGCAAAATCAAGTTGGTGGATTGATATCATATCACGTATATCATAAAGTAAGGTAGTAAAAAGCCTCAGGAAATTACATTTCTTGTGTAACATAATCAGAATTGCACTTATACAGAAAAGGTCACTTCCTATTTACTAGCTGTTTATGCTGCTTTGTCTGATGTGCCTAAATAGGAAAAACAGGTATTCAGAACCTTCAAGAAATGGAAAATGGAGTTCTTGGTCCCAATCTGTACAGTTTCTTTTGGGAATAACACAGAGCAAAACGAGTAAGCTTGATCTGCTGCACAGCAGATGCCAGGATTATATGATGTGGAAGGAATTTTTTTACTTTTAAACCCTTTCAGTGTGATGAAATACAGGGGACAAGAAGGAGGGGCTGACATAAGTGTCCTCATTTTTTTTTTAACCCCTTTCATGCTCTCACTCCAGAAACTCCATCTATTCATGCAATGCACAGCTCATTTGTGTGGGCATGCTCTAGCAAAACAATAATTAAATGTAGTGCATGTTTCAGAAACAGAGCTCAAATGCAGTAGCAAATCATAATATTTATTCTGACAGGTATCAGAGGGGTAGCAGTGTTAGTCTGTATCAGCAAAAACAACAAGGAATCCTTGTGGCACCTTAGAGACTAACAAATTTATTTGGGCATAAGCTTTTGTGTGCTAGAACCATTCATTTGCATCTGATGAAGTGGGTTTTAGCCCACGAAAGCTTATGCCCAAATAAATTTGTTAATATTTATTCTGTGGTTTACAGTTATGTTAGTGCAGGGGTCAGCAACCTTTCAGAAGTGGTGTGCCGAGTCTTCATTTTTTCACTCCAATTTAAGGTTTCGCGTGCCAGTAATACATTTTAACGTTTTTAGAAGGCCTCTTTCTATAAGTCTATAATATATAACTAAACTATTGTTGTATGTAAAGTAAATAAGGTTTTTTAAATGTTTAAGAAGCTTAATTTAAAATTAAATAAAAATGCAGAGCCCCCCAGACCAGTGGCCAGGACCCGGGCAGTGTGAGTGCCACTGAAAATCAGCTCGCGTGCCGCCTTTGGCACGGAGTGCCATAGGTTGGCCTACCCCTGTGTTAGTGTAAACTGACAAATGAGAAATAGCCACGTATACACTGATGTACAGTACAGCCTGTTCTTTCTGTATTGTGCATTATTTAAAACAAAGTTTAGACTAGAGACTGCTTAGAATAAGTGTCCTCTGCTAGGTTGTAAAGTATCTGAAAATTAGTTATTTACAAAATTAAAAAGTTAAGGGCTCTTGAGCCAACTTCTGGGAGAGGCTGATAGTATCAGGCATAGTGTCATAGGCCTCTAGTCCATTGATACCACATCAATGTGATTCATACTCATTTTCACAGGCAGATGCCACAGAGATGAAAATAACATTTTCTTAATGTGCTATATTCAGATTATACCATTAACTTCTGTTACATTAAAAAGAAATTGGTACGGTAGCAAAGTAGAGCCTTTGTTAGTAATAAAGTGCCAGTTATAAGTAATTATTATTTCATCTAAACTATAATTTTGCATGACTCTTACTATTTCAAGGTTTTACATGCATGCATGCTTTTCTGTTTGTGTGGAATTCATTCAAGCTCTGAATGTTCTAATCAAAATAACTTGTTATATAGTCAAAAACAAACGTAAATTGTCCAGTGCTTGTTAAAATTCTTCTTTCTGAGCTAAAATCAGTGTTCAGCTGTGCAAATGTTGCATTAAAATAACTATATCCATGTGTCGCAGACTTGAAAATATTTGCAATTAACTTTGGTTATTTATTACATGTAGTTGGAAGAGAGTAATTGACATGGGGAGATCATTAGGGTTCTCCAGAGAGGCAATGTCTTGTGGCTTATAGCACAGAACTGGGTGTCAGGAGTAGAGCTGGAAAAATGGTTGATTTTTTTGGTTGGCCTGTAGTTCTGATAAATGGAGTGGGGGTGGGGAAATGGTTTGGGCCAAACTGAATCCAAAATTCTGAAAATTTTTGACAAATCAGAAGTCCTTTTTCGGTTGAACAAAATGTTTTTGCTTCCAGGCATTTTTAAAGGGCTAGATTCACACAGTGGTGGGGAGATGGTGCTGGTGGCCACCTTAAGCTTGGCTAAGGCACTCACCTAGGATGTGAGAGACTTGGATTCAGTTTCCCCCTCTGCCTGACAGTGTTCCCTCTAATTTTTCCCACGCGTGTGCAGAATAAATTTTGTTATGTGCACTAGTATAGAGGTGATGTGTGGCAGGGTGGGAGTGTGGGAGGGGGCTCAGGGCTGGGGCAGGTGGTTGGGGGCTGGGGAGAGTGAGGGCTCTGGCTGGGGGGTGGAGCTGGGGATGACTGCCCCGGGGCTACAGTGGGGAGAGAGGGCCCCACCCACAAGCTCTCTCTCCCTGCAGCAGTACCTGGGCTGGGGCAGGGGAGAGGCGCTTCTCCTTGCTGCGACAGTTACGGGGCTGGGGCCACAGGATAGGCACCTCTCCCCCCCGGCCACAGCAGGTCTGGGTTGGGGAAGAGGCATCTCTCCCTGCCACCGCCATGAGCGCCTGCGTTGCGCTTAATAGGCTTCTTCCCGGCCACACAGCTTAGAGGGAACTTAACTGCCTGGTGTGGAGCAGGGATTTGAACTTGGGTCTGCAACCTCTCCAGAGAGTTTTCTCTAACTGCTGAGCTATAGAGTATTCTAGGTTCAGTTCCCCTCAGTCTATCCTGATGAAGCTGTTCCACTGTGTATAAACACTTAAATAGTCATTGGGCCAGAGAGAGAGAGAGAGAATCATTCTGTAGTCTGGTGGTTCTGGTGCCCACCTGGGATGTGGGAACCCAAACTGGTAAGTTCCTGCTCCAAAGAATATTTAATGTATAGAAAGGAAAACTGCTTCATCAAGAGTGATTGGGAGAGACCCATCCCAGTGTACCCGTAACTTGGTAGTTAGCGCATGCTTCTGGGGGGTTAGAGACCCCTGCTGAAATCCTTGCTCAGCATCAGGCAGAGGGCAGAACTGAACCTGGCTCTCTGAGATCCAGGGTGAGTGCCCTGGCCACTGGGATAAAGGTTACAAGGTCATTACTACTCCCTCTCCCCCTTCAAATCTAGCCACAGTGGGGAGGAAGGGAGGGAATTGTTTTGTTCTATTCAAAACTATTTGTGAATTTGACACACATTCACAAATAATTTTGGATTGACTGAAACAGCTTTTGGGGGGGGGGGGGATAAAATATTCATCTGGAAAAAATTTGCCCGGCTCCATTCAGGAGTGGTGTGTTTCATTGTTGAGTATGGCACTCACTTATGTGACCCTGGGCAAGTCACTGAACCTCTGCCTCATTTTCCCCATCTGTAAAATGAAGCTAATGCCTAGATGACTGTTTTGTAGCTTCACTAGCTCATTTGAGGTCCTCTAGAGTATCTTTCATCAAGAAGTGCAGAGTAATAGTATTATGGAGTGTTCGCTGAGCACTTAAGTATTATGGTTGGAAGGAAGATGACTGTTCCTTTTAGCTACTCTGGGGATGGGCTTGTAAGAAAGTATGGAGAGCAAAACACTTTCTTACGGAATCAGAATAAAAGAAGAAAACAGCTGTAGATACAGTGAAGAAGCATGAAAGGGCTAAAATCAGCAGTGGGAAGGATATATGCAGTGTTTGCTTTTATGTACCACAAAGTTTTAAGTGGCCTGAAATTCAAGACCCGTTGAACCTGTTGGTAAAAAATAAAGCCCTACGTTCCTATTGTGCCCAGTTTGTGGTTGCTACCACCTGGATTTCAGTTAGCATAGTGACAGTGGTTTTTTTTCTCAGAAATTAAAAGGTAATGTTTCACTTGCCAACTCCCAACCACAGTTTCAGTATGTGAGAAATTACTTTGGCCCGATTGTGCCTGGGCCTTATGTAGATGCATCATAGGGTTTGGCAGGGTGGGCACTAGGGAGAATGGGAAGGAGCACAAGAAGACTTGGGCCATTCAGGGGGGTTGAATAAGGGCCAGAGAACTGCAGACCTTGCCTATGCCTACAGGGGTCCATGGTCAGCCTAAAACCAACTGTCTGCTTTTAAAGCTACATACTCAATATTCTATTCCATATAAACTATGAGCCCGGATAGACCAAAGTCTACTTATCATAACCTGTTTCTTCCTGATCATATCAGCTAATGGTGGGCATATAACCTGAGCTATGAGGAGTTAGCTTTTTGGTGCAGTCCCAGTTCTGAAAATGGTGGGCTAGATTTTTCTCACATACCAAGAAACTCAGAACAGGGTGAAAAAGACATCAGGGAGCTGATTAGGTGTAGTTCAGGTGGCACAAAGGAGGTGAAATTTGGGTTAAGAATTTGGCCCACTGAGAAGGTAGGACATTGTTCTAATGAACAATGGCATGTATGCTCTCCGTGGGTGAATTATGTCCAATTTTGCTTGCCTCGCCTAAAGAAATTTTATAGCTAAGACTGAAGAGGTCCAGATAAAGGAGAGTTTAGAAGTCAGGATAATTAGAGAGGAAGATCATTCAGTGGTCAGGGCACAAGGCAGGCGTTTGGGAATCTGGGTGCAAGTTCCTGCTCCACCACAGACTTTCTTGGATAAGTCACTTAACCCTTCTGAGCCTCAGTATCTCATCTATAAAATGGGGATAGTAGCTCTGCTCTACCTTGCAGGGTTGTTGTGAGGATAAATATGTTAGAGACTGTGAGGCACTCAGATACTGTGGTAATGGGTGCCATATAAGATAGACAGATGGTGGGATTTACATGACAAGAGATGGCAAAAATCTAGCCTGGAAAGAAAGGAAGGTGGAGATATATAATAATTACTTAAGACTAAGTAGAATATACTTAGAAGCAATTCTCTGTGTACTTATCACCATACCATAGTATCTGAGCATCTCACAATTATTAATGGGCTTTAGCATCACAACACCCCTGTGAGGTAGGGAAATGTTTATTTCCATTTTACAGATCAGGACCAGATGAGGCTCAGAGTGGATTCAATGACTCATCCACAGCTACTCAAGAAGTCTGTGGCTGAACCTGTAATTCAACCCAGGTCTCTTGAGCCCTAATGCGATATTCTATCCACAAGCCCATCCTTCTTAGTTAGTGGTTCTTCCCTTCCACCCTGTTCTGTGAGGAGGGGAAAGGTCACTTACTGAAAGTAAGTGCTGATTTAATTTAGAAGATCTAAAAGAAAAACTGTATTGTCAATCTGTGGAATGTACTTCCCCAGGTGATCATAGAGTCAAATATTCTAGCTGCATCTAAAAAGGACTCAACAATTTTATGTCTATTAATAGCACATGTAGTTGCACAAATTCAGAGAAGATTTATCGACTCTGACTTGGATCATAAGCTAAGCACATGCAGGGGTCAGGTAGGAATTTTCTCTAGTTACAACACTGCACTAGACGTGTTTCTGGTGTGGGGAGTTATCTGACTCCGTGTTGAAGATATAGAGTGCTAGCCATTATGGGAACCAAAATGCTGGACTCGATGGACCAGTGTTTTAGTCTCGGATGACAAATCCAGGTTCCTTGAACATCTATGTAACAAAAATAAAGCTGCTAGGAAGAAAGAAGTGTTGCAAAGACCTCTCCTGCTGGATAGCCCTCTGATAATTCTGCCCACAGCCTTGCGGTGTTTTTGAATTCCTTGCGGGTGTTGGATGCCCATATTGCTATGGCAGCAAAAAATTCCAACTGTCATCTTCAGGGAGGAGGATTGGTTTGAGACCAATCACAATGATCTACATTTATGTGACTTCCAGCCTTGATTATTCAACCTAGTTATATGTAAGAATGGAGTTACTGCCCTGAAAAAGCTCTGACTGGTAAAAGTTCAACATCCTGACCATTTAGCAATACAGGTACCAAGCCCTCCCACTCTGAGTTCAAGTCAAGACCTTTGTTGTGATAATCAAAGTTCTCCAGGAGAGCTCTAGTTACAGGAGAGATTGCGTCTTCCTCTGAAACTATGATCTCTCACAGCAGCTACGTTTCACTGGAACCATGAAACAGTTGACCAACAGGAGGCACATGGGAGATGGAACTTTTTATAGGCTCTGAATCCAGCCTATGGAACTCACTCCCACAAGAGAGTGAGAGTTAACCATAGACCTCTCTGCATTCAGAACTAACTGCAGAATTAATCGCCCTACCTTGGCTTTCCCTCCAATAAGTTTGTGTATCATACGCACACAATCTCTTTAATCTACAGTTGGGAATGAAGAGAGATTTCTATTTTTAAATATATGAGAGGCGCTCTGATATCACGGGGATGGGGCCATAGCAGTAACTAGATAGAGAAAATGACAGTTACCACAATTACCACTAGTTGGCACCCTGGTTGGCAGTCTCAGCAGAGAGGTCCCATGACTGAATGACCTAGGGAAACTGATTTATCCTTTCATCTTAGAGGGCCAGGTCAGGTTTGATGCAGATGATTGGGGTAGGATAGGGCATCCTGCACTGTTACTGCCAGGGCTGTACCTTCTTTGTAGGTGCAAACAGCACAGTCCCCACTACTGTAATCTGGAATCTTCCTGGAATGCAAAACCTATTTCTCTATTTAACGTACATAAATAAAAAGAAAACAATATTACACTTCTGAATTTGTATCTACACAACTAGAATAAAGGTAATTGTAGCTCAGGTTTAAACTGAAGTTTAAATATGATTTCACACTTTCCCAAAATTCAGTGTTTGGAGCAGATGTTTTTGTTCAGGCTCACCTCTAATAGTAGCCAAACGACACTGATTTGTAATACTAAATACTTATCGCACATTGAGATGCACTGGGATACATCCTGTTAGAAAAACTTTTTTTAGATAGTCCAGAAGATCATCTATCTAGCTATCGATAGGTTTTATACTGCTGCCCATCACTATAATATCAGAGTGCTTTTCATATGAAATTTAACACTTATTTTGTGAGACTGAGGATTGCTATAAATACCAGGTTGGTATTTCATACTGGAATTTCACTTGCAATTATGTATAAAACAGAAATATATTTGTAATTGAAAGGTGGCAGTCTCTTACTAATGAGAGAAAACATTAGTACGTTTTACAATAATATGCAGTATATTTTATGGAGAGAATATAAAATGTTCTGTTAGCATATTTGTTGTACCAAAGAAAATGTTTATGAAGCAATAAAGGGGGGCAGTAAGTAATGTCCTTGAGAAACAAATCTGTGTATCTTGCAGTTCCACTTTCTAGTGTATAGTTGGAGTAAGTTTACTTATAAGTGATGGGTCTAAATTGAAGAATAAACAGAAGTTTTCTCCTTTTAAAATATTTTTGAGGTCCCATAGTCCTCATTATACTTTGAGATTTTCTACCCCCTACTGGACACACAAAGAAGCATAGCAGGACTATGAAGAGTAGGAATAGAAATATGCTTTCACTGGATGCTTAGGTACCTAGAAACTTTTCATTTTCTAGCCATGAAAGGACATGAGATCAGTCAAGAGTTCCATTGTGCAGTAGTCATTAGCAAGTCTATTTGATTCTCCCTAGAGAATAAATAGGTGATCATTAAAAATTAGTGTTCACGAGGTTAATGCATTCTCTTCATTTTGTGCTCTTATTCTTATCAATATGATTGCCAGACATTTAGATTTGTTTCCATAGACAAGCATTAACTTTACTGTTTGCTCTGAAACACACAGATGAAGATAGCAAATTACATTTTAAATGAACTTCTTGTTTTACTGTTCTCCAGGAACCAGTAGAATTAATATGGACTCTTTCCCTATATATGTCAAGTGCAACTTTTTAAAAGATGAAATGGGTGGGTAGTGTGCTATAACTGACACAATCTCACAACTGCCTCTGTTTAAAAAAAAAAAAAAAAAAAAGTTGGCCTCACTAGGGGCTGTTGGATGTTGAAATAATAATCTTCCCCCCTCCCCCCACATACACTCATATTTGGGTATAAAAATAACAGTGCTGAGTAGGGAGGGGTTTTTTAAATGATTGAATAGAAACTATACAAAACACACTCCCCTTGCCCCTTAACTATTCCCCTGATCCAGCAGACTTTGGAGGAGTTATTGGTGTTCCCCAGCACTGTAAGTTCAGAGAGGTGTCTGCATTGGAAATTGTAGGCTACATCAGAGAACTGTAAATGAAGAAGGGGAAAAAAAAAGTATGGTACATTAACAGTAGTTTCTTATGAAATTCTTGAGGAAATTTTACCAGCCCAGGCACAAAACCCATTTGCCCACTCTGTTATGATTGATAATGAAAGTGCAGAAGATTCATTCAGCTGTCAACACCTCATCCCGAGCTGTTAACATTTTGTAAGGCAGCTCTAATCTCGGGTTGATCTTGCAACTGGCCCTGATCCATGGGACTACTTGTGTTCAAAGTGTGCGTACATATTTAAGTGTTAAATCAGGGACCAGTGTGCTCAGCACCATCAGGATCAAGTCCCTACTGAGGTGTTTTGACTATTCATCAACACAGATGACTGTGGTTGTTTTGATTTGGTTTGCATTGCTATTTTAATTCATTATGTAGGGAAAAGGAATAGTTAATTCAGCTATTCCTGTGGAGTACTAATTCTTTGCACTTCTCATCCAAGGATCTCCAAGTGCTTTACAAACAATTTATCCTTGTGTTCTCCCTATTAGATAGGTGAGTAGTATCCCCATTATTATATATTGGTAAACTGAGACTGAGTCACAGTAAATCTGTGGTAGAAGGAATCCGTATCTTTCCCCTGTCAATGTTTTCATTTAATTTTTTAAAAAAGCCTTGTCCGGGCTCATGTTACTTTTCCCTCACCAGTGGCCAGATTATAGCGCAGTAGAATCATCATGATTATTTAATGATCTGTGAATGCTATTGAGCTGTAAAGTTGTAACCTCAAACTCTGTAGCATTCTGATTCAATGTGAAGTGTTCCCTCCTGCAGTATTTTGGAACAACTTCTGGGGTCTATTCACACTTTTTCCATTATTTTCTAAAGTAATTTCAAATTTCCTATGTGTCATGAGGCCTGTCTATAACTTACAGGTTTGATACAATGCAGAATGCAATGCAACAAATAGGGAAGTCCCCAATCTGTTTACCGGGAAGAGCCCTGTAACTATAAAATCAAGGAAACAAATACAACAGAATCAAAGAAAATCCAAAGGGGGGAAAAAAGTGAAAATACATTTTATGGTCCAATAATGGAGCAAAAAAGAGCAAGTGAAAGTGTGCAAAAAAACTAGTGTCTACTAAATATGAGATTAAAAAGGCAAACAATTTTTTTTTAAGTAACAGGATGATTTTCAGTACTTATTAAACTCTGGTGCTGGAATGCCTAAACATTGTTCTAAATAAACTGCATGCCCATTGGATCCTAACAAAAATGATATTGTTACAGTAAGTCTGTTTAACACAAGTAAAGGCTCCAATCCTACAATGACAAACTTCATTCTTGTGGGTTGTTTTAGTGATTAGGCAGATATGTGAGTGTTAGCAGGAGCCTTCACTAAAACAGGGCCAATATGTACCCAAAATATGAATGACTAAGATTGGAAATTGACTAAATGCATATAACAGTCAGTCTACAACTGTAATTAAAAGCCCTGAAAGGACCTAGCTAAAATTCCTTGTTTTAATATAAAGAAAAATGTTGAGTATTAACCCTTTAAAAAGAAAATGCTCTCCTGCACATGGACTCAGGATCAGTTTGTATTTCTGGATAAAAACACTTTTGTTGGAGAGCTACAAAAGAGGTCAAAAAATACCAGATGCTAGATTTTCCTTTTTTTTTTCTTTAAATTCAAAGAATTTTAGAGAAAGGATTATCCCAGAAAGAGTGAAAAGGTTAAGCATTAAAACCTGGTCCCAAACATAGTTCAGTCATACAATGTAACTGTTGCTAGGATTGTCTGCCCTCCTCCATTAATACGCTTCAAAGGAGTAGAAAAGCTGCTCATCCCAGCAGCATTCAACATTGCTCCCTGTGGAGAATGCTCAACAGTCTTCCCAAGAACTATGTACGGTCTTTAGCGTCTGTATGTATAGATTCGGGTTGGCATGCACCCATACAAAATAAGGATTCTCAAGTGTTCTAGTGGGAAATGTGCTTTAATCTCTTTGGGTTTCTGTTCTGAGAACTTTGTATCTGATCCTTTTGGTCTCCAAGCAGAGGATACACTTTCAAAGAGTTCATGAGAGACCCACAGTATTGCCCTAACTAGGTTTAGTTTTTGTTTTTTTCTTTTGATTTTCAACAAATCGCCAAACCTGGTAACTTGTATAGTCTAGTCTAAAATTGGTCTGTTTATATTAATTAGCTGGGTTTTAATCTTCTAATTTAGGAACAAGTAAAGTGAATAGTGCTGGGTGTGAATTTCTTTACACCAGTCTTTCTTGATATTGAAGAGTTTATTTGGGCTGATGTAACATATAAACAGGAAAAGGGGCCTATTCTCTGAGGATGTGTGTACACTGCAAAGAAAAAACCACAGCACTGAGTCTCAGAGTCTGGGTCAACTGACTCAGGCTTGCGGGGCTAAAAATAGCAGTGTGGACACTCCTGCTCAGTCTGGAGTCTGGTCTCCGAGACCTGCCCCCTTGCTGGGTTACAGAGCCCAGGCTTTAGACTGAGCAGGAATGTCTACACTGCTGTTTCTAGCCCTAAAGCCCAAGTCAGTTGACCCAGGCTCTGAGACTGTCCATAGGTTGTTGTGTTTTTTTGCAGTGTAGACTCTTCACTACAGACTTAGCCCAGGTTCTCACCCAGATAGCCACATAAGAAAGCCATTCTCACCTGGGAGTGAGGGTACTTCAAGCCCAGGCTAGCATACACAGCTGAGGGTGTAGACTTGAGCCTGGCTTTGCTGACAGCTTCCTTTGTTTGCAGTGAGGACATAAGCTAATGAAGCTTAGATGCTGATAGTCCTCCAGTGCCTTCCCGCAACTCCACCTGGGCTATATTTTCTTCCCCTCTACTTTCTAACATGGGTGGGGATACTCCACCAGGGCGAGGCAAGCTTGGGCAGAATCTATAGTAGAGACATACCCTAAGGATTCATCCGTGTGCTGAGGCCCCCTCAAGCTCTGATTTTAGAGTCATAAAAAGGTAAGTGTTGTCCTCAGTGGAGGGTTTTTTCCCCTTAGGAAAATAAAGTGTAAGTGGTGTATAGGCCTTCTGTGCACAGAGGTGGATTTCATCTTGCTGTAATCCTGGTTTTTTATGTTAACATGGTTATGACCAGCAGCAGAGAGAAAAAAGGACCTGTGCTGAAGTGAAGATCTGCTAGAAAAAGTGTTGATGTCCTTGATTATACCAGTTGGATTAAGGGGGGAGAAGGGAAACTCAACATTTAAAAAAACAAGTTCTAACTTGCAAGACCATTTTGTTAAAGCCACAAAATTCCAAATTCTGCTATGTAAGATCATGCAGAATCAAGAAGCCTACTGTGGTTCTTGACTAAAATGTAGATGAGTGCATGACAGAATAGAAAATCTTTGCCCATGAATTTTATTTTTTTGTCATGTCCTTACATAAGTTAACCACTGTTTTCTACATCCTATACTTCGTGCCTAGTACTGTACAGATGGGATGGAGGGCAGACAAGATCGTACTGGTACTGCTTACAAAGGTGAATTTATTCTCTCTCTTAAACATTGAAGGAAAAACATTCAGCAATACTCAGACAGGAAAAGCAAGAAATCTGACATCAATCATAGATTTTATTATCATCCCCTCTGATTGTGTATAAAATGTAGATCTGCCATCTTTTCAGACTTTCTCTAAAGATTTTATCCTGCTTTGACTACAGTATGTATCTATACTTTTTACAGTTAACTAACGTTACTCTTTACAGTTGAGATCAAAAGTTATGATATGCTTTCTGTTTCAAGCTGCTTTCATGAATCTGGACTTGTGCAAAGTCTACTGTTATATTAGCAAAAAGAGAACGGTAGAAGAAAGAGCACTAATTGTTTTAGATAGTAATTTTTGTGACTGTTTATGATTTAGTTCAATAATAAAATGATGTTACAGAATGTTACAGGTTAATTATATGTTAGTTCAATGACAATATAGTTTTATAATGCAGATGTTGAGTAGGAGAAAGACTTCTGCTATCAATGTTCCATATTTAATGATGGCCTTTTAAAAAACCACCCTGAAAAGACTGGCAGTCATTCATTTGGCGGCATGGCAAATGAACCTAGGAACTGTCATACCAAAACAATTTAATGGTCCATCTAGTTGGTACCTTAATTCTGCAGTGTCTCATACTGGATCTTTTGGAGGAAGGGGGAAAATCACTATAGTTACCAGGCCAGCTATAAAATACTATGGGATGAATACCTTCTTTCTGACCTCTTCTGGCAGTCTGCATTAAGAATTGATGATTTTCATGATTCTTATTCTAGCCCCTGTAGACTTACTGTATGTGTTGCTATTGAAATGTATGATGTCTAATCCTTTTTACTGAGAACCTGATTCTGCAACTCTTACTAGTTTTCAGTAGCACTCCCACAAGTAATTCCATTTAGTTCAAGAAAGTTCAACTCAATCTTATTAAATGTTTCCTGAGTCAGGCTCAGTAATATCCTGCAGCAAGGAGTTTCATAGGCCATTTCTAGTTGCCTGCATTTCCTTCTCTCTGGTTTGTGCTTAGTACATTTTAATTTCATCAGCTGTCCTTCTCTCTGTCACTGGACAAGGTAAATAAAAGTACTCGATTTGCCTTCATTCATTGTTAATTATCTTGTATATCTCTGATCTACCTTGACTTTTGCTTTTCATTTTCCAAGCTTAACAGTCTTCATGTGAGAAGAGAAAGGCACATCTCTTAACAGACTAATTAGGCAAAGAGAAACTATGAGTTGACCTGTTGACTTAATGAGCCCAAGAACAAAACGTGGAAAGAGCGTAGTTGTTTTTGCAGTGTACCATTGCTGAAAATGGATAAAGTCAAGAAGAAAGATTAAAGATGAGCAAATACGTGGGAGTGGTGGGAGTTGGGGTGGGGAATGTGATGCCTGATACTGTGGACAATGAAAGCATTAGAATTGCATGTTTTGGATACAGCTCAAGAGAACATGCTTAGATAATAGGATCTTGCATGGAAGAATGCAATGGAAAAGGCTAAAGGAAAAATAGAGGTGAATGAAACACAAAGATCAGCTGAATGTTACAGTAAAAAGCCTTTAAAAAGCCTTTAAAAGAAAAACTAAAAGGAAATCTTGTATATTCTTGTCTGATGTAATACTACGGTGATGATCATGGTAAACAGATGATGCAGTATATGTACTGACTTCACTTTTTACATGAGTTGGCAGTGAAATTGAATAGTACCTCTGCCTTTATCCATTTTATTGAATTGACCCAAAGTAAAACTAAGACCCAAATTCTCAAACTTAGGCCCTGATCTTGCAAAAATGTATGTGAACAGTCCCATTGACTTCAGTGAAGCTACCCAAATGCATAAATTTACTCATGTGCATAAGAGTTTGCAAGATTGAGGCCTGAGGTGCCTAAAGGCCTGCACCAAAATCTGTGTTTAGACATCTCATTATAAACTACCTGAGTTTTTAGGTGCCTAACTATGGATTTAAGTGCCTCTCACTTGGAATTTGAGCTAGAAATTTCAGGACATAGTTGCTTAAAATACTTAAATTGCTATTTTCTTTATTTTGGAATAAATTCAGTGTGGTGTTGGAATGATTAAATGGAAAATGATATACTGTATAGTAATTGAAGTAAATCTACTATAATTTTGTTAGGAATTATATTTTGAAATAATATAGTCCCTTTTTAATTTTGTTACTGTAGTTTTTATAGTATGTTTTAAAGATGAGGGAAGAACTAGCATTTTGGCAGACCTGGACTGTTTTCATTCAATGGCCAAAAAATTTGAAATAAAAAAACTCTATTACAAATAATAAACCAATAATTTTAAGGTAAAATGTTTTTTCTTCAGTGTGAAACTGTAAACCAAAGATCAGAACAACATAATAGATGGACAGCTGGCACATTGGGGTTTCTCAGGTGCCACCTTTTGTTTTTAATTATTTTTTGTCACTTCTTGAATAAACAGTCTACCACTGAGGGTTACCCTCCAGCTTTCTGGCTTTTTGTGACCAATTCTGTGCCAAAATATTTCATGCTCATTACTTGACCATTCTGTATTACTGTGCAGAACATGTTCCGATCTGTATGTATCTTTAATATAAACAATATAGTTTTTAAAGTGACCCTTAGCCACAAACATAGCTGAAAAAATAACCAACGCCCTGATTCAACAAAGCATTTAAGCACATAGTTAACTTTAGTGGAACTACTTAGTGTTTAGAGTTAAGCACATACTTCAGCACTTTGCAGAATTAGGGCCTGGGTCTGAAGTACAGCAAACAGTTTCTGTTATGGATTTAAAACTCTTCATTTTGTATGTGCGCGTGTGTGTTTTGTCTTTGACTTGTCAAAGGAATCTTCACTCTTGAATGCAGCGCTGGATAAAGTTTAATAGCAGAATTACAACTATAGTATATCCAAATTATGTACCACCTCTGCCCCCATTTAGGCTATGTCCCTTCAGACTATTATGTGCTCTACTGTATCTGCTTACGGTCTGTCGCTGCTTTCAGCTACCTTCTTGATAGCATTTGCAGGGCTTTCAAAGAATGAGGCGCCAACCCTTAGATTTAGGATTATAGTGTGGGGCCTAGAGTGCATACCCTGCAAATACATGTTCAGAGAACAAACTACTGTTGATCTATTTGCCAATAGCTTTTCCTGTTGCCTTTTTGAGGGCTTTGGTTCTGAGGTCATTTTGATTTCTTCCTCATGCTCTTTATAGCACCCACCATCCTGTCCTTCTCCTCCCTGTCCTTTTCCATTTGGAAGGATTTCTTCTACTTCCACCTTGTGAATCTCCCTCGTTGTCTGTGGTTGCCTATTCTGGTTTCTCCTTTTTTAGCACTAAAGAGATATCAAAATGTGCCCATTTTAAACTTTGATTTTTATTGTCAAGGTAAAGCACTGAATAAAGGCATTTTTCTGATTACCATTTTGTTCTCCCCCCTTCTAAAAAATCTCCATGTTGTGAACCACGAATGCTTGACAACTACATCGCTTAGAGTCCCTTTGACATTACAGCATGAACTTGCCCTTCAACTTTCAGTTTGCATTATGGCGCTGTCTGTACTCCAACTTTTTACCCTGTTTCTAACCAGGTAGTGCCATGATTGGCACCTGTCAGTGTTTTGCCCTTGTCTGTGCCTGTGGCCTAGGCTGCCATGTGGTTTTCTTCTTGTAACAAGTCTTTGATGCTTTTTTGTTTTTTTTTAATGGTACAGATGAGGCTTCTGCCCAGTTCATCCAGTCCCTAACTTTGTCCCACTTCTCTGCTCAGTATGATGTCCCTTATGTTCCTGATGCCACCCTGTGTGCATGTCTTCTGGGCACTGTGTCCCCTGCTGAGGCATGGGATAACTTCCCAGATTTTTCAAAAGTGCAGGATACAAACATGGCTAGACAGCATAGCAGGTGTGGACACTCCATGTTTCTTGTAACCAGTTCTGATTAGTGTCTAAGTGATTACAAAACCACAGTTGTTCTTGTAGAACTGTCAAATCCTAAGACATAAAACTTTCAAGATATGCTGGCCACATCAATGTAGACCCACAATGTAGGGGTTGTTTGTAAATGTTTCCATGGTGTATTTTTGTTTTTAATTTCTCTGGAAAAGATTATCATTTTCCCCCACAGTCTTTTTTACCCAAACACCAGAATATCATCTAAATTAAGAAAACCAGAAAGTAAAATCATATAGATATCCGCTATAAACAAAGGCTAAAGCTGGCTACATGAATAGTAACAAAGTACATCGAACTACTACAATTATTTCAATTTTGTTTTCTAAGTTAGTGTTTAACACAGGTAAGATCGTTCTATTTTAAATATGAATCTCCTCTGGACATTCTCCCTTTTTGGTCAAGCTAAAGGAAACAATATTAGATTTGTAGTAGTAAATGAACCCGATCCTGTAAAATGTGGTGTATTAAACACACTGTTCCACCCAAGGGTCACGTGCAAAAGTTAAAACCACCATTTCCAAACAGCTCAGTGTCATTGCTGACTTTTGGGAAGAACTCTGCCTTTGGCCTGTTTTCAGAATTAATAATGAGTGTGAGTTTGTAAACTCTCTTATGAGACGTGTACTAGGAGTGACCCTTGGCAGTACAACATGCTGATGTGATCTGAAGTTCAGCACCTGCCTTTCCATACATTGGCACCTGCGAAAGTCAGAACACAGGGAGAACCAAACTGGTGCAAAAACTTTTTGTAACTGATTCTGCATTTGTTGACTTTACTGTTACAGCAATTGTATATTAAATATTGTCATGTAAGAAGTTGTTATAGCTATTTACAATATGATATGATATACTCAAGCTGGAATCAAACTCTTTTTCTCTGTAGGTGGAGTTAATTTATTTTTTTCTTAGACATTAAAATCTTTTACACTTTGCATCATTTGTATTATTAATAGCTTGTAGAACTCTCTACTACATCACATTACTCCCCTGGAAATAGAACAACACACACAAAAGTATGAAAAATGTATTTTTTAACAGTAAAAAGTAATTTTCCAACATAATACCCAAAATAAAATACCATGAAGCTATTAGCAGTAAATTGAATTTTTTGGTATGTAATTTAATATAAATACTGACAAGGTGTGTGTGTGTGTGTGTGTGTGTGTGTGTGTGTTAATGAGCTCATTAGTCATTCAGTTTAGCAATGCAGAGGCAGCAATCGGCAAGGGCGTGCATTTTTATGTCTGCTTCAATTGCACACTTCATTTATTTGGACATCACATAGGCGGCTTTCTCTGTCACACAGCATCACTGCACGATTAGCAAGTTTCGCCCCAGGGCAGCTGGGACGCTTTGCTGGGGCAGATGTTCTTTTCAGCTTATTCAGTGGCGGCTCTTGGGTTGTTTACTGTTGTCATGGCTACCTCCATTTCCATAGCAGCCGCGCTGCTGCGTCTGAAGCAAGTGAATATAGTTATAAAAGGATCATATTTTATTCTGTCTCTATAACTTGCCATCTGTCAACTGATGGCTCATGATGGATTCAGAAACCGATTTACGAATAACGGCAGCCAAATAACAATTTTTGCTTATATTAAAAGTAACAATAGGTACGAACGCAAATCACTTAGGTACTTTCAATGAAACACTGCTTTTGTTGTTCCTGATTTTAGAGGTTTCTGCTTCCAACACTTTCTCACAATAATAATTTAAATTCTTATTGGCACATGAAAATGACCGAATGTCATCTTTGTGTCTGATTCCATGCAAGTATTCTTGACACTCTCCACTATGCTAGTAGCTCATCCCAATACATTGACTACAACTCATGAAATGACTTCTACTTGCACAGAGCATTAGTAATGAAACCTAAATACTAGGGCTGTCAAGCCATTTAAAAAATTAATTGTGATTAAAAAAATTAATCACGATTAATTGCACTGTTAAACAATAATAGAATACCATTTATTTAAGTATTTTTGGATGTTTTCTACATTTTCCAATATATTGATTTCAAGTACAACACAGAATACAAAGTGTACAGTGCTCACTTTATATTTATTTTTGATTACAAGTATCTGCACTGTAAACAAACAAAAGAAATAGTATTTTTCAATTCACCTAATACAAGTACTGTAATGCAATCTCTTTATCATGAAAGTTGAGCTTACAAATGTAGAATTATGTACAGAAAATAACTCATTCAAAAATAAAACAATGTAAAACTTTAGAGGCTGCAAGTCCATTCAGTCTTTCTTCTTGTTCAGCCCATCACTCAGACAAACAAGTTTCTTTAAATTTGCAGGAGATAATGCTACCCACTTCTTGTTTATAATGTCACCTGAAAATGAGAACAGGCATTCTCATGACACTGTTTTAGCCGGTGTCACAAGATATTTACGTGTCAGCTGTGCTAAAGATTCATACATCCCTTCATGCTTCAAGCAACATTCTAGTGGACATATGTTCATGCTGATGACGAGTTCTGCTCGATAACAATCCAAAGCAGTGTGGACCGACGCATGTTTATTTTCATTATCTGAGTCAGATGCTACCAGCAGAAGGTTGATTTTCTTTTTTGGTGGTTCGGGTTCTGTAGTTTTCTCATCGGAGTATTGCTCTTTTAAGACTTTTGAAAGCATGCTCCACACCTTGTCCCTCTCAGATTTTGGAAGGCACTTCAGATTCTTAAACCTTGGGTGAGTGCTGTAGCTATCTACAAATCTCACATTGGTACCTTCTTTGCATTTTGTCAGATCTGCAGTGAAAGTGTTCTTAAAATGAACAACGTGTGCTGGGTCATCATCCGAGACTGCTATAATATGAAATATATGGCAGAATGTGGGAAAACAGAACAGGGGACATAAAATTCTCCCTGAAGGAGTTCAGTCAGAAATTTAATTAACACATTATTCTTTTAACGAGCGCCATTAGCATGGAAACATGTCCTCTGGCATGGTGGCTGAAGCATGAAGGGGCATACGAATGTTTAGTATATCTGGCACGTAAATATCTTACAATGCTGGCTACAAAAGTGCCATGGGAATGCCTGTTCTCACTTTCTGTTGACATTGTAAATAAGAAGAGGGCAGCATTATCTCCCATAAATGTAAACAAATTTGTTTTTCAGCCAATCGCTAAGACAAAGAAGTAGGACTGAGTGGACTTGTATGATGTGAAGTTTTACACTGTTTTGTTTTTGAGTGCAGTTATGTAACCAAAAAATCTACGTTTGTAAGTTGCACTTCCACGACACAGAGATTGTACTACAGTACTTGTATGCAGTGAATTGAAAAATACTATTTCTTTTGTTTATCTTTCACAGTGCAAATATTTGTAATAAAAAATAATATGCACTTTTATTTCAATGACAACACAGAATACAATATATATAAAAATGTAGAAAAACATCCAAAATATTTTTTTAATCACAATTAATTTTTTTGAATTAACTGCATGAGTTAACTGCGATTCATCGACAGCCCTACTAAATACTCCTCACTGAAATTAAATAGCAAGCTTGAGAGGAATAACAGAACACACCGTGCACGCAAGCATATACAGTACAGTGACAAATATACTTCAGTGTAGTTGACTTAACAGTAGTTTTGGAATCACGTGCAAGTTTGATCACAGGTTGGAATTTTCCAAAATAAAATTTTGGATAATTTAATCTTTATTCCTTTTCGATGCAGAGATTCGGTCTAGCGGGGGGTAAAAACAAGATTAGCCCAGTTGTAAATAATGTATTTATTGGTTGATTTTTCCAGATCCTGACATTGATGCTGCCACTGCCATGATGCTTTTGAATACTCCCCCTGAGATACAAGCAGGTTGTGAGTAGATATTTCTATAGCATATAGCACCATAGACATGTAAAGTTAACATTCTCTTTTTATAAGTATACAGCATACCAGACCAAAAAAGGAGGATCTAATGAAGAAATATAAGGTCCCTTATAGACACTACTTTACACTAAATAATAATTTATTTTTTGTGAAATATAATATCCACTATTACATGAATAACAATTTTATATCTCTGTGTTAGAGATAAGATTATTGTTACTCATTAAATACATATAATTTAGTGACCTGGGACAAGTGAGATAAGACCTGGGGTAACAACCAGAAGTTGAGAAAGGGAAGAGGGATACATAGTTTTTCTTTTCATTTTGCTTTGATTTGATGTGTGTGATTGAGGCCACCTGGATGTTTTCTGGTCAGTTGGACACTATTTCAAATCCTTTCTTGCACGCATACTTCACATTTTGCCTGTGTAATATGCAGTGCCATGGCCCAAGGCAGGCTCCAGGGAATGGGGCAAATTTTGGCTTCCTGCCCATAGGTCCCTGTCATTCTCCAGCTGGTCCCACAGATATTGTGTTCATTTTTTATTGTTTGAGGCTAGGAACCCATTGTGTTAGGTGCCTTACAGACATGGGACAAAAAGATGGTCCCTGCCCCCCAAAGACCTTACAATCTAAGTATAAGACTAAAGACAACAGATAGAGATGGGGGAGTCCAAGGAAACAATGAGACAGTATTGGTCAGCATGACAGGCAGTAATACCGAGCAACTCACAGCTTTAAATATAAAGACAGATTTCAGAGTAGCAGCTGTGTTGGTCTGTATCCGCGAAAAGAACGGGAGTACTTGTGGCACCTTAGAGACTAACCAATTTATTTGAGCATAAGCTTTCGTGGGCTACAGCCCACTTCATCAGAATTTACCTACAGCCATTATGAAGGCTGGCTAGCTTCCCTGACATTGGTTTAGTTCATGTGACCAAATCGGACTGTAAGGGAAGCCTTGGTCAGCACTTTCTTGCTCTGTCTGGGGAAGAGAACCAATCACAATCCAAAGCATTCCCTGCACAGCCAAGGAGAGCTTTGGGGGGAGCCATCGTCAGCCTTATTCAAAATCCCATGGGAGAAGGATCTGCTGAGAATCTCCTCCAAGAAACAACTTTCCACAGAGAAAAAACGATTTGGCCTCACTCCCATCCTGCTTCATTCCATGGGATGAGGCTGAGCATGTCAATGGAAGGAGGAGGGAAGTGTACATGGAGAAAGGGAGAGATTTTATCAAGGGATATGGCATTCGGGATTGGTGGAAAGAATGGGCTGAGAGAAGCGGCGGAGGAGGGGAGACTGAGGGGATCGGTTAGAAAAGAGAATTGGTGGGATGATGAGTGAGAGCAGGAGGAAGAGATGAAGAACATGGGGAGAAGAAGTAGAGAAGATAACACAAGGAAAGAGAAGGAGGAGATAGAGGGGGAGGAGAAAGACACAAAGAAAAGAGCAACGCTGAACATGATGTACTAAAATACAGAATAACGGGAAAGTGAGAGTGGAGTAAAGGATAGGCCAATGGCAAGGGAATGAGGACATAGTAAGTTACTCTTAAAAATGCATTGGAAAGCCAAATGCCAAAATGTTACAATACAATGCACGTGAATGTTTTCTGCTTTTGTAGGGAGTGTTTCAGTGGAAGTAGATTTGGGGCACAGGGTCTCTGGCACATCCACTATAAATAGCAATAAACCATTTGGCCAGGGATAACTTAGTTTATAAAGATACTTCTGAAAAGCCAGTTTCTTACGTTGTTGGAATGTACCAGATCCTCCTTTTACCACCCCAAATGGAAGTATTTATTATTACAAAATATTCCCACTGCAGATACCTCCCATTCCCACCCTACCTCGTCCAACCCATCCCACCTATCCCACAAGTTACTCAATTCAAACAGGGACATATATAGAGAGAGAAGAATATAAGAGAGGAAAGTGAAAACATCACAGCCCTGTCCACCCTGCCCACTTCAAAGATGTCAGCAAATAATGATGGCTCCCAGGCTGGAATGTAACCTCTAGCTAAAAATTAGTGACTTAGGTGGAATGGGCTAAGTGGGATGGGCAACAAAAAGTGTTAATCAGCTAAAATATTATTGCTACGTTATCTCTCTGTAAATGTAAAATTAGGAAGGTGGGATAACCTGTTCTGTGAATTTCAGTGGGCCCTGCCTGTTTACCATATTAGGAAAATCTTAGGCAACTTACCTCAGATAATATCTAGTGCACATTGAGAAACTACTGCATGAAAAAACTTCTGACTTATTTTCAAATAAAAGGTAATGGGAGAGAAAAATTTCACAGCAATCCCGAGTGTCCTACAGAAGCCCACATTTCAGTCTCTACTCCTATTACAAACTGTAACAGATGGTAAATCAAGCCATAAATCATCAGTGAAGTAAACATGCTGATGTTATCAGAGACCTTGAAGATTTAGGATTCAATCCACAGTGTTAGGTTACAGTATCATAGATGTATTCAAATCACAGCTGAAAAATGCCCTGGGTTGAACAACATGCCTTCCAGTATTTGGTATAAAGTGGAAGGGGCATTATGTGCAGTTTGACCATAACTGATGATAACGGACTGTTGAAAATGTTTTCAGTAGCTGAGCATGTTTGACTGCAGGTGTGGCAGCTGCTTTCACAACAAAGGTGATCCACTGAAGACAGCCAGGAGCTAAGAGTAATTTCACAATCTAAAAATGTGATAAGTCAGTGAATTTAAATCTTCAGCTCATCCATGCCCAGCCTGCACTACAAAAATAACGTCTAAACATGATTATGAATCATAGTTGTGGGCAAGCCAGATACCATACTTTAATTCCTACCTGCATGGACAGAAAAGACCAACATATTCTAACCATGTTTCAGGTATCTACCAAGCTTAAATCCTGCTTCTCCAGGACATAGTTTTATTCTGGAGTGTATGAACAAAAGAAGAAAAAATCGTTTGCCCACAGCCACGTTTCAGAATAGTGTTTAGCTTTATTTTTGTAGAGTAGCCTAGGCTTTGATGTCAGAAATGAATAGTCTGAGTTCACGTTCATCTCTGGTAGAAAGTATCTCCTCACATGCACCAAGAAAGCCAAAGACAGCAAATCATTCCTGCATTGTAACAGAATTTTTACATTTAAAAATGACCATTTAAAAATCCATACCCATATGCCAAGTGCTGCTGACTTTCGCTCTTATGTTAAATGGCGTCTAATCCTATGCTGCCTCTATTCACCGTTTACCCCCAGCCTCACTGCATTTTATCTGTCACTTAAAAACTAATATATAAACCTCTTCATAATTTAGATTATTTTTTGTGGGGGAGGTTACTTTATAGAATCTCATAAAATTGATCAATCACAATTAATGCCAAAAGCTTGAAAATAATATAGTTATGGTCAAGTATTGACACCCTGTCAAATGCATTCTTGAAATATTTAAAATTTTCCAATAAAGTACCATGGTAAATCACTTCAGATTTGTAATTAAAACAAAGAAACAAAAACGGGGGGAGCCAGCAGGGTACAAAACTCTATTGAAACATATAACCAGGCTGGCACTCAGAGCAAAGCATGAAAGCTACTACAATAATGTTCAGAAAGACAGTGGGAAAATATGGTTTTAAGCTATTATGTATTCTACTTGGCATACATAATATACAGAATTAAGCATTGTATTTTACAGAATTTTGTAAAGTTTGATTACACAAAACACTTCCTTAAGAAGTACACCTCTACCCCAATATAATGCTTTGATCTGCTGGAGTGCGCAGCCCTGCCCCCTCCACCCACCCCTGAGCACTGCTTTACCGCGTTATATCTGAATTCGTGTTATAATGGGTCGCGTTATATCGGGGTAGAGGTGTAGTAGTAATTATCACAAGTCACAAATACATTGGAACTTAATATTTTAATACAAATTCATGTATTTATTTCTATCATGACCAATATTTAGATTTATGTTTGTAACTTGAGGATACATGTTGACTTGTTAGGTCACCTGTGGCAAGTCACTTTGTCTCTGTGCCTTAGTGTTGCCTGTTACCCATGCTGGGGAAGCTAAGGTGCAGAGAGGCTAAGTGAACATCTTAGGCAAGACAAGGAACGAGTGATAGATCTGGGATCAGAATGTATGGTTTCTGATCAAATATACTTCATGGGATGTTGTACAAACATTAACTATTTAAGATTTTCAACCCTTTGAAGTCATAAGGAGCTATGTGAATGATAAATATCTTTATTAGAAACCACTTACAAGCCTTTCATGGTTGATCATTGAGGCTTTGTACAGTTTCCATTCACTAGGCAATGTAGCTTCCTCCAGTAGCAGTCAGGATTTCTGAGTTAGTAACTTCTGTTGTAATCTTTGGCAAACTGTAATTTGTTGTTCTGCCACTCAACCTGTGTGACCTTGGGCATATAATTTAACCTTGCTTTGCTGTACCATAGTCTTTCTATTTTTTGCAATGTGTTTGGAGATCCTCAGACAAAAATTACTATATATGTATAACATATTAATACTTTACGGTTAATAATAATGGGTGAAATCATTCCTTGAAACAGTTGCTTTAGAGGACAGAAGAACTAGAGGGAGTAGCACACGCATCAATTTATTCCTGCAATTAGTGAAGCCAATACCATAGTTCAAGCATCATAGTAGGGATCCTGGTCTTAATTCCAACAGGGCCTAGTTCAGCAAGGTAGTTAAGCAAGTATGTAATTTTAAGCATATAAGTGGTCCCATTGATCTCTGTGGGATTACTTGCATAGCTCCAATTACACATGCACTTAAGCACATTGCTGAACTGCAGCTTAACAGCACAAATGCAAACAATGATTTGCTAGAGAGAATGCAAGTGTTAACCAGGGAACTGAAGGCTGGGCATTTCTCCATGAGGGTCCCGTCAGCTCTGAAAATTCCTCCTCCCTTTCCAACATCTTTGTTTCAAAATAGCTTGAACCTGATGACTTTCAGTGCACTCTACAAAGCCTGTTTTGGGTGGGATTTGCAGAGGACTGAGAAGTGTGGTGAGGAAGGAGTTCTTTGGGTCCTGAGGAAAGGATTTTTGGTATTTTCTTTGTATAAATCTTGGGGTGGGGCGGGACGGGGCTGTCGGTTGCTCTTTTTCTGCTTTGGAAAATGGTTTTAGTTTTCTCTCAGGGCACCTAGACACAGGTTTTTAAAGGTATTTAGGCATTGCAACCGTGAGTGTTGCAATACTTCACTAATTTACGAGTCTAAATTTCATTTGCAAAAAGGATTTAGGCATTTAGGGGCCACAATCCCATTCACTGTCTTTTTGGTTATATTAAATTAAAATAAAATGCTTAATGAGGTCTGACTTTTTTCCTCATTGACCTAAAATTTGCTTCCCAGTGTAATTTACTGTTCCATACAGCCCAAGTGATTGTGGAAATGGAAGACCTGTTTTCAGGAATGGCTCAATACAGGTATAAACTTAAAATAAAAATCGCTAGAAGAAATCCTGCACTTGGACTGATGGGTAAATGGAAAGAGCTGCTATCTTGGCACATCTTTACTCTCTGAAACCTTATAACCGCAATGCCCTGTCATTGCCTCTTGTAAACAAACAATAAATAGTAAAGCTGGCTGGGAATTTATTCTGACAGAATGTTTTTCTGTTGGAAAATACTGATTCACTGAAACGTCACATGTTGCAGAAATGTGCTACTTTTAAACTCAATTTGAAATTAAAATTGAATAAAAAGCATTTTGGTAAACAACATTTCCGTTTTCTGTTTCAAAATGACTTTTGTTTCAGTTTTTAAAAATTGTATATTATAAAATAGAAAATGGAAAAAAGTAGGAACTAGAATAAAACATTTCACTTTTGTCAAAACGAAACATTTCAATGTACCTGAAATGCATTTTTTTCCCCCCAGGATTTTGGTTTGTGGGAAATTTTTTATTTTTTTTATTATTATTTATTTATTTTATTTATTTTTGTTCCAGAGCAGAACAAATTTGAAATCAAGAAACTTCACCCAAAACAAAAATCCAGTTCTCGCACAACTCTATTGCTGTGGTGTTTGCCTATTTACTAAAGAATGATGCTAGAAATCTGCGGTTTCCCACCCTTTGCATGGCAGAAGATTGCAGAGGTTGCATTAGTTTTATAAAGTTTTCTCATAAATGTGAGAATTCATATCTGGGATTAAGTGGCAACAGAGGCTATGTCTATGATGCACCACAGTTTGGACTAAGGGAGCCTGGATAGCCGAGCGCACCACAGTGCTGTTCTATAACTTCCCCCTGTGGACACTGCAGGTGTGAACTGAAAGGTTCCTAGTTTCCATTAATATAGTCCTCTTCAAACAGGATTACATTAAAGTGAACTAGGAACTTTTCAGAGTAGCAGCCGTGTTAGTCTGTATCCGCAAAAAGAACAGGAATACTTGTGGCACCTTAGAGACTAACAAATTTATTAGTCTCTAAGGTGCCACAAGTACTCCTGTTCTTTTTGCGGACACAGACTAACACGGCTGCTACTCTGAAACCTGTCACTATGCAAGGCACTGCATTTAGCCGTATGGAGTGGAAATCGATCAACTTCATGAAATTTGTTAGTCTCTAAGGTGCCACAAGTACTCCTGTTCTTTTTAGGAACTTTTTAGTCTTTGCCCACAGTGTGCATATGGGTCAGTTACAGTGCAGCACTTTGGTGCGCCCTGCCTTTCATGCTCCAGTAGTTGGAACTTTGAGGCAGTGTAGACAAGCCCAGAGATTCGCTTAAGCTGCCAAATGGGAGCAGGGAGAGGAGTTAAAATTATGCAGCCTAATGGGGAAGTTTGGGCGTGGCGTAGTCTTAGGATAGTAAAGATTATGGGTATGTCTACGCAGCAATCAGGAGGTGTGATTGCAGTATGAGCTTTGATGGAGCTAGCTTGCTAAGAGTAGCAGTGTAACCACAGTGGCATGGGTGGCAAAATGGGCTAGTTGCCAGAGTACAGTCCCACCGAAGACCCTAGGTATGAACTCGGGCAGCTAGTCCAAACCACCACAGATACTATTTTTAAAAAGCTAGCTTGATCAAAGCTAGCTCAGTTATGCTACATGTGCTGTCCCTGTTGCAATGTAAACCTAACCTATGTGATTAAGAGGTTCCATTTTGCTCCTCAGGGATAAGATTGCAAGAAATTAGGAAGATTGGGCCAAATTCATCACTGGTGAAAGATGAGACAAGTCAGTAGTGTGGCATATTAAGCAAATAATGTTTGCTTGTGGCAACCACTGATGTCTCATGCCTTGCACATCACAGATATTTCCCTACTTTCCATGTCTGTAGCCTGAGATAAGGTGTTGTGGCAAACACTTAAATGGAAAAGAAATCAGCAGATGGGGGCAAAAATTGACAGCCATTAGGAGAAGGCCTATATCTCTATTTTATATCCACCTCTTCTGTGGTACAAGAGATGGGTCAGGGAGGACAGCCTCTGCCTGAAAGCCTGTGTCCCATGATACCACAGGAGACATGGAGACAAATCTGCTCTTGCAGAATACCTGTATATTTGAATGTTCACTTTAAAAACAGACTTTCTTTATCAGGCAGATAAGCTAGTTTGGTAAGTTTATTAGTGCTCTAAAAACTGTGCATTCAGTCTAGTGCAGAGAGCAATTTACCTTGAGCTAGAAGAGTTAATGAAACACACCACGATATCCCACATGGAATATGGAAAATGTTTGCATTTATTACCTTCTCCTTTTTAAGGTCTCTGATTTTAAATATCATCTCAGGACTGAGCGTGGTTTATTGTAACATCTATGCCCTAATGTTTGAAACATGAATTTCAATTCCTTGATTTATTTAGCTGGATGCTGCTGTGGTTGCTGTATGATGGGTGATTCTATGCACTGCATATTCCTTGTGCTTTTTTCACCCCTCTCTTTATTACTCACATTCCCTGCATATGGTTCTGGTGTTAAAAAGGTAAACTCTTCAGGGCAGGAACCTCATCTTTTCTGTGCCTTATGAGTGTTTAACAGCTTCTCTGGGTGCTGTGAAATACTTAAGTTTAGGAGGGGTGCTTAAGTACAGTAGAGTAGAGATGAACTCTTTTCCTGTCAGCGAAATACAAGGTTATGGACATAATCTATTAAGGGAAGTGATAAGGAAGAGAGATTTCTTGCAACCTTCAAAACTAAACTCTACCATGTGCTAGAGTATGTACCACAGGGAATAATCCTGCATTGACCGAGAGGTGGCTGCATGACCTAGCAGCTTTCTTCCATCTTTGACTTCTATCTTGAAGCCCAAGTTTTGACTTTCTTTGATTTGTGGGTTTGTATCAGATCCTTATGGATTAGTATTATCAATGTTCTCTGTGTGTAGCAGTGTGGTAGTCACTTTATTATGGGTTATGTTGTAATACAAAAACTTGCAGGGAAGCATAACAAGTTGAGATTTTTCCCCCCACACAATTTCAGAGATGTTTTTTATTTTTTTTCATTAGATGTATTGTCTCTCTCTCCGGTTGATTGTTGGAAATCTTGATAAAGCAAGGAAGGGTAACTATGGAATAATTGCTACAGAGAGGACCTGATTTTACTCACATTGGTGTAAATTAGGAGCAACTCCATGTAAGATTAATTGAATTACACCATTGAGAAGAAACTGAGGATGAATTTTTAGAGCTGATTTCGGGATCATGGCTCTGATTCTCCACATATAGAAATATTAGAATGTCAGGGTTGGGAGGGACCTCAGGAGGTCAAGCAGGACCAATCCCCAGACTGCTAAATGGCCCCCTCAAGGATTGAACTGACAACCCTGGGTTTAGCAAGCCAATGCTCAAACCACTGAGCGATTCCTGCCCCTTGTTAACTTCAGTGGCAGTACCTCCTGATTTACACTGGTGTACGTGAGAGGAGAATCAGGTCCAATATCTGTTTTCAGTACAAAATAATGGCAAAAGCTGAATAGTGAAAGATGTGTACACATCTTACTGTTCCAGCTTCTGGAATTTCTCTAAGACGGTTGTTTATGAAGAAGAAAAAACACCTTAAAGGGAAAAATATATATGTGGATGAGTTTCCTTAGCAGTGTGTCTCAAATATCATAAAGTTCTTTAGTCATTTGCACAGAAAGAGGGTAGATTACTTTAAAAATGTCTATCAGGAGGCAGTGTGTTATGTTAGTTAAAGCAGGATTGGCAATGGGGATTCAAAACTATGAAACGTTACTCCTGATTGCCAGTGACTGACTGTGTGACCTAGACAAAGACTTGGTCTACACTACCAACTTATGTCGGCATAACTATGTAGCGGCTGACAGTGTAGCACTGTAAATGGAGACAAGCCCTAAATCACTTCACCTCTTTGCCTTGGATCACCCATCTGTAAAACAAGAATAATACTGATCTTAGACGGAGTGGAGGGAGGCGGGGGGAATGGCTTTACTCTTAATCAATTAATATTTATAAAGAACAAGTAGGTCCTTACATACAAGATACCACATAAATACAGTGTCTTATTTTTACTATGGCTTAATTGTTGCTCTGCGAGCAGTCCCATTCAGTCGCACTCTGCTTCCTGGTTCCTCATCCTTGGGGTGGAAGTATCCTACACCAGACCTATACCTGACACTTATTACTTCCTCTGTGCAGCTGTGCTGGACAGCATATTGGCTAGGGTTGGGGGAAATTCCCACTCAGACCCCACCCATCAGCCCAGGGAGTGGGGTGGTGTTCCTGCCTGTCCTCACCCTCGCATAATGCGGGCAATCAGGATGGAGTTTGTAAAGGGGTCCTTGTGCCCGCCTTCTCCCTTGTGCATTGGGTATTAAGGACCAGGTTGTGAGCCATCTAAGTAAGAGAACAATGCCTGAATTACTGAAGTTCTGGCAGAGCAATTCTGAATTTTCAAACTATTGGACTTTGTTTTCAAATGTGAATCATTCCATTTTAAAATATTTTTGGCGTGTTACTTTGGTATTGGAAATAAGAGTACTGGTGCTGTGTGAAATGTTACGTTAATAACAGGATCTTTAAAATAAGATAAGAGCAAGTACACCTCTACCCCGATATAACATGAACTCAGATATAACGCGGTAAAGCAGCACTCCAGAGGGGCGAGGCTGTGCACTCCGGCGGATCAAAGCAAGTTCGATATAACATGGTTTCACCTATAACACAGTAAGATTTTTTGGCTCCCGAGGACAGCGTTATATCGAGGTAAAGGTGTAATACAAAATATGCTTGTAATAAGGCCTTCACTCGCCCTCGCAACAAATCAGCCAGAGACCCCTTCTGAGTGCAATCATCAGTGCTTTTTATTTTCCGTGTCAGCTCCTACCACCTTCTATTTACAGTCTGCTCCAAACCAGCAACCTGGAGGACAGCTAGCTTCTCCAGCCAGCAGGGATACACAGCCTTTTGGCTCCTCCCTCTCCTTTCTCTTCCCCACCTTTCCTTCTCCCTCCCCCCTTCTCCCTCCCTCTTCACTTCCTTCCTGCCAGCCTTATATAGCTCCCTAGCTAATAAGGCCCGCAGGTGCTTTCTTCTAGCTATTAGGTGTGGCATACTCAGCCAGCCCAATTAATACTTCTTAATTGGAGTTGGGCTAACGGGCCTGGCTCAGGACCTCCTGGCCAGCACCCTGTTACAATGCTACAGGAAACAAGCCTAGCATATGAGCTGAATGGATTACCTATCAATCAAGAACTTCTTCCATTAGATGGTTGCCATTCTGTTTTTTTTTTTTTTTTTTTAATCAGAGGCTCAGAAATCCATTAAGACCAATTTAACCAGTAAAAATATGTGTTTTCATTATGGCTTTGGCTCATTCTTGCTTCCTATTCTCTCTCCCCTTCCCCCCCCCAGTCCCTATTGGTCTGTTCCACCCAGTCTTTCAGGTATCTTGTATGTTGATATCACCTGGCCAGTTAGGTAGTGGTGCTGTTACATGACAATTCAGAAAGTATTGTGAAACAAAGGCGTTGGCAGCAATGACATAATTAATGTAAGCTGAAGTAAAATGATGATTGAATTTGGAATGATGATGTTTTCAATAGAACAGCTACTGCATATTTTTAAATTAAATATAAGATCCCTGGATCTTCTCCATACCCAGGCAAGTAGTCCCACTGAAGACTTTTCAGGATCAGATGCTTAATTAAACCCAAGCGTAACAAAACTGGCAATGGTGGGGAAGGAAATGGGCTGCGAACAGGCAGCCGTGACTAAAGAGAGAGCAATATTGCTCCCCGGGTGACATTTCTCAAAGGATAGCAGGATTTTATTTTGCATCTTTCATGTTTCTAAATGGGTTTTACAAACTTTCTCTTGTTGAAAGGCTACATGAAAAGGATGTGTGTAAAGGGAGGGCTGACTGGCAGTGGGGTTATCTCACAATGTTACAAATGGTCAGCATAGAAGGCGGTCAGATGAGAAGAGGTATAGATATGAAGAGAGCAATTAAGAGGAAGGCATGAAGAGTTGGGAGGGGGGAAGATACTCATGAGAACAGAAATGTAAGCAGAGGTTGGGTTAGGCAGAACCTACCATCTGAGAGACAGAGTCTTGAGCTTGATGCAGAAGAGGAGTAGAAGCTATTGAAGGGATTTGATTAGGAGACTTACAATCGAAGAGGCTGGAGAAGAAAAAAAGCTCTTCATAGCATTATTTTGTATGGCCTGCAGTGGAGCAAGATGAGAACTGGGCAACAAAAGAGCTTGGAATAGTCAAAGTGGGAGAGGACCAAGGACTATACGACTGGAGAGGAATTGACTGATTTTCAAGGATGTAAAGACAGAAACAGGGTTTTTCAGTGGGCTGGATATGAGGGGATAAGTAAAGGAAAGGAGTGAGAGGAGTCAAATGACACTGAGCTTTTAGTTCCGAACAGAGGCGGAGCAAGGAAGGCAGAGTTGGGTGCTGATTTTTTTCCTCTTGTTTTATTTGAATTGCCTTGAAGTTTCATGAAGTTCTTAGGCAACACTTGTAACTCATTAACATAAATCACAAATTCCCCCATATCCCTTGAGGCTGTTGTCCTTGGGAAGCTTCATTCCAAGGATTGTTGATATGATAGAACTTATTGCTCTGAAGTGAAGGGGACTTTGCATTTAAAAAAACTGTACCACATAATATATACCCCTCTCCTATACTGTGTATCCATACTCCTTGTTGAAAAGCCATGTTGATATGTGACAGTTTTATCTGTTCCTTCAGGCTATGTTGCTCTTTTGGTTTTTTTCCTAATCTTATATCTGAATTTTCCTTGAGCTTTACTCTACTAGTCTTCTATTACTTACGTATATTGTACTTCACTGATATTCATGCCCCTTTAAATAGGCACTGTTTACACAGATTTGGTCCAAATTTTACATTTTGTAAAAGCAAGCTTGCTTTTGTAAAATCCCAACAGTTGTTTTAAGCAAGTAAACATTCCATTGCAGCGTTTGCAACCTAAACGTTAGAGCACTGAGAATCTGGAAGTGAAAACAATTATGCAGTGAAACTGACTTCATTGATTTTCCGGTGTTGGGGTGGAAAGTGCGAAAAGTAGAACAGTATAAATAGTAAAAAGTAACTTGATTATTTCAGTTATAACTGAAAGTCAACTTCCAAACTTCAGCCTAAATTTAGTCACCGAAAGCTATATTTGGACATGTAAATATAAGTGACCTGTTGTCCAGAAGTGCTAAAAACCGAAGGTGGGTAGAAGCCAGTGACAGGATTTGATTAGGGATTAGCATGCTCTAAACAGAAGGGAAAAGATTATTTTCACAGCAGTATTCGGTGGTTTGGAGTTGAAGCAAGGTGAGCATCAGGATGCCATTTAGGAGGAGGTGGTAATCAAGATGGGATAGGACCATAGCTTGAAGTCCATAGGAACAGTTAATGCTCAGTACATAAGAAAATCAGGTCACTTTAGTTGAAAGTGCCTAAGTATATATTTAGGTGCCTAACTTTAGGCATCCACTTCTGAAAATGTTGGCATACGCTGGCAATAGTAATAAAAGTTTCTTTTAAAAGAGTATTTTATTTTTAGATTGCCAGTCTCCCTTCAATTAGAATAAAATAAAAAGTCTCTAAAAATAAAAAAGCAGTTACAGGACATGCACAATAATAATAATGGCATGAGTTCATTCACAGCTTTGGGAGGATAATGGAAAAATGACTTCTTAAAGGAAAATCGATGAGAAAAGGAAAAATCGGGGCTAAATAGGGATACACCTCCCAGCGCTGTGCACTGTCTACACTGGCACTTCGCAGCGCTGAAACTTGCAGCTCTCAGGGAGGTGCTTTTTCACACCCCTGAGCAAGAAAGTTGCAGCGCTGTAAAGTGCCAGTGTAGACAAGCCCTTAGTTCTGTCATTTCAAATATTCTTCTGGTCAGAAGAGCTGAGGAAGTGTTGCAGCTGTTGTGATTTGTTCCTGATATAAGCCAAATAGAATGCAAAAATATATCCCTGAAATCCTCCCTCTCTCATTTTACTTCAGAATAGCAATGGTAGACGTCACGCAAGTGTGACGAAAAGTACTTACTTCCAGTACAAAACCTTGTGGGCCAAAGCCACAGACTGGAATACAGCTGAATTACAAATCCCTAAAAATCCAAAAAAACTTTGTGGTTCAAATAGTCAGCATTGTATAATGACGTGTCCTAGTCTTTTCTTGAATAGGATAGAACCCAACGAAGATGGAAGATCACTGAACAAATAGTGTTCAATGATAAAAAGTTCTGATTTACGGATATAATGGCTTATAATATGGCTTGTATTTTGGTTACAATATGTTCTTCCTAAAGTATTTGCCATTTTTGCCTTAGATAAATTTTATCTCTGTAATTGCAATGTTACCTAAATTTTCCTATGTTTACTGTAGGATGTTGTGTAAGGAATTGTCTATGGCAATTAAAAAATTTAAGGGTGACCTCTGTGAACCAAGTTAAATTAAATATTTTGCAATCTTTACTTAGCATATAGAATAATGTGAATAGCACTTTAATGTTAACTATGAACAAAGGTTTTTGTGAAGATTTTAAAGGTGAGCGCTGTATTAGACATTCTTATTTAACATTGTCTAAATTTATTTTGAAGAGCTTAATATCAAAAGTGCTGCTTAAAATTTTTTCTAAATGTTTAAAAATTTTCTTTTAGTTCCCCCTGGAGTGATACAAAATGGAGCTCGTGTTCTGAGTAGAGGAATGTTCCCAGGAGTTAGGCCATTGCCAATCAACCCTATTGGAAGCATGGCTGCTGCAGTAAGGTAAGGGTATATAGGTACAGAACCAGCGTTAAAGAAAGTAATTATTAGACAATAGATATACTCTGGATATGCAAGATTTGTCGTCAAAAGTCTTGACACTTGTTTTTATTTCTGAGATTAGATGAGAGGACGTAGTGGGCTTTTTAATTTTGTTTTTAGTACATGTCCTCCTGGATCACCATTCTATGTCTGACAAGTGTCTCATGAGCGACTATCTGTTGCACCCTGGCTTCTCTGAAAAGCGGGATTGTACATTCATCAATGGATTTGAGGTTATGGTGACAGCTTAGTGCTGTCAGCAATTTTTCTCGCTAAAAGCATTCTGTTGTGTTTCCATTTATAACAAAATGGGGGGAGGGATAGCTCAGTGGTTTGAGCATTGGCCTGCTAAACCCAGGGTTGTGAGTTCAATCCTTGAGGGGACCACTTGGGGATCTGGGGCAAAATCAGTACTTGGTCCTGCTAGTGAAGGCAGGGGGCTGGACTTGATGACCTTTAAAGGTCCCTTCCAGTTCTAGGAGATGGGATATCTCCATTAATTATTATTATTTTTATTATTATAACAAAAAATATTTAGCCTAAATCTTTTCCTAGAGTTAAATATCAGACACCAGAATATCGATTATAATACTTAAACAAATTCTGAGGGTACGTAAACATTATAGCTATAATTATTAACTTTGTGATGTACAATCTGAAGTCCTTTTAGTGCACAGTCCACTTGCAAGAGTATTTTGAAATGTTCAAGAATAGAATGTTGTTTTTAAGCCATGAAATTAGGACTGTATCCTTCAGAAGGGAGGACAATATAAGATACTTAAGAAAAGTCCGGTAATACTGAGGGCTCTGATTCAATGGTTTGCTTTACTTAGTGAAAGCTAACTCCACTTGAGACAACAGAGTTACACCATGGAAGAATTTGTCCAGGTGTGTCACTATTGTCCTTCTCTTCCAGTGTTCTCAGTATCTGCAAAAAATGCTTCAACTGTGTACCAATTGGGTGCCCTGGGTGCTGATTCTGGTTTGGAGAGGACCATTCAGGCTACATCATCTGCTCTCACGGTTCTCAGCCAGAGGTTACAAGTCTATAAAGGAAAATACTGTGATTACTACTAGATCAGGGGTTCTCAAATTTCATTGCACCGCAACCTCTTCTGACAACAAAAATTATAATGTGACCCCAGGAGGGGGGCCCTGCCGCCATGGGCGGGAGGGCCAAAGGCTTCAGCCCCCGGTGGGGGAGCCTGTAACCTGAGCCCCACCGCCCAGGGACAAAGCCCTTGGGCTTCTTTTGACCCTGCCCAGTGCAGGTCGGGATTCGGCTTCAGTCCTGGGTCGCAGCACGTCTTAACACCAGCCCTGGCAAACCCATTAAAATGGGGTCACAATCCACAGTTTGTGAACCACTGTACTAGCTTAATTCATTATAATGCCTCAGTTGTTTGTGCCTTTCCATAGTCAGTGCTTCTGGAAGTTCTCTTTATATCCAGACCCTTAGGTGTAGTTCATCTAACCAACAGCTGGAGGCAGAGTACCTGAGACATGCACAGAGGCAGAGGCGGCTCTATGTGTTTTGCCGCCCCAAGCATGGCAGTCAGGCGGCTTTCGGTGACGCGCCTGCAGGCGGTCCGCTGGTCATGCCGATTCGGCGGCATGCCTGCGGGAGGTCCGCCGGTGCCACGCCTTCAGCATCCCCGCCGCCGAATTGCTGCCGAATCCTCGGGACCGGCAGACCTCCCGCAGGCATGCCGCTGAAGGCAGCCTGACTGCTGCCCTCACAGCGACCGGCAGGCCGCCCCCCACGGCTTGCCGCCCCAGGCACGCGCTTGCTGTGCTGGTGCCTGGAGCCGCTCCTGCACAGAGGGGAAGATATTAATTCAATAATAACCTATGGCTGTTTATGAGCTGTTGTTAAACCACATCTTTTCATCTGCTATGCTGAATGAGGCATCAACCAGAAATACAGAGGGTTTCCCTCTGTCTGCACCTGTTAAAGGTCTACCCTATCCAGCAATGGCAGCCCACACATCTTCCAGCAGTGATGCCACTGGCTGTCAGCCAGAGCCTGTGTTCTGCTCCAGGGGGGATCATAGAGCCATGGGATTAGTTATTAATAATATTCTTTTAAGACATAGAATCCAGTCTAAATGGTGAGGAAGGACAAGAATGGCTGTTCCGGAGCTCATCCTCCCCCTCAACTTATGGCTATCGTTTGAGCGACACAGATATTATTTCAGAATCAGAGGAAGCTTTGTGGGGGAAAAGGGGATATCTCCATAGAAACATGTTCCCCATCCCCCCCACCTCCCACACCACCACTTGAAGACTTCCATAGTTTTGCCATGCTATGCAGGGCAGCATATAGCTTAAATTTTTTGTTATCAGAGAGGCTCACCACCTGCAGTCCCCCTGCTGTTCCTGCTTCCAGCAGGTGGAATAGTGTCTTTACCCTGTTGAATGGTAATGAAGAATAAAGAGTTTGGGCGTGGGAGGGGGCTTGGCAAGGGTTGGGGCATGGGAGGGGTTTCGTGGTGCCGGATCCAGGAGGCGCTCACCTCGGGCGGCTCCCTGGAAGCAACGACATATCTCTGCTGCTCCTAGGCGGAGGCGCAGCCAGGCAGTTCTGCACACTGCCTCCACATGCAGGCGCCACCCTGGCAGCTCCCATTGGCTGCGGTTCCCAGCCAATGGGAGCTGCAGAGCCAGCGCTTGGGGCGGGGGCAGAGCACGGAGCCTCCATGGCAGTTCCTTCGCCTAGGAGCAGCAGGGACATGTTGCAGTTTCTAGGGAGCCACGCAGAACCAGGTAGGGAGCCCGCCGGCCCCACCCCAACCGGATTTTTAATGGAGATATCAGAAATGCCGGTTTCTAGAGCTTTACAGTTGGTAAAGTCCCGGATAACACAGCTTTTACTGTATTGATAACGGGAGCTTCAGTCTAGCAGACAAAGGTATAAAAAGTTGAAACTAGACAAATTTACAGTGGAAATAAAGCACAGTTTTTTAATTATGGAGGGAATTCATCACAATCCTTGCTAAATTGTTGCAGAGGTTGATTTTCTGTCACTGGCAATTTTTAAGTCAAGATTGGATGTTTTTTTCTAAAATATATGCTTTGGTTTAAACAGGACTTAATTCAGGAATGTCCTATAGTCTGTTAAACAGGAGGTTAAACTGGGTGATCATAGCATCATGATTTGGTCTTAGAATCTATGAAATTCTATCTTAAGAAAATGACACCAGTATTCTAAGACCCTAGAATAGCTACAGATTCTAAACAATGATATGGAGTAGAGGTCTAAAATTATGTGCTTCTGTTGGCTCTTAAATGATGTGTGGTTATTCCTGGCTGCCCCAATGGCTATAGGTTCTGTTGCCTATTTAGTTATCCTGAAAAGTGAGGAAATGCCATTTGTTTGTAATAGCTTGATCTCAACACAACTATGGTTTGCATCATGAGAAAGTATGATACGTGTCCCTAAATTCCAGTGCATGTATTTAATCCTTTTGTTTTAGGATAGTCTGGATTATTCACAGATGCAGATTTTGTATTTCTCTTTTACATCATATCTGTTCAGCACTGTGAGAGCTAATTAGGATCAGAGACTTTAAAAAAAAAAAAAAGGAGGGGAGGGGGACCTGAAGATACTTTATTGAAGTACCAAAAAGAACCAATGGCTTGTCTATCTGATATGACGGAGATCACCCCATCCTCTCTGGAAGAGAAGAGCCTTCATGAAGGATCCACTGGACTGTAAAGCACAGAAAAGCCTGAGGGGAATGTTCATGGTTTCAAGGATGTTCTTTCACCCCGTAACTTGTGCACCTTTTGTATCCACATGGGCTAATCTGTCGATGCCTTTTTGGTGTTGAAATGCCCAATACCAAATACCCCACTACAGGTTCAGTATGACAGCTACCTTTTAGAGAGTGGCTATTACCTGCCCAGGCTTTGGTTATTCAGTCCAAAACTGCATTATCTTTCTTTGCTGCCATATCAAATGACACACGTGCTATCGATGTCTGTGCAGTCATAGCATATATTTGGCTACAGTCACCACATGATCTCTCTTGGCATGACAGTTTTCAGGTTTTTCCTTCCTGGTTGACTTTTGTTTTGTTATTTCCTTTCTACAACCTAACTACTGTAGATCCCTTTGTATTATTTCTCTGTCTGCACTTAAGTTTGCAGATCTAAACAGTTTAGACTTATCTGTGACATACTTTGGCTGGCTGAAGGATACAGCTAAGCAAATATTTGATAGAATGGGTTGATCACAAGGAGGTAAGACTTTCAGCAAATTAGCCTGTTGTTTGGGCAGCCGTTAGCATCAGGTTATAGTCACAAAAAGTTAGGATTTGTGTTGCCATTGCAATTGCAGCTGGATAATTGATTATTCAAGATCCTTTCTGTGGAAGAGGACAAAACCTAACTAAGCATTGACCTAACATGTTGAAATCACTTTGGCTTCTGATGTATTACCTCGCACCAATTCCATCCAATTGAGCAATTTACTGAACTGTGGCTTTTTAATGTGGGAAGTGAATGGGTTGCAGTGTTTCCCAGTTCTACACAATCTACCATCTACTTGCTTACTTTTCCCTGCAGGAAGAACAAATTAGGAAACGATCTCACATAATCACTTCACCTTTTGTATACAAAATAAGGTGCGACTCAATAGAATTGTTTGAATAAAATACCCTATTGAAAAATATTGAAATCAAGACAAATCCACCACTTTACATGAATAAAGATTAGCCATTGAGGAGACAGTCATTATGTTGTAGTGCATTTGGTTTAAATCTCATAAATAGATCTTTTGTTCCAGACTGATCTGTAAATGGAAAAAAGCATCCTATGCTATTTTAGTTTATGAATCATCGTCTGTTGCTAAATCCCCACAACAGAATGTAGCTGGATGTGTTTTGACAGTAGTTCTTATTTACTTTATTCACACCACTTTTAGCTTGTTTGCCACCACTATTTTCCACGTTGTGGCTGACAAGTCAAGGAGCCAGCAGAAAATAGCTGGGTGAAATATGATACCAATGCTGCTCAGAATGTAGGATGTTTTAAAATGTCTCCAATATGGAAATCATTGTATTATTCAATTTTAGTGTACCCCAGCACTGTGGCATCATCTGAGCACACTTAAAAAACAAGCACAGTGACATTCTGGCCTCCAGGCACATACTTTCATTTAACGTCTTTGTAAACAGAAAAATCAAGTCACACCTTAGGCAATGGCTTGACTGATAGATTAACCTCTGACTACCTGAAGAAGCAAGTCCTGTAGTCTGTGACACATACACCCCCACCTCCTTCCATTGAAATGTCCAGCCTAAAATCCTCATGAGAGCACATTTTAGGGCCTGTTAGTAGAAGCACCTCCTCAGTCAAGATAATGTATAGGGAGAGATGTTCTATTCTAGGTAATTAGGTCCCTCATCATCATACTAGCTCTTACATACACCTCTACCCCGATATAACGCTGTCCTCGGGAGCAAAAAAATCTTACCGCGTTATAGGTGAAACCGCATTATATCAAACTTGCTTTGATCTGCTGGAGTGCGCAGCTTCCCCTCCTCTGCCCCCCCCCCCCCCCCAGGCACTGCTTAACCGTGTTATATCCAAATTTGTGTTATATCAGGGTAGAGGTGTAGTGCATTTCCTCAGTAGATATCGGAGTGCTTTACAAAGGAGATCAGTATCATTATTCCTATTGTACAGCTGTAAATCTTTACTGGGTACAGCCAATGCCTAGAATGGCACGTGGAAGGTGATGGGAAAGAAGAGCAGAGCATGGAATGTGGGTGTGATGCACACGCGCTGCCTCTCTCCACTAAGTAGACATCTGCTGCATTCTGCAGTAGCTACAGTTCCCAAGGAGCTGTCTTCATTCTGTAATTGTTTGTATTTAAAAAAATGATTGCATTAGTTCCCTTTTGATGCGTCAGTTGCATTTGGGCACGGCTCCATGGACTAAGTATTGGATGTATTGGGTTAAGACCAGATGTATTGGGTTAAATCCTTAACTGGTGTAAATTGGCATCTCTGAAGTCAAATGGAGCTATGTTAGTTTATGTTGGCTGGAGTTCTGGCCCATTATGTGGAAGAGACCCTGGAATTATGCAGCATTGTCTCCTGACCGTTACAGTCAGTACAGTCTCCCTTGTGGTGTTTGTGTAATTACATACAAAATTCATTTTATTATACTCTGCCCCAAAATGTTCAATGTGCTGCAAATTTTTGTGTGCTGTAGAAGTTATTAGGGGAAGCTGGAGGTTTGGGCTGTTGGGTAAGGGACAATTGGGGCCTAGGTCATCCAGGAAGATGTGGGGAGGCTGTGGATTTTGGTATGTAGAGGGCAACTGAGGAGGCTTTTTGTTCTGGGAAGGGAATGCATCTTTTCTTTACCTTCCCAGATTGGGTAGAGGAAGAGGTGGGGAGATAGTGGTTTGATTACTTCATTGCCCACCTCAGTCTCTTAACAGAAACCTCTTCCCAGTTTCTGCCACTACTTCCAACAACAATAGATAATGGTGCTCCAGATAAAATGGTCAGCGGTGGAATGGCTAAGTAATGGGGTGGATAACCCAGCAGTAGGGCAAAAAGGGTTAAAGGTTTGCTCTGAAGAGAGGAACTGAAACCATCCTACAGCAGCAGTCAGGAATATCAAGCCTGGAGGGAATGAAGCAGGCTTCAGAGCTGGGTTGCCCTAACACAGGGGGATTGTGGGTCTAAGGTGGAGAGGACCTAAAGGACTTGGGATGAGCAGCCTTGAACTGGTAACCTGAGGAGCAGTCAATCATGGGGAAGTAGCTTGAACTGTATTTGCTGTCTTTCTCTTTATTTGTTTGTTAATACAATCAAACACCAGGATAGGGTCAAGTTTTGACCCTATGGAGTGTGCGTAGACGGCTTGCAGCAGGTAGGAAAGTCAGCAACTTTCATTTAACTGTTATGAGTTAAAACCCCACTGATATGAATAAAAGCTCTTGTTTCAGGCTGCTTGCAGACTCAGGCAAACTTTGCTGTATCAGTTAGGCCTGGTTCACATGATGAAGATTATCTGAACAACCAAAAGGACCTAGAGCCCAAACCTAGTTTGCCTGTGAAGTCAAACATAGCAGTAAGGAATGGTGTCTCTGTTTCACATGCTGGTTTGTTTTATTTGTATATTTATTTATTTGCCTTTCTGAATCAGTCATTCAAGCAATAATAACTAAATAAACAGAAATAAACTTAGTATGCAGCATCGATACCAAGACATAAGCAGAGTTATGAACCCAGACCATCATGTAGGTTGTCTGTGTAAAGGACCTGGAATGTATTTCCATATAGATGTTCTTAATTTTATTGTTTATTACTAGAACAATCTGTTCTAAAAAAGAATCCAGGTTGCACTGCAGGCCCATTTCCTGCTATATTATGCATGGTGAGTTATTTTGTGGAGCTGAAGGAGGTGTTCCTTTTACGAAAATATTTGACGGCTGAGTTTAACTTGCCTTCTTCTCCAAAGTGAAAAGGACCACATTTGTTTTAACTCTAAATCTGATATTGATACAGATAAAGCATTCTTTTTGTGAGGACAATTTAGATTTTCATAAAGCCTTTGACAAGGTCCGTCACCAAAGGCTCTTATCAAAGTAAGCTGTCATGGGATAAGAGGGAAGGTCCTCTCTGGATCAGTAACTGGTTAAAAGATAGAAAACAAAGGGTAGGAATAAATGGTCAGTTTTCACAATAGGGAAAGGTAAATAGTGGTGTGCCCCAGGGGTCTGTGTTGGGACAAGTCCTATTCAACATATTTATAAATGATCTGGAAAAAATGAATAAGCAGTGAGGTGGCAAAATTTGCAGATGATACAAAACTACTCAAGATGGTTAAGTCCAAAGCAGACTGCAAAGAGTTACAAAGGGATCTCAAAAAACTGGGTGACCGAGCAACAAAATGGCAGATGAAATTCAATGTTGATAAATGCAAAGTAATGCACATGAGAAAACATCCCAACAATACATAGAAAATGATGCGGTCTAAATTAGCTGTTACCACTCAAGAAAGAGATCTTAGAATCATCCTGGATAGTTCTCTAAAAACATCCACTCAATGTGCAGCGGCAGTCACTAACAATGTTAGGAACCATTAGAAGGGCAGATAATAAGACACAAAATATCATATTGCCTCTATATAAATCCATGGTATGCCCACATCTTGAATACTGCATGCAGATCTGGTCACCCAATCTCAAAAAATATATATTGGAATAGGAAAAGGTACAGAAAAGGGCAACAAAAATGATATGGGTTATGGAACAGCTTCCATATGAGGAGAGATTAATCAGACTGGGACTTTTCATCTTGGTAAAGAGACGACTAAGGAAGGATATGATAGAGGTCTATAAAATCATGATTGGTGTGGAGAAAATAAATAAGGAAGTGTTATTTACTCCTCATAATACAAGAACTAAGGGTCACCCAATGAAATTAATAAGCAGCAGGTTTAAAACAAATAAAGGAAGTATTTCTTCTCACAATGCACAGTCAATTTGTGGAACACATTGCTAGAGGATATTGTGAAGACCAAGAATATAACAGGGTTCAAAAAAGAACTAGGTAAGGTCATCGAGGATAGGTCTATCAATGGCTCTTAACCAGGATGGGCAGGGATGAAAAACCATGCTGTGAAGTGTCCCTAGCCTCTGTTTGCCAGAAGCTGGGAATGGGTGACAGGGGATGGATCACTTGGTGATTAACTGTTCTGTTCATTCCCTCTGAAACACTTGGCATTGGCCACTGATGGAAGACCAGATACTGGGCTAGATGGACCATTGGTCTGACCCAGTATGGCCATTCTTATGTTTGTTAATGGATCATTACATGATTCATATTTGCCGTAGTCCTTTGCATGTTTGTTGTTATGATGTAAAATCTCCCTGTGAGAGTTTGTCAATAGTGTAACTGACTTACCAGTGTTGACTTCTATTCAGTAACTTCTGGATAGATAGACCCCTGCAAATCTGTGGGTATCTACAGAACATTTTTGCGGATCGGATACGGATGCACCGTTTTGTATCTGCGCAAGGCTCTATGGATAGGGTCAGATCAGTCATCATAGAAGTGAGCCCTACTTATTTTTAATTTGCTTTCTTGTTGTCCTGTACAGTGCTATTTGAATGACAATTCCACCAACCTGGAAAGTAACCTGTGACTTTCTTGCAGTGTTGTTTATTATATGGGTTATAGCAAACCTGGAAACTTCCAATGTCCAGAAGAAAAATTGACATGCCCTGGTTTCTCTCGTTCATTTAAGTGGGATACTCTCTGAGATTCTAAAACTCCCACTTACAAGTGCATAACGTGTTTCATTCAGAAGAATCCAAAAACAATTAAACTGATATTCCAACTATATACAGAGTTCACTTCAGCCACCAGTAAAATGCAGCCATCTGAGGGGTGGAATGTAGCTGGTGTTTAGAAGCAGAACTACCCAGCAGTTAGGGACAGGACGTGAATAATACCATATCCAGTAGAAATCACTAGAGGAATTCAAATAGGCAAAATCTATTTACCACTATTGGAATTTGGCCAGGATGCTTGAGCAAACACCTTGTATGCTTGCCAAAAAAAAAAAAAGCACCTTGAGATCTTTAATGGCCTTCAATGGTTTCGATTTCAGTTTTGTCTCTTCTAGAAGATGACCCCCTGATAGGTGGGACCCACTAACACCATGCTGGGGAAATAATTTCATTACTGACTTGCAGAGAGGAGATCCACCCACTGTAGACTCCATCCTGGTCCCATTGTATCAGTAACAAACCTTTTATTGATTTTCAATGAGAATGGAATCAGACGTTAAAATGGCCATCCCTATTTCTGGCAACACCCCAGGTGCTCTGACTATGGTCTAGTCAAATTTAATTATTTTTTCTTTTTTTTTTTAAAAAATCTTTACACTGTAGCTATGGATTTATAAATCTTAAGTGTTTTCAAATCTAGTTAAGGTCCGTCAGAAGAACAAAATATTTCAGTGCCAGAAGGATGAAAAGCAACCAAGCACTTCCCAGTGGTCTGTGCTACAAGCTAGAGATTTGGCATGAAACAACTTGAAAAGTGCCAGTTACTAGAAAATCTGGATGAACTTCTGGGGAATTTTAAAAATGTGGGGCATTGATTTTTAGTAGTATTTTTCATCACTGTGATGATGAGTTTAGCATTGTTAAATATTGTCTAATCTCCCCTTTTGAAAAAAGCACATTAGGCAAAATGTGGTGGGTTTTTTTTGTTTGTTTTGTTTTGTTAATGCTTCAGTGGTAGAGAGGGTTGTGTTTAGAGGCCTTCTGATACAAAGAATGTATATATGGAGATTGTGTATGTGTCTTGTTTTTTGATTGAATAGGCCAGGCACACAACACTATTTTCCTGGCATTTATAAACACTGAATGACTGACAGGTGTTATCATTTAAGTCTTGAACAGAAATGCACTCAGTGGGGGCGGGGAGGGGAGCAGTCAAGACCAGTGAGGGATTGTGTCACCACTGCTCTGAAATCTTGGGTTCCTTATGATGCCTTGCTGTTGAATCGCCCAACCTAGGCTGCTTACAACCAGTCTACCAACATGCAGGTCACACCCGAGTGTCTGCATGCTAGACAGTCCTGGTTCAGCATCTCTGACCCCAGCAACCTGTCTACTGCCCCACTCTGGTTTCCAGCAGACTCCAACACACTCCCAGTCCCAAATTTTCCCAAAACCATGTGCTCTGCAATGTCCTGCCCTCTCTGGACAGTTCAGTAAAATAATATGGTTCATTTGCTCCTTTAAAGAGAGAAAACACACCAGTTTGCCACATCAACTGGAGCTGACATTCACTTTAGTACAAACACAGCAGTGTTGGCTTAGATTAATAGTAAAACAAGTTTATTAACGAAAGAGGATGGGATTTTGAGTTCAAGTATGAGAGATAAAGTTTAGAATGGTTAAAAGCAAATAAAAGTGAAAACTCACATCTAAAAGTCTTAATCTAGAAAGATTTGGTTTGAGGCTTTGTTCAAGATAGCCTTTCTCACCCACAGTCTTCCAGCAAAATGGTGACCCTCTGCTTGTTCAGGATCTCTTCCAGAGGCCCAGAGGTGCTGGTGCCTTGATCATTTTAGGTGAAAGAGATCACTTGGGGTTTTCTGCCCCTTTCTTTTTATAGTCCATCGAACCTCTGAAATGGATTCTTCTGAAAGTTACCTCTCAAAATAAAGTTATTTCAAGTTGTGAGGAAGGTGATATGTAGACTGCCGATGAAGGAGGCTCCATGCTCTTCCCCACCACACACACACTTTTGTTTGCTGAAATGCAAATTGTTGTGTTTCCTGCCATCTACTCCCCCTGCTGTCTTGAAGATCCTGTTTACTATTTATAAGTAAATTGAGGTAAACACACGTGTCTTTGTTTAGGAGAGACTTGTATAACGACTTTTGCCTACACAGGGCTGTCTGGTTTTGAACACGTGTTAATAACATCATACGGGGGAATAAATAACTTTACATATAATGCTGCTATATACTGTTCACCATGATATTATTGACCAGCGAGTTATTAGTTTTCAAATGATACCTCACAAGGCATATTGTGTACAAATATTATTATAATATGGTGTAGGGTGTGAATACAGAGGTGCTTTGGCTCACACCCAGTATTACACTATTTGTTTTCTTAGCAAATGTATGACTCCATAACAGTAATACAAAGAATTAGGTCTTGGAAGTGCCTCAGAAGTGTATATTCAATGGAAATGGATTAGATATTATTTTAATTCCATTCATTATATTAAACTGCTAACATCAAGTATAGGGAAGTCTTCACATCTCGTGTATTTGAGCTATTGCTTTAAGGTAAAAATCATTTGTTTACTTTTGGATACATAATATCTGATCTTCTTGAAGATCCTAAAACATTCCATCTGTTTCACTCATTTTCATTTCTGCTAGTATCCTTGCCAATTGTCTCCTTGACCTGCTATCTCTCTCTTTTATTTTCTTAAGCAGGACTGGTTGGAAAACTTTGAAAATTTCAAAATATTAAAGAAGAACAGAAAATATTTTCTGTAGCAAAAGTTATTCATTTCCTGATCAGCCCTATCCCTTATGCTTTCCATTCTGTGATCCTTGGTCTATTCCCTCCTTTCTTCCCATTTCTCTAATACTTTTTCTTTCTTGCACCTTTCTGTGGACCACCTTCTTTTTCTTTTTCTTCTTTCCATTTTTTGTGGTCATTCGGTTACCAATGGGAACTTATCTCTTCATAGTAGTTTACCTTCCCTCTATAATCCTAGACTACGTAGCATTTTTTTATACTTACTCAAAATTCTAATCCGTTTGCAAAGTCATTGCGTCTTTACTCCAAATTGTAGCCCATCTGTGTCAGAAGAAACACCAGAGTCTGCTCAGTGCACTCAAGGGGCAAATTAGCAGTTTTTAGGGAGATGTTGCTGCTCTTTTCTGTGGAGTTGTTGCTTTTTTATTTAATGGTCATTCAAAACAAACTATGCCATGATTTAATAATAGGAAGGTCCATTAAAAACCTTGTTTACCTACCATCTAGTTAATAAATATACTGTTTGATTTCCCACCTATTGTGTCCAGTGTTTGTTTCCTTGGAGCAAGAATTTGTCGCTGAATTTATGCTGAAGATTAGTAGCATGCAATGTTTATTGAGCCACATTGCTCAGACTATTAGCTGCCTGGTAAAATCATGTAACTTTAATTTTATGCTAATTTATGATAATTTTGATCATCTTTACATGTAAATTTAGCTTAAAAGTGAAGAATTTGTCATTTAAAATGTATCCCATGCTTCCTTTTTAATGAATGATTTTAAGGAGTTGGTTATAAATTCACCTTACAACTACTTTAGTATGGATGATTTCTTCCTTTAAGCATTTGGCATCCTCTAACGACAACCCCTGCAGTGGCAAACCATCTCAAAGTAAATGCAGCTGGCTTGCTGCACAATCATGAATGACGCTGCATTTAGTTATTAATAATTGAAGGAGCTTTGTCTCTTCCTGCTGAGTCCTGTATATAATTCATGGATCATAAACCTACTCCTAAAATCTAGGAAAAATTAAATTTTATTGAGCAAGAGAGGCTGGTGAGAGACTTTATTTGCTGATAACTAGACCTTGTATTTACATTTTTTCCCCAAAATAGTCTAACTAGAAAATTTAGAATGACTAATTAGCCATCTTCCAGCTTTGTGGTGGTGTTGGACTTGAAACTCTATTTCCTAATTCAACAGAATAAGATAGATCTTAGACAAAAGTTTTCTTTCATTTCTAGCCGTTGTTTGTTCTGTTAGATATATGGAAACTGTGACTTTATGCACAGCTCATCCCATACTCTTGGGAAATGGATAACACTGTCCTGTTTTCGGTAAAGAAACAAGTTCCAGAAGGCAAGTCCATTCCCTGGAAACCTGAACCACTTCCCCATAATTTACTTGAAATGGAGAGGGGAACAGTTTGTCTGATTTGGCAGGGTGCTATTCCTCTTAACATTCCTTTTGAGAAACCTTTACATTCAGGACACTCCTAGGAAGTCACTTATCCAGCGTTGGCTTGAAAGACTGGCAACATTGAATTATGTGAAGGTGGCAAGACTTGATTTTAAAAGCAGTTTATCAAGTGATACTGAAAACAGACTAGTATTTTTCTCGTTAGTAATTAGGAGCCTGAAGAATGAGTCCCGAGCATTGTCCTCCCCCATTTTGCTTAGTGGAAGTTGAGGGCACTTGTGCAGGATTAAGCCCTGCTTTAACAGACTTGCTGAATGGGGGACACGTTCTTTTCCCATGTAAATCAACAGCAGAACTGCCATTGACTTCACTGGTGTGCAAACGAGCTCTAGTGGTTATACGTTATACTGAAGTAGCACCCAAAGGCCTCAATCAGAATTGGGGTCCCACTGTGCTAAGTACTGTACAGATATATAGGAAGGAAGACATTATCCCAAATGGTGCCTTGTAGCACACAAGCAGAGTTTTTTCTTCTTATTTTTCTTCTTATTACTGTTCTTAAAATATTTTGTCGATCACTTATGTCAATAGATATTAAGATTGACAGTGCTGAGGATGCCCCTCTTCTTTTGATATAGTCAGAATAAATGTTGATTCTCTTTCTTAATGTGTTTATGGTCCAAAAAGTGACAGTGAAATGGCACCTGGTTATTGTACATCTCTGCTCACTGTGCCACAGTGCCTAGTCAGAAGCCACAGCAGTTTAACTTATTGACAGAACAAGGCGTTCTCTACTGTCAGAATCACATAGCTGGGGAAAACAAACACACATCTGTCTCCAAACCTGCTAGCAAGTTTCTGATTCCAGCCTTTGGTAGTACTAATATATAAAGGAAAGGAGGAGTTAAATTTCCAGGTCACCGAACTGTCATTTCTATCTGTTTGAAAAACAGTGGTGTGATTTTGTTTGTTTGTTTATAAACATAAATTAGATAGTTTTATTGATGAAGGATAAATATGAACTGTCGGAATGTCAATTTTTGTGACTGTACCACTCACTCCTGTCAGTCTGTTTTGAATTGTTGTATTTTATGTATGAGGCCCAATACAAAGATGATTGAATTTGATAGAAAGGCTCCCACTGATTGAGTTAATGGGGCTTTGGATCAGGCATAGAATGATCATTACTTTTGGTAGCCATATTGATCAGTTATCTGTCCATTGACTCCATGATTGTTGCATTTCACCTTAGAGCAGCATTATGTGTACATGGTTTCTAAGGATATTTCATATCATTTTAACAGGAATGGACTAGCAAACTGCCGGATGAGGACAGAAAGTGAACAGTCGTGTGGCTCTCCAGTCGTTAGTGGGGACCCAAAGGAGGATCACAACTATAGCAGTGCCAAATCTTCCAACCACAGGAGCACTTCACCTGCTAGTGACTCTGTTTCCTCTTCCTCTGCTGATGACCATTATGAATTTGCTACTAAAGGCAGCCAAGACAGCAGCGAAGGGAGTGAAGTTAGCTTCCAGAGCCACGAGAGCCATAGTGAAACAGAAGAGGAGGACAAAAAGCAAAACCGAAAGGAGACCAAGGACTCTTTAGCTGACAGTGGGTATGCATCCCAGCACAAGAAAAGGCAACATTTACTGAAGGCGAAAAAAGTACCAAGTGACACACTGCCTCTTAAAAAGAGACGTACGGAAAAGCCCCCAGAGAGTGACGATGAGGAGATGAAAGAAGCAGCTGGATCACTCCTGCATTTAGCGGGAATTCGCTCCTGTTTGAATAACATCACCAATCGGACGGCAAAGGGGCAGAAAGAGCAAAAGGAAACCACAAAAAATTAGAACAAATCATTGATTTGTTTGAACTTACAAAATTTTGTTTCAGCACGTCAGGTGAATTCTAATGATTTGTGGCAATATCAGCATTTTTTGTTTTGTTTTTGTTTTTTGTTTTTTTCTTTTTTTGGACCCTTAAGATTTTTATTTTTAAAGGAGATTGAAGCCATAGAACTCATACTGACACTCAGCTAATTTACAAAAGCTTTTCATTACCTGAAGACACAAAGTAAAAAAGCCAAAATCACCATTGCTTTCTCCAGCTTGTCAGAAATGCATGGTTGAATACGCAGTGACATCAACATTATTGTGACGGGAGTACAATTCGGCCCTTGGAAATCCCTCTGATACCTAGAAGAAATGTGCATAATTCAGTAATCATTCAGGCCTGGCCCTTAGGTTAAAAAAAAATGGCCTTACAATTGGGTTTATAAGTGAATGTTAATAAAGAGATTTGGAGGAGGCATGGAGTCCTCAACACCAAACCAAGAACCAGTGGCAGTTGGATACAGTTGTGCCATAGAAGTCTTTGGACAGCCACTGGAGGCAATTGCGCATACAGTAATGCATTATTAGTGCTCCCTGTACTATATGTGGCTCATAATGTGAAGACTGATAACTTTAAGTTGTGGAAAATTTGAACTATGTATGCAACGGGTTTCAGTGAAATAATGAGAAGAAATGGTTGGGGGGGGGGAGAGGGAATTGTTAATGGTATTGTTAATCATTGAATTCTGTCTTCTATATTAAATTAAAAGAATGTTCAAAAAGCCATAAGCCTGAAGATTGGCACTGCGTGCAAAAAATAATAATAATTATAATAATAATATGGAAAACAAGCTATGTCTTCTAAACTGCCTGAGTGAAAAGCAATCAAGTCTAAGAAATTACAGTAGATATTACGGAAGTAAGTAAATCAGAATATTTTTCTGTGGATCAAAAATATTTGGTCTAACTGGGGAAAAAATGCTACAAAACCTGCCATTAGTATTATGCTGTATTTAAAACAAAAAAAAACAGAAACAAGAAAAGCATATTAATGGACAAGAAAATAGAGTACAACAAAGAGCTCCTATACTGCCCTCAAAATTGAGTATGCAGTTAATGTCAGTCAGGATTCATCTGTGCAAAAACATCAGATTTCCAGATCCAACCAGCGTAGCCAGCAGAAAATTCTGATCCACATTGCATGGATTTGGGGGAGGGGAAATTAAAAACAACAACTTTTTTTTTTATTCAAAGATAACAAAGTTCTTGTAAGGTAAATAATGTATTTAGCATGAAGCATGAATTATTTTCATATAAATATAGAAAATAGAGAAAAAGGCTATGCCTCTAATTTTTAAGCCCTTAGGCTTAGAGTCTGTTTTATTTTTTTTTTGTTTTTTTTTGTTTGTTTTTTGTTTTGTTTTTTTGAAGCAGGTGTTTAAGGTTTAACCTTCTTCAGGGACAAACACTGACTGTTGGGGAACTTACTCTGCAATATTAAAAATATCTTCACACTCTGGTAGGGCTTGGATGGTTGAATTATACTGCCTTGTCTGCACATTCAGCCCCCTCTCCCTACTTCTGTTTATAAAAAAAAAAAAAAAAGTATGTCCTTTCTCTGCCTGTACATGTGTAACATGATGCAATAATTTGAGGGCAAATTTAGTAGTGAGTGTGTATGATAGAATCAAGAGAATAATGGGAGCTTAATTGAGGAAAATAATTCGGATTTGGTTCAGGGATAGGTATGTCAGTGAATAGCTTTGCTAATTTGCCATGAAAAGAAATGAAGTTAGTAAAGAGCCTTATTGATGGTGATCAGAGATATAGCACAGGGTTAGAGGAAGCGATTCAGGTATAGTTGTGCTACTCTCCTGAAAATGTTGATAATTAGATTGGAATTCCCTGGAAGTGGGGGGGAAGCTGTGAAGAAAATACAATCTCTCCCACCCCAATTTGTGAATTTGGCATTGAAATCATCTACACTAAGAAAATCTGAGAGGCAAAAGGAACATTACAGGGACTGAAAATCCCCATCATTTCATAAAGTAAAATTATCTGTCTTCTTTAAAAACTTGAGGCCACCATATTTATCCTTGGTGTAGCTGTTTTAATCCACAGAATTACATGAGGAAGGAGGATAGCCCATGAACAGGAAGCTATAGAGGGATATGATCGCCTACCCAGTGGAGTAAAATAAAAATTGCACCATGAGGCATTTGGGTTTTTCATTTGGTTTAGGAAGTGAAAGGATTGTGCAGTGGATTACTATGGTCTGTCAATATTGCTATGCTCAATGGGTGTTCTGTTGTATAGAAAACATACTACAGCACAAGGGCGCAGCACCAAAATTTATTTCTTTTCTTCTGATTTGCCTAAGTGTGTATCAGGACTCAAGACCCTGATTATATTGTGAATTGAATAATAGTCCATGGGCTGGATGAGTCTGGGAGAACTTCAAGCAGCGTAGATTGAGATGGTGGGAGACAAAGATGGTTTAACCCTTGCACTCAAGGTGATCTGGGTCCACTGGGTGCAGGGTTGGTCCCCAGGTGTAAGTTAGAACCCTACCAACTGCTGCTGTCACGTACACTGGTTACCAGCAGCCCTGAGAAGCAAAAACCCAGAGCTTAGGGGTCAGTGCAGCATAGAGGTGCACCAGCCATATTGCTTCCTCTGGGTAGAGTCCCTTCATGACTGCACTGGGGTCCTTCTCCTGTTGGCGGATATGCCAGCTCTGCAGCCAGAATCCGCTGATAGTGCCACACAACAACTGCACCAGAAAATCTGGCCTCTTGTGTTTCATGGTCTTCTGGGAAGAGTAACTGCAAATGAAAATGCATTAACTTGCCCCAAAAGCCATTGTAATACACGCTTGTGCATATGTTGTTCCATCCCACCAGTCTGATTAATATTAAATACAATTAAGAGTAAAATTTAATGGCATCAAGTAAATTTAAAGCAATGGCTTACTCCCCACCTTCACCAGAGAAAATGACATGGTGACATACTAGTGGGCAAAAACTGCTCTCAGTCACAAAACTAATTCCAGAGTAACTTTACTGACTAGAATAGTTACTCCAGACTTATACCAGTGTAACCTGAGATAAGTATCTGTTCCATAAGTACTATTTTCTAATTTGGCTACTTATATGTATTTATCACTAGTGTTATCCACCCAAGAAAACAGTCTTGTACATAAATACCTAATTAGGCAGGTTGTCTTAAAATACATTATTTCTGTAAGACTTCAATAACTCCTTTATGGACTTGCTGGTATATTTAAATATCGGCAGGTGCAATTTGTAGCTTCTAGGCTGGCCTACTGGGAAGATGTCAATAGGCTGTGTTTTATAAAATACTTTCAGGACCCATTAAAAGAGAGGAACCAGAAGTTTGGTTATGTACTAATGCCCCCTGTAGACTATTCAAGAAGGGCATAAAGTATATGTGATTAAAACAATCTATTGTTGTAAGTTTAAAAAATATTTTGTCCAGAATTCCTATACTTATAACTGGTGACATTCAGTACATAACTACAGATTGGTATGTTTAAAAAAAAAAATAATACTTGCAAGCCACCTTTTAAAACATGCAATTTGTGCCTGATTGAGCACAGTAACTTCTTCAGAATTGGACTTGGTTCCATCAGTTAAATATTCATTTATCTACATAGGTGTGTTCTTTGTACATTGGATTGGAAGGACTGTTTAAGGTCTGTCCAGTCTATTATGTAACCAAACATTATAGAGCCAATACAATGCATGTTCGTAAATACTCTCAAGAATTAAATAAACAAATAAATAAATAAAAATACATTGCCGACGCCTCAGTGCAATTGTCACGATTCTTAAAATCCTGCCAAAACTAACTGGTAATTGGATCATATTATGGACTTCAGCATTTGCCAGACTGTTTTTCTGACAAAGCCATTTTTGAGGAAGAACTCCTAAAATCTCTAAACATCTATTTTTCCCCACTCTAGTATTTTAAAAAATCTTTCAAAATTAATATTCCTCAAAGCTGGTATGAAAAAGATATTAGGGCAGCAGACTATCAATGGCAAGTTACAGACCTGAGAAGATTTTTTTAAGGGTGGTTTATAATTAACAAACAAATCCTTTCATTTTACAATGTTCATTTTGGAGGGAGAAACATTTGTAAGCCAGAGCGAATGCCACAAATAGATTCTGTTAAAGTCTGCAAGTGTAAAGGAATCAACCATTCATTGCTTGTGTGCTGCAAAATATTTGATGTTCTTTTGTAAAATCATTTTGATGAAGTTTTGCCTTTTAAAAATGCTAAGCACAGGTCTTGAGCAGCTTTGCTATTTCATCAAATGTATCTTCCTAAAAAATGAAGCTTGATTGTGATCTCACAAGTGTTGAAACCAGGAGTAACTCCAGGGGCATCACTGGAGTTAAAACCAGGATTGGTGAGATGATACACACAGCCCTTTAGCTCTAGAAAATCAGCCTGTGAGCCCAATTCTCCTCATCCATGGGTTACATAGTAGTGTGTAATTCGACTGATGTCCTTGGAGTTACTCCTGATTTATACTAGTGGGAGAAGAAAATCCCTAAACACACACACTGGTCTTCTACATTTGACTGAATTACTGCCTCGCTTTGAAAACTATGGACCAAATTCCCTACTTATTTGGACTCAAGAGAGCTATAATGGAGTTATCTCAATTTTCATAAGCAGATAATTTGGTCCTAAATCATCTAACAAATGGTGCCATGGGTGAAATTTCTAAAAACACCTAAGCCAAGAGTGACCTCTTGAGTTTGAGAGAGAGGCTCCTAAGTCACTAAGGGCCAAATTTGTAAAGGTATTTAGGTGCCTAAAGGTGCATATTAACACCTGCCTAGTGGGATTTTCAAATATGCCTGGATGTTTTACTGCCTTTGAAATCAATGGGAGTTAGTTGCTTAGGGCTTTTGAAAATTCCACTAGGCAGGTACCTGGTATCTTCACCTTTAGGCACCTGCACACGTTTATAAATCTGGCCCTCTGTGGTTTTGAAAAATGTAACCCCATGAACTCTAGGTTCATAATAAAAGTGTGGAAAACACGTTCACAATTTCAGATACAAATGCAATTCACCTCATTAAGCAAGTAAATCAGCTGGGTCACAGCTGCCCAGGATATTTTTATTTTATTTTATTTAGAAAAGGTTGTTTTTAAAAAATATCTATCTATCTTCTTGACTTTGCCAGCAAAAGAGCATTTGAACCATACATCCTCTTGATTGTAACAGAGTATCAGTGTTGACAGTCTGACCAGTTAAGTCTTTAGTGTTGTTCTTCACAGCCCTCCAGTAATATATCAAACACTGTTATGCACATAATGCAGCACTGTGATCTAATTTAAATAATACTTTTTTATTATTTATACTACTCTATGTAATATACATCAACACTTTGCTATATAACCTAAGTGATAACCCTCTTCTTAGTTATCTGCCAAACTTTGAACTTCTGTTTGGTTTATATTGCAGTTAACGCAGTTACAAAGTTGTAATTATGTCTTTTTCCTTTGAATCAGAATGTGTAAATCAAACTGTATACATCTTGTGTGTTTCTATTTTGAGATGGAGTCTGAGGATTTACACATAACATTTAGTGTTCTGTATAAATCTGCATACCGTTGTGAAATCATCTGTTAATCCCTTTTTCTTTAGGAAGTATTAATTGACAGTGGTTTATTAGGGTTTTTTGTTTTTACTTTATTTCTAATACTGGTTATTCTTGAATTAAGCACAGACTTGTCAGCTGGGTTGCTTTATCATTGATAGTGTATATGACCTTATAATTCTTCCACAGTTCAGCAAACAAGTACTAGCTTCACTGACCAAAAAAAAAAGAAAAAAAATTCTCAACCTGATGTGTCTATGGTGCTGTATTTTGCTGGTGTACATTTAAAATCAGAAATGAGTTAACAAAGGTCACTTCTGAGTTGTTGTGCTAAACGAGTAGCCTTTCCTCTTTTCTGTTAGCATTGAAACAAAGAGTATTTATCTGAAAATATATAATTGTTTTTTTCTACTGTATCACATTTGCAATGAGTATAGCATGGGATTTCTATTCCTTTTGTAAAGAGGGTGAAATTCGCCCAGGGCCTGATCCAAAGCCAATTTGAAATTAATGGGAGTGTTTTTTCAGTTATCTTCAGTGGGCTTTGGAACAGACCACCAGCGTTGAAGACCCACCACTTAAGCCCAAGATTAAGGATTTAAGTGATGCAAAAGGCCTTGAGCTGGCATTCAACACTAGGGTGGATTTCACCTAAAGTTGATATTCCATATTGGATATTCAGATGCTAATATGGATAATATATCATAGCTAGAAATTAGACTCCATCCTTCCATTACTGTGGCCTGAAATCCCAATACCGATTTTTTTCTAGTTCAGATAAGCCTGAAATTTAGTGCATTTTTAAGTTAATTGAACAATGTACATTTCCTGAGTATGTGTGTGGGACAACAATTAAAAGTAATACCTGCATTTGATAACCAATTCCATGCCTGCATCATTCACACTCACTACTTAAAACTGCCATTGTGTAAAATGTTGGGGGAATGACTTGTGTGTGTATGAAAAAGCATTATAAACTTGTACATTTTTTTATACTCTGATTCTGTAATATTTCTGAAATATTTTGTTTTACAGAAAAAAGTGATAAAGCAATCAAAAGACCAAGAGGTTTAATATCAATGCTTAAGGGTCACATGACCTTAACTGGCCAATAAGTTAATTTAGTACAGTAATAAGAAGCCAATTTTTTTTTTTTTTTTTTTTTTTTTTGCTGTACTTGGCGTATGAAACTGCCAATTTCATGAATATTGAAATAAGAACTGTGATGGGGGAATAAACAGTGATGTTAAGTTGTATTTGTGTTTACCTAAATGAGCAGTCCGAAGGCAAGTGCAATCAGCCGATCTTTAGGAAATATGAAAGTGTTGATTTAGAAGCATACTTGCATTTTACATTTTCTTGATGTGTAATCATATTGCCAAAGACAAACTATTTCATCAATTATTATTGTAAATAACACTTTCCCAAAACCTACCATAAAGTTTCTGTGATGTATTGTCTTCCAGTTGCAATAAAAATTACTGAGTTGCATCAATTGAATAATTGTAGTTTTGTGTATACTTGCTTGAAAATACATTTAAATATTAAGTAATAGTCAATATTTTTAAAACACTAATGGCTGTATGATTTCTGTTTGTTTTTATTCAACTTGAGTTACGTTTTATACCCACGGTATGATCTCTCTTGCACATTCACTGCACTAGGTGCCAATGCATTGCTCATGTGCAATTGAATAAATAGGATAAAGGAAATAGGATTTCACTAGGAGGAGGATGAAGCACTGGAATGGGCTTCCTAGGGAGGTGGTGGAATCTCCATCCTTAGAGGTTTTTAAAGGGCCGGCTTGACAAAGCCCTGGCTGGGATGATTTAGTTGGGGATTGGTCCTGCTTTGAGCAGGGGGTTGGACTAGATGACCTCCTGAGGTTTCTTCCAATCCTAATCTTCTATGATTTCATGATACAGAATTTTTCATCTTGCTAAAAGGATTGTGTGCCTGATTCTCTTCTCATATCAGTTTTACGTGGATATAACTTCATTGGAATTACTCCTGTTTTATATCCAGCATAAACCAGAGAAGAATCCAGACATGTATATCAGATGATATTGTGTTATCAAGAATATTTCCTTCTAAGTGGTGCATTTGCCATTCTTGGGCCAGAGTCTGAGCTCAGTTACACCAGTGCAAATCCCAAGTCAATTCAGTGACTCATCTTGCTGTTTCTAGGACTCCTACTGTAAGCAAATGCAGATAAACCACTCAAGCAAAGATGTTCAGAAATTGGTACCTAAACTAGAGTGCCAAATCCATAGTTAGGCAGGTATTAGGTGGCCTTATTTTCAAAAGCACTGAGCCTCCAGTGGCTCCCATTGAGTTCAGTGGGAATAGGTGCTGCTATTTGGTGAGAACTCTTGACAACCAGGGCTTAATTTGGAGTTAGAAATCTGGCCCACGCACTCATTTTGAAAATCTTGGCCTCAGTCTTTTGTTTAGCAACTGAACAGTGAAGGGTAAACAGTGCTGTTACCCTATTACAGCCAATCCGAATGGTAAAATCCTATTCATAAAATTATTATTGGAGCATTGTCCATTTTGAAAATGCCATATTTCCGCAAGCAGTCCTAAATATATGTATAGATTGAGCTTCTAAAAGATAAAAACCACCTCATTCTTCAGCAAGCCCAATATCTGTTCCACAGCCAGTTTTCAAAGATATTGTTAAAACTGGAGGGGTGAACTTCCCTGCTGTTCAGCGAGGACATATGGCTACTTACACCGTGGCCCCCAGCTGTCCTGAAGCCTTTATATAAACATCCTTTTTCATAATAGACCTTTCTTAACGTATGTTCTTAGTGGTTGGTATTAGATACCACTGTGATAGGCATCTGGATCTGATAGATGTGGACAGGTATTGCGGGAAGAGGGAGAAACAAACTTCCTGGATATACACAAAAAGCATGAAAATGCCCCAGGCCAATAACTGTCTGGGCAATTGATACTTTAATGTACTGCCTGAAAATGCTTCATTTTGTAACCTATCAGTGTTCAGGACTATTGTAATAGAATGGAGAAAGGAAAAACCCACAGACAAGGAGACGAGATGAAAGGAGCTCAGTGAGAAGGAAAAAACACTTAACTGTGCTCTGGTCTTTCTTCCTCTAATGGATCCCCCCCTCCCATGCACTGTATGCGAAGCAAATATTCAGCAGCCTGTTGTGCAGATAGATCAGTAGTGACATGCATGCAGGAAAAGGGAGACCAGCAGATTTTTCAATTCTTGAAAGGAAACCTGTTTCACTACTTGCTGGCAAGAGAGAGAACTCTTGGGGAGTCGTCTCTGGACAAGAAATACTAAGTGTGTCTGGCACTGGCACACATGTTTCAGTCTCTGCTACCCATCAAAAGGGGGAGAGGATGGTTTTGAGGTTTGCCTCAGAAGGGAAGTGGATTCCCTGTAAGAAGAAAGTCAGGAACAGGCTAGTTTAGGCACTGGATTGAAGATGTTCAGTTCCCAGCTCGACTGCACACTTACTGTGCAACCTTGAGCAAGTGATTTAATCTCTCTGTCTCATCTGTAAATGGGAACCATGCCTCCCTATTTCACAGTGGTACTGGGGGTAAATTCATTAATATTTGTGAAGCACTCAGATTCTGTTATGGTGACCATACAAGTACATAGCTAGATAGCAGACATCATGCTTTGGGGATGAAGGAGAGGAAAAGCCAGGATACACTTGTACTTTCATTTAAAAAAAAAAAACACCACAATTATATTAACTGCTCACTTGGTTACAAGCCAGACTTTTCCCAAGAGTAAACAAGTCACATTGAGAACCAACATTTTAGATGGGCTTCGTCAGTGAGTGCTCAATTTTTAGTGTCATAAAGGGTCTTCCCTGACACATGCAAGTTTTATATTGTGGAATTAACTTTTCAGTAAAGCTGAAGCTGGTAGCATTTTCCAGGAGAGTCTTACCCCATTCTTTTGTATAGAGAAGAAGCTTAATACGCTTTTTGCCAGACACAGGTAATGTTGTTTGGCTTTGTTATTTAGCACTTAACTCTCAATGCTTTATAAAGTTCAATGTCTTTTTATAGACCAAAGTTGTGGCTGTAATAAGGGGCAGCCAGAACCAGGAGAATGAGGAGAGATTCCGAATCCTTTTTGGGGGGTAACAAAATAGCAGATAAGAGCTGCAGTAAAAGAATAAAAAACAAAAAAGACAGTGCCCCTCTGGAGCAACAGCAGGGGTGAGGTGCACAAAAAAAGCAATGTTAGAAATACTGAGCCTTAAGGTGGCTCTGTGTAATCAGACTGTCACTTTGATAAAGGTACATGAAAACTCTGTGAGCACAAAAGAAACAGTTACACCTTATGTAAAAATTAATATAGCTAATATAATGTTACAGAAGTTAAATGGAAGGAATGTGCATTTTTCCCAGGACATGTGCAATGTATATTGTAGAAATGGTAAAAGAAATGCAAACAAAACACGCTACTTAATTAAAATCCTATTAGGGCTCTGAAAAGGAGCCACCATAGGTTATGTTTTCTTTTTCAGATCGCTGTATGTTTTGGAAGCAGGAATTGAAAGTAAAAAGTAATCAAAACTCTGGTGGAAGTTGATTGTGTCTCTTTTAAGATGAAGTCTCTGAGCTGCTGATGGCTTTGGATTCAAAAGCAAACCAAAAAGCATCTGTGTTGATGCAAATTACCTAACTGATAGAGGAAGGAGAGAACTGCCCATAAATGGAGCACAAAGGAGCTGCAGCTAATGGACATATCTGGTCAGCAAACAAACTACCTGAAACCAAAAGGCTCAAATTATGATCCTCCAGAAAGGAAAGGTGGAAAAAGGAGTCAACCCTAAGAATAAGAGGGACAGATTAACTCTAAGTAGGAAAAAAAATACTTTTGTGTGTATGCACAGTGCTGGAATTGGAAGACAAATACAAAAGGGATCTGCTTATATGCATGACACCCCTACCTCTTAATTCACCAAAACCCCAACAATATAATTCATGGTATAACAAAATACTTTTAATAGATTTGATGCTAACATATAGTGTGTATGATTGGGGGTGGGGAGGACCTTTAAGGTCATATGGTAATGATGCTTCTCAGCTATTACCTGTGAATAAACTTCAAGCTTAGCACTGCAGAAAAAATTACAAACCTGGTCTGCTGTATGGAAAGGGAAACTGAGGTACACCACCTCATAAATTTAATGACTGAGCAGTGGGATAATTCCCCCTAAACCCTTAAAGGGTAAAAGCCATTGAAACCTGGCCTGCCTATAAAACAAAAACACAAGAAAGTATGGGAGTAATTCCTCTGTTTTGCCTGCAATCAACAAGGGTATTTGTAAAAGGAGGGGATATTTTAAGCAATAATTTGCGACCCTAAAAGGGGTAGAAAAATGTTCTTTTTGTCTTTCAGAAAATCAGGAAAAGCTGGCGCCAGCTAAAGAGCAACCCAGAATAACATGGATCTACTGTCGCAAGGAAGATTGTTTGATGGTGTTTTTGTGTTGTTCCTAGCGTTGTTGTGTATTGTGGTGGCGTTTGTTGTTTTTTTTAAAAGGAGGATACCGCGTTAGGCAGAAAAGGATTAATAAGCATTTAAACTGTATTTACAAATACAAATGTTGCAGAAGGGCGAATGTCAAGGAATGCCAGTCTGTTAACAGGGAAACATTCACAGGTGGTAAAGGCACATTTAAAGGCAAAATATGCATGGGACACAAGGTTTATCTGTTGGTGGGAATGAAAGAATGGACATAAAAAAATTTGAAGCACAAAGTAAAATGACCACGGGGAAAAAAAGGTATGTGAAAACATTGGTTACTGGGGAAAAAAATCAGTAATAATTGGCAAGACTTAATCAACTTCCAGGAGGTAAGCCCGGCTAAATGCACCTGGATATTATATAAAATTGGATGTAAGGAAAGGAAGGCCATTGCAACACCTTCCCTAATTACTATAAGAGGCAGTACAGTAAAGGCCCAGTGAAGATACAGCTGCCCTAACACTATCTCAATGTGAACTACTGAAGGTTATTGGATTTGCCTGGCAGTCAGAAGGGGTGGGTAGCCTAAAGAAAAGGCTCCCAAGGAGTGTATTAAACTGCTTTGGGTAAAACTGGATTAGGAGCTGGAGTACTGGATGCTACTAACATAGCAGTAATGGCAAACAAATTAAGTTATGTTACAGCTGAAATACAAGAATTGGGAAAGCCCATCAGTGCATCCTTATCAAAATTAGAAATGGGGCAACAATTATTTTCTGAAACACTGCCAGTATGGCAACAGCAAGGTAAAAAGGATTTTTATTGTTAGCAGAGACTATGGAATCAATACAAGAAAATGTGTCCCTAGCATTAGCCTGTACACAGGCCCAGGAAATAAGTCAGCAACTGGTCATTCAAATAATCCAGGAAGGCATGCAAGGAAATTTGCCTTTGGAAATCAAAAAGTTGTGAGAAAATGTTATTCAAGGGGAGAGACAATTAATGGCGTGGTGGAAATTGGTAAATTTTACCCTAAATAAAGATCAAATGGTTCTAACAAGCATATGTAATAACTCAGTCTAACTATTGAGATATATCTAGTGGTACCTTTGGGAATCCAGTTAACAAAAAATTTGGTTATGTATTACACTGATCATCATTCCTAGGCATATAAAGAAAACCAACAATGGAAAACCATTGACATGTTTCATACACCTGTAACCCTAAGCATGAATATGACCATGATAAGAAAATTGTTAATCCATCCTATGTTACATTCACATTTACAAGATATTGCAAAGACAGGAGAACAAATACATATTGAAGTACAACATGAGAATACAGAAATCACTCATACTGAAAATTATTGCAGATGCAGGTTTCCCACCAAGAGTGAAGTCACTATTAGGGCGGTCACCTTCTGCAACTGGTATGCAAAATAGAATGGTTCACCCCATTGTGGTGATCATCAGAATCCGATTGGCTTTATCAGTGAGCATAATAGCTTTGGCTTCCTGGATGAAGAGAACTCTTCGAAAAATACAGGAAGCTGGCATGCAAAGTAAAATAAGGCCTTTGTTAATTATACCGAGGAGGCAAGCCCAAGCTCAGCAGCTCTGAGTATTGGACTCCTGGAATAGTAATGACGGCTTTGGTAAAAGCGTCATTAAGGAGGGGACTGTAAGGACAAGGCCTTTGTCGGCAGCCATATTGTAAGGCCTAAAACCTAAGGCCTTCGTCTGCAACTAAAGTAAAAGAGCAGCCGAGCAGCAGCCATTAGCTGAGAAGCAGGAAGTCACCTCCTCACATTCCATCGAAATGACATTAAAACAAAGGAATATCCGGCTGTGAAGAAGGAGACCCCGTCCTAATGGCCCCACTATCACCACATAAAGAATCAGATCTTAAGATGGTTAAAGAAAACTTAGTTTGATCGCATTCTGTCTGGCAAGACATCACTTATCAATCGTTGTGGTTGTGAACTCCTCATTTCTTTATTGTTTTGTCATTATGGTCCCCACTTCCCTATTGTTTATCTGTATGGTCTCTGTACGGTTCTTTAATTGTTTCTGTCTGTTACATAATTAATTTTGCTAGCTGTAAATTAATTAAGGTGGTGGGGTAGGATTGGTTAGAGAATTTTGTGACACCGTTACGATTGGTTAGTAAAATTTTAGTATAATGATTGGTTACAGTATAGCGAAAAAGGACTCAAATTTCATTATATAAACTGGGGTCCAAAAGGAAGTTATTTGGGAACCAACTCTAGGACACAGCCCCAAGAACAAAGCTGCCAGACCTCATCACTCTGCCAATGATACCGTGCAGAAACTGGAGTCCCTCAGATGGACCTGATCCTGACTGGCCATCAAGAGAAGTTCATCTGTCTTATTGGGAATGGTGAGCACAGGGTGTGTAATGTGTGCATTCTGGTTTTGGTGATTGTTAATAAATAGAGGATAAGGATATTACTGTGTAAGGCTCTTTCACTGGGAAAAGGTCCTGCAAACCCGCAGGGTTACGCCTGAGCCCTAGGAACTGGGTAAAGGTGGGTGCCGCTAGAGTGTGTGAGTAACAGAGAATTTTGTGCGGGTACCACTTAGGATCAGGCACTAAACTAGATAAATTAACTGTGCCTGTACAGTAAGAAATGCCATTAACAGAAATCTCTTGTTAGCTTTAGAACCATCCTTTGACACTGAGATTAATATTACATCTCAAGATCCAACTAGGACATGCACTCAATGGTTAAATACCTTGATACTCCAGAGAATTTGTTATACTGGGCCATTCTCTGCTGCATGTCTTCAGCACATTCAATTATCCTTTCCTCCTATGAGGCTGTCGGTATACATTAAGATCTGAAAAGTGTGTTTTGTTATGTTAGTTCGTCTTGGTTTTGCATTCTGTGTTGCAAATGGAACATTAACACACAGGGCTCCAGTTCCTAAAATTGATGCTCTGTCATCTAATCAAAGGTATTTCTTAGACTAGGATGGGGTTAACAGTTACCTTTCTGTATGTGTTGCTACTCGACATTAGACATCATTAAGGCTGGTCTAAACTTCGTACATGACTTAAATTTCAAAATTTGTTAGACTAAAGGAGTGTTTATAGGGAGTCAAATAATTGTGAAGACTCCAAGATACAGCAATTGCATGAAGTTATATACTTTGCTGGACAGCCCTGTGCAGCAACATCTCTTCCTTTTCTATGAGCTCCTCCTTCTGTGAGAAGCTAGTTTTGCATCCTATATCACCTCATTAAATTGGCAGCACAACTAGAACTAGCAGTGCTTCCTGTGTGTTTACCCCTTAAAATAAAATGAAACCACACTTCCCTGAATTGTCTTGTCCTTCTCACCATTCCCAGCGTATGTTATGCCCTTGCTTATCATCCATTGTATGGGTTCTGAGTTCTAGAGACATGTCTCTACATATCCATGAAGCACTAACACTTTGGGCATTACAAATCTATGCTGCTACTATTTTTAGAACAGATGGCAGCACTAATTCATTGTGGCAGATGCAGCTTGTTAACTCCACCAGGAATAAAAGGATGATGGGGGTGTCTCTGAGAGAAGGAACCAGGGAGCTAGGACAGAAAAGGGGAAGGGAAGCCCAAGGGATAGCCAAGCTCAGGGAAGAAGCTGAGGCTGAGATTTATGTTGTGCTGCTGTTTTTAACTTGATATTAAAGCCAAACCTGAGGACAGGAGGAGCATCGAGGATCCTCCCTTCTTATTACTGTACTAAATTAAATTAATCTGCTCCAATGACTACTTAATTATTTATCCAAGTGGAACAACTTCAATAGGAGAGACTGAGGGAGCCCTACATCAGGGCTCCTGCTCAGTGGTTAGAGCACTTTCCTCAGAGGTGGGAGATCCCTGTTCAAATCCTTTCTCCCTGCTAAGACCCAGGAGGAAATTGGTCCTGAGTGTCCCACATGCAAGGTGAGGATTTTAACCATTGGCCTGAAAGTTATATGGTGGATAGCACCTCCTCCAGACAGATTATGAATGAGACCCAATCCAGAAGGCAGCCTCTGAGCACTCTTACCAGATTGGGGCCCCCACAGGTGAGATAGGTGCTCCTCCGCTTATATTCCCCTTAGTGGATTGCTTTGGGTATGTCTGCTCTTCAATTAAATACCTCTGGCTGGCCTGTGTTAGCTGACTCGGGCTCAGGCTAAGGGGCTTTAAATTGTGGTGTAGACATTTGGGCTCAGGTTGGCGTACAAGCTCTGGGACTCTTGCAGGGTCCCAGAGCCCAGTCTCCAGCCCGAGCCCAAACGTCTACACTGGAATGAAATAGCCCCTTAGCCTGAGTCCATGAGCTTGAGTCAGCTGGCACGGGCCAGCCGCAGGTGTTCAATTGCAGTGTAGACATGAGATAGGAATTTGGGCACCTAGAGGGATGCAGCAGGCCCAGAGGCAGGCAGAAACATAGGTGCCAAGGGAACTTTTACAGTGGAAATGTAGGTGCTGAGTGAATTCAGGGGCCTACAGCCATGCAGAAGTTTTGCTGCTCTCAGTAAGTACCTTTGTGGATCTGAGCTTATGTGCTCTGTTGAGGACAGGATGAGGACTTGAATGCTTCTGTGCGGGCCATACAGCTACCTAGAAGGAGAAATAAACTGAGCCTATTCACAGGATTTCTTATTATGGCTTTTAAAAAGATAAATTTGACTAGCTCTTTCAGTTCAAAGCCTGTACACACTCAGTATTCAATTGTGCCCTCATTTATACAGCCACAGCTCCCATTGCCTTCCCTGGAAATGGCAGAATTGGGCCCTTCATTTTTTGCTTCGTGTTAGCATAGTGTCTGGTAATGTTTGTCCAGGCAAAGGCACAGAATCTGGATAACAAGTTCGATGATTTTGAGCTCTTGTATTATGCCATAAAATCAAATACCGTTAAGGGTTTCTATGACAGGTCTGTTTGTGGGTTTTTTAAGTGAAAATGTTTTGACTGGGCATGTTCAGTCCACACCTAATTTTTAAAACTTCCATCTTAAAATACAGCTGCTTAACAATGGGAGAAATTGTAGGGCAAATATTCCAAGACAAACATTTGTCAGAATTAATAACAGGCAGATGGTGCTCTTGTAATCTTATGCTGCTTGACATCATTTTGATTGCCTGTAAAACTGCATGCCTTGTTTGTATTTCTGTTTGGGTTAGGATTGGTTGCTTCTTTATATTTGATCAGTGGTGCTGGTATTCACTGTGCTGTAAAAAAATCAAATAATGATTGTCTTTTATAGCAATACAAGAACTACTGTTAAACAGATCTGTAAACACCAAATTCTTAAACCTTCACTTATGACAATCAGTGTTGTCTTCAATGACAGTCAATTCCCCGAGCCTTTTCCTAAGCAACCGTCATCAAGAACAATTGCACTTTTTTGTACACTTGGTAACTGGGCCTTGCATTGCAGCATCTTCCTATTGCTGAGACATAGCATCTTGTTATCTGTATGTTTTCAGTCAATTACACAATACACACAGATATCCCATATCTTTCCTGTGATACTCTTATAGTGAGTGCTAGTATCTCAACTAATCAGAGAACAACACACTTTTGGAAGAAGTACTTAAATTAATAATAGGTGAAGGGGAAAAAACTGTTCATTAGCTCCATCTTATACTGAGCTGTACTTTGAAGGATGACACTGCAGTTTTCTGCTGAATTTGCCTCTTCTCTCTGACACACACACTCCCTCATGCACTCAACTCAATACTTACTTTTTGGCAAAATGTTGTCCAGGAAAATGAAATTCTACAGGATCACAACTAAGGAGTTGATTGCATTTGCCATTTAATTAGGAAAGGCAAACAGAGAGAACCACTGAAGTAACACAATTTCCTCTCATTCCTTTATTTATTTGCATCTCTAAAACATGGATCAGACTGTGGTGCAGGGACCTGATTTTAATATCATCTTACATAATCTCTGCAATCATAGGAAAGAAGCAACGATGTTCAGTGATTTAAAAATAGATTTCTTCTGCTATCAGAATACTAATTAATACACTTGCTCATTCCAATCTAGTTCATTCACTGTTTAGTTATAGAATTCACTCTACCCTAGGTATAATCAAACAAAAATAGGTTTGCTTAATATAGTATTGCAACAAGCAGGTAATCAATAAGGAAACAGACACTATTGAGTTCCTGCTGGACTTTCCCTTTAGCTTCCTACTAATGCAGCAGTGGGGAGGAGTTGTAGCAGTAATGAAATCTAGCTGCTGATCCACCGTGCACAATGGATTTTGGAATACAGTTGGAAGGACTGTAAACAGCTAGTCAGTCCCTGGCACTCATTCAGCCATTTTGAATTTCCGAACTTACCAAGCAAGGAAGGGGGAAGGGACAATTCTTGCTGACTGGGAGGAAAAGGGAGGGGGAAAAGCAGTTAGTGTTCTTAGCATTGTTTTGAGGCAGCACAGTAGTCACTGGGCAATGGTTGGACACAAAATATTATTCTGAAGCTGTGCAGGCTTAGGTCTACTAGTGAAAATGCCACTGGCTCCCTGGACCCTTAGCTACACTTGGGGTCCCATCATCTGCTACCCTTGATGGAGCTGCACTGATATTAGCAATGGTGGGAACTTTCTCAGAGAAGAGGTGAGTGTAGAGGCAGCATGGGTGATTGGGGCATGGGGTACAATGCGGGTCACTGGGCCTGTTTTGGTGCACAGCTTTTTAAAGTGCCTCTCAGCCCTCTGCTGTGCATGCCTGGCTGCTTAGTGATCCTGGCAGCTCCAGTCAGCACCGCTGACCAGGCCATTAAAAGTCCAGTTGGCAGGCTCCTTACCTGACACCGCACAGATCCTGGAAGCGGCCGGCATGTCCCTCTGGCTGCAAGGTGCAGGGGCGGCTATGGGGGATCCAGGTGCTGCCCCTGCCCTGTGCACCAGCTCCGCAGCTCCAATGGGCCAGAAACCACAGCCAATGGGAGCTGTGGGGGCGGTGCCTGCACATGGAGGCAGTGTGTACCGCGCAGAACTGGCTGGCTGCCCCTACACCTACAGGCCAAGGGACATGCCGGTTGCTTCCAGGGAGCTGCCTGAGATAAGCGCCGCCCAAAGCCTGCACCCCCGCTCCCGCACCCCAACCCCCTGCCCCAGGCTGCCGTCCCCTCCCATGCCCAAACTCCCTCCCAGAGCCCACACACACACCCTGCACCCCAAATCCCTACCCCAGCCCTTAGCCACCTCCTGCCCCCAAACTCCATCCTGGAGTCTGCACCCAGCACTCCCTCCCACACCCCTGCCTCATCCCGGAGCCCCCTCCCACACTCTGAACCCCTTGGCTCCACCCCAGCCCAGAGCCCCCTCATGCACTCCAAACCTTAAATCCCCTTCCCACCCCAGAGCCTGCACTGCAAGCCCCTGCCCAGAGCCCCTCCTGTACCCTGAATCCCTCACTTCCAGCCTGACCCCGCACTCCCAGCCCTTACTCCCTTCTGCACCCCACCCCCCTGCCCCAGCCTGGTAAAAATGAGCGAGTGAGGGTGAGGGAGAGCGAGTGATGGGGGGGGGTGATGGAGTGAGCTTGGACGGGGCCTCAGAGAAGGGATGGGGCAGTGCAGGGGCAGGGCCTCAGAGAAGAGGCGGCGCAGGGCCGGGGCCAAGCAGGGCCTTGGAGAAGGGGTGGGGTAGGGGGCAGGGCCTCAGAAAAGGGGCAGGGCAAGGGTGTTCGGTTTTGTGCAATTAGAAAGTTGGCAAACCTAACACACACACACACACACACACACACACACACACTCCCTCTGTGGATGCAGTTATGCTGATGTTTATACTGGCATAGTGTACCAATTATGAGCATCTTTATACTAGTATAACCATGCCCATAATCAAGGGTTGCACAGATTTTAATTTCAGTATAAAATCACACCACCAACCCAAATATTTAAATTGGTACAAAAACTGTGTGTAGACCAGGTCTTAGCTGAAAAATGCATGTCCCACCTAGTGTGACTAACTCCAAAACCTAGTGACTATGTCTTCAAAGCACTTGACACACATCGAGACATAAACCAGCATAAGAGTTTCCTATTCTTTCCTCATTGTGTCCATTCATAACATTAGATCCAAATTACTTTCATTTACATAGTCCTGGGATCTGACACTGCTCTTCCTTAAACAGGTTATACATCAGTGTAACGCCATTGACTTAGTGGAGTTAGTCCTGATTCACATCAATGTAAGCGAGAGCAGAATTGCGGCTTTAGAGTTATTCCACTTGTTCTAAGTGCCTTAGCTGAGAAATATTGATTCTTGGGTACAACATTAGGAGACACTTTCTCTTTTGGTAAATGTCATTTCAGTCTTCCTTCTTCTTCACTCTACCCCTTATTGTGGATCTTTGTCTCAAGTTTAGACCTTGGTAGGCTGACAGCCTTAACTAGAAAACCTGGGCAGCTAGCTGCATTTGCCTCTTTTGTTATCTTTGTGTAGGCACAGGCAAGCTACTTGAAAGAAGAGCCTTAAGTACCCTCAAATTTAACCCCAAGACTGTGGAGTGTGGCTTCCTGAAAACGGCTAATCTTCCTGAGGCTCTAAGTCTGCTTTAGTAAACTAGAAAAGTAAACTGATGTGAAAGGACTGGGGATTGCTAAAATTTGGTGAACAAGAGGGCTAATTGCCTCGGCATTTAACTCTCCCACACTGACAGAAGCTGTTTGCTTGTCCTGCTGTTTTACCACTCCCCTCAAATAAGGCTGCCATAAAATTAACATGCTGTGACCATGTACCTAGCTGGAAATAAATCACTCACCTCCATCAGGCTGGTAATATTCTCGATATAGTCAGTTTGTGTTCACAGTAACCTGGTAGATGAGACTGGGAAGCACTGGTTTGTATACTAACTTGATGCCCAAGCTATAAGACTGGGGCAAGGGTTCACACTCTCAACAAATAGTAAAGGCTTGTGCTGTGGCCTTTTTTCAGGGTTAAGTAGGAAAACAAAATAGGATAAATTATTCAGAAGGTTTTTCTAAGCACCAGCTCATGAAACAGTCGAGTAATAGCTTGTGCCTAGCTGCAGTTGTGAGGTAAAATTATAATGACTTCTGCTGCAGGGTTCAGCAGCAGATTAAAAGATTATTTGCTCACAGGCAGAAAGAGTTTGCATCTGTTTTAGTGTCTCTGGTAGTTTATGGAGGCTGTAAATGCCAGTAAACAACCTTGAGAGCTGGCCATGGGGTTCACTTAAAGATGTGTAGGTAAGTGATGGGAAAAGCACTTCTTTTGCTTTCAAGAGGGATTTTCTTATTGAAAATTGTTGACTCCGAGACATTTATATGGTAAAATGTTGCCAGTAATCTTTGATGGCTATTTCATATTGTTATGAATGGTGGATTATTTATTTCTTTGTTTTAAATTCTCTTCACGATGTCAGACTATACAAGGCCTCTCCTGAAGGGCTAGTGGTAGCTGCCATTTGTCAGACCTAGCCACTGTTTGTATCCATAATGTCTTGCTCCCAGGGCTCAGAGTGCCACAGCACACACAGTCCCCAAGGAGAGTTAAGTATGTATTCTGTCTCTCAACTACAGCCCCTCTGGATGATGAAGGACTGGAACTGATGGACCACAGGGAAAGGTGGAGGATTTTAGCCCCACTTTGGACAGAATTTACTTGCAGGGGACACAGGTCCCTATTTCTCCTGGGCAGGCAGTATGAATAGAATCCTTATTGAGGTTGCAGGAACAAACCATCCCGATGTGTAGAAAGAATAGTAAATATGGCAGGCGACCAGCTTGGCTAAACAGTGAAATCCTTGCTGATCTTAAACGCAAAAAAGAAGCTTACAAGAAGTGGAAGATTGGACAAATGACCAGGGAGGAGTATAAAAATATTGCTCAGGCATGCAGGAGTGAAATCAGGAAGGCCAAATCACACTTGGAGTTGCAGCTAGCAAGAGATGTTAAGAGTAACAAGAAGGGTTTCTTCAGGTATGTTAGCAACAAGAAGAAAATCAAGGAAAGTGTGGGCCCCTTACTGAATGAGGGAGGCAACCTAGTGACCGAGGATGTGGAAAAAGCTAATGTACTCAATGATTTTTTTGCCTCTGTCTTCACGCACAAGGTCAGCTCCCAGATTGCTGCACTGGGCAGTACAGGATGGGGAGAAGGTGACCAGTCCGCTGTGGAGAAAGAAGTGGTTCGGGACTATTTAGAAAAACTGGACGTGCACAAGTCCATGGGGCTGGATGCGCTGCATCCGAGGGTGCTAAAGGAGTTGGCGGGTGAGATTGCAGAGCCATTAGCCATTATTTTTGAAAACTCATGGCGATTGGGGGAGGTCCCAGATGACTGGAAAAAGGCTAATGTAGTGCCCATCTTTAAAAAAGGGAAGAAGGAGGATCCGGGGAACTACAGGCCAGTCAGCCTCACCTCAGTCCCTGGAAAAATCATGGAGCAGGTCCTCAAGGAATCAATTATGAAACATTTAGAGGAGAGGAAAGTGATCAGGAACAGTCAGCATGGATTCACGAAGGGGAAGTCGTGCCTGACTAACCTAATTGCCTTCTATGATGAGATAACTGGCTTTGTGGATGAGGGGAAAGCAGTGGATGTGTTATTCCTTGACTTTAGCAAAGCTTTTGATACGGTCTCCCACAGTATTCTTGCCGCCAAGTTAAAGAAGTATGGGCTGGATGAATGGACTGTAAGGTGGATAGAAAGCTGGCTAGATCGTCGGGTTCAACGGGTAGTGATCAATGGCTCCATGTCTAGTTGGCAGCCAGCTTCAAGCGGAGTGCCCCAAGGGTCAGTCCTGGGGCCGGTTTTGTTTAATATCTTTATTAATGATCTGGAGGATGGTGTGGACTGCATTCTCAGCAAGTTTGCAGATGACACTAAACTAGGAGGCGTGGTAGATACACTAGAGGGTAGGGATCGGATACAGAGGGACCTAGACAAATTAGAGGATTGGGCCGAAAAAAACCTGATGAGGTTCAACAAGGACAAGTGCAGAGTCCTGCACTTAGGACGGAAGAATCCCATGCACTGCTACAGACTAGGGACCGAATGGCTAGGTAGCAGTTCTGCATAAATGGACCTAGGGGTCACAGTGGACGAGAAGCTGGATATGAGTCAACAGTGTGCTCTTGTTGCCAAGAAGGCTAACGGCATTTTGGGCTGTATAAGTAGGGGCATTGCCAGCAGATCGAGGAACGTGATCGTTCCCCTTTATTCAACATTGGTGAGGCCTCATCTGGAATACTGTGTCCAGTTTTGGTCCCCACACTACAAGAAGGATGTGGAAAAATTGGAAAGAGTCCAGCGGAGGGCAACAAAAATGATTAGGGGTCTGGAGCACATGACTTATGAGGAGAGGCTGAGGGAACTGGGATTGTTTAGTCTCCAGAAGAGAAGAATGAGGGGGGATTTGATTGCAGCCTTCAACTACCTGAAGGGGGGTTCCAAAGAGGATGGAGCTCGGCTGTTCTCAGTGGTGGCAGATGACAGAACAAGGAGCAATGGTCTCAAGTTGCAGTGGGGGAGGTCCAGGTTGGATATCAGGAAAAACTATTTCACTAGGAGGGTGGTGAAACACTGGAATGCGTTACCTAGGGAGGTGGTGGAGTCTCCTTCCTTAGAGGTTTTTAAGGCCCGGCTTGACAAAGCCCTGGCTGGGATGATTTAGCTGGGAATTGGTCCTGCTTTGAGCAGGGGGTTGGACTAGATGATCTCTTGAGGTCCCTTCCAACTCTGATATTCTATGATTCTATGATTCTATGAATAACATTATTTTACATATAATCTGTGAGAGGCTTTTGCAACATCAAGAGCATGTCTTGTTTTGGAGTATTCACAAACCTCCTTCTGAAATCACCGATCAGCTTTCTACCTCTTTAAACTCTGATGCTTTGAGCTGCAATGAACATTAAGGATCCTCTACTTGAAAACATATGCACCTTTCAGGCTTAGATTAAAATTTGATGCCTTTTTAAAATAGCTAAACCACCTAGTTAGACTTTCCACTTTAACTCAGGACCGCATGCAATTACTCCTTACATACAAGCCATGCCCCAAGTCCAAATTCCTGCTCATCTCCTCCAACCTCTCCTGCCCCATCAAAGGAGTGGTAAATAGATAACTTAAAAAAATAATACTAGATTTTCAGCAATGCTGAGTAGCCCAGCTCTTACTGCGGCATGGGAGGAGGGGGTGTCTAAAGAAAATCTTCAACTTTTTCTAAACTTCAGGATGCAAAAGATTTCAGCAGGCCAAAACTAATAGTGAAAAAGTCATTTGATCTCATTTACCGCTGAGGTACTTTTCTATATTTAGGAGAATAATTTTATATTTCTAATAGTAATTGTCCTCGGGAAACAAATGACAAATCCTTGTATGTATTAAACACTGAACTTTATTACTCATTAACTGTTGGCAAGACAAACTCTCATTTCAGGTACCAAATAACAAATTGCAGTTCTGTATTAACACTAACTGGTGTCACGAAGCTGTGTGACTGCAACTGAACCACCTCAGATGGTGACCTCTTCAGCTCTGGTCTGCTAAGCAGAGTTGTGCCTGGTGCGGAGTTGGATGGCAGATACCAAAGATAAAGTTAAGTTGTGCTAGAAATGGTATCGGTAGTTTCAATATGTGATGCTCCTTGAACTAGTGTGGTATTAAGGGAGACCCTGTCTTTTTGGATGCAATGTCAAACCAAGGTCATGAGCTGTTGCAGCTGTTCAATTTCCCCTGGCTCTTTTGGGAAGCGTAGGGGAGTCTGCCACATGTCCTAGCCAAATTCTAACTTGAATAATTACATCCTATCTGCCTAAATTCCTCCATTGCTTTAACTGAATATTTTAGTTCTTCTCTTCATGTTCCTAACTTGTTGTGTGGGGTTGATGGCACAAGTACATTGATTACCATATTCCATCCGACAGCCAACTCCATTTCACTGGTGGGTGGAATGGAGGGATTCTTTTGCAGGGAGGTCCCACTCTTGCAAACAGATGTGCTAGCATGGGTTCATGCGCTTGCACTGAGACCCACTGACATTCTGGGCCTCTGCTGTCTTGCTGCAGCAGCACACTGTTTGCCTTTTATACAATGTGGAGCCTCTCAGTACAAAGTGGGAACTCTTCTGCCTAATGGGCCAGAGCTGCCTGATTTCTGTATCCAGCCTCTCTGACTGTCTGAGCTGCTCTTCGCTCTCCCAGTGCTAGAAGGAGCAAATTAACAGCCCAATGAGAGTGGCTGAGGAGATCTTCATCCTGCCGGACCTAATGAGATGGGAACATTAGCCCTCCCAGCACAGTGACTGAGCAAGGGGGAAGAACAGAAGAGGGGCGGTGGTATGTGTGTGGTCTGTCTTCCCCCTCCTAGCTCCCATCTCAGGACTTCAGAGAGAGAGAGAGAGAGACACCAGCCCTATAAGGAGAGGAGAGACTAAGAAGCTCCATTGCCCGCCTTGAGGAGAAAATAAAGGGGAAGCCCCACAGCGGCTCTGGGGGAAAATAAAGAGGAGAATCCCTGCAAGAGGCTTCTGTCAGGTGGAAGGAAAGGAAAAGGGGAAAGAAAGCCTAGAGCCTCCAAATTGGGGGCAGGGAGGGAAATGGGGAATTGCTCCTGAGTTCTTTCCAGTTCTGACACTAACTTATGTGACCTTGGGCAAGTCACTCAGACCCTAATTATCAGCAGGTCTGAGCATTCACAGCTCCCATTCACTCCTGTTGGAACTGTGGATGCTCAGTACCCCTGGAAATCAGCCTCAGGATCTCTCTGTACTGCAGTTTCCAAATTTGTAAAATGGGAATTAAACCCATCTCGCAGGGGAGTGAAGGCTTTGTGAATGAATTATTAGAATGCCTGGGATGAGAATTTGCAATCAGAACAAACTGATATTCCTTTGTGCCTTCTCTTTCACTATATCAGAGGACAGGGAAGAGTTCATAGAATTTCTCTACAAAGTCTTCTCCCTTCTCAAATTACCAGAACTCCATTCCCTTTACTAGTCTAGGGCAGCTGTTAATATCAACGGTGTCCTTTTCCTTTCCTTCTCTACCTGGAGAGCCTTGTGTTGTGGCCAGAGACAGCACGTGCTTGTCAGATGGAGAACCCAGATGCTAAGCTACATAACGTATTCCTCTGGCAGCAGCATCTGGCTCTGTGGTTTGCTCCTTGACACACTGCCAGCTGTACTAGTGCTCAGGGAATTGCAGCAGGAGTGATCTGAGTGGTCAGGTGGGGGCTGGTCTCTGCTGTGTTTTCTCAGTAAATGTCCTCATTCTTCTAAAGACAACCTGCGGCATGTTCCAAGTTGTTTGTAGGTGTGTGGGTCTTCTGACATGCTCCCACGCAAGAACTTCTACAAATGTAAACCTAACCCAAGCGCTATTTCATTGAACAGTGTCAATGAGGGTTTCTTGAGTGTAGGACCTTCAGTGTGCCATGAAATGAGCAGCAATCAGTTCTAGGTCCAAGGCTCTTGCTGCACTAAGAAGGGGGTGTACTATATGTTCAGATCTATGTGTAGGATCTACCTCATCTTAAGAGAACTGCAGACCTGCTAAGAAGTGCAGTCAGGGAACTCTGTACCATAGCCTAAGTTACCATATTGGCAATGAATGTGAGACACATCAACTAATCCTTCCCAATGGCTATTCAGTAGTCTGGGAAAATATGCCAAGTCAGTTATTTGCAGGTGCAATTTAGATGTCTAATTTCCGAATTGCACTCTAAATTCAAGCCCACGTAAACATCTAAATGGACTAAATTGTTCCTGAAGTTGTTATAGAAACAAAAAGCAAGGCCAGCTTCTGACAGTCTCGTGCTTTAAAGTGAAGCTACCATCTTTCATTCCTGTTGTGCTGGGCAGGATTTCTCCTACATCTCGTGCATGGTAGCTAGCGAACAGGAAGCTGCAAATGGGAGTTTTGTGAGCGAATTCTCCAGGTGAAGGAGGAGCAACCACATGACCTGTGCGGTGAGTTGTTTTCTGTTAGTTTGCTTGCCATGTGCTTGCTTGTTTGAAGTTCATAATGTGGTCTGTTTGGAGGGCCAAGCAGCCTGCTAGCCTAGGCCGAGGCCTTACTAATGAGGCTTTAGCCTGCTATCCTTTGATCCCTAACCTCTGTAAGGCAGAGGTTCTCAAATCCCCTGTGGGGCAGGGGGCGAAGGGGGGGGGAGCAGAATGTATTCTGTGGGGGCATGTGAAGCTTTAGGGAAAAAAATATCCTGCACACATTTTACCCACATGAATGAATAACTCTTGAGGTTTGGGGAGGACAGGGCATCCATCTTAGACCCTGGCAGCTGTTCAGTACACCACCCTTACTTCTGCCCCACTGCTGACCGTGGTGCTGCCCTTCAGAGCTGGACGCCAGGCCAGCAGCCACCACTCTCCTGCCACCCAGCTCTGAAGGCAGCACCACTGCCAGCAGCAGCACAGAAGTAAGGATGGCGCGGTATGATTACTTAAATGGCTCTGTTTGAATCAATACCTACTGTTTTTAATATTTAGTGAGAGTTGCATGTTGATTTTTTTATTGGTATATGTACTTGTGTGGCAGGAGGGGAGAGTAAAATACTACAGGCACAAAATAAGTTTGAGAACAACTGCATGGGATGAGGCTAACTCAAAGAGAACAGTGGTTTAAAAAGCCAGTTCCTAAGTAACCAGAGGAACTAGTGAATAAGGGAATTTTGTGAGAGTTTAGAGAGGGAGTGTGAGAGGTAAACACACATAACAGACATACTCTAAACTTAGGCTAACAACCCCCTCCCTCCCCCCCCAAAAAACCCCAACCAAACCAAACCAAACACTGCAAGATTAAAAATAGTGCAGGCAGAAGTCCAGCAGCAGCATGGGGGCTTTCCAGTTTATTCCACTGAATGCAGCACGTAGGATTGCAGGCCAGTGGCATATGTGTGCATTCATAGCGAGCAACTCATAACCCTCAGAGACTGAGTATGGTCTCTTGAGACCAGAGTGGCTGAATTGGAAGAGCTAAGGGGGACAGAGAGCTATATAGAGAAGACTTTTAGGGACACAGTAGAGGGGTCCCATCCCCAGTCTGACCGCCTCTGTGCTGTTGAGGAGGAAGGAGAATATCAAGTTGGAATGGAAATGATTTGATAGCTGGGACCCTCTTCTGGATGATGTGCTGGTATTCTCTTGCACTGAGGCGATCCTTCTGGGGGAGGGAACCCCAGTTATTAGGAAAAGACAAGTAATGGGGGATTTGATTATTAGAAATATAGATAGTTGGGCTTGTGATGACTGGGAGAACTGCATGGTGAATTGCTTGTGGAGTATGAAGGTTGTGGCCCATTTGAGACATCTAGACAGATCTGTGTGGTGTGCTGGGGAGGAGCCGGTGCTCGTGGTACATGGTATGTACCAATGACATAAGGGAAGGTAGGAGAGAAGTCTTGGAGGCCAAATTTAAGCAGCTAAGTAAGAAATTAAAGTCCAGGACCTCCATGGTAGCATTCTCTGAAATGCTTCCAGTTCCATGCACAGGGCTAGTTACACAGGCAGGATTTCATTGTGTGGATGAGACAATGGTGTTAGGAGAAGAGACACAGGTAGGGTGACCAGATGTCCCAATTTTATAGGGACAGCCTCCATAATTGGGGTTTTTCTTATATAGATTCCTATTACCACCTACCTTCTGTCCTGATTTTTCACACTTTCTGTCTGATCACCCTAGATACAGGTTTATTAGGAACTGGGAAACCTTTTGGGAAAGGAGGAGCCTACACAGAAAGGATGGGCTCCATCTAAACCAAAATGGAATCAGATTGTTGGCATGTAAAACTAAAAAGGCTCAAGGGGAGTTTTAAACTAAGGGCTGGTGGAAAGCCAAGAGGTGCAGAGGAGCACCCGGTTCAGGCAGAGACATCCCTGAGCGGGAGACTCTATATCCTAGTAAAGAGGAAAGGATAGAAGTTGATAAAGTACAGGTAGGAATTTAAGAGAAACAGTCAAACAAACAAACAGACCCATTCAATCCCATCACAGGGAGGCAGACAACTAAATATTGACAATTTTTTAGGTGCTTGTATCAAATGCTAGACGTCTAAATACTAAGATCAGCGAACTTGAGTGCCTGGTATTAAATGAGGATATTGATATAATAGGCATCACAGAAACTTGGTGGAACAATGATAAATCAATGGAACTCTGTAATACCAGGGTACAATATATACAGGAACAACAGAGTAGGTCACACTGGTGGGGGAGTGGAAATATATGTGAAAGAAAGCATAGTCAACTACAGTAAAAATCTCAAATTAATCAAACCATACCATACCATAAAATCTCTATGAATAATAAGAATATAGCATTAGAGTATACCACTGACCACTTGAGAGGATGATGATGGTAATTGTGAAATGCTCAGGGAGATTAGAGTGGCTACAAAAACAGAAAACCCAATAATAATGGGGGATTTCAACTATCCCCTTATTGACTGGGCCCATGTCACCACAGGATGGGATATAGAGATAAAATTTCTAGACACCATTAACAACTGCTTCTTGGAGCACCTAGTCCAGGAACCCACAAGGAGAGAGGCAATTCTTGATTTAATCCTAAGTGGAGCACAGGATCTGGTCCAAGAGGTGAATGTAGCTGAACCGCTTGGCAATAGAGACTATAATGTAATTAAATTTAACATCTTTGGAGGGGGAAAAATACCAAGGAAGCCTACCACAGTAGCATTTAACTTCAAAGAAAGGAACTATACAAAAATGAGGAAGATAGTTAAACAGAAATTAAAAGGAACAGTCAGAAGTGTGAAATGCCTGCAAGCTGCATGGAAACTATGGTATTTAAAAACACCATAATAGAGGCTCACACTGGAAGTATATCCCATTAAAGGAACACTCAAGGAAGACAAGGTCATTGTGGAGATGCTAAATGAATTCTTTGCATAGGTCTTCACTACAGAGGATCTGAGGGAGATTCCTATATCTGAGCCATTCCTTTTAGAAGACAAATCTGAGGAACTGTCCCAGATTGAGGTGTCAGTTGAGAAAGTTTTGGAACAAATTTATAAATTAAACAGTAATAAGTCACCAGTACCAGAGGTATTCACTCAAAATTTCTGAAAGAATTCAAATTTGAAATTGCAGAACCACTAACCATGGTATGTAACCTATTGCTTAAATCAGTCACTATACCAGATGACTGGTGGAAAGCTAATATAATGCTGATTTTTGAAAAAGGCTCCAGAGACAATCCTTGCACTTACTGGCTGGCAAGCCTACCTGCAGTACTAGGCAAACTGGTTGAAACTACAGTAAAGAATAGAATTATCAGACACATACATGTACATAAGTTGGGGAAAAGTCAACATGGCTTTTGTAAAGGGAAATCATGCTCTCCAATCTATTAGAATTCTTTGAGGGTGTCAGCAAGCATGTGGACATCAAGGGTGATCCAGTGGATAATAGTGTACTTGGTCTTTCAGAAAGCCTTTGACAAGGTCCCTCAGCACAAGCTCTTAAACAAAATAAGCAGTCATGAGATAGGATGGAAGGTCCTCTCATGGATCAGTAACTGCTTAAAAGATAGGAAACAAAGGATAAGAATAAATGGGCAGTTTTCACAATGGAAAGAGGTAAATAGCGAGTTCCCCAAGGATCTGTACTGAGACTTGTGCTGTTCAATATATTCCCAAATGATCTGGAAAAGGGATGAACAATGAGGTAGGAAAGTTTGCAGACAATACTAAATTACTCAAGATAGTGAAATCCAAAGCTGACTGCAAAGAGTTAAATAGGGATCTCACTAAATTGGGTGACTGGGCAACAAAATGGCAGATGAAATTCAATGTTGATAAATGCAAAGTAATGCATATTGGAAAAAAAACACATACTCAGCTATACATACAAAATGATGGGGTCTAAATTTAGGTGTTGTCACTCAAGAAAGAGATCTTGAAGTCACCGTGGATAGTTCTCTGAAGACACCTGCTCAATATGCAGCAGCAGTCAGAAAAGCTAACAATGTTAGGAACCATTAGTAAAGGGATAGATAAGAAGATAGAAGATATCATAATGCCCCTATATAAATCCATTGTATGCCCACACTTTGAATACTGTGTGCAGTTCTAGTCGCCCAATGTCAAAAAAGATATATTAGAATTGGAAAAGGTATAGAGAATGCAATAAAAATGACCAGGGAAATGGAACAGCTTCCATATGAGGGGAGATTAAAAAGACTGGGACTGTTTAGTTTAGAAAAGAAATGACTAAGGAGAGATGTGACACAGGTCTATAAAATCATTAATGGTGTGAAGAAAGTGATATAAAGGAGTAAACACCTACATGTTAACACAAGAACCAGGGGTCACCCAATGTAATTAATAGGCAGCAGGTTTAAAACAAACATAAGGAAGTACTTCACACAATGCACAATCAACTTGTAGAGCCAGCGGATGTTGTGAAGGCCAAAATATAACTGGCCTTAGATTATTTTGAATTAGATTAGTTCATGGAGGATAGGTCCATCAATGGTTATTAACCAAGATGGTCAGGGTTGCAACCCCATGCTCCAGATATCCCTAAATCTCTGACTGCTAGAAGCTGGGACTGGATAACAGTCACTTAATAATTACCCTGTTCTGTTCATTCCCTCTGAAACATCTGGCACTGGTCACTTTGGAAGACAGGATACTGGGTTAGAGGGACCATTGGTCTGACCCAGTATGGCCATTCTTATGTTCTGATCCCTAACTTCTGTCCATCCAACGTTATTCACCGCTAAACTAGGCTGTATCTCTTTTTCAGTCGTCTCCCCATATAACTGAAACTTCAAGAAATACCTGACCTTAAGGATAATGCTGCCCAGAATTCCACCAACAACAGGCCCTGTTGCCAAAAAGGAACTCTTTCCCTTTCTGAAGTGGCCTGGTGTTTGTTTTCCTTGTATCAAGGAATTTATAATCTAATTTGAAATGTGAAACATTGTGTGTAACTAGCTATAGGGAGGAGGGAGGGGGAAATACAAATGTTTCAATAATTCCACGCAGTTTCTCAGTTATGGGTTGAACAGGGAATGCTAGCACGTGCTCACTAGTGGTGACATGTTTCTGGTTTTATTTTCAGGAGACAAAACCCTTCGTAAGACTGTACTGCTTGTCATCAGCAAACTGGATTCAATGACCTTCCCAAATCTGTGTTTTCAGGGATTAAATCAAATCACAGGTGATGAATTGTTGACAGATGTTATCAGGGTAGGTGCGGTGCTTTGGATTTGGGGCATAGAATTGCTTGCCTACATCTTACTTGTGTCCATTGTTTGAGAAACGTAACAGAAGTAATCATTTTATTAAAACTCTAGTGTTACATAGACAACATAATATTGGACTCTTGCTCACTAAAGCCAGGAAGTTCCATAAAAAATTGTTGGGACTTGGTATCAGCTTCTTAATTTTAGTAAAAGAATTGCTTTTTGCTTAACATTGGCACAAGCATAGTACTTTATTGGCTAACCAACAATTTTGACAACTAAAGGGGTAGCTAATGGATCAATCCTCGTCTAATTGAGGTCACTGGAAAAACTCCAAATGACTTAAATGAGAGTGGGATTGGACCCTTAATGATTAACATGTATGAACAGATACATATTTACATGGTTTATAATTGGCGGTTCTTTCGTCTTGTTCTTTAATTTCCCTCCTCTGCCTTCTCAAACGCACAGATTATTTTTATACAACTCCTGCAAAGAAGCTTTGTAGACGCACAGAAAATACGACAATGATTTTGTCTCCCCCTCTCCTACCCCCCTCAGATGCACATTATCTCATTATATTCTAAAGAACTATCTTCCAGGCAGAGCACTGCAGATCCAATTAAATCTGCTTCTGTATCAACACTGCTCTTAAGCAACATATATGGATTGGTGAAGCTTTGGACCCACTTTAATCAAGTAATCTAAACAGGGCTTAAGCTTCAAAAGCCTGGTGATGCTCCTAGCTTCAAAGCTCTTACTTACCCTGAATTAATTTATCCTGGCTGCTCTAATGCTCCCAGCAACCCTATGGATTATAATGTTAGAGGTTGCAATCATGGCTCTGATAATATTCCCTAAGCTTAGACACTATTGATTATAATGTAAAGGCAGAAAGGGAAATGGGCAAGACAGGGAGAAAACAAAAGGCTTTGATTTTACTGAGCAAGACTGACTCATTCACTCCTGATGTAGTCTGTTGGTAAGGGATATCATAAAGTGCAACTCAGTTCTTTCTTCAATATAGATTTATTCTGTAGTCTCATTTCCAGACTCTCTCTACTGTAGCTATATTATTCCACAGAAGGTGAAACATAAACAGACGCCCTTTGAGGGGGAGCTTACATTGAGGATCTAGTGTGATAGTACTTACATAACACCATTCAGCTGATGATCTCACATTACTGTACAAATGTGGGTAAATATTATCCCCCTTTTACAGATGGCAAAAGCAACACTCCTAACTCACCCAGTTTGCACACAGTGAGCCAGTGCCAGGGCTAGGAACAGAAGCCATGTTTCCTGATGCCAGATCACCCTGTTCTAATCCCTAGACCACAGCCCGTCTATATCTCCATATTCAAGAAATAAGCTATAAAGACCATCTTTTATTTTTTTTAATGTGGATGGGTCGGTTCATAATGATCTGGTGGTCTTGGTGAGTCAGTGTATTAACTTCACCCCTATGGAAACATGGAGAAATATCTGGCCCAAGCAAAGTGCACTTGACACTGAATTTGGTGCAATCGGTCAGCGTTAGAGTAAGTGGTCAGGGGCTGGTGTACAGTATATTGGAATAACACTTTTCAGTGAACCAGCATGAGCAGTCACTAGTCTATTCCCTCATCCACTCCCAAGCTCAACTGCCCACTGCTCACTGTTAATCTTGAGTCCCCTCAGGCCTAGGGATACAAGAACTGATGGTCTCTGGTCAAGCAACCTCTCTATCAGTGAATCATGGGCAAGCATCCTTCATTCCAATTTACTTCAGCAAAGTAGATGGCACATAACCTGAAATGGATTGCTCCATCCTGGTGGAGAACTGACCTGTAAAACTGGTATCTGTGCGGGGTAGATTACCAATCAATTGATGGTGCAGAGTTGTTAATTGGCAAGCAAAGGATGTTAAATGGCATCCTGCCTGCTATGAATTTCATGAGATACTGCATGTGCCAAGGAGAGAAGTCACAAGCATTCCAGGAAGATTTGGGTACCTACCAATGTGCAGTAAATTGTGGACATTTTGCTGCCTGTGCTTACGTTGTTCTCAGGAGGTGATACTGTCACCTGCTGATTTACCTGGAAGAACTGCCTCTGGGAACCGGTACATCTGGGATTGACATTATAGTCCCAGAATCAATCAGAAGGAATCGACTTGACAGGCAAGGTTAAAAGAACCAATTCTGTATACAGTCGCTTGGCCAAAAAAATGACTAAGAATGGGGAGAGGAAATAGAACATTATAAAATCATTTGTATCATATAAATCTCAAGGAGAAAGAACAATTGTTTAAGGTAATCCATGGGCAGCTTAACCATAAGTAATGGCATGAAATTAAGGAAAGGACATTTGGAAAAGATTATCAGCAAAAGCTTCCTATGGATGAATTGGAAACGGCAGTCTCTTCTCCTGATGGAAGTGGGCCCTTTAAAACATTTAAAATTGGACAGAACACTGAACTGAGAAATATACCCTGAACAACACTTCTACACCTACCTGGGATGGACTACAGCAGAGGTTCTCAACTTTTTTCTTTCTGAGGCCCACCAACATGCTATAAAAACTCCATGGCCCACCTGTGCCACAACAGCTGCTTTTCTGCATATAAAAGCCAGGGCTGGCGTTAGGGGGTAGCAAGCAGGGCACTTGCCCATGGCCCCATGCCAGCGGGGTCCCATGGAGCTAAGTGGCTTGAGTTTCAGCTCCACCTATGCTTCAGCCCTGCTGCGGTGGGGCTCCAACTTCAGCCTTCTGCCCTGGGCCCCAAAAAGTCTAGCGCTGGCCCTGCTTGGCAGACCCCCTGAAATCTGCTCGTGGCCCCCCAGGGGACCACGGTCACTCAATTGACAACCACTGGGCTAGATTATTTACTAGGCCCCTTTATCCCTAGTTCCCATGATTCCTTGACTGTCATTGCCCACAGTAATGTCTTCTGGGGATTATCTTGAGAATAACATGTCAGTGAAAGAAGCAGAAGAAAATTTCAAAGTATTTTAATAGCTAATCAGTGAGCACTGTCGCCAGACATAGGCCTATGTAATTTTAATACTGCGGCATCTCTCACCTTATGGGGGAAATGGAAGCCTATGAAGAGATTTCACACAGAGAGCTCTGATTACTATGGCAATAATTTCTTTTAACAGCCATTCAAACACTTCTTAATAAAAAAAATGATCATTTCACAGGCTGTCTTCCCATTTCACAGCATATATGAATGTTCACAGTCTGAACTTTAACTAGTCTGATGGGATTTTAATATCCACAGTTATTAGTGCATTGTCAATTTGGGTTTCTACTGTTATTCAAGTGATCTCGTTCTCTAAACATTGCACAGTGCACCTGACTTTAATATGTAAGTTACGCATGCTGCATGACTGATGAACTTTTGTGATGCTATTAGTTGGCAATGCATAAAAAGGGATATTAGTCATGATTTCTCACTTGACTCTCTCTCTCCCTCCCAAACTACAGTGAGTATTGCAGCATCTTTCAGGGCATATCATGGCAGAGATGCCACTTATCTGCTATAATTAGTGACAAATAAACCTCAAAAGAGCCAAAGGCCCCAATCCTCTGGTCAAGCTGCACTCAGTGCAGGACCTGGGGATTGGAGGACAAGGATGGCTATGTGTTACCTTTTGCTTTTCCCTGATCCCTAGAGTGCCAAAAACCAATGAGATTTAACCTTATTTACAGTTGGGATAAACACTAATTAGCTTAATTGGTTCAAATCTCAACTTGCCCTGGTTAACTCTTAGGGCTCAGCACTGGTTCAGTGACCCCATTGGTCACTGACTGCTGAAGCAGGGCCACTCCCAGGTGTGGACAAGACCTCAGAAAACAGTAGTGAGGGAATAAAGTAAAATGCCCAGGTATTCTGAAGTCTGGAGAGGGGGATCCAAGACCTATGGATGACTGGGATTCGGGATGAAGGGGGTAGAGGTGTGTGTAGCTGCCCTTGAAAAGTTTGCCCTTCCGTTCCCAAGCTCTTGAGAAGAGTGAAGAGAGACAGCCCCGCTGATGAGTTTTGCCATTGGTGATGTAACAGAATGCTGGATAAATAGGGAGTACGCTTGTCAGACTGTGTGGCACAGAGGAAAGTTGACATCTGGACTTCCTATTTCTCCCTTCCCTGTGCCCAGAATAATCCCTTATTATGAGCGCCACAGGGGAAAATGAGTATTTTCCTGCCTCTTGTGCACTGTCTGTCAGGCACTTTTACGTAAGCATCCCTTTCTGTTCTCCACCTCAGGACAGAATGTCCTGTTGGAGCCAGTTGTTGTCTTTAATCGCTGAGAGTAAACACACAGATTACATTCCATTCTGTCACCAATGTCCAGTGGATAACAGACGTGCTGCAGTATCTGTGCCTCCCTCTCTGCACTATACTGAGCTCTCTCCTACAGAACATGTGACACTAGATTATTCCCCATCAGTGATATAAAGGCTAGTATGCCCCCTTAGGCTTCAATACATCATCCTGCTTCGATCAACTCTCTGTGGGAAGTTCATCATCTCCCTTGAAGTCATTCAAGATTAGGAACAAATTGTGATCTGCAGGCTTCAGCCACTCTGGCTCTTTTTCTTAAAGCATCCCAGTATCACTACCATCAGTGCTAGCAATGTTGGGTGATGGAAGTGTAGTTTGGCTGCCCCGCATTTAAGCACTATGCTGTTTAACTATGCCCAGAACAGTTACTGGACATAGCAGTTAAAACACCAGCAGCCCCAGTGTTTCATTTACATAGAGCTTCCCCCCACATACACACACACTGGTGGAGCTGCACTAAGAATAAAGTTATGGAGCCTGTAATGGAGTTCATGCTGCACCCGTGGGTATTCGGCCCCTGGGCCTTCCTCTTCAATGAGACATGGACACTTCAGTGTGCTGCTGTACCCATGCTCTTTATTCTCAAAAGGTTTCCCACCACCAGTTCCCAACTATACACAGGCTTCACAGCAGGGCCAACTCCAGGCACCAGCTGAGCAAGCTGGTGCTTGGGGCAGCAGATTGTAAGAGGCGGCATTCTGCCCAATCCTAGGGTGGCACGTCCGCTTTTTTTTTTTTTTTGTTCCACTCCGGCCACCCTGTAGGGGGCGGCGGCGCAGAGAATCAGAGCGCCCTGCCGGGCAGTCCTCTTCCTTCCCTCCCCGCCAACAGGAGCGGAGCCCTCGCGGCAGGCGGGCAGCGTGGCAGCACCCCTGCTGTAGCCCTGGCCACCCCCTTCTCTCTCGCTCCCGCCCACTCCCTCCCCCCAGCCGGTCCCCCTGCACCCGCGCTCCAGCCGCGTCGCAGGTTTTTTTGTTTGTTTGTTTGTTTGTTTTTGCTTTGCTGTTCTGGCCACCCCGGGTTTTTTTTGGTTGGTTGGTTGGTTTTTTTTGGCTTGGGGTGGCCAAAAAGCCAGAGCCGGCCCTGCTTCACAGCTACTTTGCCTACAACAGGATGGGCCAGCAACAGACTAGGAAGCTCCCACTTCTGGCCAGGCTTAGCCATTCCCCCTTCTCTGGCTTCCTTCCAGCCTTTATAGCTCCAGGCTAATAAGACTGACCGGTGCTGCCCATTACCAGGCAGGCACAGGGCTATTCACCCAGCCCCAATCAAGGGGAATGGATTGGGGCTGGAGTAGCAGGAGCTGATTAAGGGCTTCTCAACCAGCACCCTCCCACAGAGCCATGCACTCCTGTTTACCAACATTTATAAAGTGCTGAAGCCTCTCTGGCCTTTCTATTGATGGTAGAGGTAAGTATCAGCAAGAACAATTTGGGGTGCTGTGGGGGGAAGAATCTGATCTGTTATGCTGCAATAGATTTTCAATTGATCCCACCCAGGATTTGGCCACATACTATTGAGGCTGTATTGAGAGGCAGATGCTATGGGGGGGGGGGCAGTAGGGAAATAATGTTAATAAGCTTGTTGCCCTCAAGGGTGGGAATATAAACTAACAAAAAGAACTGAGTAAGATGAATGCCCATGCCAATGTATGTGTCCTGATGCTTCCTCACTTTGCCCTGCGGATTTAGAGGTTTGCCTTTTCCTATCTGGAACTTGAAGCTTGCAAGCTTTATTTTTACATTTAGAGTCCGGCTGAAGGACACTTTAACTTTACACTGAAATTAAGCCATATTGTGGAGATTCCTTATTCCAGGTGAACACAGTTCCCTAACCAGCCTATCACAGCCCTTCTACTTAACTTTCAGTGTGATGTGCAGTAATGGTTTCTAAAACCAGAGAGAAGATGAAGCATTCCTACATGCAGGACAGCACTTGAGAATGGCACCTTATACTGAGGACAATACTTTCTGAGGAATTTAGAATACCCACACCTAGGTCACAAACTGAGGCGGACATGGGGAGGAAAGGTCTGGATTCATGGATCAGTCAGTCATTAGTTTATTAAATATAGTGAAATGGCAGAAGAATATGTATGGTTTCCCTTGCTTCATGCTTTATCATTTGACCTTTCTCTGCAACAAGAGATGAGAAGAGCAGGTGAGACTGAGTTTCATTATCATGCTTAAAGATCCCACACCAATCAAATTTCCTCTCTCCTCCCGCCTTTTTTTAACTGCCTTTTGGGGCATTGTTTGCAGAACAGAATAGACCAAGTTTCGAACGTCTGGCCTGTATGTGGAGTTTTTGCACTAATGGAACCAAACAGATTTTGTTATAGCAGTGCAAACCGCAAACGTATGTGCACTTACACTGGTTTAAACCACATTTAAACCAGTTTAGCTTAATCTGATAATTTACTGAATTAAAGTAGACTGAAATAAGGGCAGTTTTTAAACCAGTTGAAGTGCATTTACATTATGGATTTCTGTGGACATAACTAAATTGATTCATTTACGCCAGTGCAAGTTTCTAGTTACACCAGTATGAGTTTCTAATATAGAGAAGCCCTTAGTGATAAACAGGCTACACTGCAGACTGTGTGTTAATTTTCTATTTGCTTCTTTCTTGTTGTTTCTTTGTCTTTTTTTTTTTCCCCTTCTTGCAGAGAAGAGAAATGATTGCTAATGAATTGCAAGCATGGGGTATGGGAAAATTAGTTAACATGGTCTAAGTATTCAGAAATACAAATACATTAAAGTGATCAAGCAATGGATGGAAATTGACCCAAAGAGCAGGCTCTATTGAGAAAACATGTGAAAATGTAAATTAATGTGACTTGATGAAACCTGAAATGTCATAACACAGCAGGGCACACAACACACCAGAGGAAATGTGAAAATTATGCTTTTTCCTGAAATCATAGTTTTTTTAAAACTAAATTATTCTAAAAATACAATGAAGGAGTTAGTGTCAAGAAAAAGGTTATTGTTGGTTATCAGTCAATGCTGGGATTGATTTATCAGACGTTTCCTGATTTATTACTCTGTTCTATGTGGGCTGTGGGCACTCCTTTTATTTGTTTGGCTCTCTATTTTCTTCAAGTTTGCTCAGAGATTTCTTAGCATAGCAGAGGGTAAACTGTATCTTTGTCTGTATATTTTTTTCCTCTTTGTAATTTGTTTTTATTTTATACAATATTAAAAATATTCTAAACTTAAATAATTTTTTAAATAATAAAGATTAAAAGACTAGTTTTGAAATTATGAATCCATTCTCTAATAAAACATATTGTAACGAGGATGGCTAGAAGGGTCATTAGAAAGAATTAAGCAGCTAAATTGGCATGTTATGTTTAAAAAAAAAATGGACAGACATCATCTTGTCTGTCTTTGGTTTGTTGTTCATTTGACTTGACTGATAGTGTCTTGAGAAACAATGGTAGGACTATGATCTACCTTTTATCATGAAATATGAGAGAGATTCCACTCTGGACTGCTAAGGGTATGCATTCACAATTTCCAACAGCTCTCCTGACCCCTCCTTCTTCTCTAACCATAGAGTGGATGGAGCAGGAAACATATAGAATGCAGAGCGACAAGGAGCTATCTTCTCTTCCTTTCTTGCCTCGTGTACATGGTTATTTTCTCCTTCTCCTTCTATATTATCCTACTGCTGGATTTTATAATCTGTCATAGTTAGCTGTTCAACACCTTGATGTTGTCTTTGTTTTATATCTACTGTTTCAGCTGCTTCTCCTGCTAACTGGTTATGGTCATTTATTCAAAGTCACAATGAGGGTGGATTAAGGACAAAGTAGCAGTTAGAGATGGGTCTAAATAGCACTTAACCTGGAAATAAAGCTGATTTAACACACACAGAAAAAGGGTCAGACATGTCCTGGGGCATTACAGCCAGCCAACCATAGAGGCAGAGGCTTAACAGCCCTGGAGATGCCAGCTAGAGAACTTGTAAGGCTCCAAATCCACAGATTCTGCTATGCAGAAGGTACATCCACTTCACTAACAATAAAAATCCTGGAAAAGTAATTGCTATTTTTAAGAGACCCAAATTATTTTGAGCATCTTAAGAAAGATAGTATGAGAGTGAGGGTGCTCTGCCTTCACTTTTAGGATTGTAACCCCCCTGTGGAGCTTACTTTGGTTCCAGGGTGTGTCTATGCTAGTAACTCAAGTAAAGGTATAATGTCCCTGGGATCATGGCACCCTGCTTCCAAGAGTCTCAAAGGTGGATCTGCAGGGTTTATAGAAGCAGCCACGCTCCACCCCTCCATCTGGTAGTCTGCGGATGCTTGCTTATCTGGGACACGTGAAGCCCAGCCCTAGTTTGAGGATCCACCCATGCAGTCCTATTGGCGGAGTCCCAGAGCAGCTGATTGGCCTGTTGGCCCTACTTAAATCCACAGCAGGAACAAGGAACTGTCTGAACAACTGGGCTCTCCCCAGTTATGTGTGACTTCTTTTCCCTGGCTTGATTTCCTGACATCCTGACCTGGCGTGACTCTTGGCATCTGATTTGTGGTTCTGTCCTCCAGTTTGATTCCTGACTCTGACCTCCTGGTATCCTGATCCAGCTGACTCCGAATTCCTTGTGACCATGGACTTTGGCTCTCACTACGAGATCTGGCTGTCCATGATCCAGCCATGACACAGGGGAGCCAAGGGCAGTCTCTCAGGGGCCCCTATCACTCAAAGTAGTGTCTCTTCTCTCTCCCTCTGGTTTCGAGGCGACCGAGAGGGAGAGAGGAGAGAAACTATTTTGAGTGATAGGGACCCCTGTCAACCTGGGGAAGTTATAGCACCTGTGTCTGGCTGGCCATCAGCATGCCTGCTCAGAGGAGGAGCAGTGTCTGAGAGAAAGTGGGAGTAGAGTTCAAATGATTGTCAAAAAGCCTGGGAAAATGAAGCTAGCCCTGACCAGTAATGAAGATCTCAGTGAGATGCCTGTCTCCAAGAGCACTGTGGGAGGAGAGAACCCATTTTGGGAGGGTCTGGAGCCAGCCACTGAAAGTGTAGGACTTGGTGTTTGGTGAGTTCATGAATCCCAGGTCTGCATGCAGGGTTCCCCTGAGAGCTGGCCTCTGGGTACCTGCTGGCAATATGCCTAAATTTGTTCCTTTCCCTGTTCCAGGGGACTCCCAGATAGGCTGCATTACCCACTTAGGCTGAGTTAGTCCTTAAGCTCCCTAGATAGGTCAGTCACCACCTGGCAGGTATGGCTTTTGCTGAGAGTTCAGGGTTGCCTGCCTGCTGTGATTGTATCTGAGATCTACGGTAGGAGATTAGCAGTTAGGATTTTTTTAAGATAGTTATTAAAATCGGCACCTGATCCCTGTGTCCCTTTATGGTGAAGGGTAATCTCAGGCACAGAAGCAGCCTGGTTTCTGTATGAAGAGGATAACCAGTGTTTCTGAGGAGTCCAGATCCAGCTATGAACCTGAGGATCATTCATGGAGTTGTGAATGCACCATCTTTTAGTTAGATAGCCTGGGAGATTGTTTGGGAGATCCCCTATTCCCTGAACTGTGTCATCAAGCCAGTGGGTAAGAGTTTGGGGGTTTTATTACCTACTGTCTATTAAACCTGTTGGAGGGATTTACCATTTTATCCCATGTGAGAGTCTTTTGGGCTGTAGTTAACCAAGTCAGCCAGATAGCTTATATCTGCTACAGAAGATACTCTTTGTGCAGGTCAGCAAGGGCCCCAATGGAGTAGGTGTACCAACAGGACATTAAATTTTATACCTGCTATATCAGGTTATGTGATTGGGATTTTAGGGGAAATTCATCAGTATTATCAGCAGGGGATGGCACCGGTGACACTGAGAATATTGATTTATCCTGTTCTGTCATATTTACTTCCTGTTTAATACAGTTACTCTGACTATATTGTGTGTGTTATTCCTTGGGAGTCTCCAACTATTTGGCATGTAACTCATGGTTACCCTGTGGTTAGAAGTTTCCCTCAAGCTGCCTGGTAAATCCTGCCTGGAAGGAGCAAGGGGGTGAGGGCACCACGGAATAAATTTATCTAGGAAGAGAAGAAGAAAGTTATACCCTGCTGAGTGGGAGGCGGTGTCCAAATGATCCCAGGCCTAACCATCAAAACTGGTAAGGAGATTGTCATTAAAGGAGGTAACCAGATGGATAGGGGTGCTACAAGATATGATATTGGGTTAGCTGTGTAAAATAATGGTATTACATCAATTTTACTGGAATCCTCTGGCATATCATTCTGTATTCATAACATTTCATAACTTTGTCTAGATAATAAACTCTGAGTTAAAGTTGTAGAAGCAACCTTAACAGTCCAAGGTTAAAATCCCTGTTGTTCAAATAAATCTTATTTTCTAAGCAATGTTGCAAATTATCTTGTCCCCTCCCAATGTACAAATGTCCTGGGTTTGGAAGTGCCCCTTATTAATCAGTGATTACATATGGCCCCTTGTGCCCTTCCACAAAAATTAAAATTCAGTTTCTAATTATGTCCGTGCTTAGGAAAAGTGGTTTCTAACAAGAATTAGCCTGTGATGTGTTAATATAACAGGAGAACTGCAACTCATTTCTTTTTAATAGGGCTTTTCCATGAATAAAACAATGGCATGATTACAACATTTCCTGAAAATCTGTCTGGCATTAATAAAAAGCTTCACCTGCTTTAACTTATCTGGTCTGATTAGAGTGGCTTGAATATAAAGTACCTCCAAGTTATGAACAAAGTTCCTATTACACTTAAAGTTAATATCTTTTTTTTTTAAAGTGTGAATTCAATTATTCAGGCACTTCCCTGATCACTCATATTTTAACTTCTTTGTTTTCATTAGATGATATATTCATTTTATAAAGTCCCAATCGGCCTTCAGCCGGTCTTCCCCCCCCACCCCCCCACCTTGATGCGTGAGGTTTGACTCACAAATATTAGAGAACTGGTTGTTTTCATGCATTAGTTTTTCATTGGCTAACTGTTGATGTACTCTATTTCCTGTGCCAATATACACTATCATCTTGATTTAGTATGCATGTAGAGTGGTTTTACAAAAGCAAATGTCCTAGCAGAAAAATGAAAGGAAACTTCAATCTGCAGAGAATGTATATTGAGGAGGACAGTCAGGATTACAGAGGAAGACAGTTTGGTATAAGTAGGGCCCTACCAAATTCACAGCCATGAAAAATATATCACAGACTGTGAAATCTGGTGTCCCCCATGTGAAATCTGATCTTTTGTGTCTTTTTACCCTATACTATACAGATTTCATAGGGGAGACCAGAGTTTCTCAAATTGGGGGTCCTGACCCAAAAGAGAGTTGCAGGGGGTCACAAGGTTATTTTAGAGGGGATTGTGGTATTACCACCCTTACTTCTGCGCTGCCTTCAGAGCTAGGTGGCTGGAGAGTGGCGGCAGTTGGCCAGGTGCCCAGCTCTGAAGGTCACGCCCTGCCAGCAGCAGCACAGAAATAAGGTGACAGTGTCAAACCATGCCACCTTCTGTGCTGCTGCCTTCAGAGCTGGTCGGCCGGAGAGTGTCAGCTGCTGACTGAGGGCCCAGCTCTGCAGGCAGCAGCACAGAAGTAAGGGTGGCAATACATACCAGTCCACCCTTACTGCTGTGCTGCCGCTGGTGGCGGCTCTGCCTACAGAGCTGGGCTCCCAGCCAGCAGCCGCCACTCTCCAGCTGCCCAGCTCTGAAGGCAGTGCCACCACCAGCAGCAGTGCAGAAGTAAGGGTAGCAGTACTGCAACTCCCCCTACAATAACTTTGCAACCCTCCCCTCCCCCCACAACTCCTTTTTGGGTCAGGACCCCTACAATTACCACGTCATGAAATTTTGGATTTAAATAGCTGAACTCATGAAACTTACTATTTTTAAAATCCTATGACCGTGAAATTGATCAAAATGGATTGTGAATTTGGTGGGGCCCTAGGTATATGATTTTGGGTCTAGAGGCGCCCATCTCTCTCCGCTTCCCCCCAACAGTACAGGAAGGCTGGTGAGGTCTATATTGTCTAAAGGGAAAGCAGGAGGAGTTGTCTGTAGCCAAGCATATTTACTGATGCATAAAAAGAGAGTAATATAATGTATAAAAACAGACTACTATAAAAGAGAGAAAACAGGTAAGCAAAAATTTTAGGCAGTATAATTAACAAGGCAAGGAGCAAAACCACTCTCAGCATTGCTCTAGTGCTAGATAATATACATTTAAAGTTAAAGGAATAATTTACAAAGTTCTTTTTAAACCAATTCATGAAGCCAACTCGAAAAAGTAGAAAAAATTGGTTGAAGTATTTTTTTTTCTTTGTAACATTCTCCTGAAATGTTGTGAATGAAAATACAATAGCCTTGTATTAGTGCATGTGAATTAGATAGTGGAACTAACTGGTCCACTTTCATTATCCATGTAGAGGGAAGTGCAAAAAGGTAAATGATAAGCACTGTAAGTAGATTTCTTAAAATTTTTAACACACCATTATTTTATTTCAAAAATGATCTTGCTGTCTGAAAAATGTGTCCCCTATAAAGCAACGTGCCAGTTGCATGCAAACAAAATGGCTTTGCTATCCTGAAACAATAGGTGTCAGAAAATGTAATACATAAAGCAAAGCAAAAGATAATACAAATTTTCAAACTTTTTTCAAGTGACTAATCTAGTGCTAGATGAGAAATTATTGAACAGCTGTTTTCCTGAGCATTTTACTGATGTGGCTTATTTTCAGTTTCTCAACTGTGTTCAAATCTAAAGGAAGCTGATTTTTCTTAGGTAAGACTTGATACATATTTATAATATAACTGCAATTTCCTTATAAAGCAAAGGAATGAGACACTGAATAGCTTGTGCCTTATATTAAATTTCATCTGGAAAATGTAGAAGAGCCTCCCACTCATATTAGAAACAAAACTGCAGTATCAGTGGAAAATATGATTGCTTAGTGTTGTCTGGTTAGGATCCAATTATGTATGGTGTATTTATTTTAAATTTATATGATGAACACTAGAGATTTCTAGCAACTAAAAAGAGGAGAGATTTTGCTGAGCTCTGAATTGAAAAACTAAAGATGTGTGTTACACACCATGTATATTGGAGATTATAGAACAGGGAGTAAAAAATTATGGCCACCGCTATTTACACTGTACAGTGCAGATTGCATTAAGTGTTGTTTGAAATGTTGTCACCTACTAGGCAGATATCCTGCTACTTTATCGGCGCTTTAAGCATAGTTAATTATTAGGGCTGTCAAGCGATTAAAAATTATTTGCTATTAATTGCAGGATTAAAAAATTAATCGTGATTAATCACACTATTAAACAATCATAGAATACCATTTATTTAAATATTTTTGGATATTTTCTAATTTTAAAATATATTTCAATTACAACACAGAACACAAAGGGCACAGTGCTCACTTTATATTTATTTTTGATTACAAATATTTGTGCTGTAAAAAACAAAAGAGATTGTATTTTTCAATTCACCTTACACAACTACTGTATGCAATCTCTTTATCATGAAAGTTGAACTTACAAATGTAGAATTATGTACAAAAAAAATAACTGCATTCAAGAAATAGAACAATGTAAATCTTTAGAGCCTACAAGTCCATTCAGTCCTACTTCTTGTTCAGCCAGTCACTCAGACAAACAAGTTTGTTTACATTTGCAGGAGATAATGCTGCCCACTTCTTGTTTACAGTGTCACCTGAAAGTGAGAACAGACGTTCGCATGGCACTGTTGTAGTCAGCATCGCAAGATATTTATGTGCCAGATGCGCTAAAGATTTATATGTCCCTTCATCTTCAAACACCATTCCAAAGGACGTGCATCCATGCTGATGATGGGTTCTGCTCGATAACCATCCAAAGCAGTGCAGATTGACACATGTTCACTTTCATCATCTGAGTCAGATACCACTAGCAGAAGGTTGATTTTCTTTTTTGGTGGTTCGGGTTCTGTAGTTTCCACATTGGAGTGTTGCTCTTTTAAGACTTAGATCCATATTTTATCTTACCTGAACCATGAAAGTTTATGGGAGGAGGGTGGCTAAACAGTTCCTGTTCAGACCGATCTCTGACTTAATACAATATTGTGCTATTTGCTACACATGTTTGGGCAAGACTTTTCTGAAATATCCTGTCTCTTTTCTTGTGAGGGAATCCAGCCTGTGGAAAACCATTTCTGCCTCAGACAGTCTTAAGACCCCACATACTGTTTAGTCTTGTGTTGTACTAAAGAAACCTTCCAAATGACCTTTTCCTGCTGGGAAAGAGGACATATCTTCCTGCTGGTAGAGTTTTGCTTTTGAAAGTGATTTCTAAAGCAGTGTTATGTTTTACCAGTTTGTTGGCATTAACACTCAGGCCTAGTTTGCCAGCTTGTGTTTGGGCTAGGACAGGAGAGCATGTTTCGCAGGCTTGCTTTCTGTGGTTGTGTGTTTCTTTTTGGGGGGGGGGGGGGAAGAGGAGGCGCGAGGGGAAATGGGATGTTGTAGGGGTTGGGTGGGTGTTGTTAGGACATTTTGGAAAGGATGACTTCTGGCTGGTCTCCTGTTGTTATTCCCTGTTGTTGGGGAGTATTTATTCAGTCTTACTTATACTCCATTTTTGGAATAAGGGGTTTGTTATTGATTGGAACCATCAGTTGCAAAATCAGAGACAATAACGTACTAGAGTGTAAGCCAGGATTTAAAAAATAAGCTAGTTTGTTTAATTCCAACAGTGCATCTTAGTCAGTGGTGCTGGTGAACCATAGTGGATGAGTTGAGGGTTCAGTCATGATACATTGCAGAAGAACAGAAGCTGATGAGATATTGGGGAAAATCTGATCCAGAAGTATAAATTAATGGAACACACTGCAATGTGAATCAAATTCAACTGAGTTTGTAGACTGACCAAAATGGTAGTATGAACAGGAGCACATAATAGACCAGTTTTTCTGGAATACTCTGAGTTGGTTAAATAAAATCCAGTGACAGGTAGGCAATTAGGTAATTTGTTAAAGTCCTAGCATTAGTTTCAAATGATTTTTGTATACCAAATTGATTGGTGCTGTGGGAAACAAAAGGAGAAAAAAAATTCTTTCCACTTGCTTAAGGGAATAAGGGCAGCTTGCAATCCATCTTTTAATCACAGATTCATAGAATCCTAGAAATGTGGGGCTGGGAGGGACCTTGAGATGTCATCAACTCCAGCCCCCTGCGATGTGGCAGAACCAAGTAAATCTAGATCATCTCTGACAGGTGTTTGTCCAACTTGTTTTTAAAATCTCCAATGATGGGGATTCCACAACCTCCCTTGGAAGCCTATTTCAGAGCTTAACTACTCTTATATTTAAAAAGTTTTCCTACTACTGTATTTAACCTAGATCTCCCTTGCTGCAGATTAAGCCCATTACTTCTTGTCTTACCTTCAATGGACATGGAGAACAATTGATTACAGCCCTCTTTATAACAGCCCGTAACATATTTGGAGACTATTATCAGGACCATTCCTACCTCAGTCTTCTTTTCTCAGAGTCAGGATTAATATGCCCAGTTATTTTAGATTTTTCTAAACCTTTGATCATTTGCGTTGCTCTTCTCTGCGCTGTCTCCAATCTGTCCACATCTTTCCTAAAGTGTGATGCCCAGAAGTGGACACAGTACTCCAGATGAGGCCTCACTAGTGCCGAGCAGAGTGGGACAATTATCTCTCATGTCGTACATATGACAGTCCTGCTAATACACCCCAGGATTTTAGCCTTTTTCGCAGCTGCCTCACATTGTTGACTTATATTCAATTTGTGATTCACTATAACCCCCAGACCCTTTTCAGCAGTACAACCACCTAGCCAGTTATTCTCCTCACATAGTCAGTCATTTTGTTGCATAATAATGTATGTTTTTTTATTTAGAGAACTCAATAGTGGGATATTGTTATAAGAAAATAAGAACGGTCTATGGTAACAAATATCATAAAGTCATTTTCGCTGAGACGAAAAAAAATGGTTTCCTAAACTGTGTAGTAACTCATTACGGTTGGCAATTGATAATTCAAACTTCACAAGACTCCTGGAATGAAATCCTGGCCTCATTTAAATCAATGGAAGTATTGCCATTGATTTCAGTAGGGCCAGGATTTTACTCCTGCTACTTAGACTCTAACAGACTCTGGTAAAATCAGTAATTATCCTATAAAATTACCCGGTGCTAAATTGGCTAGTAATTTTCTAACCCGTAGGCAACTGTTACAATAGTGCTAAGAATGCACTATTTTTTTTTTTTAGCAAAACAGCTTTCCAGCATTTTTATTGCATTGTATCGTTTGTTTTCAGTAGCACCCAAAAGTGTGAATCAGAATATAGTGAAACTGAACTATAGTTGTCAAGTAAAGTACATGTTGTGACACACCATGCTTGCTATTAATATCATGTTTGGTTACTTTTCTGCTAATTCACAAAAAATGGTGATTCTTAATGGGTCTGCTAGCCATTAATGTAAGTCAGTGAGATTCTAGACTTGTCATGGTAGCATCTGAGCACTTGTATTTAAATCTATATGCCACCACCAACAACAACAAAATTAGAATGAAGAAGAGGTTTAATTAAAATATGCAATTTTAAACAGTTTTAAAACAGTGAATGGCACCTTCATTTTATTTCCTTCAGCCTCAAAAGTAATGAAGGTAACAAAAATGAGCAAACATTAAAATGTAGGAATGTAGAGGGGAGGGATAGCTCAGTGGTTTGAGCATTGGCCTGCTAAACCCAGGGTTGTGAGCTCAATCCTTGAGGGGGCCACTTAGGGATATGGGGAAAAAATCTGTCTGGGGATTGGTCCTGCTTTGAGCAGGGGGTTGGACTAGATGATCTCCTGAGGGCCCTTCCAACCCAGATATTCTATGATTCTATGAACACAGAGCAAATGTCAGGATGTTTTACCTGGAACAGCAGAATGGTTTCCATCAGGCAAGCCAGAGTAATTGGCTCATATTAGGACCTACTATCATTACAAAATCCTGCCATTAAAACCCTCCTCTCCTCCTACTTTCTAACCATACTGTTACTTCATATCCCTTCACAGGCCTCCCCTTGTTTTTCACAGGAATTTCAAGGTTTCATCCTCTTATTCAGGACCAACACAATTCCATCCCAACCTATATCACTCCTCTCTTCCTTCCCAGTCATTCCCTTTGCTCTTTCCACCTAAATCTCTCTTCTTTGTATCTTTCCTCCTCCTCTTGTCTCCAAGTCCACGTCTTCTTTTAAGCTGCCACTTACACTTGGAACTCCATGCCGTTTTTATCCTAATGCTAGTCACCGGCTCTCTTCTTTTTCAAATCCCTCCTTAGTGCTCACTTTTTCTCCAAGACCTATTAATGTTAACACCCAGCATTGGTCATGTGTGTAGAATAGGCCTGATTCTCACAAGGTGTACATTCACTTAGGGCTAGTCTACACTGGCAGCCGCAGCAGCGCTTTAACATGGCTTGTGTAGTAGCAGCAGAGCGCTGGGAGAGAGCTCTCTCGGCACTCTACAAAAAACAACCTCCCTGAGGAGCATAGCTACCAATGCTGGGAGTGCGGCTCCCAGCACTGGTGCACTGTCTACACTGGTGCTTGACAGCACTGAAACTTGCTGCACTTGGGTGTGTTTTTTCACATCCCTGAGCGAGAAAGTTGCAGTGCTGTAAAGTGCCAGTGTAGACAAGCCCTTAGTTCCACTGAAATAACTGAAATTGGAAGAGGCTGAAGTCAGTGGAGCTACACCACCTGATTACCTGTTTTAAAATTTGGCACCACTTTAAGCGTGGATCATCAGTTGCCTGTGTATGACTTAATAACACAAGATCCTTGAAATAGGGACAATCTTCTCAATAAACAGCAATAGCAACATGCCATCCTAGTGTGATTAAAAGGAAGTGAGAAATACAGTCCCAAAAGATATATTTAATCATATTAGTCAACTCCCAACTTGTCTCTATTGCTTATTCAGGTATTCAGTCATGTTTTATAGGTTAAGGGGGCTGATCTCGTTCCCACTTGAAATCAATGGCACAATACTTTGTCCTGACATGAGTGCAGGGGACTGGACTAGATGACCTCTTGAGGTCCCTTCCAGTCCTATGATTCTATAATTTACATTGACTGAAATGGGAGAAGGACTGGACTTCAATTGTATGTAAAAATTTTTGTTTGATACATAAAGAACTTTTTCATTTTTCAAAATCCCTCTATTGATTCCATTGTGGGTCATCACATCCTTTGCAGAGGAGGAAGTGCCAGCCTTTTGTTAGATCTATTCAACTTTACTGAGTGAAAATACTGTATTTGAAGTTAACTATTGCATTTACATGTTAACTAGTCAATATAGATTTTATGCAGCTGTGCTTTTTCATGTCTCGCATAATTTCTGTAATACCCTAGTTATTACTCTAGCATTGTAATGTTTCTAAATATGTTTGTTATGAATATATGTACGAATAATATAATGGGTTTATCAGCTTGAGTCTGGGTGACAAAATTATTCACGAGTGGTGAAGCCAAGCGTGAGATATGCAAGGCATCTCAGCTGAGTGCCAATAAACCTACACTATACCTATTGTGTAATTCTGTATGCTACATATAATACTGAAAGATGATTTTAGGGTTTTTACAGAGTTTAAAAAAATGTGTATGGGAACTACTTTTCATATCTTTGCATGTGTAAAACTAGGCTTCTTTATTTACCAACTATCCAGGGTACAGAGAGAGCTACAAAAATTTTACCCAAAATAGCTTTTATTTTTTATAAATAAATAAATAAATATATATTTATATTTTTTTTAAAAGGTCACAAATTCAAAGTCTGATATTTCAGGATCTTCCAGGGCTAGGAGTGAGATGTGTGTTCCTCTTTAGGAAGCCAGGCAACTTCTCCTTCCAATAGTATGATGTGACGATTGAGGGAATCTGACTACAGACAACTTATGAATTCTATTTGATATTGGGTACTCTTTATGTGTCAGATTGCTGACTCCATTCTGAGTGTGGGGTTGGTTTGTCTTCTCTCTTGTCCTTTTACCTCCATGTTGGACTGGAATTCCAAGGACTGGGGCAGTGGTCTGACAACAGATAGGAGACCCCAGTGAAAAGGCTAGTTCTGATCCAGGAAAAATGTGGTGTATCAGGACAGAGGTTCCCTGGCAATCAAATCACACGGTAGGGATCTGTGGTCACTTGTTAAGGCTTATCAGGAGGTCTCCTGACAAAGAGGGTGAAGGTAACAAAAGAGAGAGGATCTCTCAGCAACCATTGGAGAGAAAATGAGAGAGAAGAGACCAGAGATTCCATGTTCTGGATGAGAAGCCAGGAGGGCAGGGGGGAGAGGAAGGATCCTGAACTCCTTAGAGGACTCTGACCTATGCTAAAAGAACTCTCCAGAGTGGTGAGGAAACTGAGGCAGGGAAAATGCATAAAGATGTGGATATTATTGTCTAGATCATTGTAGCTCTTGTGCTAAGTGAATAGTAAGTTGTGTTTAGAATCCTGTGCAAAGTCTGAATGTCAGTTTTCATTCATGATCACATACTCCTGAAGGGGTAAACTGTAAACCAGGAGGCTCATACTTTTGGTGGAATTTTAGGAAACATGCAAGAGCTGCTAGGCTTGGGGGAACTAATTTCAGGAACTAACAAATATGAATTTGGCCAAGAGGGTCCCCACTGCCAAAGGGAATGTCAGATATGAGGTCTACCCCTGGAGTGTGTACCTACAGGCCTAAAGTCTGCCTAGCCCCCAGCAAGCTAAGGGGATGTGGCATTCAGTGGTTTGATCCCCTCATAAGCAGTCTGGTGTGTGTCCAGCAGAGTGAGATAAACCTGATCTCTGACATAAATATGAGTCTCCATCTTATCTTGTAGATTGTAAGTTCTTCGTAATTTATTATACAGCACTGAGAGCAGCGGGGCACAATGTGGTTGAGGCTGTTAGGTGCTGTGACACTCTGTATCTCAGGGGAACACCCTGCACCCCATGTTCATCCTTGTAATATGATTGTGTGGTATCCAATGCAAAGTTTGTCATGTCAGGTATCTTCGGAAGGCTCATGAAGCACTGAGCATTTGTTGTTATAGTAATGTTATAAGTTGTAATTTCATGTATATAGTTATGAGGCTGAAAATGGGTCCTCATGGCTTAAAACAAGTCCAGGAACAGAGGGGCAGTTCACACCTCATCAGGGCATGTATGAGACAAACCCAGCCCAGCCTCACAGGAACAAAGGACGCTGATGTAGGCAGCAACAAAGGATCTGTTGGACTCTCGAGTGAGTCTCCCCCCTTCCCTTGGTCAGTCAGGCACTATGATGAGGTAATGCTCACCTGACCCTGATGGAGGGGGGGCAAAGCCAAGAGGGAAGAAAGAACATGATAAAAGGGAGACATTTTCCATGCTTTTCCACTCTCTTCCACCTACATCTACAGACACCACCACCATCAAGTGACTGAAGTGCTGATCAAAGAGGAGAGCCTGGCTGAAGGGCAACCAGCCAGTCTGGGTGAGAAGCATCTAAGTTTGTAAGGGCACTGAAAGTGTTAAGATCAGCTTAGAATGTGCTTTGCTTTTATTTCATTTGACCAAATCTGACTTGTTTTGCTTTGACTTATAATCACTTAAAATCTATCTTTTGTAGTTAATACATTTGTTTATTCTACTTGAAGCAGTGCGTTTGATTTGAAGCGTGTCAGAGACTCCCCTTGGGATAACAAGCCTGGTACGTGTCAATTTCTTTGTTAAACTGATGAACTCATATAAGCTTGTAGCATCCAGCGGGCATAACTGGACACTGCAAGACAGAGGTTCCTAGGATTGTGTCTGGGACCAGAGATATTGGCTAGTGTCATTCAGTTGCGCAATCCAAGCAGCTTACATGCTAGAGGCTGTGTGAGAACAGCCAGGGAGTGGGGATTCTCACAGCAGAGCAGGGTAAGGCTGGCTCCCAGAGTCGAGGATTGGAGTGACCTAGCAGATCACCGGTCCGGATAACACCAGGGGAATGTCACAGGTGCTATTGCAATATACATGTTAAATAATAACTTCTATGTAGGTTGTGTAGGAAAATGATAAATTGTGCTATCATTTATCACCCTGGCTTCACATCTATCTATCATGTAATCTAATAATTTATAAAGAGGTCTATTTTTCTTTCCTCTTTTTTATTTAGGGGAATCAATTATAGCAAACAATAGGAAATTTGAACTAAAAGAGATGATGTTGCTAGAGGACAGGACTTGGTAAGAGGTCTTGTTTCAAAATACTTGACACCTTATGAACGGGTTCATTGGAAAGAGGCTCAGAAGTTCCTAGTAATAACATCCTGCCCTCAACTAATAGGAGTTTGTCCTGATCAACTAATGTCTGAAATGTGAAATCCTGCTGTAGAGCTTAGTGGCTAGAGTTTCTGTTGGACCAGACAGAACTGTAGTTATCTGCCCCTTACTTGTTATTTCAGTTCACAAAGCTGCCAAATGCCATAAATTTTGTATCTCACTCATGTATTTGGTAATCCAATCATACCTGCCTGAATCTCTCACATCCCTGAGATGTGGGCAAGAGATGTACAGTTCTATCAGCAGCCACTAAGGACTGCTATTGCATATGACGCCTGAGTCCCTAGCCTATGGGCAGGTGGGGACTGAGCACGGGGCAGAAGGGGACGTTGTGGAGGGGCATCCGAAGGAAGAGGCAGAATCTGAGAAGGTGGGACAGGAGCTGAAAAGGGATGGAGGAAGAATGGATTAGGCTGATGGAAGAAGGGGAAAATGGGGGAGGCTGCCTCAGACCCCCAGGCTCTCACTGCCTTTTTCCCCGTGGAGGAAATACACCCTACACTTCTCGACCCACAGACGACAAGTAAAACACACTGGAAGATCAGTTATATGTAGTTGTGGTTTATATATCCTGTTTATACTTAGTTATTATTCCAAATACCATATACTGAGCATCACCTAACTATAATTTGTTAAATCATTGTAAAGAACTTTTTTAGAAAATACAGGAAAACAATTAGCTGTATAGTTGAAAGGCTTGTTCCAAATGTGATATCCCACATGAAAGAAATTCTCTTGCTTAAAACCATTTGGATTTTCCTTACACGTTATTGATCTGATTGAACAGTCCCCAGATCAAAGGAACACTGGTAAGTGAGCAGTCCAGGTGGCAATATGCAGAGTGGGGAGCTGATAAGAGAGCCGTTTAAATAATTGCTCAAGAATGTATTGGGCAATATGATTAATGATTATGGAAATATGATGACATGATACCAAAGGGAAGTATGATATGATTGATGGGGAAGCTGTATAAGGCCAAGCTTAGTAACCAAGTGTTTGGGAAGCAATAATGAAACTTGTGATGATGTTATTAAATGTGGTAATTATTTGCTAGGGACCTTTGGTTTTCCATACTTGCCTTCTTACCAGAAACCAAATTACACCATATATTGTGTGCATTATTTCTACTATAATAAGGTTAGGTAAGAGATCCTACACTTCATTAATAGTATACTGTCATCACAAAACTAATTTAAAGAGACACTCTCAACTTAAAAAAAAACCTCATCTCTGTCTGAAAATGTATTATCAGCCATTGTTTTAACTAACACCTAAGATTATTCTAAAGGAAAGAGATTACAGGCGAGAAAAAACCCTGTTTGTATATAGACAGTTTCCCCTTCTATTTGTTTGGATCTCTCACACAGAAACAGTGGAGAGAAAAACAGTTTTAGAAATAAGAAAATGTGATTATAAAATCTGAAATATTATCAGGGAGGTTTAAGAGCAAGTGTGGAACCAGACAGTAGAATACTAGGAGTGAAATCCTAGCGCCATGGAAGTCAATGGCAAAGCTCCAATTGACTTCAGTGTGGGCAGGATTTCATCCTAAGAGCTTCTAAGCACATTTGACATATAGGTTGAAGCAGAAATATTTGGATTTTGAAGACTCAATGATTTTTGCAGTGTTCTAATCTAAGAGATTTGGTTTTGTCCATTTTAAAGAGAGGGACATTATCTCCAAAATTCACAGCCAGATTTGGATTTTGAATATCCCCAGAGTCTGAGGGTATGAGGCCCAATGAAAATTGTTGATCCAAACATTAGTCTGTTATGCTCTTGGCAGCTATTGTAATTAAATCCAAAAGAGGGAGTGGGGAAATGGTAGTGTGAGAGGAAAGATTTGAGCCAAGATTTATTAAGGCTGGGTAAACCAGATTTTATTCAACTCTCTATATTTGAGTCCTTGGAAATGTTGTTCATTTCTTTGCTGAGCTGTAGCACTTAGGAGAAATTTTTGTAGGAGCTGAGTGAAGTTCTCTTATACAACTATCAGAATCATACTTTTATATGATGAGACATGATACAGTCCTATGGCAGGTGACCACAGGGTATGAAATATAAAGAAATTTGTGGTGCATGAAAAAGACATTTGAAGCCTCTCAAAAACCACTTTTCAGACATCCTGGAAAAATGTGTTCAGGGAGCTGTCCTTTTACAATCAAGGTCTTGTAGTTGCCTGATACCTTTGCACACATGAGGGGTCTGGTGTTGCTAAGGTCATAGGCAAGCTCGCAGTCATGGAGGGGTGAGCATTTATGGGATTACAGTTTACCCAAAAGTGGGTGAACAGTTTTCATAGCAGAAGGTAAAATATGCATTCCGAGTTTCTCCCAGCCTAAATGGGCCAGATTAATTCCTGGTGTCATTCTGCCGATCTCAGTGAAGTTACATCAGATATGATATAGATGCTCAAATTCACAGACTATAACAGTGATTTAAAGCAGTTACCTGTTGAAGCCATTCTATTTTGGATAAATACTTAAATAGTCACTGGACCATAAAGAGAGTGAGTGAGTGACTGAACAGCAGGGTGATTAGGGCACTCTCCCTGGAGGTTTGGAGACCAAGGGTCCAATCTCCCTGCCCCAATGACTCTTTATTTATCCACAGTGGAACTCTGGTGGCCACTCGCATTCCCACAGTACCAGGAATGGCGTGGGGCTGCCCAACTGGCATGACCTCAGAGGCATGGTTCATGCAAGGTCATGCCACGTGTGGAGGACACCATTTTGAAGCGCGCACACCCCTGTTGATGTGATGTGTGCAAGGTCATGCTGCATGGGGTGTGCCATTTTGAACAGTGTGCTGTCCCACCCCTGCTGGCATGACCTCGCTTGTACAGTGTGTGTGATGTCATGCTGGTGGGGGCAGAGCTGTGCTCTCTGCAAAATGGTGTCCCCCATCCAATACTGGACAAAAACACATCCGGTTTTGTCTCAGTACCTGATGGGGGACAAACCACCCAGAAAGAAGACTGTTTGGTTCAAAACCAGACAAGTGGCCTCCCTAAGTGGAACAGCTTCAACTGGAGTAACTGAGGGAGCCCCACATCAGAATATCCCATAGTTCAATTGTTAGAGCACTCTCCTGAGAGATGGGAGACCCCAGTGCAAATCCTTTTTCCCCATTAGGCAGAGAGAGGAATTGAACGTGGGCATCCCACATCCTGAGTTAATGCTCCAACAACTGAGCTAAAAGTCCTAATGGAGGCAGCCCCACTGCCTCCTCCTTTGACTGGATTTTGATTGGGGCCAGCCTGGTAGGTGTGCTCAGAGCACGTTTACTGGATTGAGCCCTGCTGGAAAGATGAGTGTTCCCCTTCCTATCATCCCATCTTCCCCTGGTTTGCGGATCACACTGGAGCAATAGCTAGGTTGAAAATAGGCCCCTGACTTCCTAGAGTGAGGCAGCACTGCGCATACCCAGAGACAGAAATATAGGCGCACAGGGAACTTTTAGAGTGAAAATTTAGCTGTAAAGTGAATTTAGGAGCCTACAGGGCTAGGTGGCAGCCAAGCAAGGGGCTAGTGGATTACAGTGGTACCTAAATTTGGGAGTTAGGTGCTTAAGTACCTTTGTGGATCAAGGCCTGCACTACTTATTAACAGCTAGCTGTGAACTGAGGCACATCATCAGGGCAGTGTGGGGATGGCTATGTTGCTGTTGCTTATGCTGTACCTTTTCTTTGAATAGAGTTCAGTCATTAGTGCTGACACATGCCTGAAAATTCACTCAAGAGGACATTTGAAGAATCTTTCTCTCTCTCTCTAAATATATATATATACACACACACACACAGCTTTCTTGATGATGCTTTCAGATAAACAGCCCTGGCAAAGCCTCAATTTCAATTTATCTCTACAGATAGGCCGAGGGAAAAAAATCAGTGCTGTCTGCCTGCAGCCCAAACAACTCACTTTGCTGCCAAGTGCCTTCTCAAAAAGGGGAAGAATACAAACTAATTTCATACCTATTCAATTCAGTAATAGGCATTGTTCTAACCATACCTCCAATGATAAGCGGCAAGAACAGCTTGTTTTCTCATTGCTAAGCAACTGCTAAAACAGTGTGCAGAATCTCAGCCAGCCCTAATGGGCTGATAGGGATCAGTGTCTGAAGTTTTTGTTTGCATTCTGAAGTCAACAATTATTGTAGTTCTCTATTAGCGTTTTTTTAAGATGGGTTGTGGCTGGACCAGATCCAGTCAGGATCCTGCCTTAATGGCCAGAAAACACTCTAGAGTTTTAATTCACTCATTTCTTTCTGATATAATGGGAAACTGAGATAGGAGGCAATGAGGCCAAAATAAGGAAATGTGAAATGTTCTTTTAAAAGTAAAACTCCTCAGTATATATTGTGCCTAGTCCTGCATGGGATAGTCTGCTGTAGGTATATAATGTACTATAAATCATCAGATGGCTTTTGAGTCTGAAAACGCAAAGACATCCACCCCTTGCAAAAACTAGTAAATTAGGAAAACAGGAATCCATGTGAGACAAGCTACAGAAGCTCCTGTTCACTTGGGCTTTTCCACCAACCCTGAGTTTAACATTGTGATAGCCTGTGTAAACACCTCTAAATAGCAGAACAAGCCATTTTGGGCTGGATCCTGCCCAGCAGAGGTAAGAGTGGCTGCATGCGTGAGCACAAAGGAAAAGGCTGAGCAGGGCAAGGCACACAGTAGAACCTGATCCTGCATTAATGAGCATTGCTGTGCTACTGTCAGATTACTGAGGCCTAAGAGGACAACACACCTCATAAGCATGATGAGGCTCATACTTCGCTCATGTTGCTTCAGTCACACACATTCTCTGCCCTTGTGAGTAAGGCTGCAGACGCACAGGAGACTTGAGACTTACTACTGTTTGTTATGGAAGTCCGTCCTTACTTACAGAAAAGCAGTTAAGCACATGCGCAATCCCATTGACTTCAGTAGGACTGCTTGTGCTGACTCAGGGATCAACACCTTGCAGGCAAATGCAATACCTTTAAATACCCAGCTGTGCAACTTGCAAAGACTTGCCAAATCAAGGCCTTTATATGACAAACTGTTAGGAATAAGTTTTCAGAAAGCTGTGTGAGGGTCTCAGCCAGCTGACTGGGTCAGGAGACTGACACATCACACAATGATTTCAAAATACAGGGGTGAGAACTTGGAACCATCCCTGAATACTGATTACTTCAGTGTTGTCACCTCAGAACATATGAGAAACTGCGAACAATGGCATACAAGGCAGACGTGCGCTGATGCATCATGTTATGTAACTTCCACTTTATCATCCTGTCTTAAATTTCAAGTCTGCCCAGCAAATAAAGCCAGAAAATATTTGTTTTCAAAACTGGTTGTAAATGTTCTCATTTATGTGTCTGACTCAAATATAACCTCAAACTCTGGACATTTTCAGTACAGGCTTTCGAACAGTATCCATCGTTTCACTTGTCATTACTGGCAAGAACTCCCCCTTGTGGAATGATGTCTTTTTTCACCATGTAGTGTACAAGATTTCATAAGAAAACTGATGCTGATAAAGGTTTTATCTACATGAGGATAGTTAATAATAAACCACAATAAAACCCCACTGAAATAATCTTAAACTCGTTAAATGCAAGGGAATGTAGACATGAAACTCATTCATAATTTAATAATTCCTACCATTGTTCCGAAACATTGCAGAACACGGAGACAAACTCCACTGAGCTGCATTTCAGTTAGAAAGGGACACAGTTTAAGGATAATATAACAAATTATATTATATGTAAACAAGAAATATTCCTGAGACCTAAAGTTTGGGGGTGTTGGGATCTGGGATTTTGGCTCAGTTCTTTCTAGAGATATGGTTCATATCCACATTTCCCTAAATGTGGGGGATATTGGGATGCAGGGTTTGGGGTTAGACACATCTCTAATTTAAACAGAGCCAGTGCACAGCAGTCTGTTACAGAAGAGAGGTCTTCACTCAACCTCTCTTTCCTTAGGCCAAGGACTAAGGGCCAGATTCACAGAGATATTTAGGTGGCTAGCTGCCTTTTTTGACTTAAGTCCACCAGTTAGGTGCCACAGACATTTTCAAAACCACTTTTAGCTGCTGCCTAAATTTCTGCTGGTGGGAATGCACAAAGCCTTTCATGTCTTGATGCAGCCCTACTCTTAACTAGTGCAAGCCAAAGCCCCTGCAGCCCGGAAGGAGGATTTTCAAGCTACATGTTCCCCCACCAATCTCACCAGCAGGTTTGAAATTCCACTCTGCCTGATTTGGAGCAAGCATTTTGAATCCTCCAGCTCTCCTACATCATCGGTGATTGGCCTAACTACCAGGCCATGGAGTATTCTGGGGCTGTTGGAATGGTTGCACTTGGTCAATAATTAAATATTCAATGGAGCAGAGACTTGAACCTGAGTCTTCCACCTTCCAGGTGTGTGCCCTAGCCCTTGGGTTATGGAGTCAATCTCTTTTTATCTCTGGCCCAATGAACATTTAATTATTTATGCAAAATGGAACAACTCCCACAGGAGACTGAAGGGCACTCAGGTCTCCTGTATCCAAGGGGAGTGGCCTAACCTTATTATAGCCAAGAGCCCAGTGGTGTCTTCCTTTTGCTGATGTTTTGTGAGAAAGGGCTGACCTGGCTTAGGAAACTAGCTCCCGAAGAGGGTTCATGGCTAAGAATCCTGAGTGGAGGGAGTCACTTGCCTCCTGCCTGCTAGTTAGGGCTCTGATCAATGAGTGTTAGGTGCCTAAATACCTTCAAGGGGCAGGGCCTAAGCCTGCCCCTTTCCTGTGCATTTCACTCCAGGTGAGGTTGAGTGGCTCCCTTCTCAGCTTGCTGCCTTCTGAAAATCCCTTTTTTAAGGTGCTCAACTCTCCTCATACATGGGGAACATGGGTGCCTAACCTGGGTTTAAGAATTCCTCTAGACAGCAGGGCACCTTGGGGTTAGGTGTAGCACTGCCTAAGTACCTTTGTGAACCTAGCCCTAACTGCCTTGCCTCGTTTTCTTTTTCCTCATATGGGATTAATGTAAATCAAACTGGCTAAAGAAGAAGGATTAATTACAGCATATTCAAACCACCACACTGACAACCACAGCAGAGAGGTTGAGGCTTGACTGGCATATAGAGTGGTGTACGTGTACCCTCTTACCTTCTGTCAGCTTTTCACTGAGGTAGGTGGGAGGGGCAATGGGGGCAAAGCTTGCACTGTTTTTCTCAGTCTGTTCACTCGTTCTGTGGATTTCCTGGCTTGCAGTTTTAAATCAAACCTTTAACGCTATTAGATTTTTTTTTAAACTTTTTTTTTTGATAATTCTAAAGGAAAAAGAAAACCATACAGAGTACCCCCAAATAGAGCTGAGGATTGGTGTGCTTGCATCAGGGCCGGTTTATTGAGCTGGGCAGAGAGATTTATCTCCTTTTTTGCTTTGAAAAAATCACTCCACTAGCTGTAGTTGTTTTGAACTTTTAATGTGTATGACACTGTATGATTGAAATGTGACCATTTATATAATTAATATTGCTATTATTATACAATTGCAACAAATCTTGTACAAAATACATCATGTAAGGTATCAATGGAAAAATTATGATTGATTATCCTGTTTCTATGAATGTATTATCCTTTTATCTAAAGTTATGAATATTGACTACGTACCAGTATTTCAAATGTGTTTTCTCCTGGGGTAATTTATATCCAGTCTGGCCAGCACATTGTGAATGAACTATTAGAGTCAATGGCCCATTAAGGAACACTTAAATCTTAAAATGAACCATAGAAGAAGCTTGTCCCCTCCCGGTGAGCCTTCCTGTGGATGCTTTAGACAGAGTATGGGGAATTGCCACTCCTCTGAGTCATCGAAGCATGCAAGGGCATGTGATTAGCTCATGTGACCCTGGACTCCATCTTGTGCCTGTAATTTTCCACAAGCTAAGACTGAAAGCAGTCCCTCCACATGGGAGAAGGTATTAAAAAACCCTGGCTGGAAGCATCTCTGTTTGGCCTCTTTCCTGCTCTGATCTCTGGACTATGGACTTACACTAAAAGGAGCATTCCAATCAATGGACTGAGGACTTTCCAATCTTTTGGAAGTTACTTAGGGTGACCAGATGTCCTGATTTTATAGGGACAGTCCCAATTTTGGGGTCTTTTTCTTATATAGGCTCCTATTAGCCCCCCTCTCCTATCCTGATTTTTCACACTTGCTGTCTGGTCACCCTAAATTATCAGAGATTTTATAAGACAGCAGTTTATTCCATCACGGCTACAAACCTTATCCAAGAACTTTTCAATGAGTGTTTGTATTTGTTTTCCTTGACCATTTTAACTCTCTCCTCTTTCTTTTCTCTTATAAATAAACCTTTAGCTATTAGATACTAAACGACTGGCAACAGCGTGATTATTGGGTAAGATCCAAGTTATATATTGACCTGGCTGTGTGGCTGATCTCTTGGGATTAGAAAAACCCTTTGTTTGATGAAATTGGTTTTAAATAACTACTCATCATAAAGTCTAGTGTCTGGGTGATGAAACAAGGGCTGGGATACCTAAGGAGACTTCATTTCTTACTGCTTGTTAACCCATGGATCGGCAGCCTTCGGCACGCAGCCCTCCAGGGTAAGCCCCCTGGCAGGCTGGCCCGGTTTGTTTACTGGCCACAGTTCGCCGTTCCAGGCCAATGAGGGCTGCAGGAAGTGGTGCGGGCTGAGGGATATGCTGGCTGTGGCTTCTCGCAGCCCCCATTGGCCTGGAACGGCGAATCGCGGCCAGTGGGAGCTGCAATCGGACAAACCTGCGGACATGGCAGTTAAACAAACTGGGCCGGCCCGCCAGGGGACTTACCCTGGTGGGCTGCATGCCGAAGGTTGCCGATCCCTGTGTTAACCAGTGTGGTAAGACAGAAGTTTACTTTTGTTACTGCTTTGGTATATTTTATAGAAGAATAACCACCAGTTTGGGGGTGGGTCTGCCCCATTTCTCAGCAGTTTGTCCTGACTCTGGTATTCTCAGCTGTGACCCAATGAGGCCTGGTGACAATATGTGTCAAAGGTGTTTTATTCAAAATTGAAACAAATAAAATAAGCTAGAGTGACTCATCAGACATACTTTTAATGTGTTAAAACTTCCACCCCACTATACTGGCTATTTTGAATCCAGCAAGGTCTGCCATGTAGAAACATATACGCTCTACGTGACTGTCTACAATTGCTCCTTTGGAGACATTGCAATTTGACCAAAATACATAGATATGTTCATGAATTTCCCCACTCAGAGTCCCCCCACTGAGAACAGAATTTAACCATTCCTCTTGACAATCGTTGCAGACCTGGGCAAGTGCATGTGAATGAGAAAATGAGATTGACCAGTAAAAAAATAAGTGGTTTATTTACATTATCCAGACTGAATTAAATGAAAAAACAAAAACAAACAAACAAACAAAAAACACTGCATAAATAGTAAAAAGAAAATTAGAAGGTTTTTTTCTGTTTAATTATCTCAGGTGTGTTACTAATAGCAAATTTATTTTAAAGTCTGATTTTCAGGCTGAAGTTAACACATTTTATTTACTTAAAAACAAACATACCTCTAATAGCTCTTCAGACCAACATACTCTGTTGTTTAAATTACTTTTCCAGATTTTTTTTTTTTTTTAAACAAGAAAGGATTTTTGACCCAGTGGCCTGTCATAGCTCAATTGGATGTCATGATAAGGAACTATAGTGAAATGGTACCTTGTCATGTCGTCTTTTCACAGAATGGAGTCATAATATTAATGGAGAGTTCTTGTGATTATTTATATAGCAGCATCAAGATACATGATGCCAATCAATAGGCAAAATACCCCAAACATATCACAGGTACGAACCCAAAAAGGTTGCACTCTCAAGGCACAATAGGACTGGTGCGATATAAAACAAACTAAATAGAGTAGTGTGAGGGTGTGGTGGCCAGAATGTGTTAATTTGGGAAATAAAAAACCCCAAACCTGAAAAGTTTGGCAGGTAAAGTTGACAATTTAAAAACATTAATAACTCATTTTATATATAATTGTGTATTTATATATTTGGAAACACTGAACTGATCCAGTTTACAAAATGGACTAATGATCTGTAAGCTCTTATTTTAAATAGAGGTCAAAGCATGCAAAACCAGCAGACTTTTGTTTTCTTATCATTTTTGTACTCGTCACTTTAACTCTCAGATTGTGATTTGATTGCACAAAATTCCAGCTGAAAACACTTCTGAGGTCGGAGTTCAAGAGGACTAAACAGAAGAGTTTCTACAAAGAAATACTGGCAGTCCCTTAATTCTCACTTACCTGGAGAGATTTTAAAAAATGGAATATGTACTGTAGCTCCACATTTCACACCAGTGCTGGAGCCATAATTCTGAGAACATTCTGGAAGGTCTGGAATGTGATAGTGCAGCTGCCACATTTTAAATCTTTCCTTTAAACTTTTGAGTGGCAGGTGACTGGAGGGCTTTTGGGTCCTGGTAATAGGGCATAGAAGCATTCACCGTTAGGTTGATGGTTCAAATTCAGCCCATGTCAGTAATGACTGAAAGCAGTAATACTCAGACTGAGGCTCAGGAGCTGCAAGTGGCTCTTTAATGTGTCTCCTGCGGCTCTTTGTAGCACATGATATTAAAACTCTGTGTGATTTAATTATTAACCAATCTAAGTTATTAACCAATGAAGATGCTTTTACTATGTTATTACCTGATTGTAGAATACTTGGTAAGTCATTTGGCTGTGAGAAAAAAAAATATATAAAAAGAAACAATGAACCACTGAGGTCTGAGTATCACTGACTGAAAGTCATTATTAGCTGATGACTGTTGGGTGGTTTACTTGAAATGAGTTGGTGGGTTTTCAGTCCACATCATAAAAACCACCAGCATGATTAGAAATAACTGGGCACTGGTAAGAAGGCTCAGCAAAGTGGCCCAGCTGAGAGATTCTCTCCCAGTACAGGTAGTCTTTTCAAGTCAACGTTTAAGGCATGTAAGCAGGGAAGTATTGAGATATTTGCACTGCATCTGTCCATGCTGTACCGGTTTTGTGGACAGAGGACTCTAGTTTTCAGGGCTCTCAACTGAGCACCATCCCTGGGCACTAAATTAGCTTGCTAGATATGTGTGGGTGGGTACTCTTTGTAGCAACTAAATAAGTCTATCCCATAGTGAATAATCACAATTTCTTGCCTCAACAAACTGTGTCAATATAAAAAAATGCCATGTGTGAGCAGGAGAGACATTAACAATGTATTTGGGGGAAGTTTTCTACTAGAAAATCTACCTGCCAATCTGGCATGTCTTTTTTTCTCAGGCAAATATCAGTGTAGTTAACCCTGAGTGACATAATGTTTTAGAGTGGATTCAAGACGGATTGAATAGAAGTCAGTGTCCTGCTACTAGAAACTGAAAGGAAAGAGTGGATGATATGATAATCCTCCACACTCAAAAGTGAAAATAATGACTTCCACTAATTTGGAGGAAATGAACCGAAAGGCTCAGCTTCTGCCACCAAGTGTGTCCATGTGTTGCAGATAGTGGATTGGCCTTCAGCTATGGAGGTTAGCTCTGATATAAGCAAGGAAACCTGTTGAATAAGCTGTGATGGACCATGTGACAACAGTGCTAAGCATATGATGGAGCAGCAGATGGCACTGCTGCCCCTATAAATGCCACAAATGTCCACTATGCCATGGGCCACAAATGTCAACTACTGTGACATAGTGAGTGTGGGCTGCCATTCAATAAGCCAGTTGCCAAAATCCCTGTTACCTTGAGGATAAGCCTTTTGACTAATCAGAAGGGTTCCAAACCAAAAAAAATAAATAAAAATGGTTGCACTTGATTCCTGGAGCTTTTGTGCAGTATTAGCCCCAAAGTTATACCATGATAACATGACTTAATTGTCCCTAATGGACATGCAATCTGACTGGCCCTAGGTGTGAACCAGTGCCCCACATGGCTGGATGTGTGAAACTGCAGGGATAGCCACATGAAATGTAGGGGGACTGAATCAACCCAGGAAACTTGCCAATATACACAGTGAAATGGAAAGACTAGACATTACAATAATGGGATTAAGACATTTTGGAGAGGTCAGGATGACTTTATCACAAGTCTTCCGAGAAACAAAGAACACATAGTTATCAGTGCAGGTAGATGTCAAAGTAGGAGGAGTGGCAATTAAAGAGGACAGAACTGTAGCTGGATAGATTGAACAAGCAAATCTGTCATCTGAATGTGTAATGCTAATAGTGATAAAAGCACATCCAAAAAATACAATGATTATTCAAATATATACCCCAGTAACTGCAGATTCTGATGAGGATGTTGAAAAATGTTCTGAAAACATTGAAGAAGCAATGAAGAAAGCAATGGTACGACAATGGAAAGACAGTGTAGTAATTCTTGTCTGAGAGACTGGAGTGTAAACGTAGGAAAGGAAAGAATAGCTGTGGCAGTTGGCCCATTTGGGTTGGTGAAAAAAACAACAGACGAGAAAGATGCATAGAATTTTGTGAGAGACATGACCTCACCTGGAATACTTATTTTTTAACAAAAAGAAAGCACAAGGGAATCACCAGGAGGGATATATAAACACCAAATTGATTTTTTTTCATGATCAATCATAGGTATAGAAACAGCATTAGGAAGGTTAAGGTTATGCCAAGTGCAGCTTGTGATCAGATCATAGATGGGTATAGATGAGACAGAATATCAAACTGAAAAAGTTACAAAAAGCCAAATGCTATGTAGGATGGAAACTTTAAGCCAGGGGTCGGCAACGTTCGGCACGCGGCTCGCCAGGGTAAGTACCCTGACGGGCCGGGCCAGTTTTATTTACTTGCTGACACGGCAGGTTCGGCCGATCGCGGCCCCCCACTGGCCGCGGTTCGCCGTCCCGGGCCAATGGGGGCGGCGAGAAGACGCAGCCAGCACATCGCTTGCCTGCGCCACTTCTCGCCGCTCCCATTGGCCTGGGACGGCGAACCGCGGCCAGTGGGGGCCGCGATCGGCTGAACCTGCCGCGTCAGCAGGTAAATAAAACTGGCCCAGCCCACCAGGGTGATTACCCTGGCGAGCCGCGTGCCGAACATTGCCGACCCCTGCTTTAAGCTCTGAGAAATCAGGAGATACAAAGTCAAGAAGTGATGTTCAGGATCATTAATGAAAACAAAGAGCAAGTGACTTGGGACTGTTTCAGGACCTGGTCTCAAACCGTAGCCCACTGGGTTTTTGGGCAGTACCCTTAGCTATTGTACCATGCCAACTCATCCAGTTATTAGGGAATTCACAGACTCTGGTGGGCCAAATTCCAGGGTTCTGTGACCTGTTTCCTGATTGGCCACATGATCTTGACTCTGATTGGTTGGTGACCATATATAAACTTTCTGCATGCTTTCTGCCCTTGTCTGAGCAATGAGCCATTGCCTGTAGCTATTTGAACCCTGCTTGACCTTGCTTTGCTGACTTGCCTGACCTGTCTTTCTGCCCCACCCGATCCTGCCTTGCTGCCTTGCCTCATTCCACCAGCCACCTCACTGTACATTCCCCTTGGATTGGATCTCCTGGCTATTGGATCTCTTGCATAAACTCTGATCTGGACTGCCTTTCAACCTGCCTGACCCCTGGGCATTACAGAATGTCTTAAAGATACTATTAAAGAAGCTACTGATAAATATGTAAGGAAGAAGTTACTCACTAAGAAAAACCCCTGGATAATGGATGAAATCTTTGCTCTGATAGATGAAAGAAGGAAAGTAAAAGCACAAAGATTGACAACGGGAAACGAGGAACACCAAAGAATAAATAAAATGATAAAAAATAAATGCAAATTACCAAATTCTGAATGGATGGCTGAATGAGAAATGCAAAGAAATTGAACAACTGGATAAACAGAACAAACAAGGTGAGATGTATCAAAAGATAAGAGCCTTTAATTAGAAAGGTGATCAGTACAACCCTTAAGGACAAAAATAGACAATATTTGATAGACCCTAAAGACAAGAACGAGAGATGGCAAGAATATGTGAAGGAACTATATGGTTATGATCGGGGGTGAAAGTAACTTAAAGGACTTACCGGTACGCCGGAGTCCTGAGCAGCGGTGTGGTCTCAACTGGAAGAGGCGGGGCCTTTCAAGATTTAAAGGCCCTGGGGCTCAGGGGCAAATTAAAGGGCTCCGGCCGCCGCGGAGCTCTGGGCCCTTTAAATCACCGCGGGAGCCCGCAGCGGCCGGCACTCTGGGCCCTTTAAATCCCTGCCCAAGCCCGGTTGCCAGAGCTCTGGCAGTGATTTAAAGGGACTAGGGCTCCTCGCAGCGGCAGGAGCACCGGCCCTTTAAATCCCTGCCTGAGCCTGGCTGCTGGAGCTCCGGCAGCGCTTTAAAGGGCCTGGGGCTCCCCGCAGCGGCTGGAGCCCTGGGCCTTTTAAATCACCATCGCGGAAGCTGGTCCAGTCCGGCACGGCGTAGTGGCTCTTGCCAGTACACCATACCGGCTTACTTTCAGCTCTGGTTATGATAGGCCTTAAAAAACCTCAACAAAAATCAATCAAGTAAGCCGTCCAATAATGCATTAAGAAATCATGTCAGCAATAACAAGACTTCTGAATGGAAAAGCATTAGGTTGTGACAGAATACTGGCTGAATTGTTAAAAGCAGAGGGGATGAAGGCTTGAAAGCCCTGTCAGAGGTAATGAAGAATATGTTTGAGAAAGGAGAATTGTCAGAAGATTTTACAACCTCACTGTGTACCCAAATCCCCAAAAAGAACAATGCTCTGGATTGTAAAGACTACAGAACAATCAGTCTAATATATCATGACTTTAAGATACTTTTGTGAGTTGTTTAAGTCCAAATATAAGGAAAGATTGATAAGTAAATAAGCCAACAACCGTACAGCTTCAAATGTGGAAAGGGCAGAATAAACGCCATTATGAACTTGAAGCTCAGACTAGAAAGATCAGTTGAAATGGGGAAAACTGTATATTTGTGTTTCATTGACTTCCAAAAAGCATTCGAGAAAGTCTACCAAAACAAATTGCTCAATATATTAAGAGCTGTAGGAATTGGTGGATATGGCCACCGAAAAATAAAACAATTATACTGAAATCAGAAAGCAATTATAATGGGAGATGAAAATGAAAATCTAAAAAAGATCAAGAGAGGAGTGAGATCAAGAGAGAATAAAGTTGTATGCCACCAACTTTATTCAACATTTATAGCAAGCATTTAAATTAATCGAAGAAACATAAGAAGATATTAAGATGAATGGAAAATGGTTGAATAATATCTACTATGAAGATGACACAGTGCTGTTGGCTGATTCAGCAGAAGTCTGATGAAGATATGGAGATTATATATGAATATGGCAAAGAATATGATCTAGAGTTGAATGTGGACAAGACAGTAACTATGGCCAGGATCCTGGAAAAACATGCAAGATTCCAGTGAACGACACAGTTATACAGCAAATGAGAAATTATTGCTACTTAGGAAGCATTATTACAGAAAACAGATAAGATACTGAAGTCGTCACCAGAATAGCAAGAGCAAAAGAGACATTCTGGAAGAATAAACATCTAATGAAAGGGACTTAATTCCAACTCTTGAAAGCGTAACTTTGGTCTGCGTTAAATTACTACGGCTGTGAAACATGGACATTCAAACAATCAATAATAAAGAAACTACAAGCCTTTGAATAGTGATGTTATAAAGAATTCTGAAAATATCATGTATAGACCATGTAACCAAAAGTACTGGAGATGATTGGAACTCAGCAAATGTTCGTTAGAGATTTTATGACCAGAAAGATTTGATTGCAGGGCACACTTTAAAAGGTTTAGAGGCTGAAGCATGTTTATGGGCACTGAAAGGGAAAGCTGATGGCAGAAAAACATGAGGCAGAAAAAAAAAGATCTTGAATGGACAATGTAATATCCTGGGTGGATCACAAGGACTGTTCATCAACGAAGAGATTACCAGAGGATTGTACAGAATAGGCTACCATGGTTGCAAACCTCCAGTAATAGAGATGCCATGTATGAAGAAGACCCTATGGGGTACTTAAAAACTTTAAAAGCTCAAATCAACATCAGACCAAAGAATTCCTTTTGAAATTCCTCTGGATATCTGTTGTCATTCAGCTCTATGAATCTACATTATGGCTTGCAATTTAGTGTACAATGCAGATAAAACTGAAGCTAGTTATCCCCTATGTAAAAGGATATAACATCTTTCATTCAAGGATGTCCATGATATTTTTAAATATTGTTGATCATCTTCTCACAGTGCTTGAGTTGTGTTTACTTAAGCTATGTCTATGGTACAAACTTTGGTCGAGGCAAGTTACATTGGCATAGTGCCATTGCAGTTAGAATATCGCTTGTGTGCATGCATACTTGGCTCCCTTTGCTGGTGTTGCACATACTCACCAGGAGTGTTTGTGTCCATGCACATTGTGGTGCACCAAGTAGGTATCATAGACTCATAGAATATCAGGGTTGGAAGGGACTGCAAGAGGTCATCTAGTCCAACCCCCTGCTCAAAGCAGGACCAATCCCCAACTAAATCATCCCAGTCAGGGCTTTGTCAGGTCTGACCTTAAAAACCGCTAAGGAAGGAGATTCCACCTCCCTAGGTAACCCATTCCAGTGCTTCACCACTCTCCTAATGGAAAAGTTTTTCCTAATATCCAACCCAAACCAAACCCACTGCAACTTGAGACCATTACTCCTTGTTCTGTCATCTGCTACCACTGAGAACAGTCTAGATACATCCTCTTGGAACCCCTTTCAGGTAGTTGAAAGCAGCTATCAAATTTCCCTTCATTCTTCTCTTCTACAGACTAAACAATCCCAGTTTCTGCAGCCTCTCCTCATAAGTCACGTGCTCCAGCCCCCTAATAATTTTTGTTGCCCTTCGCTGGACTCTTTCCAATTTTTCCACATCCTTCTTGTAGTGTGGGGCCCAAAACTGGACACAGTACTCCAGATGAGGCCTCACCAATGTTGAATAGAGGGGAATGATCACGTCCCTCGATCTGCTGGAAATGCCCCTACTTATACAGCCCAAAATGCCGTTAGCCCACGGACAGCTCCAGGCATCAGCGCACCAAGTGCGTGCCTGGGGCAGCAAGCCACAGAGCACAGCAGTCAGGCTGCTTTCGGCGGCATGCCTGCGGGAGGTCCGCCGGTCCCGCAGCTTCGGCGGCAATTCGGCGGTGGGTACGCCGAAGGCGCGAGACCGGGGGACCTCCCGCAGGCATGCCGCTGAATCCGCGTTACCAGCGGACCTCCCGCAGGCATGCCGCCGAAGGCTGCCTCACTGCCGTGCTTGGGGCGGCAAAATACATAGAACCGCCCCTGCGTTAGCCTTCTTGGCAACAAGGGCACACTGTTGACTCATATCCAGCTTCTCGTCCACTGTAACCCCTAGGTCCTTTTCTGCAGAACTGCTGCCTAGCCACTTAGTCCCTAGTCTGTAGCAGTGCATGGGATTCTTCCATCCTAAGTGCAAGACTCCAAGTGCACAACCTGCAACCATGCAGCACACTGTCTTTTGGGATGTTTTGACAATGCATGTTGGGGAAGAAACAACTCGTGCAGGGATGACTGGGAACAGGGGCAACTTCCTGGCATGCAACTGTCTCCATCCCATACTGTCATTTGTATCCCATAATTTTCACACCTTTTTTAAAAATCCCATGAACCAGCACAGCCCTTCTTGTTGTCTGCCATCTCTGACAGAAGCATGGAGCCTGCATAGTTCTGCAGTATTGTCATAAGCATTGCAAGTATTTGCAGAGCCATAAGAAAAAACAAATCAGCAGGGGACATGGCAATTGCTTGGAGGACAGATTGCTGTGGGAGACAGTGAGAACCACTTCAAGGTCATTAGTACAGTTGCAGATGTTGGAGAGCCGTTTCTGGGCTCAAGAAACAAGCACTGACTGGTGGGATCGCATCATAATGCAGACTTGGGATAAAGAGCGGTGGCTGCAGAACTTTTGGATGCACAAGGATACATTCCGGATCTGTGTGCTGAACTTGCCCCAGCCCTCCAGCGCAGGGACACCAAAATGAGAACCACACTGACAGTAGAGAAGCAAGTGGTGATCCCTCTGTGGAAACTTGCAATACTAGATTACTACTGGTGAGTGGGAAATCATTCTGGAGTTGGAAAATCCACTGTGGGGGCCATTGTCATGCAAGTGTGCAGGGCCACTAATTGTCTCCTGCTATGCAGACTGTGTCTCTGGGAAACAGGCAGGAAATAGTGGATGGATTTGCAGCAATGAGGTTCCCAAACTGAGGTGGAGTAATAAGACAGCACGCATAGCCCTATTTTGGCACCAGACCACCTAGCCACAGAGTACAACAATAGAAAGGGCTACTTTTCTATGGTTATTAGCGGGGATGTTTCACTGACACCAGTATTGGCTGATCAGGAAAGGTGCATGTGGCTCACATATTTAAGAACACAGGACGGTTCAGAAAACTACAAGCAGGGACTTTTTTCCCAGACAAGCAGATTACCATTGGTGATGTTGAAATGCAATTAGTGATCCTGGGGGACCCTTGCTCCTCTGGCTCATTAAGCTGAACACCAGCCACCTCGACAGCACCAAGGAAAGATTCAACTATCAGTTGAGCAGGTGCAGAATGACAGTAGAATGTGCTTTTTGTAGATTGAAGGGATGCTGGAGTTGTTTACTAACAAAACTGGATCTCAGTGAAAAAAATATCCCTATGGTTATAGCTGCCTGTGGTGACCTGCATAATATCTGTGAAGCAAAGGGGGTGAGAGGGGGAAGTTGCCACCGGGGGCAGAGGTGGAGCAGCTGCCTGGTAAATTTTAACAGCCAGACACAGGATTTATTAGAAGAGCTCAATGCGGAGCTATATGGCTCAGGGAGGCTTTGAAAGAGCACTTTAACAGCAAGCCACAGTAACGTATTGTGATGTATTGTGCTCCGCCTGGCCCTGCTGTTTTGGGGTCTGTTAGGAATTGTGTTGCACTTGGTGTACATCAATGAATATAACACTGTCAATGCACCTATTATTGTGGTGCTTGCTGTGTTTGTCACTGATCCTATGCATTGTGTCACACTGTACAATAACAAGTAAGGGGGTGGTTTCAGAATTGATACGCTGTCTGCGGTGTATTTTGTAACTAATAAAGATGATTTTTTCCCAAATAATATAATTTTACTCAGTAACCAAACCTGTGCAAAGAAAAATCTGTGCAACTGAAAAGCTAATGCATTAAAAACTTAATAAATTAATGGAAAAGAACTTAACAAAGGGAAAAAACAATCATGTCCATTTTACCTATATATAACAGCAACCGTGGCTTTCACAGGTCAGTGTATGTGAAGCTGTGACTATCCTTAATGTCCCCCAGGGTGAAGTGATAGGGGAAAGGATGCGGCCCGATACCACGTGGAACATTGTTGGGTGGGGGAGGGAGGTGCTGCAATAGAGTTCTCCATGGACTGCCAAGGGAGGCGAGCCTGTGATTGCTCAACTGTAGGTCCACAAGAGTCTGTAGCATCTGTGTTTGCTGACAGAGAAGTCCCATTATGTCCTGGTGCATCTCCCTCTCCTTTTCCTGCTGGGACTTCTGGGCCTTTTTCCTGAAAGCTCTTTCCTTCTACAGGCTGTCTACAATGTTCATCGTCCACACCCTTTGCTCACAGTCTGATGTAGCACTCGCAAGGTTTCACAGACTGTGTCTTCCTGAGTCATCTTCTTTCTCCTCTTTATCTGGCTCATGTGTTCCAAGGGTGTGGAGGGGGAATGCCTCAAGGCAGCAATGGTGGCAGCTGCAGATAAAACACACAGGTACCATTGTCAGTATAGTCACAATGGAAATAGAAAGTTAAGATTCGGAACTCTCCTCCCTTACTCCCCTAAAGTTTTCAACAAGACATGCTTACTGACACCTCTGCTTCAGAGTGCTTGTGCATGGCCCCACTCACAGCACCAGACATGGTAAATATGGCCCAGCAGAGATGAGGGAAAGGAAGATGGAATTGCGTGGTTGCATGAAACTATAAGTAATGGCACTGAATACTGGCACCATTTTCCACAGGTGGTGGTGATTTTAGCTGATATCTCACTCCTGAGGTTAACAAAGTTACAGAGAACACAAGCTGCTGCTGACATCCCAAAGTCACCCGAGGCCCATATCCTGCTAGCCTGTGTACTACAATGGTGCCTGACGAAGTTATCACTGACTGGTGTGGGAAAGTGTTTGGGGAGGAAGAACTAAGGCTGCCATCCCTAGAGACCTTCCAGTGAGGATCGCAGAGTACCTCCATGAAAGTTTCATTGAGATCTCTCAGGAGGAGTCAAGGGACATTCCTGTGTACATAAACAAACTGCTCTGCATGGCTCCCTGAGTAATTCTAGTGGGGAATGAAAAGCAGATAACCTTACCTTTCTTTGTTGTAACACTACCACTTCTAGTATGAGTAAATCCATGAAAAATTGATAGCTATGTCCTGTTAAGTTGGGGGCACCATCAGCACCTCATTGCAATGGGAAATACAATTACACACTTATCTGAGGTTCCTTCCCTTCCATCAGGCTCTCCTGTGCTTGCCTGCCAGGACTGTGATGGAGTCTCAAACAGGTCCTGGCTCATGGCATAGCTGGACCCCAGTTGTATGTCTCTAGTACTCCTTGTCTTCCTCCTCCACCTCATCCTTATCTTCACTGTTCATGCCAGGGGCCTGTGGCTTGGGCTCCTCAGAGGTACCCATGGTGGTGTATGGGGTGGTGATGGGGTCTCCGCCAAGTGTGGAATGCAGGTTTGTGGCTTGGCACCAGATTGACTGTTGGCCTCCCTTGGCTTTTGATATGCCTGATGGTAGTTCCTTTGCTTTCACACAGCACTGATGCTGGTTGCTGTCATACCTTTTTCCTGCATCCCCCTAGCAATCTGTTCGTAGATGTCCACATTTCTATGGCTGGTTTGTAGGTGTGTGTGCACAGCAACTTCTCCCCACGGGTCCAAGAGAGCCAATATCTCCTGTCTAGTCCAAGCCGAAGCGTGTCTTGAGCACAGCATGGTCAGCTGGGTAGTTGCACACAACAGTGGAGAGCTGCTAGGTGTGCTTGCCAAGCTGAGCAATCAGGAAAAGGCATTTCAAAAATTTGCAGGGCTTTAAAGGCAGGGCCAGCTCCAGGCACCAGCTTTAAAAGCAGGTGCTTGGGGCGGCCAAGGGAGAGAGGCGGCACCAGCGGCAATTCGGGGGCGGCAGGTCCCTCACTCCCTCTAGGAGCAAAGGACCTGCCGCTGAACTGCCGCTGCCAATCGCGGCTTTTTTTTTTTTTTCCAATTGCCGCCGGCGATCATGATCGCGGCTTTTTTGTTTTGTTTTTTTGTTGCTTGGGGCGGCAGAAATGCTGGAGCCAGCTCTGTTTAAAGGGGTAAGGGGCTCTTCTGGAGTTCACAGTTCTGAGCAGCGTCGGGCATTGCGGGATGGCTGCTGAAAGACTGTTAGGGTTGCCATAAGTAATGCAGTGTCTACTCACGCTGTGTCAACCTCAGTACATTGGCCATGGCTCAGTGTCGCTTGGGGAGAGGGTGTTACTGCATCACTGTAACAGGGCGCTTGCATTGGTGCGAGACAAATTTGTGTGGACACTTGTACAACTAGGTCAATGCAAGATGGCTTGTGTAGACCAAGCCTTAGGAAAGGCACAGCTACTTGCTTTTACTCTTTAAAATACTTTACCCTGTGATATACATATATATAAATTAGGCAAAGATACATTCCTACCTTTATTCCAGAGTAGGGTTTTCCTGAAAGTATTTTCAATTTTTTCCCCCCATTGGCTTTTTTTGGAGACTATCCAAGAAAATTGAGTCCTGCCATGTTGTAACATAAAGGTATTCGTGTGATACTGTATTTAATTTACCTTCCTTCTAATGTTTCCTTTGAATCACTAATTTTATCTTTCATATTAAGGTTATAGTGTGTTTTTCTTCAGAATATTTTTCTGCTTCAGCAGGCAGAGGAAACTCAGTCTTTGCAAGGACGTTAATATTCGGTCAGACTTCACAGCAGCTCACATGGCTATTATTCCAGTAGGCATCACCTTCTCCTGGAGAGAAACCATTGTGGTTAATGCAGTTTTGCAAGTCAGTATAATATTCACTGCATTTCCTTGACACGGTTTAATGGCAAGAGCAGCATGCACCCTGTGTCAGAGAAAATTACCTGTTGACCCTAGATGAAGTGTGATGCCTGTTCTTAACTGAATAGCTATGAAATGATGTGGAAAATCTCATATGAACACCCCTATCCCATAGGGAACTCATTTTCTATCAGCTTGCCCATAAGGAACAATTGGTTTTGGCATTTTCTTTTTATAGGATATTATTAAATATATACCAAGTGATTGCCCACCGAGCCTTCCTCCTGGCCCTGCTCCCTAATGAAAGCATAAACCAATAAGGAAAGTGAATACAGGCGAAAATAAAGTGTGGAAATGTGATGGGGTGATTTTATTATCCTGATAGAAAACAGAGATTGTGGCATTCCCGTTGAAAGAATCAGTCTTGATCTGCTCATGAGAAATTCTTTTATACCAGGTAAAAGACCGGCACAATAAGAATATAGGTGATGTCCTCTTGGGATCTTTATAGCTGTATAATGCAACAGCACTAAATTAGATCTCTCTGGATGGATACATAGATTAATTATGAGTAATAGAAGGGAAATTAATTTTATGCTCTTGAAAGATGCTGCATGATACCCAAATTCTCTCTTGATTCACAGAACGGACATGTTGTCTTCCAAGTACCTCAGCCCTGGCTAAGGGACCAAGTCCGTGAGCAATATTGAACATAAGAACGGCCATACTGGGTCAGACCAAAGGTCCATCCAGCCCAGTATCCTGTCTACCAACAATGGCCAATGCCAGGTGCCCCAGAGGGAGTGAACCTAACAGGTAATGACCAAGTGATCTCTCTGCTGCCATCCATCTCCACCCTCTGACAAACAGAGGCTAGGGACGCCATTGCTTACCCATCCTGGCTAATAGCCATTAATGGACTTAACCTCCATGAATTTATCTAGTTCTCTTTTAAACCCTGTTATAATCCGAGCCTTCACAACCTCCTCAGGCAAGAAGTTCCACAGGTTGACTGTGTGCTGTGTGAAGAAGAACTTCCTTTTATTTGTTTTAAACCTGCTGCCCATTAATTTAATTTGGTGGCCCCTAGTTCTTATATTATGGGAACAAGTAAATAACTTTTCCTTATTCACTTTCTCCACACCACTCATAATTTTATATACCTCTATCATATCCCTCCTTAGTCTCCTCTGTTCCAAGCTGAAAAGTCCTAGCCTCTTTACTCTCTCCTCATACCCCTAATCATTTTAGTTGCCCTTCTCTGAACCTCTTCCAATGCCAGTATATCTTTTTTGAGATGAGGAGACTACATCTGTACTCTGTATTCAAGATGTGGGTGGATTTATATAAGGGCAATAAGATATTCTCCGTCTTATTCTCTATCCCTTTTTGAATGATTCCTAACATCCTGTTTGCTTTTTTGACTGCCGCTGCATGCTGCATGGACATCTTCAGAGAATTATCCATGATGACTGCAAGATCTCTTTCCTGATTAGTTGTAGCTAAATTAGCCCCCATCATATTGTATGTACAGTTGGGGTTATTTTTTCCAATGTGCATTACTTTGCATTTATCCACATTAAATTTCATTTGCCATTTTGTTGCCCAATCACTTAGTTTTGTGAGATCTTTTTGAAGTTCTTCACTGTCTGCTGTGGTCTTAACTATTTAGACCAGTTTAGTATCATCTGCAAACTTTGCCACCTCACAGTTTACCCCTGTCTCCAAATCTTTTATGAATAAGTTGAATAGGATTGGTCCTAGGACTGACCCTTGGGGAACACCACTAGTTACCCCTCTCCATTCTGAAAATTTACCATTTATTCCTACCCTTTGTTCCCTGTCTTTTAACCAGTTCTCAATCCATGAAAGGATCTTCCCTCTTATCCCATGACAATTTAATTTACGTAAGAGCCTTTGGTGAGGGACCTTGTCAAAGGCTTTCTGGAAATCTTAGTACACAATGTCCACTGGATCCTCCTTGTCCACATGTTTGTTGACCCCTTCGAAGAACTCTAATAGATTAGTAAGACATGATTTCCCTTTACAGAAACCATGTTGACCTTTGCCCAACAATTTATGTTCTTCAATGTGTCTGACAATTTTATTCTTTACTATTGTTTCAACTAATTTGCCTGGGCAAATTAGTTGAATGTTGTAAATGCAGTGTCCATAACCAATTGAATCTATGGCTTCTCTGCTGAGACTGCCAGCAAGGGTTCCAATAGTGTCAGTTGTCGTGGTGGTTTCCAAGCTCTGTATAATTGTCCATTGGAACTGAGACCACAAACACTGAGGGCCTGACCTCTGCTCACTTATAATGGAGTAACTAAGGGTTGACTTCCTGGAATGCAGCTGAGCTGTCCCAGTGTAAAACTGGTGTAAGCAGCAGGAGAATCAAGCTCGAAAAGTGCTATTTTTATTTGGTGGTATTTGACAGTTATTTTGCACTGACTTTACACAGGTGTAAATGAGTGTCCCAGGTGTAAAGTAGTGGAGAATCAGGGCCTAAATCTCTCTCTTTTGATAGGTTTCAGAGTAGCAGCCGTGTTAGTCTGTATCCGCAAAAAGAAGAACAGGAGTACTTGTGGCACCTTGGACACTAACAAATTTATTAGAGCATCAGCTTTCGTGGACTACAGCCCACTTCTTCGGTATGCATCCGAAGAAGTGGGCTGTAGTCCACGAAAGCTGATGCTCTAATAAATTTGTTAGTCTCTAAGGTGCCACAAGTACTCCTGTTCTCTTTTGATAGTTCAGACTAATTGAGAGGCAACATGCAGTACAATCCCTGTTCTGTAGTGACATAAAAGATCAAAACCAAGTGATAAATCATCAGCTGGAAACGAGATCCCTGCAGTTTGGCTGGGCTTCTGATCCATAAAGCTACTTTCCTAGTTTCTTCCATTAGCCTAACTGCAATCTTTGCCCAGTATGTGCAGATCCAAATTACTCTTCCAGGCCAGGACATTAACATTTACAGCATTAATATATTGGGGCCCTTAAAATGAAGTGCGCTAATAGAAAAATCTCCTCAATCCTTTCACACAAATCCCACTATTGCGAACTGACAAAAATAAATGCAATGAACTTTCAGTGAGATTGCATCATATAAAAAGGTGATTAAAAATGCATTTGAGGGACTAGCCTTGTCAATACAAATGCATTGAGGAAACCGAGGGTTCCCCAGTTCAGCCAGTGATGGAGTAATTACTGTAATTGACTTCTGTAGCTTAACCCAGGCAACCAGAATTGTTGCTTTTCATAAAGAGGACTTCATCCTGCAGTAAAAAGATGGGATACTTAATAACGTTTAGTTAAGATATGGACAATAATTTGTTCTTTAAAGGGACTTTGCCAACTTGTTTTAGATCCAAAATGAGAATTTGTTTGAAAGATGTTTGTGGGGTATGATAGAGGGGGAGGTGATAGTGGTGCTTACAAAATATTCCTATGAATATAAATGTTTTGATTTTTAAATTTCAATGAAAATCAGGATTTTTGGGGGGGGAAGGGGAGATTTAAACATTCCCTTAAGTGGTATGAATCCCAGCTCAGTGCATGAGAACCAGAAAGCAAACCTGGCTACAAATTAGAAATTATTCTGTTCCAAAATCCAGAAACCTCCAAACTTCCTGGCTACTTGAGACTCGCCTCAGGGTTGTGCAACCTCTGGATCAAGATCTGAATTCTGTGGCTTGAGCAGGACCATCTCTTCTACAAACATACAAAGATCAGTCTCGTTTTACTGTCCTAGATCAGCGAGGCAAAAAACTAAATAAAAAGCATGACTGGAGAAAAATGAATCCATGTTTTAAATACTTAGTTTTAATCATTTTAGTAGGTAGCAAGAGAGGTAAGAAGTTAGTATTAATTATTACATGTTTTCTCTTGACAATGTTCCTTTGAAAGGGCACAGAAAATATATTTCTGCTATTGGCATTTGGTACTGCTTTCAGTTCCAGCCCCCTGAAGTATTATGGCTGACATGTTCCTTTTTTATGGTTTTGGGGAAAAGGTTGAATATCTTTTACTCCTGCATTTAGTCACTGTTGGAGTGGGAACTTAAGTATCAGATCTCTTGGCTGTGCTGCTAGCTTTTAAACATGGTTTTTCTTTGTGATTCTCACTTTTTAGGACATACAGAAGAACTATCTTTTGTGTTCTGTATTACTTCTTTCAGCGTGGTTAATTTAAGTGATGGAATGGCCCATTATTTCTTGATGACTGTCTTTCTTATGGGTACTAGGACTTTACCTAGTAAATTTGGCACAATTTTTCCTATTAAAAGGATAGACATCTTTGTCTATAGCAGGAATTGTACCTCTCAAGACCAATAAGCAGGTAGTCCAGCTTATCATCATGTACCAAGACTGGATGTTTTTAAAAAGATATGCATTAGGAATTATTTGTGGGAAGTGCTATGGCCTATGTATACAGGAGGGTTGAATTAAATTATCACAATGGTCCCTTTTGGCCTTGGAATCTATAAATCATGCAGAGGAGAACTGTCTCCTGTAATAAACAAGCAGGGGGTGATTATTAGAATTTAGATGAGATTTTAACATTAATTTTCTAGCTCTCTTATGATGACTAGGAAACTCAAAGCAAAAGTAAAACAAAGTTCAGAGTTTCGTTACTTATAAGGTTACAGCAGAATTAAGGAGAAACTCATGATGAATTTAAACAATTTTATTTATAGAATTTGTTTTCAGAGTAGTTTGAATTCAAATGGATGCAATGAATGTCAAGCAGAGCAGAAAACAGACTTGTCCCTACTGTTTTGTTTAGTGCATGATTTTTACTATCTAACTGCCCAGTGAATCTTGCTTTCGCAATAGCCATGGCTAGTTGTTTAGTATTTACTTCTATAATCTACTTCCATTATTTATTTTAAATTATCAGGGGATGAACGTGAGAGATTTCTTTGATGGTTCCTGCCCTGAAGAGCTTTACCATCTTCATATGTGAGAATAATGCCCAGACCACTAAGGGCACTGATTCTGCTTGGGGGCCTCTTGCTGTAACTGCAATAAATAAATTATCTTTAAAATGCTGTAATCCAAACCAGGGTTATGATATCTCCCATCTTCCCCCCTGTCTAAATGCTATCAAACGAGAAGTACAAGAAACCAGGAAGGGGGCTGAAGATATCAATATGTGGACGGCCTGAGTGGTAGCTTGGTAAATAATATATTTGTATTCAGACTGTACAGTACTTTAAAAATCCTAGTCCTGCACCAGTTGAATGAAGCTTTTAGAAAAGCATCTGGTTTAATCTGGTTTTTAGTGGTGGTAATAGCAGTACTCAAGGTGGGATTAATTCAGTTGGGTCCTAAGGAACTTTTACTCTCCACTGTGGGAACTACTTTTTAACCTTGAAAACCACACACTTCTAAGAATGTGGCCAACAGTTGGGAGAAGGGGCAAGAAGTTTCTTCTAAAGCCGATGTCCAAAGCTTGCTTGGTGGATCAAGTAGCAGGTGAACAGCCGTCACACCCTCCCAGAGCCCAAGCCAACGACTTACTGTCCTCCAGCTGCCCACTTAAGTAAGACACAAGAGCCTGACACTCACTGCTGGAACCTCACATGACCCTAGCTTTTCCCAGATGTCCTGCTGGGAAATCTGTAAGGGTGCTCAATGCCCATGGCCAGCTGTCCAGTTTTGTGGGCTCAGAAGCATCCCAGATGGCCCAGTTTTTTTAACCTCCGAAGTGACTGACAGCCCTATGCTACACCAGGAGGGCACCTGATTGTTACTGTACTTAAGAACTGCGCCCCCAATCTCTTAGATGCAGAGGGGAGCTATTCTGCTTGTTATGCGTTTTATACATAGTAGCGAAGGGGTCAAAGGAATGCAATAGTCTAGCTGTTATTTGGTGCTCCCCTTTTGCGCTGGGGATTTAGGAATGAGAGAGGCGACTGAGCTGTGTTGCCAGGGCCCCAGGCTGTGTTACAGGGAGATCTGCAGCGTTACTCAGCCTCAGAAGAAATCGGTGAGACTTTGACAACTCTAGACCATGGCGCATCATCACTCAGGCTTACAGGACAAGGCCCCTCCTTGCAGCCGCTTGCTCCGCGGGAACTCAGGGAGCGGCCGGGGCAGCTGCTGGTGCCCCCAGGAGCCCTTTGCACGCTGGGGTTGTAATGACAGTGCGGAGGGGGGCGCAGTCGCAGCCCCCCACCCCAACGGAACAGGGGCGCAGCGCAGGGGCCGGCCCGGGGAAGGGGGGGATCAGCAGCGCCCCGCAGGCAGCGGCCTTTCCGCTTGTTCAGCTGGTGCAGCAGCGACACCTGGTGACCAACGCTCATTAGCGCAGCACGAGGCGAACCGGGGCCTGGAGCCGGCGCGCGCCACGGCTCCCCCGGGGCCCCGCGAAGCGCGGCTGACAGGCGCGGACCCGGCCGCCCCGCGGGGCACTGTCGCGGGTGGCGCTACAACCTCGTGCCCCGCTGGGCTGCGCGGGCGCTGCTCCGCGGGGCGGTCCGCGCTGGGCCCGGCTGGGCCCGGGCTGCAGCGCTGGGCCCCGCCGGGCTTCGCTTTTCCCGTGGAAATGAAGCGGTGCTGGCGGGGGCCGCTGCGGCTCGTAGGAGCACGGCGAGCCCGCCACTGCCCATGCGGGCTCCCAGCGAGCCCCGCAGCAGGGCTGAGGGAGGGCGCCGAGGGGGTTGCGGGCGGAGGAGGGGAGCTGGAGGCTTGTTTCAGCAGCTGTTACCACAAGGTCGCCTGGCATCTTAGGGCGACTCAGGCGAATTTGTAAATGGTGGCTCCATAGCTCAGTGGTTAGAGCACTGGTCTTGTAAACCAGGGGTCGCGAGTTCGATCCTCGCTGGGGCCTCCGCTTGCTTTTGGCTGTATAGTTTGGTGGAAGTTTGTCCTTGTATTAAGTGCAACCAATCTCGTTTTGGTATGTAAGGGCTTTTTAATTATAGTGACAATCCTAAATTCCACACAGCTTCAGTGGGTGTTACAGATATAAGGGCAGTATTTGGGGAACTATAATGGTCTGAGGCTATTAATGATCACTCAATTCTATTAATAATTTATATAAATTAATATATAAATAATAAACATAAAATATTACTTTAACATTCATATACTTAGCTCTCTTTGCCTCTATTTACCCGAGGGGGATAATAGCATCTTTTGAGTGCATTGTGGGAACCGGTGAGTAAATGTTTGTAAAGCACTCTTTACAATTCCCCTGAAGGGAGGTGCTGTGAAATGTTGTTATTAAGAGATTAAGGGAGCAAATTGCCCCTAGGTGAGGAATAAGTGGCATGAAGGGAGCGTGCGCCAGCTGGACAAGATTATTTGCCTCTTCACAGCTTTGCACTGACCCAGGGCTGCAGGTTTCATTTTTGTCACTAGCTGCACTTCTGAGAATTCACTTGTCAGTTTTTGCTTTTCCGTGGCCGGGTAGGTTGGCTTGAGAAGAAGTAAAGCCCCAGACAAAAAATCCACTTTTGTATTGACTTTACAAATTTTGTATCCATTTTTCAAGAAATCAAAAAGTCAAAAATACAACAAGAAAAACATTTAAAATAATACAACTACCATTAGCAATGTGAAGAGGGGGAAAATGCAAACATGGAAGCTTCTTTCTTTTATTCACTTTTTGACACAGGGAAGGACCAGGGCATGACCACAGGCTTAGTGTGGCTGTGACGGGTTGGATCACAGAAACCCCCTTGGGAGCTGCCTCCCGATGTGCAAAGACTACCCCTGCTTCTGTTTTCCCTGCCAGCTCAGGACTCCAGCACCCTGTCTTGCTGAGCCAGACACTCCTGTTTGGCTCCAGACACAGATCCAGGGTCTGAATCTCCTGTCCCAAAGCTGCAAGTTTACCTGAAAACAGCTCACTGTTGTGCGCTTGTCTTTAGCACTCAGATGCCCAACTCCCAATGGGGTCTAAACCCAAATAAATCCGTTTTACCCTGCATAAAGCTTATGCAGGGCAAACTCATAAATTGTTCGCCCTCTATAACACTGATAGAGAGATATGCACAGTTGTTTGCTCCCCCAGGTATTAATACATACTCTGAGTGAATTACTAAATAGAAAGTGATTTTATTAAATACAGACAGTAGGATCTAAGTGGTTCAAAGTAGTAACAGACAGAACAAAGTAAGTCACCAAGCAAAATAAAATAAAATGCGCAAATCTATGCCTAATCAAACTAAATACAGATAATCTCACCCTCAAAGATGCTTCAGTAAGTTTTTCTCAGACTGGACATCTTCCAGGCCTGGGCACAATTCTTTCCCCTGGTACAGCTCTTGTTGCAGCTCAGGTGGTAACTAGGGGATTCTTCATGATGGCTCCTCTCCTTCTCTGTTCTCTTCCCCCCCTTTATATATCTTTTGCATAAGGCGGGAACTCTTTGTCTCTCTGGGTTTCCACCCCCCCTCACTGGAAAAGCACCAGGTTAAAGATGGATTCCAGTTCAGGTGACATGATCACATGTCACTGCAAGACTTCATTACTCACTTGCCAGCACACACATATACAGGAAGACTCACAGGTAAATACAGCCATCTGCAGACAATGGGAGTCATCAAGATTCCAAACCATCATTAATGGTCCACACTTTACACAATTACAATAGGCCCTCAGAGTTACATTTTATATTTCTAGTTTTACATACAAGAGTGGTACATTTATACAAATCAGATGATCACACTCAGTAGATTATAAGCTTTGTAATGATACCTTACAAGAGACCTTTTGCGTGAGGCATATCCCAGTTACTTACATTCACTTATTACCGTATTTTCTCTAAAACTATCTCAGTTACATTATATTGACTTATTATCAAGTTTTTATAAAACCATATAGACTGCACAACGTCACAGTGGCCTACTGACAAATGTAATCTAATAATAATAATTATAACTGATTTGTTTGATTCTAATTGGCTTAAAGAGAAGATCTCTGATTTCTGAACCAATCAAAAACTTCCATATTCAGAAAAGTACATGTTCATTTATTTATATAGTATATATTAGTTTTGTGGCTACAACATTTTCTGACTGGCCAAAGCTCTCCTGCCAATTAGTCTGCCTAACTCAGTGTCTTTTTGATATTAAGGGTATGTCCAGACTACCCGCCATATCGACGGGTAGTGATCAATTTATTGGGGATTGATATATCGCGTCTCGTTAAGACGCGATATATCGATCCCCGAACGAGCTCCCCGTCGACTCCGGAACTCCACCGGAGCAAGCGGCGGTAGCGGAGTTGACGGGGGAGCCGTGGCCATTGATCCCGCACCGTGAGGACGGGAGGTAAGTCGGAATAAGATATATTGACTTCAGCTACGGTATTCCCGTAGCTAAAGTTGCGTATCTTACATCGACACCCCCCCAGTGTAGACCAGGCATGAAAGTCCACTAGCTATGGAATGCAGAAGTGGCAGGTCTGGATAATTTTTGGTGGTGCCCAGAATGGGTCCAAGTCCCATCCCCGGGAGGGGGTTCGGGCTCTGGAAGGGAGTTTGTGTGCTGAATTCAGGCTCTGGGCTGGGGCAGGAGGGAGTGCGGGTTCTGGGAGGCAGTTTGAGTGCTGGAGAAGGTTTGGGCTCTGGGAGGGAGTTGCAGTGTGGAAGGGGGTTTGGGCTGGGGCAGGGGGTTGGAGTGCAGGAGAGGGTGCTGGCTCTGGGAGGGAGTTTGGGTGTGGGGTGCAGGCTCTGGGCAGGGGGTTGGGGTGCAGGAGGGGGTGCTGGCTCTGGGAAAGAGTTTGGGTGTGGGAGGGGTCAGGCTCTGGGAGGGAGTTTGGGTGTGGGGTGCAGGCTCTGGGATGGGGTAGGGGGTTGGGTGCAGGAGGATGCCAGGGGGTCGGCGGTTACCTCAGGCAGCGCCTACTCCCGAAACAACCTGCACACCCCTCTGGCAGTGGCTTGGTGCTCGGGGTGGGGGCAGGGATGTGCCAGCGGCGCGGAGCAGGAAGTCACCTTAGGCTGTGTCTTTCAGTGCTAAAACTTTAGTCATCCAGCGGTGTGAAAAAACACCCTCCCTGCCCCCTGAGCTACAAAAGTTTTAGCGCTGAAAAGCACCAGTATAGACAGCAGTTTGGGGTGGTTATTTTTTTATCGCTGAATGAGCTCTCCCCTGGCGATAAAGCGTGACTACAATGCCCATGTCACAGTGCTGCTGCAGCTGCACTGTAACGTGGGCAGTCCCACTGCGCTGCCGGTGGTGGCGGTGGCAGCGGTGACTGGGGGCCCGTGGGACCTTTTAAATCACCCTGGGGCAGCAGGAAGGACCGGGACGTGCGCCAGGCCGGCATGTGGGGATGGCAGGCAGGGCCGGGGAAGAGATCCGGCCCCAAACATTGGTGGAACTGGGCCCCTGAGACCTGAATATTCATGTAGCCTGGGCACCACGGGCCCATACAACTTGCCGCCCCGATGGGGTGGCAATGATATGTAGGGAAGGGACTTTTGAGCATCCCAAGGAGTTTCACAAAAAAACAAAAATTAACCTGTAAAACAAATATCTATAGATGGAATGTGACATAGTGCTAGGCAAGAAAGGCTGAGTCAGCATTCTGTTCACAGCAGCTCCAATCAAGCAAGGCAGGCTGTGCCTAATTTGTGGGTGGGGCAGGGCAGAAAGGCTAATTAAGCCATTAGGCAGAGCCCACAAATAATCACAGAAAGGAAGTGGAAAGGGGGAAGCAGGTGAGAGTGAGTGATTGCTCGTGCGCCCTCCCTCGTTACAGGAGTTGTATATGTTATGAAGGTGATGGGAATCCGTTTGTAAATAAACTGCACAAGGTGTTGGACTAGCACAAGGCTCTCTGAGTAGACCGGGACAGAGGCAGGAGCAAGGAGGCCCTGTTACATGGAAGTTCAGAGCCTTATTCAGTTAATAAAGAAAATGAATGTAACTGTTTATAAGATTTACCTAACACTTGTGTTGGTAATTAGCTTTATCTCTGTGGTGACAGGGTGATCCTATATTATCTATTTGTATCACTAACATTAGCTAATAATATCTTGTAATCAGAGTTTGATTTATGCCATATCAATACAGGTGTCAACCAGGCCTGGCCCATCAATTCCAGTAGGAACATTCTTTTTATCCCTGAAATAATGCTCCTGTGCAAAGATGTGATATAAGGTACATGGTTGGGGGGAATTTCTGCCTGATTCTTGGAGATGGTCATTTTATGCCAAGAAGCATTTGTGACTACCCTTTTTTTTCTCCTTAGCAGAACTGTTTTTAAACAATTTATTTTTGCTGTGTGAAGGACGCTTACACATAAACGAGGCAGAACTGACTAAGCTCCTGATACTACAAAAACCTGCGCACATGCGTAACTTTACTCACAAGCCTAGTCTCATTGAAGTCTTGTACATAAAGGTTTGCATGATTGCCTGACTGACTTTACAGAGGAAACCGTCAAACTGACTAGATACAAAGTGTTGCCAAATGCACAAAGGCCCCAATACAGCAAAGCATTTAAGCACGTGAGTAAGTCCAAATGACGTTAACTAAATCAAATGGTTAAGTGCTTTAATAAGTGGGAATGGCTTTTTGCATAGGGTCCAAAGCAAACTGTAAAATTAAAAGAAATAATGTTTTCTTGAATTTCAGTTACAGGAATCTTAATTGGTACTTGTAAAAATAGTAGGTGAAATGCGTTCCGGAGACGACTGTGGTTATAAGTTGATAGTCTTCCTTTAACAGTCCTAAAATTATTCATCTTATAAAAATCCAGCCACAGCATTTGATTCAATAACCTACAGCAGAAAATTCCATAAGCTGACTACTGTATGTGTTATGTGAAGTAGTATTTCTTTACATTTGTTGTAAATACACTGGCCTTTAATGATCCCAAGCAGCAGGCTTTCAATCAGTTAATTTCAATCAGTTAAACAATCACCATTGTTACTGTTTTTACAAATAAAGTCAATAAGCATTTTGAGATACTGTAAATCAAGAATGATACTTCTCTTGATTGGTTTAACTATTTAAGCTTATGGATAAATGATTCCCTACGCCTTGAGTCTTACAGTGATGCCATGATTAAAAATATTAATTCAACTGGGGTGTCATGTAAAGTTCCCAGTGTTTCAGAAGAAATCTAGTGGGTATTTAAACAAATGTTTTTGCAAATAAGAGTTCATCATGGTTAGGTTGGGTTATTTATTAAAAAATAATGTTTAAAGCAGTGTTTCTCAAATTGGGGTCCGTGAGAGTACTCCAGGGGGTCCGCGGGCCCCAGTGATCAACTTCTCTTTCTCCCTCCCTCAATTCCTCATTCTTCCTCCTAGAGCTTTCTGCACACAGGGGAACAGCTGTTCCCTGGCATGCAGGAGGTGCTGGGAGGAAGCGGGAGGAGCAGGGATGGGGTGTACTCGCGGGCGGGGGAAGAGGAGGGGCAGGGGTGGAGTGTGGGTGGAAAGAGGTGGGGTGAGGGTGGGGCCTTGGGAAAGGGGTGGAGTAGGAATGAGGCCTGGGGCTGAGTGGGCGGGGGGGGGGGGAGTCTGTGAAAATTTTTAAATCAAAATGGGGGTCCTCGGGTTGCTAAAGTTTGAGAACCGCTGGTTTAAAGTAATGTAATAGTCTGCTTTTCAGCTGTACTGTGGTTAAAGACTTTAGTGGACTGGGGACTTACTTAAACGTAGTTGGCTTTTGTAACTAATGATGACAGATGACTCATGATTATGATTTTTCTAAAAGGCTGAGGTGGCTTTTATTAGATTAGGAGACATGTTCATTGGTGTAACCTTTAGAAATGTCTTTATGATTTGTATCTCTGAACTGTGTTGAGATTCCTGACAGTGTTAATAATGTTTTGATATTAAAACTACTTGTAAAACCCAAGAGAATTATCTTGGAATCTGGAAGAAACATATGCTGCTATAATACAGGGGATTCTAATTTGATGTTGGAAATGCATCTTTCTGTTATGTTTTTGAAGGAAAATTGCACCCACTTTGCTCAGTCCAATAGTCTAAAAGCTTACGCGATAAGCAGCTCAATTTTCTTCATGAGCAAACTGATTTCCTCCAAAAAATGTAATTACAATTGACATTTCTAAGCCTAGTGTTTGGAGACATCCATCATTGGTGGAGACATCCATCACTGATGACACTAACAGTAGGAAGGACCAAAGTCATTGACTGTGAAATAGTTCCCAGATTTGTTTAACTGTCAGGAGATAAAAACTTTAATTGTGTAATTTTTAATATTAAACATCCCATTTAATGGTCATAGAGATGCTGCCAGAGCTCTAGAGCCCCAGAAATTGTTAAAAAAAAAAACCCTCCAGCTTTACAAAACCTAAGACCAATGGAAATTAAACTTGTCAGAAAAGCTCCAGTGAAATTCCAGTCTTTGTTTAAAGTTAAATACCCTGCCCTGCAGTACTTAGAGCCTAATGACTGCAGGTTTGTGCTAGTGCTACTCCTGGAGGAATTCTGTGCCAAAAAAATAAAATTTATGCTCACAATATTATAAAATTCTGCATATTTTATAGTCAAAATAACACAATATAATCATGCCAGTTTCAGTTATTTTGGTAATTAATTGCAAAATATGTGTCAGCAAGTATGTCTGTAATAAAGACAACAAAGAAGATTCAGGAAATGTTTTTTGACAAATAGATTCCGTACTAAGTATATTAATACAGAACTTTGAGTAGTAATTCATTTAAGCTACAATATAGAAATGTATTTCCTGCACCTCTCGGAAGCAGGGCAAAGGCTTGGGGAATCAGGTGTAATGGAGGAGCTGAGGGAGAGGGAAGTAGTTGCTGGGGAGGAGCCTGGGTGTGGACTAGAAGAATTGTTGGGTGTGGGTGGGAAAAGTATGGACAGGTTTTTTTGGGGGGGTTGGGGCGTGTTTGTTAGGGAGCCTCTTCTATGCAGACCCTTGCTGACCCCTACCCTCTCTTAGTCAGTCAGACAAATCAGCTTCTATCCTATCCTATCCCCTCTCCTCTGTCCCCATGTGTTTCTGCTCCCCCACTCAGCCAGCCCCCTCCCAGTGTCCCTGAACCCCCCCATGCAGACTTGGGCCCCCACTCAGTCACCCTCCTCTCCTGTTCCCATGTGTCCCTGTACCACCACACCCATTCAGCCTCTGTCCCAGTCCGGGTCCCCTGATTAGCCCTTCTGAACCCCAGTCTGTGACCCCCAGCAGACCTATGTGCCCCACACTGTCCATCACCCCCTATCCCGTGCCTCCTGACCTTAGGGTGACCAGACAACAAGTGTGAAAAATTGGGACAAGGGGTGGGGGGGTAATAGGAGCCTATATAAGAAAAAGACCCAAAAATCGGGACTGTCCCTATAAAATCGGGACATCTGGTCACCCTACCTGACCTAGCTCCACAGGGTGCTGTGAGGATTGCAGCCTCTTCTCTTCCCTATCTGCAGGTGGGGCTACTTCTGCTGGAGAGCTCTACATTCTAGTGCCACAGCAGCCCCTGGTGGGTGAAAGGCGTAACTGCAGCACTTCTCAGCAGAATTTTTATTTTCTGCTGAGAAAAAAAATTCAGCACGGCACATGAATTCTGCACATGCAGTGGCACAGAATTCCTCCAGGAGTATAGTTCAGGAGAGCCAGAAAGTGAAACTAATGATTTTCTTTGTTCAACCTGCACGAAATACAGAAAGCAATCAAGCCAATACATGGTAAAAATATTAATTGTTGGTAATCTAAGGTGTTGCTAATAACACAGACAAGGAAAATTTGTTTATAGCCAGACTTATGATTGCTAAGTGCCTGGCAAAGTGATCATTCTTTTAGTCAGGCTCTTACATGACAGTCATCATCAGGTTGTCTAACGAAAGTATGTCTAGACTGTAGTCATGGGGTGTGATTGCAGTTTGAGCCTACATACCTGAGCTAGTTTTAATCTGGCTAGTTTGGGTCCTGGAGCATTGAATGCATGGCAGTGCAAGCTTCAACACAGCTGTAGAAGCCCATCCGGAGCCATGGTATGCACAGGTGTAGCCCACGGTGAAGCTCATGCTGCTGTGTTGTTAGCCCGAGACAGATTTAAATTACTTTTACGTCTAAGGCCTCTCAGAAGATGGGCTAGTCTGCAAGCTCTACCCCCATCCTCATCTATCAATGAGTTTAGATGTGATTAAAAACGGAAGCAGAGTAAGATGCAAATAGAAACAGTTTATTCAACACCAAGAGCTTAACAAGTAGGACCCCAAAACACATATACAGAAATAATAATGGCTCAGTTGTTAACAATACTCTGATGGACCCTAAGTCCAGAGAGCCCCAAAACCTCTACACACTAGGGAGACTTAAAGACAATAAAAGACAATCACAGTACCATCTCTCTCGCTGTCCAAAGGGAACGAACCCCGACTGCGCACAAGGATGGGACCTGGATTTCTGGACTGGAACGCTGGAACACGGACTGGAACACTGGAATACAGACTGGAACTCGGGAACAGGAAGCCTGAACACAAGAACGGTGATCACTCAGGTAAGTAGTGCCCGGTGTCCTCTTCTTTCTTCCTTTCTTGAAGGTGTCATCCTGCGTGGTAGTATGCAGACTCTTCCTCAGTGGATGTTAGAACGGGTGCATGCAGGTAAGTCTTGAAGCTGGAACTGGATGACAGTTGGTATCGCTAACTGCAAGTCCTGGCCTAGCTAGGGGCTTACATCCACTGGCTCCTAACATGAGAGACTGACTGCCACTCAGATGGACAGCCCAGAGAAACAGTTGCGCTGCCCCTTAAGTAATCTGTGGTTGCTGGGCAGACTAGGCTGTCACATGATCTAACTGATGTAACCTTTTCCCACTCGAATTTGAAAAAGGTGAAAAAGGATGCCAAACTCTCCATGAAGGAGGGTGTTCAAAATGGAGTCCAAGTTGTTGTTTAGCTAATCCAAGATGGAGACTGGGGAAACCATATCAAAACAGATTTCAACCTGACAGTGTCTTCTATGCTCCAGGATGCAAAGAAACTAACTACACCGACAGGTAGGGTGACCAGACATCCCGATAAAATCGGGACTGTCCCGAATTTTAGGTGTTTGTCCCGCATCCAGACCGCTCCCTGTTTGGAATGCAATTTGTCCCGATATTTGGCTCCGGCAGCACTCCTCGGTTATTTTTTTTTTTTTTTTTGCTCCGCTGGCGGACACCCTCCTCCCTCGTCCCGATATTTTCTTCCTCTCATCTGGTCACCCTACCAATGGGAGAGCATCTCTCATTGACGTAGGTACCCCACCTCCTCAAGAGGCAGTAGCTATGTCGACTGAAGATGCTCTCTGAACAATATAGCCTGTCAGTGTCAACACCAGGAGTTCGGTCGGTATAACTGTGTTGCTCATATACTGACATAAGTGTGCAGTGTAGACAAGTTAAAGGGTTCGCCAGGAGAAAGACAGTAAGTGTGGTAAGGTAAAATACTGTTATTTTTTCTATTTTAAGAAAATTTTCCAAACAACTGAAAAGTAACAAAAACAAACAAACAAACAAAAAGGCAGAAAAATTAAAAAGTGACATGATAGTATTTTATTGTGACTCCACAATAGAGTCAGTATATTGACTGTGTAATAGATTTATTCTGATCTCAGGCAATGTCTCTTATTATCTGTATAACTCTGTAGGTGTGCATGGTGTTATACAACAGAACTGTACCAAACAAAGAACAGGGAAAGAATTTATAATCGAAAGGCCTGAGCAGGTACAATACACTGAAATGCACAATACACTCCGTGTGACCCAATGGACTTCATAACTGGAATGCTTCATGAAACATGCACTTTCAGAACATAGGAAACATGAATTTTACATTTTATTCAAAATTCATATCTTGTCCTCTATCTGAAATTCTGATTGAAATGAAAGTTTATTTTCTAATGAAGGCATAACTGTAAAATTAGGGTTTAGCAGCATTATCCTTTTATGGAGAGACATGATACATCTGGGATTTATGTTGTACACCATGTCATTCTTGAGGCGTCAGAGTCCCAGGATCTTTGCTTTCATAAGATTATCTTGAATCCAGCTTTCATCCAAACATTTGAAACAATTATATCAGCACTACTTTGGCTTCCATCTGTAGAAAAGACAACAGTTAGTTTGCCCCTCTCTAAGTTTTGTGACCTCTCTAAGGTCCTTTTAGAATCATTACAGTCTTTGCAAGATCTTTGGATTTTTCCCAAACATCATGAGCTTGATTCCGCCCCTACTTGCACTTGTGTTTCTCCAGTGACTTCAACAGCACTGTTTGGTAGTTATAAAAGTGAGGCCAGAGTTTGGCCTTTTATAACCAGTCCATTTTATTATCTTTTAACTGTTAGGGGCATATCCTCAGCTGGGGTAAATAGAGCTGTGTGAATTTTTTTTTATTGAAACTCTTTTTCCATTAAAAATGCAGCTTCAGAGACACCTGAACATTTTTGCTAATTCATGGTGAATTTCTGTGGAATAAGATCAAACCCTTTAAGTCATAAAGGATGATTAATTAGTTCTTACCTGCATTCCGCAAAATCTTAGTTGCAATATCGTCTTCATTCTGAATTGCTTGGTTCCTTCCTAGGATGCATCCCTGCCAAATTGTCTTCATCAGGTCAGTGCACCTCCTGAATATGCCTCCAATGTTGTGCATAATCTTGTAAAGTGTGCCCCTGTTGTAATGTTGCCCGCTTGAGTGCAATTCATAGATTCAAAAATTAGAAAGTTAGATGAGATGTGGGGTTTTTTAGGGGTGTTCATGTGCGTGTATGTGTATTGTATATGTATGATTTATGAAAGCAGGCGACAATAAACGTAAGTTTGACACTGGAAAAACTGAATCAATGTTCACTTGTAACAAAGGAAATACTTTTAAATATAAAAACTAGTGTCATAACTAGTGCCTGAACTCAGCAAACCAGTCATGTATTTGATCTCTTCACAGTTTCCAAGTCATCAGAAATAATTATGCAAGATAAGCAATTTGGTCAAGAAAAAACACTTTAGGGAATTATGAGGTTTATTTTAATATGAGTATAAATTTAATAGGGGACTGTAAATAGAGCAAACAAGACTTGGAATTACTGTGTGTGTGTATCTTTGTTCATCAAGTAACAGTAAGCAGCTTTGCTGACTTCAGAGCATGCAATACACTAGCTAATGTTACATGTACCCCACTGCCCTCTGTTGGAAAGATCATGCCAGAGCTTTTAACAAGTAAAGCATGTTAATCCCCTCTAGGTTGAGTTAGTGGCACTGTTCTTTTGACTCACCAGGTTGACTATTTTTTGTACACAGAAGCTGTAAATTTTAATCCCCATGCTGTGTATTTGTGGTTAGCTAATGACCCTGGTGTGTGTTTGTGTATACACAGTCACAGAATGCTCTAAGCTCTCATCTGCAAATAAGACTTTTGAATATAATGCGTCATTCCCTTCAGAACTATTGGTATTGTTTGAAGAAAAGGCATCAAATTGCCATCTAGCAAATTGAAATCCACGCCAAAAGCTGCCTGCAATAGAAATAAATAAAAAGAAGCAATACAATGATTTACTTCCCCCAGCTACCAATTGTAAATGCACAGAAACAGCTATCACTAGTAACCTGCAAACAGTTTCTCGGCTTGACAAAGTATAACAGGAGCACTAGAGGGTAACAGAAATGGGATATGCTAAAAGTGGATTTTAATTTAGACAGTGCTGGATTCTCCTGTTGAGCTGTCAGTAAGAGAAGGAGGGAATAGTTACAGATTTAGTTTACCTAGAGATCAATGCTTGGATTTGTAAACTAAATAAATAATTAGTGGCAGTTTACCTTTAAGCCACTGGTATATAGAACATCAGAGACTTTATAGACTAGAAGTTGTTTACAGGTGTCGGTATACTTTTGTGTGTTGAGTAATAGGAGTTGGGGCCCTATTAAAGTATTCAGTAGTGTTTAGACTTGTCATTTAGAAGTTGATCAATAATATCTGAGTTCAGTGTTGCCATTGGATTACATGTGGCTTGCAACTGGATACATCACAGACACTAATTGTAACCTGTTTGTTCTGGAACTCTGGGAGGGAAAAAAGGCAAGCAATTGGCTGAATTAATAATATCAGCAGCATTTTCAGAAGTGGGTGAGGACAAGAGCTCTAATGGTGACGAGAGCAACTGGTGGCCCTGAATATGAAATTTGAAGGATTTTTTCTTAAATACTGAATTTGCAAAGAAACAGACAAAACAGGATATGTGCATTAGGCCTTTGCCAGAAGCATCCAATGTATAACTTGAGGGATGAGGTGTTGAATTTCAGTGGAAATTTCAGTTGTTCATTGCTATTGCTCCTTTACATTTTAAATTTTATGTAATCAAACAAAATTTTTAAAATAGAAAGATTTAGTTTGTGGTGCAGAGAGATCTTATGCAATATAACTTTCCACTGTGAAAAATAGTTGTAGGAGAAAGATAAGATAAAAGGTAGGAGAAAGCTTATAAACACCCATTCATTGCTATTTTGAATACTTTAATTGACTTTTTTCTGCCTTTACGTTTTTCCTTATTTTCAGTAACGGTTTCAAGGGCTCTTGAGACCTGTTCTTTTGCAAGGATAGCAGAATTGCTGGTATCTTTGAATCCTGTTTAAGTGAATGGTGACAGGAACTTCTATTCTGTGTAAAACTTAAAATGACCTTCCCCATGAAAGTCGTTGTCAGCTCTCTCTCGATACGAGGATAATGTCTGCCAGGGGAAAAACCCCAGGAAAGTACAGTGGATCTGTGGTCCGAATCAGGCACATGCATTCCAGCAAAATGTTCACCTTGCTTTGCAACAGAAAGGCAGATCCAATTCCACTATGCCTCTTAAATTAGCAAGGCTGTTTTTATAGAAAAGGAAGTTCAGTCAAGTTTTACAGTTGGGCCTAATCACTGTAGCACTCCGACAAGCTGATTAAATTTGTTGCCTGCAGAACATGGCAATCAAAAACCTACAAGCATTGATCAATAGAACTGAATTGCACTGTCAGGGCTTTCCTGAACTCATATGTTGTCCTCTGCAAAAAATTAACACATACTAATAATTAATAGGGGACCACCTGGAGCTACTCGGGGTCCTAAGCAGTTGTCTGCTTATGCCTAGCACTGGCTCTGACTGGAGGGAATAAAGTTGTCTGCTGTCCCAGTGCTGCACCCCTCATCTCTTAAGGGTGAGACTCTATCCTATCCTAAGCACTCTGTCTAAGTCTATGCTTCACCACAGGGACATATGATATGAAAGCTGCTACTCCCACTCATTTCTTTGGGGCCATGTGGAACTGTATTCCTCCTTTTCATGGTCATGGGATGATTGTCTAACCCTCCATGCATCTGAAGTAGTGGGTTTTTTACCCACGAAAGTTTATGCTCAAATAAATCTGTTAGTCTTTAAGGTGCCACCGGACTCCTTGTTGTTTTTGTGGATACAGACTAACACGGCTACCCCTCTGATATTATGTCTAACCCTGCCAGTGATGGCTATATTGGGACAAGAAAGTATTGTGAGTTCAGAATCAATTGTTAAATCCAACAGGTTTACTGCTCATTTCCTTTGTTTTTAGAAACATCGTATCAAATTCCTTGCTGAAGACCTAGAATATTATCCACTTATCCTCATTAAACTACAGTGGTTGAGCCATCGGTAAGTTTAAGAAAACTAGGGAAATTAATTCTTGGCTACTAAAGCATATGTTTGACTGCATGACAGGTCTATGATTCTCTGCTACTTATATCAATGCTGATGATTTGGGTCAGGAAAACAATCCCTCCCTCAGAAACCTATGAGGAAAAATGGGAATGGGACATGTATTAATGAGCCAGTGGTTTCCACTGTCATGAAATGCTCCTGTGTTCCTGGCAATACATTTAATCAGTGTAAACGTGGCACCATCCCTTGCACTGGGGAAGAGCTTTCTGTAAAAACATCCTGCTTCATATTGCTCCTTAAAGCTCCCCTCTGTTCTGCTTCCAATAAACGAGGCAATGGCTAAGCCAGTTGATGTGCTGTGACTGCTGCTTATTGTGTGAATCATAATAATCTCATTGTTACCTTGTACTACTCTGCTTGTTTCTTGTATCTACCTGTTGTCTCTGGTCAGATACTGAGACAGAGCTGTTTGGTCAAGAACAGTCTGTTTCATGTGTATGTGTACAGTCTCCATCTCAAAAGGGCCCTGGTCCTGTGCAATACATGTAATAATGAAGTGACGAATGGTGTTTTAGACATGGGCTCAATTCAAATACTGCACTGCAGCCTCTTTGCATCCGCTACGCTGGCTCAATGGGGCCAGAGAACAAGTGTAAACCCCCCTGTAGGCAATACCCCGAAGTAGCAGGAGCGCCAGCCAAGTGCAAGTGCAGACCCACCGATTCTGTGTGCCTTCACAGCAGGCCTCTGCTCTGGCAAAAGTGGGGGCTCCAGGCAGACTTGGAGTGGGATGGAGGGGATCGGATAGCCAGGGTGTTCTTATGCCAGGGAAATTTCATGCCTCCGCACTGCCCACTTGCCTCAGGAGTTAGGCAAGCTTCAGAGCTGCCCTAGCCTGTGCCAGAAGCCAAGATGAGTCCAGGTTGCTCATGAATAGGAGAGATGCAAATCTCGCTTCTGTCTCCTTTCCAGGTCAGGGATGAACCTGGCCCTTAACTGGGAACTATGTAAGTAAAATCTTGTACTCAGCTTTAAATTAAAACATTTAACATGCCTAGTCCCCATTGTACCTCCTAGTGGTATGGTTAAGCACATTTCTCTCTTCCTCATCCCTCTGCCTCTCAGCACATATCCCATTTACTATGACAGCCAGACTGCTGAATCCTCCTCCGGCCATTCGTTGTCACAGTTGGCTGCTTTGATAATTACAAAAGCCTGTTCTAAAGTGGGGCTGTAGCTCCTAAGTAGCCCAGGCAGATTGCACTCCAGCCAAGGCACTAAGAACAACAGCAAGTTGCCGTGCAGCAGCAGAGGGTATCAATGATTCTGCATCCTTCCCCCAGAGCTGCAAAATGCTGGGGGCAAGCTGCCCTGGAACACAGTTGATAAACACATCTGAGGAGTCAGCAGGCAAATATAATTCTCCTAAACCACCACTGACAGGAGCCCGCACATCATCCATCCCTCAGCAATGCTGCTGTAACAGCTCCAGCCTCTGCTACAGTGCAGATTCTTACATTCCTCCCTCCATCCTCTCCTGTGCTTTCTATAAATCCTTGCTCTCTTGGATTCATGCTGCTTGACCCTTCATTTGCATTCATCTCTTATGTTTTAATCTGCTTTGTAAAGGCTGCTCTCTCATCTGTATCACTTTGTTCCTTAATCTGATAGCTGAAGCACTTTCAGATGTTTTCCTCCACTGTCTCACATATATACTTTTAATTTTTTTTAAATAAAATATCCCCTTAGAAAAGAAAAATGTCTCTCTGTTGGTTTTGCCCTTTTCTGTTTGGAAAACATTTATCTCCCCACCATCCCTGTATTTCTACTGCAGTTTAATATTAAATGTGTCTTTTTGACTTCCTCTGGGCTTTAATTTCATGTTGGTTTGGAAGGAGGATCTAGTTGAAGATGTAATGCAGCTGGACAATTAGCCACTATAAATAGCTTTTTAAAGGGCTGGGAGATGCGTAGACCCCATGAACATCAGATCTGTAGCTGATTTGAGATTCAATCTCAATAGTTCCCTTAATCATCTGGGTCCTCCTAAATCATTTACTAAGGCTGCCTTTATTTCAAAAACAAAATCTCCTAAACCATATATACTGTCTGTGTAACAGGGTGGTTTGCTCCTTAAGGGTAGAGCCCCAGGGGCAGCCAACCCTGATTACTAAGGAGTCAGACCTGAACAGGGATCACCTGGTTCTCTTATAAACAGCAGCAGGAAGTCATAGAAAGAGTATTTGCAGGAAGAACAGAGTGGAGGACAGAGGCTGCTGGGAGTGAGCAGGCTTCAGCCCGGTGCTTGGGGAGTGAGCCAACGGGAAAGCAAGGGCTAGGAGAAGGAAGAGGGTAAATAGAAGGACTTACAAACTTTATTTTGAATGTTCTGTTAATTTAATAAACCAGAACCCAAGCAGAGCTGTGAATGGACAAAAATGAGTTATTGAAGAAACCCCTGGTAGGAGGAAACTAAAGTGGAGGTACTTGTAGGGCTATCTTGAGACCATGAAAGGGCGCATGGGGGTTGGCCACCCATTGGCTGTCCTCCTAGTAGCAATCTTCAGACTTGTAAATACAGTTGCTCAGTTGTAAAGGTTTATAGACTGTGTGGGATGAAAATGAGAATCTGCTACTCTCCTTTATTATTGCCCTGTCCTATGTAGGTCTGTCCAAGTGACTTATTTGTACCAAGTGTCACATCAATGTCAATTGCTTCATGGTGGAACTGGAAAGAAATCATGTGACATTAAACACCAGAGGGTGTTCATTACCTACTAGACTATTAGGACTTGGGCCCTGCACCACTCAGCTGTGCCCCTTTGGCTCAGTATGTTGCATGGGAATCAGAACAGTGCCCAGGCAGTTTCTCTAATGCTATTTCTCTAGGCAAGTAGCACCAAATCCTAACACTCTTACTCAGATTTTACTCATTCCTTACTCAGAAACTCCCATTGACTTTAGACTGGGCAAATGCTGAATGAAAACCGAATAAGAACTTCAGGATTTGGCCTGTCATGACTAAAAGACTTATGCAGCCCTCAATCCATGCATAAATAGGAGTGCCATATAGAATGAGAGAACTGTATAGCTCTAAATATCAGTGAAACCCAGTAGTAAAGCCAGAATTCTACTGTTGGTTCTGCACATGATTGTCTCCAAAAATGACTTAAAAGCTCCCTCTTTTGTGCTGAAACACTGAAGTGAGGATCTGTAGGGTCCTGTCATAATACAAATGAAAATGCTTAACTTCAGATCGTCACATCGGTGCTACAAAAGGGAGTGATGCTTTTTCAAAGGGGGCAATGCTTTTTCAAAGGGGGCGTTTTTACTACAACACACAGTTCATTCCTGTTTCACCCTTCTAAAAATCACTAACAAAAGTCACTTTCAGGAACCACATACCACCATCAAATGATTTAAACTGGAGTTTTCTTTTCAGATCAAGGACACTGTATGGTTTGTAATTAACAAATTAAATACTGGACCATGCAACATAATTTCTGTTTCACTTGCTATGGCCTCTCAGCTTCTTGAATTTTTTCCCCATACACCAGAAAAACCTCCTATTAGGCTCCATGTTCTAATTCTACAGGGTGAAATTCAGCCTGTTCTTGCTTGTAAGTTATATTTTCAAGGTTACTAACTAGAATTGATGCTACAGTTATATACAGTACATAGCACAACTGTGTGATGCTGTATGGAATCTGGGGGAAACTTCAGGATATTATGAATATGAATATTGTAAAATTCAAAAGAATAAAAAAGGCAGCTGCATCAACTCCATTTTGTCTTCAATCCTGCTTCTTACCTCTGGAGCGGGGCCAGCTCCAGGCACCAGCGCAGCAGGCAGGTGCTTGGGGCGGCCAATGGAAAGGGGCGGCACGTCCGGCTTTTCAGTGGCAATTCAGCGGCGGGTCCCTCAGTCCCTCTCGGAGGGAAGGACCTGCCGCCGAATTGCCGCCGAAGAATGAAGATCTCTGATCATGGCTTTTTTTTTTCTTTTCCCGATGCTTGGGGGGAAAAACACTGGAGCTAGCCCTGCTCTGGAGTAACTTTTCTACAAACAGAAGCTCTGAACAAAGGACTGAATGACCCATCCACGCTGTGGATGTGCTCCAGAGAGACTTTTAAACCAGCAAACTCACCAATACTGCTAAGAACCTGATATATGGTCTTTGATAGTCTCTGTATGTATTTGATTACTTTACCATTTAACAACTCTCTTCTTGTTTTTTCTTTTTTCTTTATAATAAACCTTTAGTTTTTAGACACTAAAGAATTGGCTGGCAGCATGGTATTTTGGGTAAGATCCAACCTAATATTGACCTGACAATGTAGCTGGCCCTTTGGGGATCAGAAGAACATTTTGTATAGTGAGCAGAGTTTTTCAAATAACTTCTCACTGTACTGGATCTAGGTGCTGATTGGGAGCCAGAGAACTGGAATGCAATTAAGGGGGCTGTGTGATTTCATTTTTAGCTTCTTGATAACCAGTGTGGGAAATCAGAAGCACAGTTTGTGATTGGTTGGGGAGTTTAACTTCAGTGTTAACCACCAGTCTTGGGAGTATCTGTTCTCCCTTGTGCAGCCTGCCCTGACCTTGGCATTTCCAGCGAGGGCTGCCCTAGGCACGCCGGGTCACATGATGCGTTCTTTTAAATTGCAGGGAGCTGTTGCATTCTGGGGACATGACAGAGCCTATATTTTTCACATGGCCTAGCAGGCTTACTTCGCAGGTTAGTCAACATAAGAAAAATTTTCAGTCTCTGACTGAAACTAGCACTGAAGTGTTTTGGTGTGTATTGGGTTTGCACCAAAGAATGTTGTTGCAACTGAAAGTGAATGTAAAGAAATAGGAAAGGAAGAACTTCTTAATATTTTTAACCTTATAGATTGGAGGGCATGTTCCTCCAAAGCAGGCTTTGAATATCTTCTGAGATTTCACAGGCACTACAACAGTAAGACATGCAAGCTGATACTCAGGGTGTTCAGGGCTATAATCTTGGTAACGCTTGACTACTGAAGAATCAGAGAAGGATATAATTAAACCAAATTGTTAGTTGCATTCAAAATTATTGGCTTTGTCGTTAACATTAACTCTTTAGCATAAGTCACCCAACCAATTAGTTTAATAGAACTATTCAAAATATTGCCCTAAAAGTTGTTGCTGTTAAAGTACTAACACAAATAGCAAACATTCCAAACTCTAATTCTAGTTTCAGAAGGGTAGCCATGTTAGTCTGTATCAGTAAAAACAATGAGGAGTCCTTGTGGCACCTTAGAGACTAACAAATTTATTTGGGCATAAGCTTTCGTGGGATATAACCCACTTCATCAGATGCATGGAGTGGAAAATACAGTAAGTAGGTATATTTGTGTCCATTTCTTCTTTTGCGTAGAGACTGTCCGGTTTGGCCAATGTACATGGCAGAGGGGCATTGCTGGCCCATGATGGCATATATCACATTGGTAGATGTGCAGGTGAATGAGCCCTTGATGGTATGGCTGATGTGATTGTGTCCTATGATGGTGTCCCTTGACAGAGTTGGCAACGGGGTTTGTTGCAGGGATTGGTTCCTGGGTTAGTGTTTCTGTTGTGTGGTGTGTACTTGCTGGTGAGTCTTCATGATGGGGGGCTGTCTGTAAGTGAGGACTGGCCTGTCTCCCAAGGTCTATGAGAGTGAGGGATCGTCCTTCAGGATAGGTTGTAGATTCTTGATGATGTGCTGGAGAGGTTTTAGTTGGGGGCTGTAGGTGATGGCTAGTGGCGTGCTGTTACTTTCTTTGTTGGGCCTGTCCTGTAGCAGGTGACTTCTGGGAACCCTTCTGGCTCTGTCAATCTTTCTTCACTTCTCCAAGTGGGTATTGTAGTTTTAAGAACGCCTGATAGAGATCCTGTAGGTGTTTGTCTCTGTCTGAGGGATTGGAGCAAATGCGGTTGTATCTGAGGGCTTGGCTATAGACAATGGATCATGTGATGTGGTCTGGATGAAAGCTGAAGGCATGTAGGTAAGTATAGCGGTCAGTAGGTTTCCGGTATAGAGTGGTGTTTATGTGACCATCGCTTATTTGTAGTGTAGTGTCCAGGAAGTGGATCTCTTGTGTGGACTGGTTCAGGCTGACTCAGCTCTCGTCCCCTAGCGCCCCTACTCTACTTGCGCTACATTGAAGACATCATCATCATCTGGACCCGTGGGAAGGAGGCCCTTGAGGAATTCCACCTGGATTTCAACAATTTCCACCCCACTATCAACCTCAGCTTGGACCAGTCCACACAAGAGATCCACTTCCTGGACACTACAGTACAAATAAGCGATGGTCACATAAACACCACCCTATACCGGAAACCTACTGACCACTATACAGTAACTCCTCACTTAAAGTTGTCCTGGTTAACGTTGTTTTGTTGTTACAACATTCGTTCGTTGCTGATCAGTTAGGGAACATGCTCATTTAAAGTTGTGCAATGCTCCTTTATAACATCGTTTGGCAGCCGCCTGCTTTGTCCACTGCTTGCAGGAAGAGCAGCCCGTTGGAGCTGGCTGGTGGGGGCTCGGAACCAGGGTGGACTGGCAGCGCCCCATCAGCTCCCCGCTCCCCTAAGTTCCCTGTGTGGCAGCCGCCCAGCAGGCTATCAATTGCTGGGAGTTCAGCTGTTCCTCCCCCCACTGCCATGTGCTGCTCCTGCCCTCTGCCTTGGAGCTGCTCCCGGGAGCCTCCTGCTTGCTGTGCCGGGGGGGGGGGAAGGGGAAGAGAAGGGGGCTAATGTCAGGGTGTCCCCCTCCCCCCTGCTCCTGCACCCCACTTACCCCATCTCCAGGGGTGGAGGGCAGGGGAATGACAGGACAGGGCTCAGGACGGAGGGAGCTTGCTGGCAGCAGCTGCTGTCTCAACTTGCTGATCTACTTAACAAGGCATTTTACTTAAAGTGGGGTCAGCGTACTTAAAGGGGCAATGCGCATTTGTCTCTCTCTCACACACACACAGGGTGTGTATTTCTGTCTGCCGTGCTGTCTCCCCTCCCTCCATTCGTGCTGCCTTGTAGAGTGTGAGGCTACATTAACAACAATGGGTTAACCCTTGATGGCTCAGCCAAAATCTAGTTCATCATTTAGCAGTAAGGCATTCCCTGGGAAATATCCCACCCTCTGACTTCACCACCTCAACCAAGCTTCACAATCATCATTGCTGTGTACAGCATTAAATTGTTTTTTTACACTAGCCTTTCCAGCATTGCAATGGTGGGAGATTCTCCCAAAATGAGTATTGTGGACAAGGCCTGCACCTTTTCCAAAACACTCTGACTTATGATTGCAGTGTAAACTCCCTTCCCCAAACTGACACCTCTTCTACCACATGGCCTTCTGTGGCTCTCCGGTGAGCATGATTTTGACCAGAGATCACTTTGGTGTTACTAACTGGCTTGATCGCCTGTCCCTACTCTGTGCTTCCCCTCTTGCTCCACCCCACCCCACCCCAAACAATAGGTGATGCTGGGCATAGGGTTGCTTTGCTAACAAAGATGGAATCGTTTCAACCTATTACACATTGAGAGACTCCTCTTTTCAACCCCAAACATGGGATGATCAGCCATTCCACCCATGTATCTTACTGTGTTGTTAATTACATCCATTCAGACTGTATGTGGCCTTTCAAGTATGGCCTTGGGGTGCAAACTGAAGTTTTGCCATTGACTTCAATGAGGCCAGGCTTTCACGCTGTGTATTCAAACCTTTTATTTGGAGACAAGTAGCAATCATGCTCTAGTAGAAGCTTGCAACACCAGATTGCTACTGGTCAGAGTGCAATCAGTTTGGGGTTGGAAAATCCACAGTGGGGGCTGTTATCATCCAAGTGTGTATGGCCGTTAAACATATCCTGCAGCATAGAACCGAGACTCTTGGCAATGTGCAGGAAATAGTGAATGGATTTGAAGCAATAGGGTTTCTGAATTGTAGTGGGGTGATTGACAGGATGCATAGCCCTATTCTGGAACCAGCCTACCATGCCAGTGAGCACATAAACAGAAATGTGCACTTTTCCATGGTTATGCAGGTATTGGTGGATCATCAGAGATGCTTCACTAATATCACTGTGGATTGGTCAAGGAAGGGTCACCCCTTTAATTTCAGAAGTAAAAGGGTTAGCAGAAAAAAATACTTTACTGTCTTGACATGCATAATATAGTCAAATTATTCAGTGAAACCCCCAAAAATAAATAAGTTAATCAAGGACTATAGCATAAATCAAGGCAGAGCATAAATACTACCTGGTGTCACGTTATTGATTTGAACTGGGACCATATAGAACATGGTTGCAACCAAAGTCCTGTAGTGGCACCAAACCTTGTATAAAGAGGGTCAAATGACGTTTTCTAAGACAAGGTTATGGTTTGCTGGTTATAATTATGCTGTCTATATGTGTGTATCAATTTTGTAGTTGAAGTTATGAATATTGGCTGTATACTGTCTGTATTTCAAACTTATGCTATGCTTCTGGGAAACTTCCCAGACTAGTTGGTGTTAGCTCTGCCTAGCCTGCTTGATGGCCTATTAAGGACCATCAGCTATACAACTGACCCATTGAAAGAAGGCAAATACGCCTTGCAACTCAGCAAAGTATGCAGGGACTGGCCCATGTGACTCCAGACTCCATTTTGCTGTAATTTTCCACAGTAAGGACAAAGAGATATTCTTATACCTGGAAAAGACTATAAAAGGCTGATGCCTCTCCTCCATCTGGTCTTCAATCCTGCTTCATACCTCTGCTACAAACTGAAGCTCTGAACAAAGGACTGATGACCCATCCCAGCTGGGGATATTCCAGAGACTTGATTTTGAAGTTGCAGTTTATTTCATCACTGCTACAAGCCTGAACCAAGAACTTTGCCATTACTGTAAGTAATTGATTCCATTTAACCAATTCTAACTCTCATCTCTATCTTTTTCCTTTTATAAATGAACTTTTAGATTCTGAAGGATTGGCAACAGCGTGATTGGTGGGTAAGATCTGGTTTGTATATTGACCTGGATCTGGGGCTTGGTCCTTTGGGATCGAGAGAACCTTTTTTCTTTTATTGGGGTATTGGTTTTCATAACCATTTGTCCCCATAACGAATGGCACTGGTGATGATACTGGGAAACTGGAGTGTCTAAGGGAATTGCTTGTGTGACTTGCGGTTAGCCAGTGGGGTGAGACCAAAGTCTTCACTGTCTGGCTGGCTTGGTTTGCCTTAGATGTGGAAAAACCCCAGCCTAGGGCTGTAACTGCCCTGTTTGAGCAATTTGTCCTGAATTGGCACTCTCAGTTGGGTCCCACCAGAACCACATCGCTATACCTGGGCCAGAAAATTATCTGCTCAACCTATGTTAAATATGTTTTAAAGACCGTCACCCCAACCCTAAAGGATTAAGAATTAGAAAATATTCCAGAATTAATTAAAAATAAGCCGTTGTTAAATTTGTATTTCCCAAAATGTTATCTAAAGTTGGAAAAGGAAGAAGCTGAATGTCTGGACATGTGTTTTAAAAAACAACAACCACTTAGTGCAATTAGAAATTTGGGGTAGGTAACACAACATCCCATAATTCCTGTTATGTAAGACAAACTTGACTTGGGGTCAATTCTTTATATATGTCATTCATATAATTGGCTGCTGTCCATTTAGTAGGTCAACCTGAATCCGATGTCTTCAAGGAACAATTAAACTTGCCTACTGTGGTGATATACACCCAAACATGGAAAGCTCTGTACACCATCTGTTCTTCTGCGAAGGGCTATCTGTATGTGTGTCAGTATAAGGTAATCAACCTGTGTGTGGCCAGGTAGAAAGATACAATCCGCAGAACCAGTTGTAGGTGGCCAGCTGCCCTCTTACCTTACACAAAGTCAAGGGTTGTCTTAAAACAGACTTAAGTTTGAGGTCTAGCAGTTAGCACAAGGCCTGACTAATTGGCATGAGTGAATGACACAAGGGTCATTAGACTTAGCAATATGTATCTTGTGATAAACACACAAACCACAATAACAGTTTGGGCTTAAAATAGTATATTTAACGTATTCTTTGGGTATTTTGAAACCACACTGATATATCAAAATCATTGTGAAATGCATTAACACAAATTGGTCATGCAAGTTGCCAGAACCCTCAAATTGGTCTCCTGGAATACGAAACTTGGGCAGGGGGCTGAGACTTAATCAGATTTGGTCCTGGACATGTATGGGTATAAGGGAAAGGTGTATTAAAGAGGTGTAGCCCAGCCCTTAGTTGGGAAGTCAGGATGGTTAGGTGATGGAAACCAACCCAGGGAAGAGGGGCTCTTTACTGCAGGTGTTTCCTGTAAGGTTTGTGAGTATGCATGCTGCGGAACACTCTTCTGGACTTTTTCATACCTTAGCAGTGTCGTGATTATACTTGTACTAGTCTGGGCTTTAATAAAAGTATTTTTATCTCTATGTGTGCCCTACCAATCTCAAACCTCTGAAACAATCCATTAAGTAGTTACCTAAGATATTGAACCAGGGCATTTTGCATCCTAGTTAACTCAGAGGCTACAGTGTGTCATGACACTTCTGTCTTGAAGAACACAGGACTTTTCCAAAAGCTGCAAGCAGGGACATTCTTGCTTGACCAGCACATTCCTATTGGTGATGTTGAAATGCCAATAGTGATTTGGGGGGACCCAGCCTACCCCTTGGTCCACTGGCTCATGAAATTGTACCGTGGCCACCCCGACAGCGCTGAGGAATGATTCAACTATCAACCGAGTAGGTGCAGGATGACTGTTGAATGTGCTTTTGGTAGATTAAAATCTTGCTGGCAATATTTAATGACTAGATTGGATCTCAGTGAGGCAAACATGCCTATTGTTATAGCTGCATATTGTGTACTATATAATATTTGAGGTGAAGGGGGAAAGGCTACTGGCAGGATGGAGCAGCATCATGGACTAGCTGTCTGCTGAATTTGAATAGCCAGACACAAGGGCTATTAGAAGAGCCAGCTGTGGAGATATACAGCAGAGGGAGGCCTTAAAAGAACTTTTTAACAGTCAGCCCTAGTAGTGTTGTGTGATGCTTTCGTAAGCTAGTCTGCTATCATGTATATAGAGCTTGAAGCTGGATGGGTTATTGACTACTGCTATCAGTTTTGTAATGTGACATTTATGTTTGGTGTAAACTCATAAATGTACTCTGAGTTTCTAAAAATAGAACTTTATTATATACAAATAAACAGGAAACAAAGTGCAGATACACAAGTTACAAACATCTTAGCAGCACTGTAAGAGGGTGACCCATACATATGTTGCATGTCTGGATTTAATAATGATTCAAGATTGTCAAATAGTGGGCTCAGACAGAATTATTGCATCAAAGATTATCAATCAAAGATTAATACAGCAGTATACAGAACACAGAAAGAATACATATATTATTATTATTCCACGACACTTGGTGTAAGGTAAAGAGCTGGTGTCTGTTTCTCTCTCTCTCTCTCTCCTCTATAACTGCTGGGATGCTGGGGGTCTTCACTCCTCAAGCTCACTTCCAAAATCCTCTGTCTTTTTATTGGGGGTGAGTGTGAGACAAAGAAATTAATTTATGGAGGGAAAATTACTTTCCCACCATTAATTTCACTGTGTGTTCTGTTTTTGACATTTTCATGTTACCTAATTACTTATGGAATCTTTAGGTTAGATGATCAATAAACTCGCCTTCTTGTATGCCTGGTGAAGTATCTTTGCTTTCATGCATCAATGCTGCTCATCCCTGTTGTGTCCCCATTTCAGTATCCCCTGCATGGTCTAGAGGTAGATGTCTATATTTCTTCAGCTGGCCCTCTGGGCTTGCACAAACTTTTCTCCCCACAGGCCAGGGAGATGTATTACTACTTTGTGTGTGTGTGTGTGCGCGGAGCCAGCATGGCTGGATGCTTCAAAGATGGGCAATCAGAAAAAGGCATTTCAAAAACACAGTGGGGGGCAGGTTTCCAGTGTCTATGACCCTCTGGGCAGTGGAGTTCAAAATTGTGACTGAAGCAACCACTGTCATGAGGATAGGAGCATTGTGGGGTAGCAATTGGATGACTGTTATGGTCGACATACCCGATGCAGCATCTGCACATGTACTACATTGATGAAAGTAGGTCAACTGTGATTCTGCATCATTTGGGGAGGTGGTGTTATTGTGTGGATGAAATGGGGTGCTTAAATCCGTGGGAGACAAATTTAGGTGCGGACACATGCAAAACTATTTTGAAACAAGTGGAATTAGGTCAACCTAACTTTGTAGGGTAGCTGAGGCCTTAGTGTCCTTCAGGGAGCCCATGATCCTTGTGCATCACCTCTCCACCTTCCCAGCCTTCTTATTTGGTTATGGGCTCTGCTTACCAGAGAGAGTCTCCTTTTAACAGCAGTTTCTAACACTTTGTCTCTTCCTGTCTTTCCACTTTCAAATCCTATAGGCTGCTGCCTCCAACCCTTGAGTGTTCCTTAGAGTGGATTAGAGTAATTAAAGGTCAATAGTCTTTGGCTGCATGATGGGGTGTCCACTCCACACAAGGCCTGAAGGGGTAAATTAAGCCAATTAGCCTATAGGCCACACCTGGAGGAAAGCCAGGAAGTGCTACGGCCTAATTTGCTGATGAAGTCCAACAGTGGGAGGAGCTGGGCTGGGTTTATAAAGGCAGGAAGCTGACAATGGAAAGGGGCTCCAGGGAAGTGGACTGCAATCACTCACTGGGAGAAGGGAGGTGTGTTTGGGGGCTATAAAGGTAAATAGCCTACAGTTACTCCCTGGGAGGAGGGTATAGGTGCTGGCTCCATGGGTGCTCCAGAATTGGAGAACCCACAGAAAAAAAATCAGTGGGTGCTTAGTACTCACTGACAGTCAGCTGTCCCCCTCCCCTCCAGCACCTCCCGCCTGCCGGCAGCTCCACTGATCAACTCCTCCGCCTCCCACTCCCTCCCTCCCAGCTGATTGTGGCGAGTGGAACTGGGTGGGAAGAGGGGGGGTGAGGGCTTTGGGGAAGGGGTGATGTGGGGCCTGGGATGGAGTGGGGATTGAGCATCCTTGGAGTAAGGAAGAAGCTGGCGCCTGTGGAGGAGGGAGTTGTGAGGCTGGCAAACCCAGAGAAGTGGGGAGATCCAAGAGATATAGAAGAGGCTCAGGGAAAGGCAGTAAGGTTCAGGAAGCAACAGACCTTGGCTGCTGACTAAAGAATCATTGAGCTAGAAACTGGAGTAGAGGGTAGGCCTGGGTTCCCCTACTAGCCACTTAGGAAGTGGTACTGGCTGGGCAGTGAATGGGAAGACTGCCTCAGTCCATTCATAAGAAGAGATTTTGATACCCTGGAAGGGGTATACACATATACTGACTTGGCTGGAGGACCAAGTCACAAGAAGGGGCACCAGGAGTCGCAGAGACAGAGTGAATGGCAGCTGGGCATGCAGTGAGCAGCAGATTGTGGCCTCAGACCTGGAAAGAGCTAATCACCAGAGCAGCAGGGAGGTGGCTCCCCTAGCGGTGAGTGGACCCTGTGACAGGCTGATAGCCTCCATTGGCCTGTTAAGGCAAAGTTTTTCATTTGCTGATGGTCATTAATGGCTCTCCCTGAAGAGTACTGTGTAAATTCAAAAACTTGTTTCTCTCAACAGAAGATGGTCCAATAAAAGATGTTACCACCTTGTCTCTCTCATATCCTGGGACCAATATGTCTACAACACCCCATACTCCCATTCAGTGACAGACACTAGGTTAGGGTTACCATTCGTCCGGATTTACCCGGACATGTCCTCCTTTTTGTGCTAAAAATAGCGTCCCGGGGGAATTTGTAAATAACTCAAAATGTCCGGGATTTCCCCCCTCCCCCGGCAGAGCAGAGTGAGCGGCTGGGAGGGCTGCAGGAAAGTCACGGGCTGGACTCCGGAGCAGCTGTAGAGGAGCTCCTCCCCCCCCCCCCTCCCTGCATTCTGAGCCGGCAGCTCCTCCTCCCCGGCAGCCCCGCTCCAGCAGCACTGTGCAGGGCCAGGGACCGGGTTGTGTGTTGGGACGGGGGGGGGGTCGGGAGTTCAGGGGGGGCTTTTTGGGGGGAGTGGAGAAAGTTTTGGGCAGTCAGGGTACAGGTAGGGGGTAGGGTCCTGGGGGGTAGTTGGGGGGGGGTCTTAGGAGGGGGCAGTTAGGGGACAAGGAACAGGGAGTCTTAGGTAGGGGGTGGGGTTCTGGAGGGCAGTTAGGAGCAGGGGTCCCAGGAGGGGGCAGTCAGGGGACAAGGAGCGGGGGGGTGGGGGGCTGGGAGTTCTGGGGGGGAGCTGTCAGGGGGCAGAAGTGGGGAGAGGGATCGGAGCAGTCAGGGGATAGGGAGCAGAGGGGTTTAGATGGGTTGGGAGTTCTGGGGGGGGCTGTCAGGGGGTGGGGTGGGGAATGGTTGGATGGGGCGTGGGAGTCCCAGGGGTCTGTCTGGGGGTGGGGGTGTGGATAAGGGTTGGGGCAGTCAGGGGACAAGAGGCAGGGAGGCTTAGATAGGGGGTGGAGTCCTGGGGGGCAGTTAGGGGCAGGGGTCCCAGGAGGGGGCAGTCAGGGGACAAGGAACGGGGGGAGGGTTGGGGGTTCTGGGGGGGCGGGAAGTGGGAGGGGCAGGGGCGGGGCTAGGGCGGGGCTCCTCCCGTCCTCTTTTTTGCTTGCTGAAATATGGTAACCCTACACTAGGTGCCAGCCCGTCATGCCACAAGAGGGATGATGCAACATGACCACATGCTGTGAAAGACATCATTGAGGATATCCGCATACAGAGAGTTCATAAAATCAAATTGGAATTCAAAACTTTACATAGACTGATGCCCCCAACTGTAACAATTCTATGAGAGATCTATATGAACAATTGTAAAGAAAAATCCCTGGAGTCGAATCAAAGGAAGAATCTTGTTTCTTGGAGCTCAGCAAGTTGTTTGATATGTAAGTAAACAGGAATTAATTCTTCCAAAGAAACAGCACAGCACGTTTAAAGCAACAACAATTATACCACTAACATTAATTAGAATTAACATTTATTTTTCTAAACAAAGTGATGTTTATGATTGAGATTCATATAATGAGCAATAATCACTAATGATGCCCAACTTTTAGTAATTCTTGATTCAGGTAAGAAGTAGTCATTTATATCTTCATTGTACTTCACAAATACTAATTTAAAATAGTAGATATGTGGAAGGAGTCTATTAAACTAGCAAAATATTGTGTTCAGTACAAATTCAAGAAGATATTCCAGGCCTCATGTAATGATAGGTATTGTCACTTCTGGGGGTACTACTTTTATTCAGACACTCAGCCTTGCCTCGTGTCTTGCAACGGCACTTAAGGCATGCTGACATCCGTCATAGCACATGGTCTGGTGTGTCTGAGCTCTGAAGTTCAAACCAGCTGTGACTCTGCTCACAGCAGCTGAGAATATCAGACTGTCGCATAGTTCAAGCCAGATGGGACTCAGCTGAGTTCTTTAGAACAACTGGCACCTCAGCTGAAATACTTCTTGAAAGATCAGAATTAAAAAAATAAAATGATCTAGAGTGTCCTGCACTGTAGGGAAACACAAGTGTAAACTTTGCTATCAGACTTGGCTGTTTGGCATTTCCTAGCTGCATTGGATTAATCTTGTGATGTGTCTTCGTACACTTCACCCCCAAAATGTTACTTAAGAACTATTTACAGAGCACAGTAAATATAAAAGCCATTGATAGCAGGAGAGCTGTGCCAAACAAATAACAACGGCTGTGCTCCAGCAGGCTAAGAATCTGGGCTTAGAGTCTAAGGACACAAGCTGGTACAGTACAGAGCACTACAATTAAAAATGAAGATGGAGTGGTAGGTGCTTATTATAGTTTGAATAAATAAGGAGAGTATAGGATTAAGAAGGTTTTTGGGAGGGAAAGAGACTGTATGTCTTCATAGATATTCAGTTAATGCAGGTATATTTTCTGTGTCAGAATTCCATGCCACTCTTTTATAGTCTGATTGTTGTTGGTGCTGAACGCCCACTGCTTCTGTTGAAGTCAATGGGAGTTGTCCAGTTCTGAGATGTTGGTCATTTGCCTTAATTCAAGATTGTACAGTCCTTGCTTAGTTTTGTAGATTGCTGAGTTATCTTGAAGATCACTTTCCTGGAGGGTGTAGCTGTGATGCTATTGTTTACTGAAATCCCCATCCAGTATTTGTCAGCTCAAGGCCATTTGAAATGGACCCATGCTGACAATGAGATGCTCCTCCACACCACTGTCCCAGTATAGCGGGGCAGACAGTTTCAAACAAATGGGAGCTGGATCTGTAAAATAGCTCCTGGTATTGGCTAGCTGGAGGAGAAATGTAGTGGACTAAGCTAGCAGGGTGAAATTTCTCAAACAGAATTCTAGACAGGTAGCTAAAGAGTCAGTCTCCACAGCATCTAAATGCTGAATGCCCAAAAATCAGATGCAGAAGAGTTGCACAAAACAAGGCTCTGTGCTTACCTATCTGGAGTTTGGTCAGTTCCACATGAAATATTTTTTAAATACACAGATAAATTATGTGAAAGAAATTAGTTAACGTGCATTACAAGTTACAAAAAGTGATCAATAATAATTAATAATTGGCCCAACTCAAGTTTAGATCTGGTTTAAAAAATTCATGGGTCTTTGGACCCAGGTCTTAGCTCAGTCCATGACAGAACTGGGCCATTTGTGAACGTCTGCATTCAGAGATGAACTTTTCCTAAATTTGAGGATGGTCAGACTCAGGGTTTTGGTTGCACTCTCAGTAGCAGTTAAACTTTTATTGTAAAACCTACATTCTGTCATTGCATGTAGCTTTCTTGGCCACATCCTTTTTTATGTTGGAACCCAACACTGGAAAGCAACATAAACATTTAACTTCAAAATGCAACTAGAGGTTCTAGAAGGAGAGTAAAAATGAGTTAATGCATATAACTTCCACTCCGGGTGGGCTGAATTTTCAAAAGAGCTAGCACATTGAGTCATGGCCCCATTTGAAAAGTGGGCCATAAGTGTAACAATGGGAACAGCTGGGTTCTGAGTACTTTGAAAATTCAGTGCATCATATAGCTGTGGATGTTATCATTAAGAATACAGATGTCCAATCCTTTCTGTGAAACCTATTTACCTCTTAGTCAAAATGACACCTTGCGGCAATGAATTCTGCAAGTTAATGCATTATGTCTTTAAAAAGTATACTTAATCAGTTTGAATTTAATACAATGGCCCCTTGTTCTAATATTATGAGGGAGAGTAAATAAGAGTGCATGGCTGATCATTGTCCTATCATTCATTATTTATAGAACTCTATCATATCTCATCTTAATTTGTCTCCTCTCTAAATGTCCCAGTATATAAAAATTGACTTTGGAGGGATTCTGCAATGAAAGGATTTATTCTTTTTATTTAGAAAAGTCTATTTTGTTCTTTCTTCCCCCCCCCCCCCCATGCTAAAAATTATTGCACTGAGTTAGGTTTATATTTGATTAATCCTGATCACGTTAGAAGGCAGTGTGAGGTTTTTTTAACCACAGGGTATGTCTTCAGGTTTTTGGTGTTATTTATGTATAACACAATCTGATAAGAATTATAGTTGAAAGGTTGAAAAAGTCTGGATTAAAGAACTTGTTCTTAGGATTCTATTTAGAGCACAAGCTGGAAGCATTTTGATGGGAGCATTTAAGATGACCTGGAAAATGCTTTATGCCCATTTTGGGTTCTTTATGACTTATGAAAAAGGACTGAAATAATCTTTTTTCCCCAATTCATTTTTTCTTCATTTATACATTAGAAATTCGGGTTTTATCGACCGTGCTTGACCTGGAAAAGACTATATGTTTAACTGGAGAGCTACTGTGATTTTTGACCTCACAAATACTAAGGGAATGAAAGTTGAGCAGCTGAGAGAGGAAGAGATTTATACTCAGACTGGTTGAACATTCTTTTTTTTTTTTTTGCTTTGTTTTTATTAACCTCTATTTATCTCAAATGTGTAACAAACAGTTGAGAGACAAAATCTCATTGTTAAATGTCCAACCTCCTCCCCTTGAATTAAGGTCTGAGAAATCTCCCATCAGGGAAACAAACTTGGTATTCCTGATATTTTAAAGTAATAAACAACCAGGAAAAAACTATTCTTTCCAACACATTCCACATCCTATGCTTTCTTTATATATCATAAAGAAACTAAAAAGGGCACAAGCCCTTTTCTTTTTAGGTCACCTTAAAGCTTCCCTACCTCCAAGCCAGAGTTGTGGCCTATGACATCTGTTACCCCTCCTAATGAACTGAAGCCAGTTTCAGCGGTATTCTTGTTAGATCTCTCTAGGTTAAATGAGGTTAAGTCTGTTCAGCACGTGATTGGGCTGTCCCAAGGAAAATCCAGGGCATTGCAGAAAGTGTCTTGGTGTTGCAAGAGATGGCAGTTTTCTCTCTAATCTGTGCAGAACCAATGCTCCGGCATGCTTATCAAGTTATTTCTCTTCAGGATCATTGCTCTGCTGCTGGTAGAAGACAATGAGGATTGTTGGAACCTTAAAAATGGCTGCATGATTCATGGGCTCCTTGTCACTGTATAGTTTGTTATGGGACAGTTAGGGTGACCAGACACAAAGCGTGAAAAATCGGGACGGGGGTGGGGGGTAATGGGAGCCTATATAAGAAAAAGACCCAAAATTGGGACTGTCCCTATAAAATCGGGACATCTGGTCACCCTAGGGACAGTGTGCATCTCCTTGGCAAAAATTTCTCTCTTTCCTTCTCCCCTTCACTGTAGTGCAACATGCGCATGCCAGCTGGATGCTGCCCTGCTGAGCTCGAGCCACTTACCAGGCCCTAATATTTGAGTTGTCATCTAGTTTCCATGGGCCATTTTGGGAACTGCTCAGCAAACAGCTGCTCCCACCTCCCTTTGCTTCTGTTGGAAGTGTCTCCCCTCAATTAGCTCTGCAGTTCCTCCCCACTGCCCACAAAGCTTCCTGTCCCAGCCGCCTCCTGCCAGATACTGCTCCTCTGCTTTACGTAGCCACAGCTCCTCCCCTGGACTACCCAGGGCAGCTGCTAAGCACATGGTGGCTAGCAAAACTTTCCTCAGGGTCCCTCAGTCACCTGGCTCCCCTAGTTTCTCCTGCACCCATACCCACCCTTCTGCCTTGCTGCCTCACCAAATCAGAGTTCCAGAATCATTGCATTGTAGTCCCAAACCTCATGGGCCTTGCCGCCCTTCACCCACCAGCTGGCTGCACTTCAGTGGTGGTGGGTGTATATCATTTGTAAAGTGCTTTGGGATCCTCTGGGAGAAGAGTTATTATCTCCCAGTACTGCAATAAGAGCAAATGACATTTCCCTCCTACATTAACATTGAAGGGTTCTCTTTCTGGGACACAGGGGCTGATTCCCCTTTCCTATGGTTGCCTGGTACACTCCCATAAGCATCTCCACTGGTCCTGACAGCAAAGGGGTTCCAGAGCCCCCGTGCACTTGCTGATTGGCCAGACTGTTGCAGAGCTACAGGGGTGGTAAGATAGTCAGCAAATGTTGACTAACACCTGTCAGGCCTCCCTCTGCAAATGATCCTGCCTTTCAATTTGGGGCAGTTGGTCATTTGATTGAGGTGCTCTGCATCTGAGTGATGCTGGCAAAATTCATCTCCTGTCCCGCAGGCCTTCTAAACATAGCACTCTCATTGACCGCAGTGAGAGATGCAGTACATATATGGAATAAATGCAGCACTGAGCCCTCTATGGGATCCAATACAGTATTTAGGGCAAACAAATACTAGCAGTGAACAGCTCCTTCAGAGTATCTTATTTCAGCAAAGAAAACGTTTTCAGAAGACCTGTTTCTATCAGTATTCCCTATGGAGCGGAAGCCCCATTTTTCTGTGGAATTTTGTGCGGTGCTTTAGAAGGGCTAAGCCCATACAAGCCGCGAGGCTGTACCAAACTTCTAGCCATCAAAGAGATTTAAGTTGCTTTAAATAGTCTTGTAGGAATCTGCGATACTTTAATCGCCTCGCTTGCAGCAAAGTATTTGCAGTGTCTGGGTTTATTTATGTTCTCTAACATCCTCTGGAGCAAGAGATAATGGCTGAGAACGTTTCCTTCTACCCCACTAACTTTCTGTGATTATTTCACAAAGGTTTCTGTGAACCACCTCCACCTTGCAGCATAGTGACAAGACAGCCTGTGCAAAACGGCGACTCTATTTCCTATAATAAATAGGATGTGAAGAGTCAAGATTACTTATATATTTTATGAGTAAGGCCCTACCAAATTCACCATTTTCGTCAATTTCACGGTCAGAGGATTTTAAAAATAATAAATTTCATGATTTCAGATATTTAAATCTGAAACGTCACTGTGTTGTAATTGTAAGGGTCCTGACCCAGAAGAGGGTAGTGGAGGCAATCACAAGGTTATTGTAGGGTGTCGCGGTATTGCCATCCTTAGTTTTGAGCTGCTGCTGGCAGTGGCGCTGCCTTCAGAGCTGGCCAGCCAGAGAGCAGCAGCAGCTGCTGGCCAGGAGCCCAGCTCTGAAGGTCGTGCCACTGCCAGCAGCAGCGCAGAAGTAAGGATGGCATGGTACGGTATTGCTACCCTTACTTCTGTGCTTCTGCCTGTAGAGCTGGCCCCTCAGCCAGCAGCCGCCACTCTCTAGCTACCTGTTGCCACACTTACTTCTGCACTGCTGTTGGAAGTGCTGTCTTCAGAGCTGGGCACCTGGCCAGCAGATGCCACTTTCTGGCCACCCAGCTCTGAAGGCTGCACAGAAGTAAAGGTGGCAATACTATGGCCTCCCCTAAATAACCTTGCAACCTCCCCTTTTGGATCGAGACATCCAGTTTGAGAAACTCTCGTCTCCTCTGTGAAATCTGTATAGTATAGTGTAAAAGTACACAAAAGAACAGATTTCATGGTCCGTGATGTTTTTTTTACGGCTGTGAATTTTGTAGGGCCCTATGTATGAAGAAGTAAAATATGGAAAACAAACTCCTATCCATGGAGAAAAGGTGGTGTTTGCACATCTCAAAGACAAGTTTTGTGTTTGTATACTAGATTTTAAAGTCATGATGTTTTATGTCATCACTGGTCCAGGACCCAATCTGTCCTGGCCTTGGACTGGGATAATTCTGAGGGGGAAACCCCACATTTACAAGGAGAAAACATACACAAATATTTCGATCAGCTTATATATTGCTTGCATGGAACCCCCTAAATATTATCTAAAATATTTTGAGAGCCCCTTTGGTTACCCAACCCAGCTGGCTTCAATAGAATGATGATTTGGAACCAAAACTCCAGATCTGGATCTGAAATGACTATCTCTCTAGTACACGAGCTGCCTAACCAAAATCCTAGATCCAAACACTTCTGAATTTGGGGTGTGTGAAATCCTAATCTAAACTTGATTATATATCTCGAATATCAAGCTGCTATGAACTGTTTACATTCAGCAATGAACTCAATTCAGACCTGGATCTACAGTTTTCTTTCATGCCTATCTCTATTGGCTTTTCTACACAGGGAAGCTATCATGAAATAAGTTAGTGTGTGAATGTAGAGTAGCAGCCGTGTTAGTCTGTATCCGCAAAAAGAACAGGAGTACTTGTGGCACCGTAGAGACTATTTGTTAGTCTCTAAGGTGCCACAAGTACTCCTGTTCTTTTTGTGTGAATTTAAAGCACAATAGCTATTCTGCACTAAATCCCTATGTGGACACTCTTGTTGTGCACTAAGAGTGTCCGCTTGGGCAGTTGAAGCGGAATAGCTATTCTGCAAAATATTCCAGGTTGTTTTCCCCTGTAGAGAAGCCGTAATGCACAGCCAATATTGGGATTAATTTGTGACAGAATGTGAGAATTAGCTTGATTTCCCACCATAAGGGGAAGCAATGGTCTTTTGTGAACTATCTCTGATTCCTATGTGCTCTGAGCTCCCCTCATGAGAGGATCATGCTATTATTTGCATGGTATTCCATGCAATCCTGGCATGCAAAGCCACATATCCAATATTTTACAAATCAGCTGCACCATATCGGAATTCACTTGTGATCCCACCACGTGCTATCATCTGTCTCCTGACCATGCACAGTGTTCACTCTGGTGCTCTCATTAACTAGTTGTCTTTATGCCCACTTTTCCCATGTGTTGCCAGCCACAAAAGCTCAGGATTTTTATGAACAGAGAGCATCCTGGAGTGAGATGTGATGGACTGTTCCTGTCAGCAATGTAGGAAACAGAGCTGCTGGGTATTCTGGTCTTTGACTGCACATTTGGGAGGTTACTGATATGCACAAGATGGTTGGCAAGTTGACAGATAAGATACTGATGTTTCTGTACAGAAACTTTCTATTGAGACCCTCCTGGTTCTGTGAGGTAAGTCACAAAACTGAGGTGTCTCAGTGCAGGGCATAACATAGGAAGGCTGAGCTATCAGGCAGGTTTTGGTTTGTACTAGAGATGAGCCTGAATCACAAATTCTGGGCCTAGATTTTGAACATATCAAAGTTAGGGTTACCATACTTCCGGTTTTTCCCGGACATGTCCAGCTTTTTGGTGATCAAACCCCCGTCCGGGGGGAATTGCCAAAAAGCCGAACATGTCCGGGGAAAAAATACCGGCCAGGCAGTTCCTCTCCCGGGCTCCAGCTGCTGTGCTCCTCCCCTGACTCTTCGGCTCTGTTTAAGAGCCGAGCTACCGGCTTCGGGCAGCCCCCATGCCTCCAGACCCTGAGCCGCTGGCCGGGCACTTCCCCTCCCGGGCTCCACGGGCGCAGGGTCCAGAGGGGAACTGCCCGGCCGGGGGCGCAGGGTCCGGAGGCATAGGGGCTGCCCGAAGCCTGAGCGCTACCAGCTTCACGGTTTGCCGGGCAGCCTCCAGACCCTGCGCCCCCGGCTGGGTGCTTCCCCTCCCGGGCTCCAGCTGCACTGGGGAAGCGCTGGCCAGGGGTGCAGGGTCTGGGGGCTGCCCGGCAAACCGTGAAGCCGGGTAGCGCTCGGGCAGCCCTTTTCGCGTGGCTGGGAGGGAGGAGGGGGAATGCGGGGCGCTCAGGGGAGGGGGCGGAGTTAGGGTGGGGACTTTGGGGAAGGGGTGGGGAGTGGGCGGAGTTGGACGTGGAAGGGGCGGAGTTGGGGCAGGGCCAGGTGTGGGAAAGGGGCAGGGCCAGGGCCCCGTGGAGTGTCCTCTCTTTTTATTTTTTAAATATGGTAACCCTACCAAAGTTTTACAGGTATTTTGCACTGAGTGTTTGATTCTGCCCATTCTCAGACAGGAGCAAGTACAAAAATTCAGATCTCGATTCAGATTCTCAATTCTGATGGTATTCAGATTAAAGTGTAAAACACACTTAGTGTAGCCTCCCCTCTATGCACCCAGTCACATACCTGTGTCCACAGGGACAGAGAGAGAAAACTAACTTCTCATAGGGCTTTAAGGGCTTTAATTCTCAGTAGCACTTAGATACCATGGTGCTAGGTGCTGTATAAAATCCTAAAATTTATTCCAATACCTTAAAGCACATATTTTGCTTTGCATAAAGAATGTTACTGTTTTTTAGGTGTAAACACACAGATAGAAATTGTATCTGGATTGCTGAAGGCAAGAAGAAATCGCAGAAAATCATACAGTTTACTCCAGTGAGGGCCAGATTAGATTGCAGTAGGAAGAAGGAGACTTCACTCCTAGCAGGTATCAACAGTTACAGCTCTCTGCTTCCCTGTGTGCAAGAACTGCTCAAAGCCAGTGCCCAGATGGGCAGTCGTCTTTCCAGCAGGGAGGGAGGAGGTTGTGTACAGAGACCTGTATCTCAGAACTCTGCAGAGAGGATAACATGCATGCATCTGGCCTGAGGGTAGAGCAGAACTGATTGTCCACAGCAGGGACATCACACTGGCACTGTACTTTCCAGCTAATCAGAGTGAGATTATATGTAATGGCCCCTATCTTGATCACACCAAGGACTGAACCATTCACCTCCAGAGCTAAAAAGCATGAGTCTCTACAGCCTGAGCTAAAGAGCCAAAACTAGGATGGTAAAAGACATCCTCTATAGCTTGGGCACAAAGGGGGACTTGTAGCATACACTAACCCAGGGGTAGGCAACCTATGACACTCAGTGGCACTCACGCTATCCGGGGTCCTGGCCACTGGTTTGGAGGCTCTGCATTTTAATTTAATTTTAAATTAAGCTTCTTAAACATTTTAAAAACCTTATTTACTTACATACAACAATAGTTTAGTTATATATTATAGACTTATAGAAAGAGACCTTCTAAAAACATTAAAATGTATTACTGGCACGCGAAACCTGAAATTAGAGCGAATAAATGAAGACTCGGCACACTACTTCTGAAAGGTTGCTGACCCCTGCACTAACCCGTGGGTTCTGTATGCCCCTCCAGAAAGGTAGACCATATCAACCTGATGTATTCAAAGATATTCACTAGATAGAATACTCTTTCTTTGCCAGATAGATGTACTGCAAACAGCCTCTCTTGCTAATCTCCTTTTTAATTATATTTTCCATCAGAAATTGCCTTTTTTGAATTTATTGAATATCTGTGAAATTAGTATCCAGGATTCAAAAAATAAGATGTTTGTCTCTTAACAGTTAAAGGCACTAGGTACTTCCAGATCACGCTATTTTAGGGTCCTCAAAATTTCACAGAATATTACATTTTGAGGACTGCAGCCCCTCCTTTCTCCCCTGCCCCCCGCCTCCCAAAAAACAACTGGCATTTATTTGTTATGAAATTTCACACACACAATTTCACATCTGCCTCGATTTTTCAGGCATTGCTAACAAAACGCAAGCAATACAATGCTCCTTACTCATGACACAGCAAGCAAAAATGTTCTACCATTGGAAAGGATAGAGCAGAACTACCTTATAATAATGTCTGCAGCCATTTATGTAGTAAATATTAGCTGATTAGAAATAAATAAATATGACAAGTGTTTATACAAGAGCAAGTCTGAAAAAAATTACTTCCCTTTAGATTTTCCCAAAATATTAGTTCTCAACCAAGGTCAGTAAATATGTACAGAGCTGTAGGTACAACATACAATGAATATTTCTCCATGGTTAATATAACTTGATTTGAAAACAGGACATTTGCTGTGTATTCCCTGATATTTGCTTTTATATTACATTCTACTTCCCAGCAGGACAAATGGTCACAGAATTAATAAAAGGAAAGCAATCAAATAACAAACTGTCCATCAGTCTTGCATGATCTGGGGCCAGTAAGCTCATCACACAAGGGAAGCAGCCATTCACATTTGCCTACTTTTCAGGATCCCTGCATCCTCTGCTAAAACTGTGCAGATAGCTTCATCTTTGTTATCTAAAGACTTAACTAGAATCAACAACAGCCACTCATCTGAGCCAGGTGTTCTGTTCTCCACATTCACTGGGAAAAGAGAAATAAAATGGCATCTCGAAAGGCCTGGTTAATATATTTATAAAACAAGTATTTTGATCCACCCACAGCAGATGCAGCTTTTTTATTAATGTGGGATCCTCATGAAAGTGTTTATTTATCTTGTAAACTTGTATTTTATTTAAAGTGAATTTAGTGATGTTGTATTACACCACCCTGGGTTCAGCTCCAGTTGGTACAGTTTCAAGCTCAACAGTGTGAAAAATCGTCTCTGGTGCTTTTCTCAAATTTAGAGACACACGAAGTCCAAGGATAGTGACCACAGCTACAATCACAAATACAAAGTAGTATCTGTACTACCAGTTTTATGAAAGCAATAAGTAAAGTTACAATTACCCAGGCCTATAGAAATCCTACAAAAACATATGCAATAATTATAACTGTAGTCATACTCACATCCTCACAGAGATTCTAGGGTCTGATGGATCTTTCACTAGATAATCCTCAACAGAGGGATGATTCCTACAGGGGCTTTCCCGTGGCTCTTCCCTTGTATCTTCCCACTTTTACCCAACCAGGGAATTTCTTTTTATATTGTAATTCTGACCACACCTAATACCTTATGAATATGCATAAAGTTTCATCACTCTTTTCCTTATCTGTACTTCTACACCCCATAAATATTGGGGTGCCCTATTTTGCATAGGTTGTTTCTTAGTTCCTCTTATTCTCATTAACATCTATGCACAACATGTCTCTATGGCAACCTGTGCTCAGGAGAGAACATTCAAAGATGTTACAATCAGGTGTCTTGTGGTCTTAGACTTCAAAGTATTGTCCATTTCCAGAACATCACCTATTGGCGCATCTTTTACAGTAATCTTGTGACCTGACTGGCATCCACTCATGTTAAGCATTCTTAAATCTATGGCCTAGTCTGGCTAAGCTAAAATCTTACAGATCTCAGTATGTAGGCCTAGCGTTCCAGCCACGTTTTACTAATACACACTCATCACTTCTAAATACTTTTCAGTCTTATACTTCTGTAATCCTACAGTTTAAATCTATTTATCATACATTGATTATATATGAAATAGCATATGAATTGACCATAACACCCATTACACAATGATAAATGGATGATAATCTGAATTAATTGGCTACAATCTTCTGGGACTTGTGTGTGTTTGAGTTAACCTACAGTACAGTATCGACAAAGGCAGATGATTAAGCATGTGCCAGCAAGTCTCACTGGAGAGCTTATTAAATTTGGGACCAGACAAACAGGTAGATCATGAGTTAAAAGTTTCACAACATAATCTCTTGCATTCAAAGAATTGTATTTAAAAAAAAAAACCCACTCCTCTGGATGTGTGTTATGTTGAGATAATTGTGATAGAAATCCTCAAAGTATATTTAGGATTAACAGAGAGCAGTATTAGTGGTACCAATGTAAAGGGTGGCTTTTTAGATACTAGTTGCATATTTAAATCTAAAACAACAGAGACTTTAAACTTCAAAGTCTTCTGAATATGCCTAAACTTGTGAGTGCTAGATCTGGACTCAAACCTGGCAGCTCATACCTAGTGGATTAAACAGGGAGCTGGAAGTCAGGAAACCTGGGCTCCATTTGCTTCTTGCTCAGCAAGTTACTTCACCTCTCTGTCTATCTATAAAAAGAGGATAATGGCACTTATTCATCTTGGTGAAGTGCTTTGAGCTGTATGGATGAAACTTGCTAATTATATGCAAAGTACTATTTAATATCTTTAGTTCTGTTGCACATGGACACCTTGGAAGTGGTCTTGAAGGTATTACAAATGCTTTTACGTGGTACTTCACCTCAGGTTCTAAATGAAAAACCTTGCAATGTTTCTGGAAGCTTTGAAAGAGAAACAAAATAAGGTAATATTCAAACAAGGAATAAAAACATCTTAATCATGAAGCAAATAAGCTACATTATTTCAGCAGCTTAATTTAAAAATATGAGACTGAGTTGACCTCTCTTTACTTCAGTTTCTCTATCTGTAAAATGTGCCTAATAATACTAGCCACCTAACACGAAACCTGTGAGGGCTATTGAGGTAATATTTGCACAGTGCATTGAAGATGTAAAATGCTAAGTATTGTTATGTCTTATAAAACTATGGTAATGCAGAACTAAGAGGTTGAGACCTTCTGAAAATGTACATATTTTCACAATGCACTTTCATAAAAGTGGCTGATCCAGTCCAATGGACTTCAATGGGAATAAGACTGGGCCCTTATTCTCATACACCTTTTATACAATTATTTATTTTGTTTATTCAGTGCAGAGATATTAAACCAGCTTTAAAATCCACATAATTGATAAATCACAACCGTTGATGCTCAGAGAACAGTCTGATGGCCTTTTACAAAACCCAGAGATTCCAAAGTATAGTAGTGAAAATTATAATAAGACTAATGGAAAGATGTGGCTCATATCACTGACCTGAGAGAGTCTGAATGCAAGTCCAACTTTCTTTTTGCCATTATACCAGATAATCAAGTTGCAGACACCTGTCCGAACCCTCCAATGTTCCCTCCTAATTTTTTCCATTCATGTGCGGAATGCATTTTGTTATGTGCACCAATATTGAGGTGACGTGCGGATGTGCACTACCAGTAGAAACAAAAACACCTAGCTATAGTACATATTTTTAAAAAGTTACCATTGCCAGGACAGGTTAGTCATTTTATAACTCACTACTCAAAGAATTAAATTTAAGCGTAAGAAAGAAATAAAATTATGAAATGCATAGACCAGTCAAAATACTAAAATAATGTCACTTTGAAAGAATAAAATTACAGAGAATATATGTGCTTTGCAGGAAGTAACAACAATATATAAGTATGTGTTGGGAGGCGAGTGTGAAAGAGACTGAGTGAGGGAGTGTGTGTGTGTGTGTGTGTGTGAGAGAGAGAGACACACAGACTGTGTGTGTGTGTGTGCTGGTTGGTGGGGAAGTGTATGAGAGACCGTGCGCTGTCTCTTTAAGCAGAGAGGCACTCACTCACCAGTCTGAAGGCTTGTTCAGACAGCAACAATTGCATCTATCTCCTGATCCCTGTCCCCCCTGCCCTGCTCTGCAGAGATGGGGTACATGGGCTGGGGGGGAGGGGGACATCCTGATATCAGCACCCCCTCCTCCCCCCACACTCTGCACAGCAAGCAGGAGGGTCCCAGGAGCAGCTGGCCAGGGACTCCAAAGCAGAGGGCAGGAGCAATGCGGCAGCAGAGCAGTGACAGGGAGAGGGCACCTGAACACATGTCGCTGCAAGATGTGCATGGCTCTACTAAGCAAGTGCACGGCACTTGGTTGAATCTTGCGTGACTGTGCAGCTGAGAGGGAACACTGCCTGGGATGTGTTTTATAGCTAGTTTCATGTAGTGATAATGAACAGCCATGTGGCCTAGCAGCCTAGACCTTATTTACAGCTTTATTTCTGCAAGGACAGAGCCCAAAATTTTCAGAGTAGGAGGCCTGCGCATTTCAAATTAGCTATTTCTATAATGTAGCACATGGTAGAAAGAACTGAATACAGTAATTATAGCTATGAAAGCAGTGATGTTGGAAGGACGTGGTGCTAAGATTAGTTCACCAAACATGAGGGGGCTGAAGCTTTTGGTCTAAGTATGAACCCTGCTGCTGTTGATATACAATAACGTCCTTAAAAATCATGGAAGGAAATCTAGCAGAATGTTTTAAATAAGGAAATACCGTCAACACATCATAAATGAGAGAATTCAGAATAAAACTGAATTCAGTTGTGCAGGGCCTATAATTAACTCAAGGGATAGACAGGCATCTTTGGATCTGAACACAAAGCAGGCAGATGGCTATAGCCATATAACTAGCGCTGAATCTATTATTGTAGGAACTGAAATAAAAAGCAGCAAGTGCTGGGAAGAAGGTGTGTTTTCTCCTTTGCTGCATTGGCTTTTATTTAAACAAATGAAATAGATATGCTGGGAGTATTCTGCCTTTTAGGCATGAGAGACTTTCTGGGAGGAAGGATGGTCTTGTGGTTAAAGCTCAGGCCGGAGATTTGGCTTCTATTCCCGGCTCTGCCATAAAGTTCCTTGGTGACACAAGGTGAGTTATTTAATCTCTTGCCTCCATGTCCCCATCTGTAAACAGAGCATTTTAATAATACTTTTTCAGAGAGGTAAAATGAGATTAAAACCATTAATGTTTATAAGGTACTATACATAAGTAAGGCTAAGATTTAATCACAGGTATTTTTGGTAAAAGTCATGGACCGGTCACGGGCAATCAATAACAATTCACAGCCCGTAACCTATCCGTGACTTTTTCTATAAATACTCCTGACTAAATCTCTACTTCGGGGGTGCTGCTGCTCAGGGGGGCCCCTGCTGGGAGGAATCCTGTTCCAGTGCTGGGGATTGACTGCCCCTGGCCGCTGCTCCTGTGGACCACTCTCCGGATGGCCTCTGGGTGCCCCGGGCCGCTGCTCCAGCAGCCTCAGGACCGCTGCTTCAGTCACCCTGGGACCACTGCTGCTCAGGTGGTCCCCAGGACTGCTGCTCAGGTGCTCCCTGGAGCCAGCCACACCAGCCACTGTTCCGGCAGTCCCCGGAGCCAGCTGCCCAGGGCTGCCCAAGCAGTGGCAGGTGCAGCTGGCTCTGGGGTGGCCCCCAGGACTGCTGCTTGGGGACTCCTCAGGACCACTGCTCAGGCGGTCTGTGGGACCAGCCGCACAGGCCGCTGCTCGGGCGGTCCCCAAAGCCAGCTGGCCCCGGGCCTTCCAAGCAACGGCCGGTGTGGCTGGCCCCAGGGACCGCCGGAGCAGCTGGCTCCGGGTTGCTGCAGCAGCTGCTCGGGTGGCCCTGAAGTCAGCTACACCAGCCACTGCGGAAGTCACGGAGGTCATGGAAAGTAATGGAATCCGTGACTTCCACGACTTCTGTGAAAGAATCGCAGCCTTATATATAATTACAAAGTATTTTACATGCAAAATGTAACTGGTCTCATACACTGTTGCCATGTGACTTTTTATTCTTCTCTGCTATACCTAAAACTTGATTTTCCCTTTATATATGCCACCCTGGCCTGCCATGTAGCCCAGGAATCAGTGTGAACATGTTTTTGTTAAGCAGAAAAGGCTTTTCATGGCATGATGCAGTAACTTGCATTGCATCAGGCATTTTGCCATTCAGGATGAAACAGAGTTGTTTGCAAGTGCCATATGTCATCTCTGATGTAAAGAATACTTTCTTGCTTGGGATGTGAGCATATTTTGCAGAAAGCACTGCACATCCATTTCCTGTATTTAACTATTGGTTTCCCTAACTTACTTTGCATACCTATTATGTGAACTCTTGTGACTTCGGTTCCATTTGGAAAACACCTTGCATGTTATAGATACTATCAGAACAAATAAATAATAATAATAATGCAATAAGCTCATTTCAGGTCAGGCAGAAGGTTATATTACTGAGATGGATGTACTGCTCCAATGTCTCAGTAGACCCTTGGCTAAAAAGATATTGTTAAGGAAAAATATAGCTCCTTCATTAGTAGATAATTAATTGGGTAAATAATAAAAACATCACGTACCATAGGCTGGCAAATACGGCTAAGAGTAAAATTCTCCTCTCTAGTCAATATTGTAGATCTGTTACCCACAATGCAGATTTGTGGCATATTCTCATTTATTCCCCATACAGAATTCCCCTTTGTCAGTTTTTGGCCTTATTTGTGACTAGATTTATTACTTATTAATATTCCAATGATTACTTATTATTTGTTAAGCACCAATGATGTTCTCAGCAATGTACAAGTCACAAATAAAGACAAGCCCGTGCCTTTAATAGTTTATGATTTAAAAGAGACAATGATAAATTAGACCCATAGGGAGACCCAGAGGAATATTCCTTTGGAATGTTACATTTTATGTATCTGTAACATGTTCTTTCTTCCTTTCTGTTTGGGGAAGTCAATTGACTGAGGTTTGTAAGGGTTTGCTTGTGGATCCAGTGGAAGAAGTAGCCTGTAGTCAGGATGTGAATGAGGAAAAGTTAGAGACCTGTTGCCTGAGGCTGTTTCATTGATAGGGAGCAAGATGGACGAGGACCCAGAGTTGGGACTAGGAAACAGAATCCCCTTTGCTTCTTACATACATTCCACTACTTCATGCCATGAATACGTTAGTTTGACACCATCTCATGAGTACCTCTTGGAATCATTATCTTTTCACCTCTAGATTACTGCTTCAGTTCCAGTTTAGGTGAGTAAAACTCATTGTCATCTGTTGGCTTGTTCAGTGACCTGTGCAAATTTGGTGGACTCAGTCCAGTCCCTGTCAGACAGGTGTATTCATCACAACAATCATCACTAGAACTAGCACTAAATGCTTCAGATTATTTTGAGGTTATTATTACACATCGCCAAACCACCAATACTGACAAGAAATAGTACCTGTATGTATCCTATTTTATTTCCGTTCTTACAATAGCTTGAGTAGAATTTCAGGGTGAGGGGAGAAGCCACCTCTGAGCTTGATCAAAAGTCTGCACAGTCTATCACAAATGAAATCTCAGCAGCCACCTCTAATATTTTAATTTGCTCAGATTTGGTGAGCCTTGTCAGGGCCCTGGGTTAGTAATTGTTAGTGACACTGGAGGACACTGCCAGTTTACCTGATTTCACATGCTGCTGGATGATTGAAAGGAGCTCTGATGAGTGCTCACTTTGCTGTTTTAAGTGGACTTGATATTAATCAAATTATTGACCTTCTAATCCCTGTCTACCACCACCACTGTGTGCGCTATTAAAATCTGAGTCAAGGAAAAAGCAGTAGCACTTGGATAAAGATGGTTAGAATTAAAGAATACAATTGTAGAGCAATTCTGAAATGCCCAAGACTGGAAATGAGGAAATCTGGGTCTTCTTCCTGGTTGTTCACAGGCTAGTTATGTGGCCTTGGAACAATCATAATTTTTTTCCTGCCAAAGTGTCTTTATCTGGAATTTGGGAATAACAAGGCTTCCCTGACTTACAAGGGTGTTATGAAGCTTAATTCATTAATGTTCAGAAATGTTCATAGAGCCTTCAATCCTATGGCAATGCAAACATTACCATATTATTTTCAGGCATTTATAGTTACTTGCATCCAAGTCAGGCATACAGTACATGGACTAGATTCACCACCACTATTGTAGGAAGGGGCGCTGCAGCCTAGGTGGGGATTCACAGTCCAGGAAGGACTGTCACCTTCTCTTGGGGTGTCACTGACTTACTGAAAGCTTTAACTTCCCCCAGGAGCTCTATAGATGCCCAGCCAGTAGGATTGCCACAAAAACTGGGACATATGGGGTGATCCTGAGCTGGATAGCTGGCAGTATGCACTGAGCATCCTTACAGATTTCCTGGGACAGCTACCTCAAAAAAAGAGAAGATCCCTGGAAAACCTGGACAGGGGGCAACCCTACCAGTCAGTGGAGGCTGCTGAGGCAATCCCCCAACTGCCATGGCCATGCCCCCTTTGCTAGCTATCTTGCATCATCCACTTTGAGAGCTGCACAGGCTGCCTGCAGGCCCCCATAGAAGAGAGATGGAGGCTGCTTGCTGGACAGATTTTCCATACAACCCTGGGGCATTTTACAGGATCTGCTCTGTTGTCTGCCAGTGCAGACTACAGATAGAATGGATTTTGTGCATTCTGAAATCCTGGCATTCATGGTGGTGAAAAAACCACATATCAGAAATGCAAAACTGTGCAGGATTGCAGTCCCAAGCTTCACAAGAGGCTCCTGGAGAGTGTGTAATGTGGCTGCTTTATTCCATGTCATAGCTCCTAGAGATGAACCTGTTGTGTCTTTGTTCTCTGCACCACATTAATAATACGTGTAAACCACATGGGCACAGTTGGGTTGAAATAACTTTTGCTAACTTCATACAAGTATACAGGACTAGCTATATGTGTACGCTGCTGCTCTAGCAGGGTTCTGGTGACTGTAGCAGCCGAAGACAGGGACGTTAGAGTGCTCCCAAATTATTTAAAGGGATACTACTGTATTCCCTTACACTACAGCGGTGGTGCCCAGCTTTTTTATGCAGGAGGGCCACATAAACCTAAGCACAACCTTGTGTGGGCCAAACAGATTCTACATATTTTAATAAGATTTAAAGTCACCTGTACTGATTTTATATTTTAAGGTCAGCTGGTTTCGTAAGTATTTAGATAGCTTGTTTCTATGTACAGTATTGTCTATTTACGCACTTGTATAAACTAAAACGATGGTAAGCATGACGACAAAATGCTAACGAACTGGCTGTTAGTATATTGTGTTGAAGCAGGCCACCGGCCTTATGAAATTCTCTGGTGGGCTGTGTAGTGCACCTGTGGGCCATAGGTTGGGCACCTCTGCACTACAGAACCAAAAGGGATAAAACTTTACAGAAAAAATAGACCATGTGTGCCTTTCTTCTCTAGATTGCTGCTTTAAATCTAGCCTGGGTGAGTAGTGACCCAAAATCATTATCATCTGATGGCTGTTTGGTGGTCCAGTCCCTAGTGGACAGGGTCCTTATCACAAATACTACTTCCACAATTGGCACTAATTGGTTCTTCTGTTGGCACTCTCAAAGGAGAGGCCCAGGGCTGAATGGGCATGAAGATTCAGCCACCTCTCATTCCTAAAGATGTCCCATCCAGATTAGCACTCAGGGGCAGTGTGAGGAAGCTGCTACATGTGTTGTCTTGTTTGCTGGGGGCTCAGTTGGGGCTTTGCCATGATCCTGACATACGGAACAGCATGTTGTTGTGCTGCCCCAGGAGCAGTCCAGGAAACAGATTGCAACTGGGAATTACATTCTGGCTCCTGCTTTCTCCCTGCTTGGAGGAAAACCTACCCTGTGCCCGGTCTGTACCTGGTGCAGTGAGCACAACCCAGCACGTTGGTAGGACAGAGCCAAGGTTCTGACTGCTCCTTGCCCACCCACTCAATGACCAGTTGGGGAAGCCACTACTCATGATGAATGTAGCCAGCACAGGGGAACATGAGGCATCTGGGGCTCCTTACTTCCCTGTGTGGGCCCACAGGAAGGGTCACAGTCTGGCCCTGCATTAACAGGAAACATTATTCTCCTTTCATGAGCAATAAAAATTCACCAAAAGCCCATAGGAATCGAAATCCTCAAACTACTGACCAAGTGTAACCATCATATGGGTATGTATCTGGCACTTTTTGATTCACAGTAATCTATACTTAGAGGCGTGTGGCACCAGTGTATTTGAAAGTGGAGACGTCTAAATGTGCCTTTTTTTCTTACAGAACATATCCTTCTGTAACCATTTCAGCCGTATCAGCAATTTCACCATTTCGGTGGCTTGCTTTTAATGTATTTTCAGTTCTTGGGCCTGAATCTGATCTCACACTGGTGTAAATCAGGAGCAAAGCTCAGGTGTAGTGAAGAATGGTACCATCTCTGTACCATTTGAACCTTGGCACTTCCTCGGTGTTTTAAATTAACATGTATAATAACAAAGCAGTAGAACTGGGCCAGATCTGCCAAGGGGATAATAATACTTTGCAGTTGTGTAGTTTAATGAATTAAGTTTGACAACATGCATGTTAGGTGGGTAAACACACATAATTCCCCCTCCCTTTCATGTATGGGTCCAAATCGTAAAGTCCAGATTCAGTTTTAGGGAGCTCGGATTTTGGTTTATATATGGGGCCTTTGAAAATTTGGAGCCTTTGAAAATTTGGGGCCTGACAGGAATTTTGAATGCCCTCCAAAGCTGGGTTTTATTGTGATCTGGGGATTTGGTTTGGGTCCTTCTCTATTCAAATAGAATCTGAGATAGTCTGCCAAATAAGCAGTGGAAGCACAGATGGTATTAAGGTATCTAAGGAAAGCACAGCTGTTTACTTAACCTCCCTTACCCTATACAGGTCTGTGTGCTCAAAGCATCTGCACTTGCCAAAAACTGGATGGTGGCCTTTGAGCCCTACAACTCTGTCCACATATCAACGTATTAATGGGGGTTGGCTGACTAAGTTCCCTCAGCCAGCGTGCTGGGAATAGCCCTCTCTTTCACGGAGACACATCGTTATGGGGGAGAAAAGCAGCAAGCAAAGGAAAAAGCATCAGCCAGAGAATCTGAAATTTCTAGTTTTCTTTCCCAGCTAGACCAGCCAAGGACAGGAAAACAGCTTGATTTTATTCTGTAATCTATTATCTTCAACCCTTCAGCCACTGACGGGAAAATTAACTACAGATAAGATGTTAGGCTCTTTTCTCTAACTAAACTATAAAAATATAATCTGACCTGTCCAGACAAGGACAGTATAAACAATATCCGAGGTTTCTATTATTAGGTTGGTAAGTCCATTGCCCAGGTTTGAGTTCAGTGCAGGGCAGGAAAGAGCTGAATTTAAATATATTGTAGCTTCTGCTTCTCAACAGAAATGTTGGATGTTTTTGTTTTCAGAATAACGAGACACTGAATCAGTACAAGTCATTAAATATAAACCTCTTCAATTAATGCAGAGTCATTAGTTGCAGGATTTACATACATTTTTCTGATGGCTCTACATGTCAACTGTCATAGTTTGTGCAGCATTTTAATATTCCACTGTTCGGGGTTAAGAAGGCTTATGAGAACTTAGATCACTTATCAGTGTTTGGTGTGGAGTTTCATTATCTCTAGCATGGATTACTGAGGCACAAACTGTTATTCTAATGGTTTCTTTGAAAGTTACTAATAATGCCTTCTCCAGAGAATTACACGTGGCTGTATAGTACATATAAAATAATATTATGCAGTGTGTGTGACAGACAAGATATCAGCATTTGTTTTATTTGGATTCTAGGACACAAGGGTATTAAGGGGAAATGAAATGGCAGCTGCAGCTGTTGTAGGCATTCCCCAAAGGGCTAGAGCTAATAGGATCTATATCTTCATCCAAAACTGAGTTAATTTTGAATGCAGAGGACAAAAAATGAAAGTTAAACTAATCACAAACATAAGAATCTAGGATAATGGAAAACAAAAAAGGAATTTTTTAACTTCCTTCACTCATCTGTGCCAGATAATTGTGATTAAAATGATATCTTTAAGCAAGAAATCCTGGAAGACAAGATATTTTGCAGCTTAGGTGTCAGCGTTTTTGAAAAACACAAAACAAAAACAAAAAAACAACCCACATCAGAGACTGGAACTATGTGTCACAGTTTTTGAAAGATCCTGCATATATTTCTAGACTGCTGCAAATGTATTGCCCAAAAGGGAACAACTTTTAAAATCCTATGTAGGGCTGATATTAAATACTTTAATCTGTTTCCTGTTTTTAAACTCTAGATAAAATATGGTGCTAGAAATACAAAGTGACCGTTAAGCTTGTTTGAAAATATTGCAAACCTATAAAAGAAAAGGTATATTCCAATTTAGCTTTAAACGTAGGGTTGACATCATTGTGCCTGGACTAATACCCTATATTTCCTCAAATTTTTATTTTAAGTAGTTGAATGCCGCTCTTTCATGTTCTCTTTAAGAAGCTGTTAGTCTTACTCTGAGCAGCTAGAGAATATCGTTCTCTGGAAATTTGCCAGGTATTGTACAGTGGGGAGAAAATGCTTCAAACTTCCATTTTAATCCGCACTTGAGTTTCCCCTACTAGGAGTCTGAGTTGCTGTGTAATGTCCTCAGGTGCAACGATTTCTCCTCTAACTGCTGATGCGCTTTAGCCTCTAAAGACTGTTTCTTTGCTGGCAATCCTCAGGAAACTGTTGCACTACCTCTGGGGTGTTACTGTAGGCAAGGCGCAAGCATTTTTACCACTGCGTAAATTAACCATGCTCAGTGCAGGTCTGGAAAAGAAAAATCAATTGTTAATCATCAAATAGCATCTAGGACCTGGTCCTGTGAAGTGCCGATCAGCATCTTGCAGAATTGGGCCCTTATTGTCCATTGTTGATTGTCCGAGAATTCTTTCTGCACAGAATCTATGTAATGTGTAGCTTGTGCAGTAAACTTTCTTCTAGAGCCTAAAATGGCTCTCAGCTCTGTGAAATATGGTTCTGCTGTTGCTTGGACATTACAGAAGTTGTGGCAGTGGGGCAAACTTATCTGAGGCTATTTAAGAAGATAAAGTGGGAATGGGAAGTACTTGTTTGTCCCTGATCCTTGTGTCTTAGCAGAGAATGTTCAGAATTACTGAATTTTGGATACTGCGAATGCTTACGGCACAGTGGGCGGTGTGCAGTGTAAATATCCAGAAAAATATAGCTATTGTAGATGCATGTAGGGTGACCAGATGCAGGGCTGGATTAATGCAGGGGCTTTAGGGGCTAGAGGGGGGGCCTGCAGGCACACAGGCTGGATGCGGCCTGCTGCTTCTTTTCACACACCAATCCCCGAGCCTCGGTGCTCGCCCCCGCAGGGCTGGAGCTGCGAGCGGCGGCTTGCCAATGTGCGATACTTGGGGCTTTTTCTTATGTAGGCGCCTATTACCCCCCCACACACACACACACCCTCTGTCCTGATTTTTCACACTTGCTATCTGGTCACCCTAGATGCATGTCACTTAGGAAAGTCCCTGTCCTATCACTTGTGTCTTGTTAGTGCATAGTACATACCATTAATATGTGGAATTTTAAAGCAATTGACAATTTCTCTTTAGTAGAAGCCTCAACTCTCTAGAGGCTGCACATACGTTGATCATTTTTATTCTATTCTCTACTTTGTTAGAGAAATTCCAACATCAAGCAATTGAGGTCAAATTCATTAGGGATGAATTTGCCCAAGGATAATGATGATTGTGTCCTTCCTACCCATTCTTTAAATGCCCCTATTATCCACCTGCTATAATTCCATTCTTCCCCTCCCCCCAGCTTCTGTAGCATTACTGATCTGTGGCCCTACCCTCATTCTCCTAGATTAAATATGAGTAAGTACATGGGTGGCCTTAGCTAGTACCTTCTGATGTGTGTTCAAGACTGGGCACTTTCATTTGGACTCAGAGTTGTGAATAAATGGGCACATACAATTTATGTTAAAATCAGAAATGAGCTCAAGTTTCAGAAGTTAAATCTGGATTTTGAATGCCCAGCGTGGCTGAGATGTGGAGATTTGGATTTGCCCATTATAAAGATAGAGGGCACTGGCAAAATCTAGATCCAGGCTTGGATTTTCAATGCCACAAAATCTGGGGAAGTTTTGTTCTGAAGTTTTGGTTTAGGTCCATCCCGAGTTAAAATGAAACAATTTATGCCCATTTAAACCAATTCCAATCAATAATACCACACACTGTGATATAGAAACTAAAAGGTATGCCATACTGTTAATAGCACATTTAAAACGGATAAAAAGAAATACTTTTATCCAACATATAATTAATCTGTAGAACTCACCACTGTAGATATTAGTGAAGGAAACAACTTTGTAAAGTTCAAAAGACATTAAAATAAATAATAGTGTCTGCTATTAGGGGAGGTAGGACCAAAATTAGGATTATCAATCTTCACGTTTCAGGATATAAACGGATCAGCTAGGGTCAGAATGAAATTCCTGCTTATGTACAATTGGCTAGGTATATCTGGTTTTGTGTTTTAATTTAATTTCCTTCTCCTGAAGCATCTCGAATAGGCCATGGTCAGAGAGAGAGACTCAGAGGATCATTTTGTTTGGTTGGTTGGTTTCTGTGCAAAGGATGTAGAAGCTGCTGTTAAGAATTTACAGCAAATTAATGATGGATTTGTAAAGATTGTAATTACAGAATCATAGAAATGTAGGGTTGGAAGGGATCTTAAAACCTCTGGCAGGACCAAGTAAACCTAGACCATCCCTGAGAAGGTGTTTGTCCAACCTGTTCTTAAAACCTCCAATGACAGTGATTCCACAACCTCCTTTGGAAGCCTATTCCAGAGCTAAACTATCCTTATAGTTAGTTTTTTTCCTAATATCTAACCTAAATAATCTTTGCTGCAGATTAAGCCCATTACTACTTATCCTACCTTCAGTGAATGAAGAGTACAATTGATCCCTGTCCTCTTTATAACAGCCCTTCCCATATACGAAGACTATTATCAGTTTCCCCCTTCAGTCTTCTTTTCTCAAGACTAAACATGCCCAGTTTTTTAACCTTTCCTCACAGGTCAGTTTTTCTAAACTTTTATCATTTTTGTTGCCCTCCTCTGGACTCTCTCCAATTTGTCTACATCTTCCCTAAAGTGTGGCACCCAGAACTGGACACAATATTCCAGCTGAGGCCTCACCAGGGTCGAGCAGAGTGGGACAATCACCTCCCATGTTTTGCATACAACAGTCCTGTTAATATACCCCAGAATGATATTAGCCTTTTTAGTAATTGCATCACAATGTTGACATATTCAATCTGTGATCCACTATAACCCCAAGATATCACCTAGCTAGTTATGTAGCACATTTTGTAGTTTATGCATTTGATTTTTCCTTCCTACGTGAAATACTTTGCACTTGTCTTTATTGAATTTCATCTTGTTGATTTCAGATCAATTCTCTAATTTGTCAAGGTCATTTTGAATTCTAATTCTGTCCTCCAAAGTGCTAGCAACCCTTTCTATCTTGATGTTACCCACAAATTTTATAAGCATGGCTTTCACTCCATTATCCAAGTCCTTAATGAAAATATTAAATAGTATTGGACCCAGGTCTGACCCCTGCAATACTCCACTATACCCTCTCAGTTTGACAGCAAACCATTGATATCAATTCTTTGAGTGCGGTCTTTCAGCCAGTTTTGCACCCACTTTACAGTAACTTAATCTAGACCATATTTCCCTAGTTTGCTTATGAGAATGTCACATAGGACTGTGTCAAAAGCTTTACTAAAAATCAGTGTATCATGTGTTCAACTTCACCTTATTTATTAGAACAGTAACCCTGTCAAAGAAGGAAATTAGGTTGGTTTGGCATGAAATGTTCTTGAAAAATTTATGTTAGCTATTACTTAACATTCTGTTATCTTCTAGATATTTACCAAATTGATTATTTAATAATTTGTTCCAGGATCTTTCTCAGTATTGAAGTTATGCTGAGTGGTCCTCTTTTCCCCCTGTTTAAAGATATACTGTGTTTGCCCTTCTCTAGTCTTTTGGGACCCCACTTATCCTTCTTGGATTCTCAAAGATAATTACTAACAATTCCAAGATTGCTTCAGCTAATTCCTTAAGTTCCTTAGGGTAAATTTCATCAGGCCCTGGTGACTTGAATACATCTAAATATTCTTTAAATTGTTCTTTCCATATTTTGGCTTGCATTCCTAATCCCTTGTTAATATTAATTGCGTTAAGTATCTGGCCACAACTTATAGTTGTTAGTGTAGACTGAAACAAATCGGGCATTACACTTCAGCCTCCTTGATATAATCTGTTATTAGTTCTCCTTCCCCACTTAAGCCTTGTCTGCACCACGGGGCAAGTCGATCTAAGCTACACAATTTGAGACGTGAATAGCGTAACTCAAGTCAACGTAGCTTACATCTGCTTATCGCAGGGTCCCCACTGCGCTATATCAACAGGAGAGCGTCTCCCATCAACCCCCTTTACTCTTCTTGTTCCAATGGAGAACAGAAGTCGACAGGAGAGCGATCTGTGGTCGATTTAGCGGGTCTGTGGTCGATTTAGCAGGTCTTCATTAGCTGACTGATGCATCAATCGCCACATGTCGATCCCCGATAAGTTACTTTCCTTCTTCTTTCTCTTGCTCCTAATATATTTATAGAATCTCTTCTTATTGCCTTTTATGTCCCTTGCTGGATGTAATTCATTTTGTGCCTTAGCCTTTCTGGTTTTCTCCCTTCTTTGTCCCTTCTTTTCTACTCACCCTTACCAATTTGTCCATGTTTCCATATTTTGTAAGATTCCTTTTTGATTTTGGGGTCATTACAGAGCTCCTGATGGAACCTCATTGGCTTCTTACTATTTGCTATCTTTTGTTCACATCAGGATAGTTTGCAGTTGTGCCTTTAATATTGTCTCTGAAAAAATGCCTGCTCTCCTGAATTCCTTTTTTCCCTTAGATTTTCTTCCCATGGGACCTTATTACCAAGTTTGTTAAAGTCTGCTTTTTTGAAGTGTAGTGTCTTTATTCTGCTGGTCTGACTCCTTCCTTTCCTTAGAATAAGGAAATCTATCCTTTTATGATCATTTTCACCCAAATTGCCTTCCACCATTAGGTTTGCAACCAATTTCTCCCTGTTAGTCAGAATCAAGACTAAAATGGCTGTCACCCTGGTTACTTCCTGCTTACCGCAAAACCAAGCTTCTACTTCTGAAACCAAGTTGTCCATATAGCTTCCAAGTACTTATTGGACATTTTGTGTTTTGCTGTATCACTTTACCATCAGATGTCTGAGTTAAAGCCCCTCAGTAATACCAGATCTTGTGTTTTGGACATTTCTGTTATTCTAGAAATGCCCCATCCATCTCCTGCTTCAGATTTGGTGGTCTGTAGTAGACCCTTAACATGAGGTCATTGCTCTTTTCCCCTCCTTTTATCTTCACTCAGAGACTTACAAACATTCTGCTTCTTACCTCCTTCTGGACCCCAGAACAAGTATATATATTCTTGATGTATAATACAACACCTTCCTTTTTTCACCCCCTATCCTTCCTGAACAAGTTATACCTCTCTGTACCAAAATTCCTCTCATGAGATTTATTCAACTATCTGTGATACCACTTAAGCCATAAGTTAACTTATGTACTAATGTCCAGTTCTTTCTGTTTATTCCCAATACTCTTTGCATTTGTCTATAGACATCTGAGATGTTGAGCAGATTCCCCCACTGTTATCCCTCTTGCTCCTCTGATCCTATTGTAATTTTCCAATCCCTCTTCCTCTCAGAACATTTAGCCCTCTGTTTAGGCCATATTTTTTATATTTACCTGTCTGCTTTATCCAATCAGTTTATATTGTCCATATTTTGATTTCTTAGATCTATCTTCTTTGTTAATAGAAAGGATGTGCTTAGTAACAATTTCACTGATCAGACCATCACTATCACTCTAACGCAGCTCATTTACCCTGTAACCAAGTTTTAAAAAGGGAAAGATGCGTTACAGATCTAATCTCCAAAAAACAGCAGAAGAGATACCAGCCATGTTCCCAGTGAATCAGCAATTACGCACATGGTGGGATTTACTATACTGACAATAGAGGGTTTGGTTGCTGGCTACTTTTGTATTTTATAAGCAATTAGTCTCAGAGCAGATTATTTCTTTCTATCCTGCTGTGCTGTTCCTTGTGTTTTTCAACACAAATGTGGGTCACTTAGATTCTTGTTGACGAACAATTGTTTCTAGTTACTATGGGTCTACTTGTATCATGATAACAAGGAGAAATGATGTCTAGATTTGAGTTTCCACTGTTCAGTCCCTAATGAAGCGGCCATAGTAGCATTCTGCACAACTGAAACCCTTCTCCACTACCACTCCAATGAAGGGAAGGAAGGGCTTGGTTGTTCAAATGACTGTAACTGTCCACATCATGTCACAAGACTGTGGTTTTTTAGGCAATGTCTGCAGAAGTAGCAGAGGCACAGTGCCCCCTAGCAGGAGCTCCTGAAAGTATAGAACCTGACTTGGGCTCAATGATTTCTGGACTGCTGCATGGGGAGCATAGATCAGAGGCCCCCTGCTACATGCATTGAAGGGGGTGGATGCTTCCCAGGCTAACCAAGCAGTTAGATCAAAGCTCTTCAAAGGGCAGGGAGACCAACGTGAGCAGAATGAAAAAGGCAGCAAAACTCCTATTGACATCAGTGGGGCCAGGATTCGGTTCCAAGCAATGAAGGGAATTTTATACAGACATCTTGATAAACACCAGACTCAAGTTACAGGTGATAACAAAATGGGGCCATTGTGTTTCACAATATTATAATCCCTTCTTTGGGACCTGCATGTAACCCTGACCACCACATCTCTATTTAAAGAGAACAGCGTATCAAGACCAATTACCTGCGTAGTGCCGGTACAATCGCCCTGCTCGGTTCAAGTTATTGTTTTATTAATTCATTGTAATGAGATAATGGGAGATCATATAAAACCCAGCCACTTCTAGCACCTCAAGCACTTTCATCCGCTCTGGTGGCACTTCAGAGGTAATTGATAGTGACACAGCAGTCTCTTTAAATAGGGAAGTGTTCATTCAGGTTACAAGCGTGTCCTGAAAAAGGTGTCATTTGGTGACACCCACTAGCCCTATGGCATGAATGTGAAAATATTTCCATACAGGAACATGATGAAGGAATTCATTTACTATGGCCCAAGGGTAGTGCTTACACTGTCAGACAGACCTCCCAGTCCCGATCCCCAACTGGCTGGGCTGGTAGAGGTAAGGAGTGCTGTGGAGACAGCAGGCTCTACTAGTTAGGAATGAATGCCTTTCTCAGCTAACAGCAAATCATCTGTTTAATTAAGGAGTTGCACTGTTGGAGATTAGAGTGAGTCCTGTCCAATGCTCCTCATATATGGATGTGGGCAGAGTGGGAAATAACGAGGGGGAAGTGTTCTGGGATGTGGAAGACACTGTGAGATCCTTGGAATATCAGCAGTTTTCAAGTCTCATTTGTAGCTAGAGCAATTGGGAGCCAGTGTGGTCACATGCTGACCAGATACTTAGCTTTGCCACTGACTTCAAGTGTGACCATAAGCAACTTAAACATCTTACTGTCTCAGCGTACCCATAGTAATACAGTAACCAGATTTACATCTCTGTAAATGAGAATAGAATCTGGCCTAGTTTCTTAGAAACGATGAACCAACTCTGCAAATCCTTACTTAGGTAAAGCTCCCATTAAAATCACCCACAGTTTGGACCTATGCATTTTAAATGGTCTTGAAATTCTACTCAGTGATGTGTAAAGCTCTAGTTCCCCTTGAAAAGAGAAACAAAATGGAAATATATTTTGAAACCAAGCATCAGACTAAGAAGCTCTCATGTTTAGCATCAAGCCATGATGGACCTTGCTGCCTCCCTCATCCGTAGAGAGGGTGTGTTTATTTTCATGTTCGTGTCTTTAGAATACTGCTCTGTAGGAGAGGTCAGCATTGGAGCAGCTGCACAATTTATCTGATGGGCCTTTTCTATACAAAAATCTTCCAACTTGCTTTCCCCCCATCAGTGAAAATTTTAGGAAATGATCAACTTGTCCTGTTTCAGAACCCACTGTCATTAGTGATTATTATTTATATGTGCTCAGAAGAGGAAGAAGCCCTGCGTGTTAAGTACACAGATGAAGTATAACTAAAAAAAAAACAGCAATTCTTCTTTAAACCTCTCCAGATCACTGTCAAGTAGAGGAAGTCTGCATTTATCTGTGATCTCAATTCACTCAAACTGCAGTTATTTGGAATACTAATAGCAATTTCCTGTAACGAGTGCAGATATTCTGATTGCCAGATGGTTTGGAATGAGCTAGTGACTAATTTTGGCTCATAATAATAAGAAGGAAAGAATCTGACAGAAATAGGATGCCCTTTCACCAGGGTTAGGGTTAAAGTTTTAAAGATTTAAAATTAGGGATGTGCTTAGTTGAGTAGGGACCTTAGAAAATATTGGAGCAGTCAGACCATGGCTCCTCTATGTGGAGCCTTTATCTATTTGAGCAAAAAAGTGTGGCACCTAAAATTCAGGTGATAAGTGGGTGCATGCTGTGAAATTGTCACTCACTCCTGTTTCCAGAGAAGTCAGAATATATTGGGGTGCTCACACAATATCATGACAAGCCCTTTGATTTTAATGATGACAATCCAAAATATTTGACCCCATGACTAGAATACAGTGTTCATATTCAAAATTTGTCAACTTTCAAAATTATCCACAGATTTGGAAAGTCCTTGGAGTATAGACCCTGACCCTGCTAGGCACCTAGCAGAGATGGAGTGTGTATAGTGAGTTGTAGTAGCAAAACTAAAGGTCTTGGAACTAGAGATGTGTATAAAAACAGTTTTGGTGTAGAATGGTGTTTCTGTTCGTATTTCCTGGGGTTTTGCACATTCTAAAATACTACTTTTATTTATCATTTTGACAGAGTGGCTATTTTTGCATCAAAAATACCAATTTTCACCTGTTTTTGATACAAAAAGATTTTAACTGAGAACTGGGCCCATGTTTGATGGGAAACTGGCCTGTGTTCGCTTGAATATTCTTTGTATAACTTTCCATAAAAATGATTACTTTGAGTTTGTACCAAAAAGTAGGAAACCTTGAATATTTTCTGTACCTCCTAGGTGGAACCCCTTTTCTTGTGGTGAAATTTCCTTGCCAAAAGATGGAGTGATTTGGGAGTACTTTTCATGGCAAGGAAAAACCATGACAAGAGGTTGGTTATTGTATATCTATTGCTTCTTGTTACATTGCATTGAAACCACTGAGTTCCTCAAAGATTGTTCATGCAGACCCTGGGAAAGTCTGTTGGCCAGATTCTCCTTTCAGTTACACCAGTGTAAATCCACAATAAACCTATCGAATTACTGTGGATTTATGACGGTATCACTGAGAGGAGAATTTGGCCCTAGGTGAACTAGTCCTCATGTTCTATTGAAGAGATATTGGAACTGAATAGAAGTGAAGTGCATTTTCATTCAAGTATCCCAAAGCATTTGACAAGTGATCTCCTAGACATATTTCATGGCCTGCTGTGAGAACTGAACCCATAATTTCTGGCAGTAGTTCTGACATATTGGTGGATAAAGCTAGCACTTTTTTTACTAGGAACACTCATTGTGGAAAACTTCCTGAGCACAGTTTTCTGGCAAAAAGAGGATAAATGCTGCATTCCTACCTTGCACTGTCAAATGTAGGAGTGGAGCAGAATCAAGCTGCAATAAATTTAGGCTTTTCATAGACTGATAACCTACCTGTCCTGTTGCCTCACTCTGCTGATTTCCCTCATCCATAACCAGGTGCCCCAATCAGCTAATAAGAAGTATCCCTGCCTCCAGAAGTGCTGGATCAGCAGCACGCTGTGATAATGGGAGAGATGGGGTAAGAAGCTGTGAAAAGGAAAAACTTATAAGAAGAGAAAGATTGATGTGGACAGAAGAGGAGAGAACTCAGATATTATTGTGATAGAGGTCGTGTAGATGTCGAGAGAAAAACACTTATAATAATAACTGGCTGATATATAGCATCTTTCCTCCACTGATCCCAAAATACGTAATGACAATTACAAATCATGAGCTAAATTCTGCACTCATTTCTCAAATTGTCTTCAAAGGGAATTTTGTCCAAGTTAGATTCCAACCCTGCAGGCCTATCTATTTCCATTGAGGTAGCACCTAGGAGCTAGTAATTCTTCTGCTCTTTCCCACACTGACTAGGCCTCAACTGGAGTATTGTGTCCAGTTCTGGGCACCACATTTCAGGAAAGATGTAGACAAATTGGAGAAAGTCCAGAGAAGAGCAACAAAAATGATTAAAGGTCTAGAAAACATGATCTATGAGGGAAGATTGAAAAAATTGGGTTTGTTTAGTCTGGAAAAGAGAAGACAGAGGGGTCATGATAACAGTTTTCAAGTATATAAAAGGAGGAGGGAGAAAAATTGTTCTTAACCTCTGAGGATAGGACAAGAAGCGGTTTAGGTTGGACATTAAGAAAAACTTCCTAACTGTCAGGGTGGTTAAGTACAGGAATAAATTGCCCAGGGAGGTTGTGGAATCTCCATCATTGGAGATTTTTAAAAGCAGGTTAAACAAACACCTCTCAGGGATGGTCTAAATAATACTTAGTCCTGCCTTGAGTGCAGGGGACAGGAGTAGATGACCTCTCGAAGTCCCTTCCAGTCCTATGATTCTATGATCCAATGAAAGAAAACTGGAGGTGGATTTAATTAGGCAGAATATAATTATTCACATTAAATTCTGGCCAGATACCCAAAACTAATCCCCCTAGTTTTTTTAAAAAAAATGCATTGGTGTTTTTAAGGTCTCATCCCAAACCCATAAATAATAATACATCATATGGTTGAGATTTTTAAAAGCTACTTCAGGGATTTGGACATCCAATTCCAATCTGAAATTAATGGGTATTTGGTACCCAGATCCCCGAGGCAGCTTTGAAAATCTTAGCTTGCATGTGGTATAGCTCTGTGCTCTAATCCTCCTTTGCCCAGCAACTATTTACACCAGCAAGCCAATACTGAATGATCCACCATTCAAAAGGACTTCTACTCATGTACTGTTCCCCTTTAAGGATTCAATCCTGCTGCTCCCAATGAAGTGAGTGGGAGTTTCGCTAGTGTCTTCAAATACTAGGATTCTGTGCTGAAAGAGAAAAGAATGAAGGATATTTACAAGTCCTGAATCCAGGAGAAGAAACTACTTTCTCCTGGGCCCTGGTAGTTATTATCACTGTATTGGCTTCTGTATTATTTTTACTTACTATTTGTATTGTGGTAGTGCCTAGGAACCCCAGTCATGGGCCAGGACCCCATTGTGTTATCTGCTGTACAAACACAGAACAAAAAGACACTCTGCTCCAAAGAGTTTACCGTCTCTGTAGAAAGGATGCCTGCCACCTTCTCCTCTGTGGTTCCTGGGCCTTGCATTTCCAGCCAACTAGACTTCCATTCTGCTGCTTCTGACAGCTCTTTGACAGCGTGCTGCTTCTCCTCGTCCGCAACACAGAGCATACTCATCCTTCTGGTGCAGAATCTCCTGAGAATCCCCTGCAGCCCCTTCTCTTGGCAGCCACAGGCTCCCTTGTAAGCTTGCTTGACCCAGATTTCTTTTAATACATTTGCAGAAACTGGGTCAACCACAAGTATCACCTAGGACATGAGAAAATGAGGAGGGTGGATGCGACATACCAGATTAATGAACGGCTGTGTCACCAGTGTCCAGCAACATGGGGTGCTGAAGTAGCTCCTGACTGGGCCAGTCACAAACAGCTTTTCAGCATGCAAGCTACACCGTGTGTGTGTGTAAGTAACTGCAGCCTGCCAACCACACTTTGGTTACACCAGGGGTAGGCAACCTATGGCACACGTGCCGAAGGCGGCACGCGAGCTGATTTTCAGTGGCACTCACACTGCCCGGGTCCTGGCCACCGGTCCAGGGGGCTCTGCATTTTAATTTAATTTTAAATGAAGTTTATTAAACTTTTTAAAAACCTTATTTACTTTACATACAACAATAGTTTAGTTATATATTATAGACTTATAGAAAGAGATCTTCTAAAAACGTTAAAATGTATTACTGGCACGCGAAACCTTAAATTAGAGTGAATAAATGAAGACTCGGCACACCACTTCTGAAAGGTTGCCGACCCATGGGTTACACCCTGGCTCTCACCACTCTTGATTATACTGCAGGGTGACCCTGACACACCCCAAATCCTATTTCCGCCCCCACAAATATATGTTCTGTACTGCCCAGCCCTCTCCCAGACAGTACAAATGATATTAAGTCTGTTAGTCCTTTAAGAGAATAATATATACACAATTTGTCACCCCAAATAGAATTGCCCAGACGCTTTAAACACACTGGATTAGATAAAACAATAAAACAAGTTTATTAACTACAAAGCAAGATTTTGAGTGAGTACAAGTAATGAGGCATAAAAGTTAGAAATGGTTACAAGAAAAATAAAGATAAGACATTTACTAATACCTAACTTAACAAACTATATCAGATTCAAGCAAAGTATCTTACCACATGCTTTTCAGACGTCTTACTGACCAAATCCTGTAGGGAAGGACCCCTTTCCCAGAGTCTAATGAATGCTTCCTTTGTTGCTTCAGGTGCAGTGAGAATGATGGGCAGGGAGAGAGATAGAGACGGACGGGTGCCTTGGGGTGTTTGTCCCTCCTTTTTATAGTTTCACTCTCTCTCTTAAAAATCATTTCCAGCTGGGCACTAGGAGACAAAGAGTCTATGTGGAAGGATGTTCCCTGCTGGGTTTTATTTCATCAGTTTGAACTTCCTTTGTCTTTCCTTCCTGCTTGATGACTCTGTTTACTGCTTAAATGCAAATTAAGAGAAGCACACATTTCTTTATTTAGGACAGACTTGTTTGCCAGCTTCTGTTTGGGCAGGGCTGTGGGGTTTGGAATATGTGTTAACACCATCATACAGGGAAATCTTTGCCATTCATATTTTATCAGGACAATACTCATCAGCAAATTGAGTTTTCAGATGATGTTTTACAAGACAAACTTTGTACCAAGATTATTACAATAGTGTGTAGCATGTGAATACAGGGATACATTTTGTCACAGTTGGAGTGCAGACTTTAGAAGCCTCCTGATTTTCTTATTCATTTGCTATACATATTTCCCTTAGACCCACCTTTCTGGCCTACCCAGCTGTATGTGTGACAGGACAATATATAGAGTACTTTAGCAGTGAAACCAACCCTGGCTTTCTCACTAAGAGTTAAATGTCACAGTTCAGGGCAACTGTACCTGTATTTCCCCTCAGTGGTCTATAAGGGCACCCGCTCTCAGGTTTCTAGCTCCCCAACTGTTGTCTGTCTTGGTTGGAGACATGCATCTCTCTCTCTTCTGAACAGGGTATTTCCAGGCTGTACTGTCCCCTGCCTTTGCTATTAAGCCCCAGCACACTCTGCCTAAACAGACCTGCTTGCTTTCTCTTCAGGGACAGCTGATAGCATGAGCGCTACAGATATGTTACCACGCAGCTCTTTTTAAGCAAGCCTACTTTATTCTTCAGGTGAAAAGCATTACAGAGAAAACATATTAAAAACAATAAAAGCACCTACGCACATGCTAACAAACTTACCAGGCATCACCTCACCTTAGGATTTCTTTATAGGCACATGTTCATCAGAACAAGCACACAGTCTTATGAGGCCTCAGTAGGCCCACTCCTAGCAATCCTCCTCTAAAGATGTGGGCCCTGTGTGGACCAGTGATTCTGTCTGGTTACTGGATCAGGAAGAAGGCCCCGAGTCAGCCTAAACTCAGGCTTTTTATCCAAAAGTCTTTTCCTTTGTTGAGCTCCGGAGAATCTGGTTTGAACTAGTATATGCGTATCTCTCCAGGGGGCTTCGAAGGCTGATAATGGAGGAAGTTTATTAGTATCCCTACTTTCTATTAGAAAAAGTACATTCAATTCCACAACACCTACACAATTGAGTTTTCAATACAATGTACCCCAAAAGTTAAGGTTTAACATCATTCCGTAAAGTTTATCTTAAATTTCACAAGGTTTGTTCAGGATACTACAGAATATTGTCAGTCTATCACATTAAATACAGGGATGGGGGAACCTTCACCATGAGTCGTGAAATATGCTCCTCTCCAAGTCCAGGCCTTTTTGGATAACTTAGTGACATAAAGGAGTTTCTCTTTCCAGAGATTCCATCACATGCTCCTCTCAAACCCTGGATAGCATCGTCAGTGGCCCCAGCATGATGATGCCAGTTAGTGGAGTGCTGTGTGCCTAGGCTGAGCTCGCTGCCCATCTTGTTTTGCATTTTAACAGCACACATTGTGTTTCTATTTTAATATTGTCCTCTCCACAGTTGTAACACATTTTGCAACTAGAATTCAAAGACATCTAGACATGGCTACAGGATAATTTATATCTGTATTAAAAAACTCAAAATGCCCCCTCAATTTTGAGAGACTAAAAAGAAATAAAGAAGAGCCATTCTTTACTTGTCTTCTCTGCACACTGAAAGCTGGGGAAGGCTACTTTGCTCTGGTTATAGTAGGGGACTGGAGTCAAAATTCCTGGGTTCTTTCTCCCTATTCTGTTTCTAACTTGCAAGTTCATCCTAGTCAAGTTACTTTATCTCTGTAAGTCCCCACTTCCCACCTGTAAGATAAATACAATAATAATTACCATGCAGGGCTGCTGTATGACCATTATAATTAACAGAATTATTAACCGGGTTGCTCAGTGTCTGGTAAATTTATCTCTAGCAGCAAGCAGGTGATGGTGGGCAGTTTTAAAATGAGGTCAGGATTTCATAGGGGTCCTACTAAGGGAGGCTATCAAGGGATGAACTGGCTCATCTCATCTTCCATCTGCCCTGGCCATTATGCTTCTCCAGCCAGCACTGCTCAATATTTCAGGCTGCATTGGCCACCCTCATTGAAGCTATGCAAACCCACCTGTGGTGTGTAAACCACCCTTCCATTGCAGTGGTCCGTGCATCCTGAGTTACACTGGCGAAACCCAAGACTGAAATTAGCCCAGTGTCTGTACAGTGTTTTTAGAGTCTTGGATGAAAGCTTCTACATAAGTGCTAAGTATTAGTAACAGTAGTGTTTTGAGAGCCTCACATTCACCTTTCCCAGGGAATGTAAAGTCTTGGGTTGTCTGTTGACTTTGGAATAAAAGAAAATCAGGTTTGATGTGAGTGCAGGAGAAGGATACACATCTCTTTCACTTCTGGGGTCCCAATGAACAAGTGAATGATTCTCAAAAGATTGCCTTAAGCTTTCCTGTGTAACTGTCTAGAACAGGGATTGGCAACCTTTGGCACGCGGCCCACCAGGGAAATCCGCTGGCGTGCCGGGACGGTTTGTTTACCTGCAGTGTCTGCAGGTTCGGCCGATTGCAGCTCTCACTGGCTGTGGTTCACCGTTCCAGGCCAATGGGGGCTGCGGGAAGTGGCGTGGGCCAAGGGATGTGCTGGCCGCCGCTTCCCGCAGCCCCCATTGGCCTGGAACGTCGACCTACAGCCAGTGGAAGCTGTGATCGGCTGAACCTGAGGACACTGCAGGTAAACAAACTGTCCTGGCCTGCCAGCGGTTTTCCCCAAGGGGCCACGTGTCAAAGGTTGCCAATCCCTAGTCTAGACGCAAGCTTCAGCTCTGCTGACTCTTCCCATGCCAAAAACCCTCCTTACAACAGAGCAAAGGGAGCATGGATTCTGTACTTGTAGATGCTTGTTGAACACCTTTTCTCAGTTTCAAGTTGGCAGGTAATAAGGTGCAGCGAGAGGAGGACTGTTTCTTTATGACTGGATTACAGTTTGCCATGTTCACATTGCTGCATATAGAAGGTTGTGACAGCATTTCTGGGGATTTGGAAATTGGCCATGAAAATTTGCCATTGGCTGAAACTTGTCATCTGAGATGTAAGCCTGGGAGGAGAGTGGTTTGTTACAAGGTCACCAGGACTATTTGTCAGGTTGCTCTTTGTGATGTGATGTTTTTAAGAATTCCTGAAGTTTGACAAACCCTGGGCCTACTTCAGCGTGACATTTGCCCTCAGTGGAGTTATTTTGGGATAAAAATGAAGTAATCAAGCCCCATATTTGTTCCATTTTGAAAATAAGAAGTTATTAGCCAGCCTGATGACCCAGCATTAATGCCAATTGTAGGAGTATGCTGGCCATACCCTCCTTTCTTCTGACCACAAACCCTTTTCCCCACTACACTGGTAGCAGGGAATGGGAGTGGCATAAGAGCCCCCACACCAGCTCTGTTCTCGGCAGTCTCTCCATCACATCGTGAATCCTAGCTCCTGGCAAGCAGCAGACCTCTTGGTTTTCTCGGTCGGGGCGGCAGATAGATGATTCAGTCCCCCTGAGGTGGGAATCCCAGACCACCACCACCCTCCTCTTTCAGTTGGTGCATTATCTTGGATATTTCCCTTCATCCCTTCTTCAAATGGATCGACACATTTTGCAACTAGAATTCAAAGACATCTAGACATGGCTACAGGATAATTTATATCTGTATTAAAAAACATTCCTTTCCCAGTGCAACTATTGTAAACACGGCTTGCCCTAGACCAAATGGTGCCCCAAGCGAGGAGCGTCTTTGGTGCACCCCATCCATTTGTTAAACTTTTGAATGCCTTATTTTTATTGCATTTGTAGCCCATTTCATGACTTTGCATGATTTGCATGCATGATTTATCCCTGTCATATAAAAGATAAATTTGCATGCTAGGATCTGTAAATCTGTATTTATTCATGTCATATATAAGCAAATAAAAAAAATCATTTCCTCTAAACTTAATCCACATATAAAATACCTGAAATATTTTACTTCAAACATTCTATTTTCCCTTTGTGTCCTCCAAGCCCGACCTGCCCCTAAATCTGGCCCTGGTTGTAAAGTACTTCCCCCTGATAATAGCAAGAGTGGTGACTGCTTAGTCAAACAGGACCCAATTTTCCCTCCGTTCCCTACAGCGAGAAGCTATTCCTGTGTCCCTTGTACTGAAAAGGGTGTTTTGGCTCACTGTCTATCCTACAGTGAGCAAAAGTATCTATACCTTAAATTCCACATAAAGCACTATGAAGGAGGGAAGGCAAGAAACAAGGATGAGAATGCAACCCATTTCAGTCATATGGTGCATGTCTTAGGAGTAGAAAAAAAATAGGATAATTTATATTGACTTTGAAATATTGTTTTTAAGATGCACCAGTAATCCATACAGACTAGGAAGCAGAAAACCTGATCTAGCTTCCGTCAAGCACAGATAATCCTTCAATTCAAAACCAATTTGAAATAGCAACCTAGTTGAAGTACCAGCTGTATAAAGCAAGCAGTTTCCTAAATCCAGTTTCTTTCAAGTGCCCTGAGATTACACGCTTAGGATCACCTTCACCTAGAGGCATGGGGATTGTAGAAGGGGCCCCACTGCAGTTCTACTGTGTTAGAGGTGTATGGAAGTGGAACAGACATTCAGGGAGACACTGCAAACACCTGTGTGCAGTAGAGCAGAGCTTCACATAACTGGGCTTAAATGTAGGGCCAGGACTCTGCCATCACCACTAGGTAGGTCTGTAACTGCATGGACCCAGAGGCCAGACTCATGTGCAGCAGTTGTTACCTGTGTTGTAGCCCAGATGTTGCATTATAGCAGGTTGGGGTCTCTCTCACATCTCTTCTTAGTTATCTGCATGCAGCTTATTTAATATATTTTTGCATAAGTGAATGAATTTCACTCTTATTGAACAAAGAGACGTGTTAGGTGAAGGTGGAGGTAATTTAGGTGGTTTCCTGAGCTCTGGATAATTTTGATTCTTCCATATTAGAGGCAATGAACAAGAAGAGAAAAGGCTGACTGTGTGCTAGAGTTTCTTTGTTTTATGGGTATAGCTGTCATTTGACTTATGGGAGATGGAACAAGCTCTGATTCTTAAAAGATGGAGTAGGAAACACAAGCAGCTAACTTTGTTTCATAAACAAGGCTGAGCTCTCTGATGCCTGGTCCTTGGCGTCATCTTAAAGTGCTTGTTCAGAGCTTGTCATCACGCAACTGGGACTTATACCTCAGGAAATTTGATTCTCAAGGTTCATCTGTCACACTGAGACGTTGGGGAAACAAGCTGTGTAAATGTGAATGGAGATTGAATGATAGGGATGACATTATAGCAAACAAACTTAAAAAAAATTCACTCGCTGTCTCACCAGAAATGGCTGTTGCTGTGTCCCAAGTCTTTACTGGTTAGGGTACCTCGTCCATGAAAAGGGGAGTCCCCACTGCCGCTCTCTGATCTTTCCCCACCTACATACCACCCTCTTCGAAACATTGCAGTCTCATGCTCTGCCCGTCATCAAAATACTTTGTCCTCATTTTTCAATTAATTCTCATGTTCTATTTCCCTGTCTAGCCAGTGTCAACTGATATTATAGAATGATGAATAATTCAACAATAATACAACCAACTTAAAATCATATCTCAGGCAAGAAACACAACTTTCCACGGTGGGCAAGAGTAATCACACGTGATAATGCTAAAGTACTTAATGGAATGCTTACGAACACCACCATATAACCTTCACTAAGCAAATCAAAGCCCATGGCAGGAAATGTAAAGTTCTGCTGTCCAACTACTTGGAGGTAATTTGTGCTGCTATTTGGGTACCAGGCACCAAAAGTACTAGGAAGGAAGGAAGGAAGGAAGGAAAGAAAGAAAGAAAGAAACCACCCAATAAATTAACCATCCATGGGCCACATTGTATCTATCCTTCACACTAACCCTTATCCCGTGATTTTAAAAAATGCAGATTCCAGACCAATGATTTTCAGTCAGCCATAAGCACAGTCCAACAACCAAGATACCAAAATAAGAACCTTCAAGCCCTAAACCCCCTCCAACTGATATGTACTTTTCCAAACATTATTCTTCTTTCAAGGATTGTGCACCCTATATGTACCATACCATAATTCTGTTCATTCCCTCGGAGGCATTTGGCATTGGCCACTGTCAGAAGACAGGATACTGGGCTAGATGGACATTGGTCTGACCAATATGGCCGTTCTTATGATCTTAGTGGCTGACTTTGCTCAGAATGCCCCCGGGAAAAAGTCATTCATGAGAGGGGTCATGGATTCTACAATTCCTCAGGGCTGGTTTAAGAGATATGCACAGTGCCACTGCTCCAATTGCTGCAGAAGCTGAAGCAAGGTAGAAGCTAGCAGTGAGTAAGACACACCAGCTGTTTGCTCCCATCTTCCTTCCTGCACTGCTGCCACCTCATTGCTGAACCAGCAGGCACCTGGCCCCCTTGGAGGGAGTCCAGGGTTGTGTGAATAGTTCATGCAGGAGATGAAGCGCTATTGGCTCTATCCTGTCCCTCATTCCTGTTACTGGGCTGAATCAGGAGATGTCACTCAGACCATTTTCATAGGGAGTCAGGTACTATTTAGAGTGAGAAAGGCGGATCTGGCCCTTTAAAATAATTGGTCTCATCCCTACAGCTCAACACTTAGCACTTCTGTATCTGACTCTCCAGTTCAAGAGCCAAATATCTGATAACAAAGACACACTGAGTGACTACACTTGACAACTGATACTGAGAACAGCTATAGTTTGTAGTGCCAAGTTTGAACTGCAGCGGTGACTTGAATGTATGTAAACTAGAGGCAATACATTAACTAAAGACAATATGATAACTGATCTTTGAGTCTGTTAATTTTAAGACAGTGAGCAAAACTGACGGAGAGATCTGTCCTAGGGCCACCCCACCTGGAGTGCCCTCCTATGGCAGGCTGTGGCACAGCAGGCATGCCCGCCTGAGTTTCCCTTCTCAGGTGACCCAAAGACAGCACGACAGGCTCTCTTGCTTGAATAGTACCTGTCCTGGGAGCCAATTTATTGCAAAAGATAGTGCAAATCAGCCCATAACAAAAGTCCCCAAACATAGTTCATATCATCACCAGTGCAAATATTCCTTAAAACCCTGCTTTTCCCAGTGGGAAAGCCCACAACCTCCCAGCTGGGAGAGCATCCTCACTGTACTCCAGTGTCTTCCATCAGACCTAGGTTCCTTGTCTATCCTCGGCCGTCCCTCTGCCAGGACAGTCACCTCAACCCTTCCCATTGGAGTGCAACCCTGCTCTTCCCAGCAGGAACCCCCACAGACTCTGCTGGGAGATCATCTTTACCAGAGGAGCATCTCTGACTCCTTCTGGCCCTCTCATGTTTTCTCTGGGTCCAGCTCTCCAGCTCTAGAGATGTCAGCAGGAAAGTCCCTCTTACAGCTCTGCTGCCTTCAGCCTTCTCCTTGGAACCACAATCAGTCTGTGTCATCTCTTATCCTGCTCCTGACTGCCTCCTGACCAACTCGGTCAGCTCTGACTCACTGTGTGCGTGTGTCTCTCTCTCTGGGTCTCTTTATAGCCCCAGATGCTGTGCTGCCCCCTTAATTGGGCAAATGAAAGCACCTATTTTGACACAGGGGATGTAGCTCTACTTCATTTAGAGGGGCCAGCCACCCTGTGACAAGATCCATTGCTATGTCCCTAGTAAACTGAAAGTGAGTGCCAATAATAAAAGCTATGCCCCCTACATGGTTGAGGCAGTCCAGAGATTTGGACAACCTGTTCACCTGCAGAGAACATCTATTCAGTCTTGTAGGTGATATGAATAATCCAGTAATAAATATTATGTTTTTTTTAGCTTTCCCTGCATGGCAGGTACATGTTCATGCATGTGGAGGAATTGAGAAAGCCCGACAGTGTATCATCAATAATCACCATTATGCCATGTAACTGTGACTTTAGGCAATGCTCTTTTGATGATAATATCACAAATCATCTATAGAATTTTTCAGTCTTTGAAAATAGTACAGAAAGCTCAGCAACAGAGCTCTAGCTGCCTCAGAGCTTTCTTTAGACCAGAAGGAGGTCAATGGTTTCAACATCCTGAAACTTTATGCATTTGGTGATCTACAAAACCTGGCCACGCAGTCTGAGTGTGAAGACACACGGGGTGTGTTTGCTGAAAAGGCCCTACAACGCCACACGCAAGGAGATGGAAGCTATATGCATGAATACGGTAAATGTTTGACCAGATACTTCCAATACCTACAAGTGGTAATACCATCCCAACTAATCCACAATCCTTCCTCTGTTACATTAGGCACATGTAATTTCTGGGAACTTCTTCAGAAAGCCAGCAACCAGCCATCTAGAAACCTCTGGCAAAGGCTTACACCTTCTCTGGAAAGGCACATGTTTTTGCCTGAGGTTGCTCAGCAGGTCTTGAGTCAGAGCAGCAAAGACAAAGAGCCTGGGATGCTGGGTCAGCACCGAAGCAGCAGTGACCATTTTGCTGCACTCCCATTCCAGTTGCTATGGTTTATGAATGTGAATGGGTTCCCCCTTCAGCTCCTGCAAACCCAGGCTGATAGGCCCTCCTGGTAAATTATACAGCATGCACAGCCCACCAGGCTACCTTCGCCAAGTGTGATTATCATTATTTCTTCCTTAAGCGCCAGGTACAACACAATATAGCAGCAGATGAATGGAGGCCTCTTCCTAGTCCCTGGGTCAACCTTCTATACTGCTTGCTTTCTTCCCACGGGTCTCCAGCTGGTGAGCTAATTACCTCCTTAACTCATCAGGCTCACTACAGGTGTAAGTGATCCCTTCTATGGCCAGGTCTACACTATAGACATACATCAGTATAACGACGTTGCTCGGGGGGAGGGGGTGAAAAGGCGATGTAGTTATATGAAGGAACCTGGTCAGGTAGGGGAGAGGGGGAAGGTGGCTTATCTGCCCAAAATTTGCAGCTACTTTAGGGCTGATTTCATTTTGGAGCTGCTGACTCAGTGAACTGTTAAACATGTTAGCCAGTTGAGGATAATTGCCTGAGTTATTGTGCTGGAAGCAGTGGCTTTGTCACTTTGATGGACTTCATTTGTTTAGATACTACACATTTGAGTAGAAGTTCATTTTTGTCTGAGTTTGAGTGTGACAGTTTTCCACCTTTTGCTATGCATATTAGAGATGTAATGAAGCCATAAGATTTGGACTCGGATCCACATTTTGAACACCTCTAAGGACATGGGTGCTCAGATCTGGGGTTTTGGTTTGGGCTTATCTGCAATATTTGTTTTATTTTGTCACATTCACATTTGTAGTATTGTTGGCTGTGAGCCATCTCTTGTCTAAAACTAATTGGCAACAGTTGTTCTTTTACATGATATAATTACAATTTGGGGTTTTGCTTTGTTTATATTAGTGAAATTAGGGAAGTGAGTATTAAATACTTGCTATATGTTTTACCAAGTCACCACAGCACAGGGAAGTGAAGGCAGAGAAACACAACAGAGTTATGGTGTGACAGGTTCTGCATGCATTGCAGCTATAGTTTCACCTTTATGGTAACTTTTTATAAAAGCAAGAAAAGCTTCAAAGTTGCTTCTTCTGATGTGGAGCTAAGCTTATTGCAGAATGTTTGCCCTATTCATGTGTGATCACTACTTTACCCTTTCATACCACACTCTTTCCAAGGACACACACACGTTCCATTCTGCAACCCAGCCTTGACAAACACACCCAGGCTCCTGTTACAGATGTCTAACAGCTAGGCGTGGATCACATCCCCCACCAGCATGTAATTGATACTGCATCTGTTGTTTTGACAGCAAAATGTAATTGCATATGCTGGGGGGGTTATCTTACATCAGTGATGGAGCCAGAAGATTGGGGCTGAGGCAAGCGCGGAGCTTTGGGATTAGGTTATGGGGTTGACTCTGTCCCTCTCTCTCCTGTTATTTCCCTTGTCATGATGTAATGAAGGCTCCACAGCTGTCATAGTTACACCAGCCCCAGGGCTGTGGTCCAAGTTGTAGAAAATGAACTTTGAACAACTTACTGTGTGAAAGCAGGGGACATTCTTTAATGTTAGTGCTCTATTTATTTAACTGATTTTCTGTACCGTAAATTAAGTATGCAGGACAGCATAGGATGTACAGGCTTTCTTTGGCCCTAAAAGCATCCAAAACCATGCATATAATAATATAACTGTAATTACTGTAGTGTGCACAGTCGTTAAAACTCCCAGGTTTATGCCTCTTTTTGAAAGTAAAAACTGTTTTCCTTTTATTTAGTGACTTGGCGCAAGTCCTACATCCTACTGCATTAGGTCATATCAATGTGTGTTGCATGCCATGATGTGATGTCACTTAAACAAAGCTGACAAAATGTCACTTCCCCACACTGGAGAGATATGTATTGTAAGCTTGGGTAGGAACCGCGGCAATTACTAGAATATCCACGTTACCTGAGGTTAGGCAAGTACCAGCACATCCTAAAGCATTCATTTTTAACAGCAAATTGTTCTGTTCGCAGCAACTCCAAAAACGAAAGGTTTTGTTCCAGGGCACCTTCACTATCATTGCAGGAGAAAACCTTGTAGTTTTATCTGTCTGTGGCTGACACACAGAAGGTGTGACTCACTGATTAAGAAGAAATGCAGCACTGAATGTGAGAAGCATGAGCAAATTATAGTGTGCCAGGCCCTTCCCACCAAATTAGAGCCTTCCCTTCCACCACAATAACATTTAAGTGGCAAACAAAAACAACGAGGCTGTGCCAATTTATGGCTGTTATTGAGAACAAATTACAGCAGAACTCCCCAGATGTAAAGATACTGCAGGAAAGGTGTAGTATGCAAAGCACATTTAGAGTTGCCAGGTGTCCGGTTTTCGACCGGAATGCCTGGTCGAAAAGGGACCCTGGCGGCTCCAGTCGGCAGTGGGGCCTGAGGCTAAGGCAAGCTCCCTTCCTGCCCTAGCTTCACATGACTCCCAGAACAGTCGCCAGGTCCCTGCGGCCCATAGGTGCATGGACAGCCAGGGAGGCACTGCGCACTGCCCCTGCCCCTAGTGCTGACTTCGCAGCTCCCATTGGCTGGGAACCGCGACCAATGGAAGCTGCAGGGGTGGCGCCGGCAGGTGCGAGGGCAGCGCATGGAGCCTCCCTGGCCGCCCATGCACCTAGGAGCTGCAGGGACCTGGCAGCTTCTTTCTGGGAGCTGTGGTAAGTGCTGCCGGGACCCTGCACCCCCCTCAACACCCCAATCCCCTGCCCCAGCCCTGAGCCTCCTCCTGTACCCCAAACCCCTCATCCCTGGCCCCACCCCAGAGCCTGCACCCCTAGTCAGAGGCCACACCCCCTCCTGCACCCCAACCTCCTGCCCCAGCCTGGACCCCCCTCCTGTACCCCAAGCCCCTCATCCCCAGCCCCACCCCAGAGCCCACACTCCCAGCCAGAGCCAACACCTCCCCACCCCAACCCCCTGCCCCAGCCCAGTGAAAGTGAGTGAGGGTGGGGGAGAACGAGCAACAGAGGGATGGGGGATGGAGCAAGTGGGGCCAGGGCCTCGGAGAAGGGGCAGGGTAGGGGTGTTTGGTTTTGTGCAATTAGAAAGTTGTCAACCCTACACATGATAAAAAATAACAAAAAAAATACCAGACTGTAGAGCTAGATCCTGTCTGATTTGAAGTCAATGGCAGCACTCCCACTGATTTCAATGGGTGCAATATTGAACCCCAAGTACTCTGAATCCAACTGAGACTGGATTATATGTTTATTGCCATTCCTGTTTGGTAGTGCCTAGGAACTTCAGTCAGCGATTGGGTCCCTGCTGTGGTAGACCGTGTACGAACAAGTAACAAAGAAGACAACCCCAGCCCCACAGAGCTTGTATTGTGAAGGTGTTTACAGAAAACATTGGACTCAGAAGATCAGACTGATACTGCAGAAGAACCAGAGCCCAGCTGAAAAACTCCGCTGAGTTCAGTAGGGTTGGGTCAAGATGCTAGTTTGTAAATTCACAGATTGTATCGGCTCATCTGATAGTAAAAATCAGCCCATTTTAGATGCTTATATAGTTCTTATCACCATACTATTTATGCACAGATAAAAAATGCACAAGGAGTAACTAAATATCGTCATGAGTCTTATCCTGTCAGCTTGGGGCTTGCAGCCTCCCTAGAGCTGGAATAAACCTGTCTCATTGAAACAAATATCCTCAGTTCTTGGTTAAGAAATTTGTAATCCCTTATTTTAGGAAGCCTTGAGGATGTCATAGGAACGGAAATGGTGTCTGATCAGTGCAGTTGTCTGACAGCTTCAGTTGGCTGTCCTGATTTCTGCTGCACTCATTATGTAGGGAAGAAGATTGTATGGCTGCTGCCCACTGGGACCAGCATGATACAGGATGGATATTTTATGAGGCCACTTTTGAATAAATGCATTGATGATATTCTGCTGTAATGAAGGGGCATACAGTAATGGAACAAAGGGAAATACACCAGGCATTACAACAGAAAAATAACATACAAACATACCTTCTACTAACCCTTACAATGCTGGCTAATCCTGATGGATTTTAACTCTTTTTATTTAGGACTGGCTAGTTTTCAAAGAATTGTCTTGGTGGGGGTGGGTGGGAGGAGGAACGCTAAGGGGGGGGGAGTAAAAGGAGGGCAGTGTGTCTGGTTTGGGAGAAGAGAGACAGAGCTGGAAGGCCTGGGAGTAGTCGCTCCCACCTTCCTCCCCTTCCCCCCTCCAGCCTGTGTACAAGTTTTGCCTGACCTCTGACTGCTGCAGGTGCTGTCTTGTTTCTTGAAGTTCAAAGCAAGAAGGTCGTAGTGGTTTGGTAAAGCATGAGTAGCTGGGTTTGGGGAAGAATGGAGACAGATCCGGAAAGCTGTCCTGGGCTCTGATAGCTTGCGGGGGGAGTGTGAGGCTTTCCTGCATGCTTAGCTGGTGGCCTAGTTCAGTCTGGGTTGGGGGCAGACTGGCAGAACAAGGCAGGCTTGTTTAGAAGCTGGAAAGGGGCTGTGGCCAGTGGCAGGGGGCAGGGAGAGGATGGGAGAGACAAGAAGCTGATCTAGCTATTCTAAAATAATGGCCTGATTTTTCAGAGGAGTTGAGCACCACAACCCCTATTGAAATCAGTGGGACCCCGTGAGCATTCAGCAGCTTTGCAAAATCAGACCACTTATTATGTCTCCAAATATGACTAATTTTAGGCACCACATTGGAGAGTTTGGGGTTGAATACATAGAGCCAAGGAGATAAGCAAGTAAAACAATATCTTAACAAATGAAATAGGTATTTGGCAGTGCTCCCTTGCTAGAGACTTACAGACCGTCAAACCATCAGACAGCCAGAAGGCTGCACAAGAAGAAGAAAAAAAATCAGGATACTGGAATTCACTCAAATAAAGGCACTTTAGTAAAGGATGGGGAATTCTACTGACTGCATGTGAATATAAAGTATGATAATATTGCCGTCTCCATGGCAGCATCTCAAAAATGGTACAGTAATATTTGGAAGTGTAACATAAATTCTAATTTGTTAATCTTAAACCAGCAAATCAGTTTTACTATAAATATTCACCATACGCAGCCTCTCAGAGTAAAGCCTGACATATTTTTTAAAACTGTCCTACCAAAGGCCTAAAAATGTAATTTATATTCCATACAACACCCCCTCCTGCCCCCCACCCGCATTAAGAGAATATTAAGGCAGCACAGTTAAGCAGGAAAAAATCAAGAAACATCAAGGTTGCAAGTTCAAACTGGACTGTACACTCTTGTGCCTATGGATTGTGGTAGCATTTATAATTATTATTTAAGTAGCACCAGAAGGCTTCAGGTACTATGTAAACTTTCATGGTACCTGCACTAGGGAGCTTACAATATAGGTGGTAGACCATGTACAATTGCAGGGAGGGGGAAAAGAAGGAATATAAGGCAGTGTGGATTAGCAGTGGATTGGCATATCTTGTAATGCCAAGGTTGGTTGGTTGGTTTTTCTAATCTTTACTCCTTTTAATCCTTAAAAGAGGATTATGAGCACTTCCTGTATGGGCACTAGAGGGTATGTAGGAGCATTTGAGGTATGGCAAATTTGAAACAATCCCTGAAAAACAAGCAAGTAGTTAAATTTAATGTCTTTTCTATGAGATAGGTCACCTGCTTTCTCTAACTGTACATATAGACCTTATTATAGTCCATGGTGCCTTCCCCCTAGGCCAGGTCTACACTACCCCCCTAATTCGAACTAAGGTACGCAACTTCAGCTACGTGAATAACGTAGCTGAAGTTCGAAGTACCTTAGTTCGAACTTACCTTGGTCCACACTCGGCAGGCAGGCTCCCCCGTTGACTCCGCGGTACTCCTCTCGCCGAGCTGGAGTACCGCAGTCGACGGCGAGCACTTCCGGGTTCGACTTATCGCGTCCAGACTAGACGCGATAAGTCGAACCCAGAAGTTCGATTGCCAGCCGCCGAACTAGCGGGTAAGTGTAGCCAAGGCCCTAGTGATTCTGTTCTCTTGATTATGTTGTAATGTGCCTCCCACATTTTTTCTCTTTCTTACTGTGTTTCTGAACTGTAAATAAAAAATCCCACCAAAGAAGTCTTGATTACATGATCACATACAATGTTATTTCTCAGTTAATACAATGACATCTGACATTAGGTTTTCTAAAACCCTTAGACTTGCAAGGTTAACTTTTTGCAGTATCTTTGTCAGTCTTTATTACTTGTACTAGTTTCACTGTCATACTGCCAGTGTTGCCAAATCTCACAATTATATTACAAGTCTTGTGATATTTGGTGTTTTCCTGGAAGTCCCAACACCTGGAATTGTGGGGACTATGTGAGAATCTCAGCATTTTTTTTAAAGGAAGTTTCTAACCCTTATGGTTGCAAAGAAAACTTTGAAAATATGTCCCCCTTGTACCCTACAGGCTCAGAAACCAGAAGGGAAATAAAGAGAGCTTCCAATTTATTTTTTTAAAATCTCATGATGGGGGGGCAGGGGGAAGGGCTTGACTTATGATTTTTGAATGCTGGGCTTGGCAATACTGTACTGTTTCCAGAGACAGTTTCCATTTCCAGTCTTTCATGCACACTCTGAATAATCAAGGCTCCATAAGAATGGCCCTATTGCATCCACAACTTTGTGCCTTAAACAGACATCATCTTCCACTGCAGAATGTGATCCAGATCCCTCAGTTTAGAATCTATCTCCCTCCTATTAGGATTCATCTCTCTTGTCATGAAAACGTGTCAGATGCCTCCCCTGAACTAGAAGCACCACAGCAATTTGAATTTGGAGTGCTGGCCGTCCTTCTGAATGCTTTCTAATCATTTTTAAAGATGTCAGGCAGGAGACAGACCATGTCATTCATATGTTCCCTTTAAAGTTACACTCAAGCACAGCATCTCCTCTGTTCAGCTGATCCCTCTCCAAAATGAAATAGGGACCCAACCAGTCAAGACGTTTGGCTGACCATTTTGTTCTGGAGTCAGGGAGCTTAAACATATGGAGCCATGACAATCTACGCAAGCCGAGGCTCTGCCCCAAGATGCCTCTGATGTGGGGACCACTTCTGGCTTCTAAGTAGGGGCTAAGTCAATGAGCTGACCTTTTCTGTGGCATAATGGCCAGGAAGGCAGATCAGGAAAGGTGTTTATGTCAAGCAGGCCCCAGAAAGCTCTTTGTCTGTGAGACCTTTATACCATGAGAGCAAATTTCTCAAGAAGGCACATGGAAAGGCAGTGCCTCAGCTCCTATCAAGTTTCAGCCTTCTAATGCAGTCCAGTGATGATGGATGGTCTGTGAGGAGAGCCAGGAAGACAAATAGTGGGAGGTGTTTAAGCTGTTTCTGCCTCTAATGCATCCCTGAGTTCTTCCATTACTGTACAATGGTTGGAGAATGGGCCATGATGGAGACAAAGGACCAGATGCATCTTTCATCTCATCCAAGAAGCCCCTTAGATAAGTAGGCATGATGTAGGATGTTACTAAGCCAACCATGACTGAGGAAAGGAGAGGGACTCTTCCATTTGACTGTATGTTCTATCAGCCATTGAGCAGAAAAAATAACCCAACAGAGGGCTGATAGTAAGCACCCAATGTATATATAGGGAAGGAAGATCCAACTTTTCCTACAAGGAATTCTTTGGCCCCCACTTAACATCATCTTATAGGTGCAGGTTAAGAAACATTGGTGTAAAACATTCCTCGAAGTGTAAATGAAATTACTTGTAGCTGGCTATAACTCACTTTGAAATATCATTTGACATTTGTGGTGTAACATAATATGTTTATGCTATTAATCCTAGCGTTATCAGGTTAATCCTTATGGGCCAGATTTTCAGAAGTTGTCTTCCAATTTTGCAGCTGCAATTCAAGTCACTTGGACACCTACATACCCTGATTGCACCTACAAATTGGATACTTTGATGTTGAACTGAGTAAAGTTGTGGGTGAACATAAAATTGGAGCCCAGGTAAAGCCAGGCTTTATATCTCATCATACAACATAAGGCAATCTGTTGCATCCTGGCACTCATGTTATAAACTGTGCTAGACATTCTTTTTATGAACAGCTATTTACATATTCTTGGCAGGTTTTGTATTGCCATCTGTAGTACCAGGTACTTCTCAGCCAGCACATCTTTAGGAAACAAGGGCATATCATTCTTTCTGAGATCTACAGAAATATTCAGGAGCTGTTAGATGCTTAGCCACTCATTATACTTACAGCCAAAGAGGCATAAAGAAAATAAAATGAGGGAGCATAAAAGATAATTATGAGGTGCTGAGAGTGTCACGTAAATAAGAGGCTAGTTGGCAAACAAATCTTTCTAACAAATGTTTCCATGGAGTGAGAGATTTGTAATTCTGATGAGATCAAGGTATAAATTCAGTGATTCAGATTCCAGGCCTGCTAAGCACCTGCCTGTCCCATTGCCATTAGTGCTCCGCACCTCTCAGGGTTGGACCCCATTTTAGCCATAATACATTGAAATGTTTTGACTGGGCTTTTTGCAGATGAAGTGCAAAGAAGGAACCCAAAGCAAACTCTCAGACAAACTGAATGTAGGGACCACTTCATTTAACACTACTGAGGAGAGACCTTCTGGGCAAAACATGGCAGCTGTGTAATAGCACATAGCAAACAACACAACAATTTTGAGGATAAATTAAATAAAGATCTGATTTGCAGCTGAAATGCTGGAAGGGCCCTGGGATGTTTAATGACCACAAGTTATCAGGATCTTGCCCCCTACCACCAAACATTTCCTTTTATTCTGAAAAATTGATAAATGTGTGAAACAAAAAGGATTAAGATGTAGGATTATTTTGAGGTAAGAGACGCAAAATTCTCTTTGTTCATTGTTTAATCCACTCAGTTCTTTACATACATACATATATATGTCTGGCAAAGCTGAATGCAAATGGCCACATATATAACTGTATGTCAGACGTCCTCCCATTCCTGTCCCAATCATGGTGTTGCATTGCGATTGCTTTTTCCTTGTATTTTCTTGTGTTCTAGCAGCCAAGGTGTTAATTGCAAGTTGAAGCTTTAAACATAAAACTGGATCTTTTACAATTGTGCTTATTTATTTTTATTGTTGAGAGCCCCAAATGTGCTAAGAGTGTCACAGAAACAATTCCCTGCCCCCCAAAAGCATACAAGACCTTTATAAGCAGGTAGAGAAGCTAGAGAAAGATATTCCAATGCTCAGAGCTGCTGTTGGCTGGCTTGCGTGTTTAGCCAAATGCTGACCACATACCACACCCTACCCAGGTACCAAGGCCATGTGCTGGTGGGTTTGTTTCATAAGCAGAGAGCACATTTCAGAGCTTTGCTTCTCTGGAAAATTTGCCAGTGAGAATGAGATTTTTCTATCTGTTCAGCAGCAGGAGTCACACTCACCACTTTTACACACATGCACTTTTCTCTCGCTCTTGAAATGAATGAAGCTGAAACTAATTTAGCTGTATGTAAGTGATGCAGGCTATGATGATGATAGACGTGATTCAGTCTGTGATTTCTGCTATACACCTTCTTAGGCTATGGGCAAGCTGCAGGAGGGCTGAAACACAAGCTAATTAAGGAAAGTGGGGGGGAATGGCCTGATAAGATGCAGGTTTCTGGTTGATACCTGTGAGCAGTAAAGATGAAAACCAGCAGGTACCAGCTGATATTATCAACCCGAGGCAGAGGAGATGACATAATTACATTTACATGTCAGCCAAATACTTACCTACAACAATTTCTAGGCAGAAAAATCAAGTGTGTCCTCCAGTCATTTGCTATCCAGCAAATGTACCATTTATGGTGTGTACATCATCTAGCGCAGTGAGGCTAGTCTTGCTATGTACATTTGCTACATAATTCTCTAAAGTGGCACAGATGTCAATGCCCAGTATGTGCCCAGATAAATTGAATTAGGAGGGAGATGTAGGGTTAAAATCATAATAGTCAGTGACTAGGGAAAAAAGAGGGCATGTCGAAGAGTCGGCAGAGCACAATCTAATTGAATGTCTCCCTATTCTCCAGCTTTGTATTTTCCTTGTCTTCTTAGATAGACTCGTTCTCTGCCCCAGAGAATGTGCAATCCGTTTGTTTGTACAACAGCTAGCACTGAAGGGCCAGTCTTGGAATCCTAGGCATTAGAGTAATATAAATATTTAATACTAAATAATAATTATGTACAAATGCTCCTGATTTTGGAGCGATGGCATTGTCTCTCACTCCCTATAAATTTCATGATGATATCTATCCCATGGATATTTAAAATATATAAACAGTGGGAAAAAATATGCAGAGCCGAGGAAAAGAATTTCTACAGCAGAAGCATATATGGAATAGAGACGTACAGCTCACACATTTATTTATGAAAATCAATATGATGACTATGATGTTTCTAAATCTTCAGGTCCATTTAGAACATCAGAATGTATATATTCAAGAAACAGTTGGAAAACTCTCTTGATGAAGACAAATCTTAGCTCCCAGCTTTGTCTTAAACTAAAATACAGTATGTTGATCTAAAATAACCAGGCACTGTGCCCTAGAGTTAAATATGAAATGTCATGGTTTCATACTTTACTGAACTTGTGCAGCAATAACATGAAACACAATGGAGGAAAAAAGGTATCTAAATCCTCCACTGGGCAGTGCTGCCTATACCAAGTTTAGAAGAGGGGCTTGATTTGCTGTTCAGAAAAGAAAAGGTATGAAATTATATTCAAGCTTTTAGCTGTTACAGTTACTCTGCAAAATTCAAGGGAGACAAATTGGTGCTTTGGGGTTTTCTGCATTTTCAAATATGTGATTGAGGATCCTGGAGTAATGTTTATTTTAGGACAATCAAGAATAGCGTAGCAGGGATCCATTTTTGTTTTATTTTGTGTCTCCTTGGATGGATGCCAAGAGCCGCAGGACTTTGGTTCTCACAAGCCTGTGTTGCTAGTTGATTATTTCTCCTTGTAGCATAATCAAGTCACAGCCCCAAAGTATATGGTATCAGACGCCATAACAGTCAGGGGAGAAAAGCATGGTTAATTGTACCTCCTAAATAATTCATGATGCTTAAATGCCTTGAGTGCTTATTTCCAGGCACACACTCTTTAGGGTGGCTCCTTTTAGTTTCTGATAGAGGCAGTATTAACACAGCATTATGTGCAATGTATGTCCCCACAACATACCCTGGGCCCAAAAGTCGTCCTCCCACCCCAGCACCACTGCATGGGGAGGAGGGGAGTAAATCCACGTAGAGGGACAAAAGGATTATTTAGGGTGCTCTCCCCCCCACCTCTTTCTTTCTTCTGCAAAACATCTGCATGGCCCTTGAACAGAGACAGAGGTTGGAGGAAGGAAGCAGAGAAGAACCCACCTAAGTGCTAACCCAGCCCCACCCCCTACCAGGCTGTGACCAAACTAAAGGAAAAGTCTATAGTAATGTAATGCTGCCTGAAGCAGAATGAACCTTTGCTGAGCACTTTGTGAATCCCCTCTGCAGAGCATAGCCTAGAGCCCAGCAGCCTACAGCAGCCAGTCCTACCAAGGCTAGGAGAAGGAAGGAGGACATGGAGCAGAGTTTTTCCATCCAAATGTTTAGGATCTGTGGCCCTGGATGCCCAGCCCTCTACTGCTACTCTGTGTCAACTCCCTTGCCCCTCCTGGTCTTGCAGATCTGGTGGGAGGAAGCAGTATGGGTCTTAGTCCTCCAGTGGTGGGTCTGTAACACCAACAGACCTCGGTCATCAGCGGGCAGGATGGGAGCTTAGTAGATGAACTAAAAGCCAACTGGCTGTTAGCTAAGGCTGTAGAACAGATTTATTAATCTCTTTGTCTCTCTCTAACTGTTCTCAGTGCCTCTAGATGGGACAGAACACCACACCCAGGCGGTGAGGGTTACAGATCAACATAAGAAGTTCATTTGTTTGCTACTGCTTCCAGCTAATGAACTTAGTTTTTGGCTCAAGGGGGATTCTTGCTGAAAATCTTGATTTCAAACCCTGCTATTGATCCATACTGTTAGGACTATGGGTCTCAAACCAAGGTCTACCAGTTTGCTAAGCAAAAGCCTTACCCTTTGCACTATTACAATGTAGGGGGTGGTGAGGAAACTGCAACTAATGCCGCACCACCACCTACACCTGGTGACTCAGCAGGGTCAGGTGATTAGCAGCAGACTGCTGATTGGATACCAGTGGGTTCCTGTTCCACCCCTTTTCTGAACAAGTAGTTATTAGGCCTGTTGCTGCTCAGACTTCTGAAACCAAGTGTTTATCTCCAGGCCTGGTTCCTGTAGTTTTGCCCACCTTTGTGTACCTGCTACCATGCCTTGTCCTTGTTTTTATTATCATACATTGTTTCTGCTTCCTTGCCCTGATTCCTGCTTTGACTCCATCTTTGACTCTTGGTATAACTTTTGACTCTAACCCTGGCTTAATCCTTGGCATGGCTTCTGCTGGTGAGTTCAGCTTGACCCTTAGTGTGGCTTTGGACTCTGACTCTGGTTTGACCTTTTAATGTGATGTCTGACCATGACCCTGACTCCCATCAGTAGGTTAGACTGCCCTGTTACAGGTCCTGATGTAGTCAGTCTCTAGTGGAGCTGCAGTGTTTAGGTGCTAATTTGTTCTCCATGGCTTTGCAGAGGAGGGAAGCATACAGGCTAGAGTTTGTAACATGAAATCATTAGACCCCTTTTGTTCTGCCTGCCTGCTTGCTATCTGTCAAGGTTAACAAAAGTTGGCAAGATCCAAGGGGTCCAGACTTTTTTAAATCTTTTGTGGCCAAATTCATGATTGATAGAAGTAGGCTCAACCTCATTGGCTTCTCTGTGGTTATACTTGCTTCCAGCAGTGGTGAATTTGTCCACTTATCTATTAAAGTGCTGTTAGAGTAGAACCTAATAAATATTGATCCAAGAATGATGATTTCATCTGCATTGAAATGAGAACTGCAAGCAAGTACTTTAATAAATGGACTGATGAGTTATCTACTTGCATTGCAGTTTCTGTATGTATTGTATCCTCAGCACAGTGATGTTTTGAGAACTTTCTATGGTCTTCTCCTTCTATGAATCACACCATATATTCTAATGACCCCTACAGTGACCAACCCTTTTAAAAGAGCTAGCTGAGGAGCTCATGGACCATTAAAGTTGACTTTCAATAAGTCTTGGAGTACTGGGAAAGTTCCAGAAGAGTGGAAGAAAGATAATGTTTTGTCAATGCTTAAAAAGTGTAAACAGGATGACCTGGATAATTATAGGCCTATCAGTCTGACATAGAGCCAGGGCAAGATAATGGACCAGCTGATACTGGCCTTGATTAATAAAGAATTAAAGGAGGGTAATATAATTAATGCCAATCAACATGGTTTTATGGAAAATAGATCCCATCAAACTAACTTTATCTTTTTTTGGTGCGATTATAGATTTTGTTGATAAAGGTAATAGTGTTAATGTAACATACTTAGATTTCTATAAGGTGTTTGACCTAGCACCATACCCCCTTTTGATTTAAAAAAAAAAACTAGAACAATATAAATTTAACATGGTACACATTAAGTGAATTAAAATTTAACTAATAGGTCTCAAAATGTAATTGTAAATGGAGAATCATAGTCAAACATATGTTTCTAATTGGTTCCTGAGGAGATTGATTCTGGGTCTATTCTATTTATCATTTTAAAAAAGTTTGCAGAAGATACAAATTGGAAAAGTGGTAAATAATGAAGAAACAGGCCACTGACACAGAGAAAGTTGGGTCGTTTGGTAATTGAGTGCAAGCAAACAATATGTGTAATATGTATACATCTAGGAACAAAGAAAGTGGGCCATACTTACAACATGGGGGATGCTATTCTGGGAAGCAGTGACTCTGAAAAAGACTTGTGGCACCTTAGAGACTAATACATTTATTTGGGCATAAGCTTTCATGGGCTATAACCCACTTCATCAGATGCATGGAGTGGAAAATACAGTAGGCGTGCATCTATGTAGGCATGCAGCCATTTCAGACCCTTAGAAGCATATGCTTGGAGTTCAGTTGAAGAAATATTTGATGCGTCAGGAACCCTTATTTTTTCTTCATCCATCCCTCTCAAAAGTTCCAGCACTTAGGGTCAGTCCTGCCCCTCATCCATACAGGGTCCCTGGCTGCAGAAGAGGTGCAATTCTGCTGCAGAAGAGGTAATTGAGACTTGGGAGACTGTGCAATAGAGGTTGGCTGGGGCAGTGCTTCGGAGTGCAGTTTCACCCACTGGGCTGAAGTAGGTTTGTTTAGAGTAGTTGCAGAGCTACATTGGTCCTGGGGAGAAGAGATTCCTTCCCTTGTGCATCTGCCCAACACCTAACCCAGCTACTCAGGCTGGGGACTCAGTACTGATCTAAAAAAAGCAATATTTAGCTCAAACAGTTTTATGTCCAAACATAATGAGATACCGTATTAATATCAAAGGCTTTGTGCTAATATTGTATTAACTAGAGAGGAAGGGGGAGATGTTTGTTTATTTTACGAATTTGTACACAGAGTTAATGCTCTTGGTTAAGCATAATCCCTCCAAAGGTCTTTTCAGTACTGAGGAGTTCAGCAGAGGACACTAATGCAATTGTGTGATTAACTTGCTTCTATGCTTTTGTTTGAATGTTGCAATCCGTGGAGACTGGCAGCACAGTACAGTAAGTAATTCCAAAAGTGCTGTCTGTCTCCTAACAAAGATGACTGTTGGCTCCTAAGTGCTGGCTTCTTCAAAACAAGCATGAATCACTATCCCTGGGTAGGTAGTGAATGTTACCGTGAGGTTCACAATTGAAAGATACTGATATGGAACAAATGAGGTTATTTTCTAAATAAATATTTATTTAGGGAACACACTGGGCCTAATCCTTCTCCCACTGAAATCAATGGAAGGTTTTGTCATTAACAAAAGATTCTGTTTGTAAAGGACTTTGCTGTCTGTGGATGAAAAACTTTATATACTAGCTAGGGTTTATTAATTATTCTATGGAAACAAGAACAAGCCTGCTGGATAAATTAATAAACACAGTTTGATATTAATTATATTAAACTAGTCCTGCCATTTCATGTTTAAAGTCTGAAGCTAATAAAACAGAGTTAAAGATCTGGCTATTATTATTTATTAAACCTTCAAACTTGCAAGGCTTCCTTCATCAAAGATCTCCATATGCTTTGACCCTTAATCGATTTTAAGCCATGTAACATGAGGTACATCAGTATTGTTATTCCTGTTTCACACAGGGATAAACTGAGGCACAGAAGAGGTCAGTGAGGCTGAGTTAGTTTCTCAAAATATACGAGTGATAAAGGATACACAAGCCTGTTGTTTTTAGAAAGATGTATGCAATGGTGTTTGATAATTCTCATCATGTAAAAAAGTAGAGGTACTATAAAGAAACGAATGGAACTTTCCACTGGGATTAAGGGTTAGAAAGCAGATGCATATTTATGTCTATTAAGACATTTTGTAGAGTATCAGCAAAAATAACCACTTGATACACATTATATTCCATCATAAAATTCACCATGTACATACTATATGTATGGGTGAGGGCATGGCTACCTGTGTTCAATATGTGGAATATATTACTCTATATCTGGGAGTTTCTCAATTATTTTACCAATAGAGCTGTTTATATTAGTTTTCTGAAATTACCATTTGGTTGAATTTTGCCTCTGGAGACAAGCGTATGAGCAGAGACCTCCCCAGGCATGACAAAAGGGACGAACTGGGAAATATCACACCAAACAAGGTGCATATTGAGGAAAGTAGGAAGAAATGGGGCAGATCTTTCCATTCTTTTTATTTAGGTACCTGTGCTTACTTTGAGGTACTCACATGGCTCCCATTGCTGTAGTATCTGAGCACCTTCCATATAGCTGTTCTCATTCTAAAAATAACCATCTCTAATTATAGCGGCTTCTTGCAGGTTCATATAACTAATGCTTAAGACTCATTGTTAATAATTGGACTCTGTGGTGCTTAAATGTTCAATGTTTAATATTTCATATAGTTTTACAGAAAGGTTTGTATAGTGTACTTGTAGCAAACTTCAAAACACATCAGTAAAACAGCATTCTGTTTCCCATACGCCACCTTCATCCTCTCTGCAAACAAACACAAACCCACCTGAAGGGCAAGGGCAAGGGCAAGACTAGTTGTCCATCTCATCTCTTATTTTAAATGATTCTGGCTTAATCATGGATAGTGCTTTCTGAACCTTAAACCTCTCTAGTAACTACCAGTAACTATATTACTTATTAAAACATTGTTTTCCAATTGGCAATAATTTCCTTAGCAGTCCAAAAAGTGCTCATTCAATCTGCCCCTCAGACTTACCTGCTTGAGTCCAGGAGAGTTTTGAATCCAGTCTTTTATTTCTGTTTGAAACCTCATTTTGCAAAGGGGATGCCACACCCTGGGATGTGAGGCTGGAGTATTTTAAAAGTTATTCAATTTAAGAAATTATTCAAGTTAGGTGTCCTGCCTTCAAAGTGTTTGATCAGCAGCTTGACAATCTGATAGAAGAAAAGCAAGCAATACAGGACCAAGTCCTGTAAGGATTTAAATAACAAAAGGAATAAATAAAATTTCAGAACTAACATAACATTAGGCACATCGCATTGTTCATTTTGCTTGTGTGTTACACCCCTTTGCCTGCCTTGTTTGTCTTGTCTGTTTAGATTGTTATGCAGGGCAGGGACCTATGCTTATACAGTGCCTAGCATCATAGGGCCCCATTCTCAGTTGGCCCTTACCATAAAAATGATTAATTATTAATAGCCAAGTTTGTGTAATATGAAACTATAAAAACTGTATCGATTCATAATCAGATTAATCTAGAGGATGAGTCCTTGTTTCCCACCTTAAATGTGAGCTAGTGAAGATTCTTTCCTCTCCTCTCTCTCCTCCTCCTCCTCCTCGGTTATAGCTCTTTATTGGTAATGGCATTGTTTATTCCCATGAGAAATGAAAAGGTCAAATATGGGGTGAGACCAGTTCCAATAAACTAAGAAGCAGAGGCTTTTAGGTTTTGAGTCTTCCCTGCCTTGTATTGTGATTTACATCTGTGCAAAATGGGTTTAAAACATTGCGACTAGTATAATGAGTTGAGAATTTGGATTTGCTAGCATTCTGCATTCCTTTTGCACAGATGTAAATGCACACGAGGCATAAGGCAGTGAAGAATAAAGCCCCCTAAGTGCTTTTTCCCCACAGTAGACTATTCTTGTCCTGGCCGGTAGACTATAAGCACCAGCTTGCTGGAATACAATCTAAATTAGGTGTTCAATTATTGTTCCTTAGCTGTAAACAGCAGCAGATATTCAATTTGATGATGTCTTTGTCTCTGTTCTTGTGTAACAACATGATCCAGGCTCACTCTTCTCAAAATCCCAGGAAATTTCAGATACAAAAACTTAGGCCAAGTACTAGTGGTTATGGATGGAATATTTAGTCAATGGCTCTTATGCTCCTAAATCACTTGGGTGCTTTTGAAAATCTGACACTACATATTTAATACAATATTAGTTCACGGTGTAACATACAAATACAGTAAATAGGAATATTTTCCTCATAGCTTTGTTCTCCTATAACAATAGGTAGCTTGCTACTTATTCCCCTTCTCCCTGGTCCCCTTCTTTCTTTCCTCAGTTGCACTATAATTGCTCAAACAGTCACACGCAACAAAGAATGCTAAGTGATATCCCTACTTACTGATCTCTGTTCTGTTGACCTTTTCCAGTCTGAGGCTTGGTCTACACTAAACCCCCAAATCGAACTAAGGTACGCAACTTCAGCTACGTGAATAACGTAGCTGAAGTCGACGTACCTTAGTTCGAACTTACCGCGGTCCAGACCCGGCAGGCAGGCTCCCCCGTCGACTCCGCGTACTCCTCGTGGCGAGCAGGATTACCGGAGTCGACGGGGAGCACTTCTGAGTTCAATTTATCGCGTCCAGACAAGACGCGATAAATCGAACCCAGAAGTTCGATTGTCTGCCGCCGAACCAGCGCGTAAGTATAGACAAGCCCTGAGTCAAGACCAAACCGGTCTTTTAATAGCTAGTCCAACCCTTCCAAAAGTAACCTCCGTCTGTCTGAGATCAGTCTCTTATCTACCTAGTGTCTCATCCTAGTCCATCTGGATCATTCCACTTATCAGCTAGAATTAATTTTTCTTTCTCTTCTTGATTAGGGTTACCATACGTCCGGTTTTTCCCGGACATGTCCGGCTTTTTGGTAATCAAACCCCTGTCTGGGGGGAATTGCCAAAAAGCAGAACATGTCCAGGAAAAATACCGCCAGCCGGGCACTTCCCCTCCCGGGCTCTGACGGCGGCGGCTGCTGTGCTCCCTACCCTGACTCTTCGGCTCTGTTTAAGAGCCTAGCTGCCTGAGCGCTACCGGCTTCGGGCAGCCCCCACGCCTCCGGACCCTGCACCCCCGGAGCCCGGGAGGGGAAGTGCCCGGCTGGCGGCTCAGGACCCCGTGGAGTGTCCTCTTTATTTAGAGTGACCAGATGTCCCGATTTTATTGGGACAGTCCCGATTTTGGGGGCTTTTTCTTATATAGGCACCTATTACCCCCCACTCTCTGTCCCGATTTTTCAAACTTGCTATCTGGTCACCCTATCTTTTTTCAGTGTTGAAATATGGTAACCCTATTCTTGATTCTTTCCACCCAAATCTAAATCTCTCTCACCAGCTCCTTTCACTGCACAAATCTACAGCTCATCTCCTCGGAAGTGATGAGAAAATAGCTCTACTGGTCACAACCTGCCTCCAGCCACCTATCCTCCACCTTCTCTAATCAGCTCCTCACCTTGGCTCACTTCCTCTTGGCTACAGGGCTTCCTGGTTACTAGAGAGTGACTCCTCAAGCTCATGCATTGCCATGTGTCCAGCCTGAACACACTACCCTGCATATCAACACAGCCACAGCCTGCCATAAACTTTTGACCTTTCCTTAGCACTCCGCAGTCTCGTTCAGTTCTTCAGCTGTGACAATTGCACAGTTGCTTATATTTAGTTACCATAGTCAGAGAATGCTGGAAAACAGTGTTACATCTCTCATTACACTGATTGAGGGCAAAAATATTGTTGAGACAACAGCTGTTGTGCTTTTGTTGCATTTGTTTTTCATACTGCTTTCCTCTTCGTTGACCTGCATGATCCCTTTTCTTACTATTAATCTTTGTGTAGCTGCTTGGGAATCTATTGTGAAAGGCTATTTAGCTCAGTGTAGTAATACAGTGTAACCTTGGCTGAACTGCATGGCTAATCCCTGCTTTGCAGGAAGGCAAAGCAGGAAACAGAAAAATAGAAGCATTGCTGGAGTGCTTTTGTGGGGGAGGGGAAGGATGTAGACGATGTAAAAATTTGTCTTGGGTTTGACACCTTAGGGTAACTGGTGACAAGTGATGCCCAGAAGTCTTCACTAATGTCAGTTTGGGAGTGAGACAAATGCTTTTCACTTTAATTTAGTACAGTAGAGTGTCCCTGTTTTCCCCTAAGTCGAAACATGGAGCTGACTTGCTGACATTCACCAGTGCTTCCTTCTGCTCTATAAGTGTGTTTTGCTTCTCTTGTCTTCTACACAACATTCTCCCCCAAATCTTCAATCTGGAACATAGGGTTTTAGTCGCATGACTCCCACTTTGGGGTCATGCTGTCAAACTCTTTTTGAAAGTTAAGAAGCATGCCACATTCTTCTACATACTAGTTATAAAGCATTTTCAAAAATGATACCCAGTCTTGCCTTTTGTAATCTAAGAGTCTTCTCCTCTGATATGCCTCATCACCTTACATAAGAACAGCCATGCAGGGTCAGACCAAAGGTCCATCTAGCCCAGTATCCTGTCTTCCAACAGTGGCCAATGCCAGGTGCCCCAGAGGGAATGAACAGGTAATCATCAAGTGATCCATCCCCTGTTGCCCATTCCCAGCTTCTGGCAAACAGAAGCTAGAGGGACAATCCCTGTCCATCCTGGCTAATAGCCATTGATGGACCTATCCTTCAGGAACTTATCTAGTTCTTTTTTGAACCCTGTTATAGTCAACTTTCCATCTCATTTCCAAATCTCATCAAAATGCTTATCTGTTCCCCCTTAGTTATGTTCCATCCTTTCTCATTCCCTTTATTAGTATTTATTACTGACTCTGGAGCTGTTTATTTACATTGTAAATCATTTTGAGATACAGATCATATGAAAGATGCTATTCAGAGTAAAGGTGCACCATATAGTATGGTGTATTAGCACCACATATGGCTTTCAGAAATGGTTAGGAAACAGCATCATTCTCTCTGGGTGAGATTAGCCAATGAAAATGTGTTCTGATGATATAATTCTTGTAATTTGCTACCTCTCTCGAGGTGCTTTAATAAGGAGAGTTTCTCTGGATTTGTTCTTTAGAAGAAAATAAATCCCACTATCATTAAAGCAAACTCTATTCCATCTAGATTATACATGACTAACTTGAGCAACCTCATGTTTCACTGTACCTCTTCATTCTCCCAACCCCATTCCCTCCTACTGTTAGTTTAATATCTTTTCTATTATTGGGTTGTAAATGCAAGGGACCAGATGTGATATGACCATATATCAGTGTTGCCAACTGTTGTGACTTTATTTCAAGTCTCTTGATATTTATTTTTCTTAAAGCCCTCACTGCTGAAGCCAGGCAGCTAGAGCAGGATGTCAGTTTTCATTTGAAATCAAAAGTAAGTTTCTATCCCTCATGCTTGCAGAGAAATCCTAAGGGCTCCAGAACCAGAAGGCAAATAAAAAGGACCAAGCAATTATTATTTTTACAATCTCCTGATTTTGGGGGGCCTGACTCATGATTTTTGCATGGCTGGGGTCAGCAATATCTAACACATTTTAAAGTGGGTGTTGCGGTTTTTCATCTTTCTTTTGAGCATTTGTCTCCTTTTACACAAAATTTATACCTTTATAATGCCACTTCAAAAAAAACCCCACATGATTATTTACCACTTCTCCACCTGGAGAAAATAATTTTCTTTTACGATAGTTAAATGGTATATTTATAAATCAAAATAAATGTGTGCTAACTTTGCAAACACAGCCTCTCAGATCATTTTGAAATGTTAGGAAATTCTTCAGATATAAAAGCATATACTGTTAAATATTTAATTAAAATAATGTTCACTCTTCATTAATGTACGTAGAGTGTTATATGCATGAAATGAGTTCTCATACAGTAAATTCACTGCAGCAAATTATGACATTTTCTATTATGAATTATTATTATTGATTTAGTAAATACGTAATCTGTTAATCTATTCACTGCATAGCTGATTCAGTTTAAATTAGTCTTCATATTTTTAAAAATGGAAGAGATACTGTGTCTGAGCCCAAGTTGCAGTATCTTCTCATTATTCTTGACATCCAGTGAAGTTTGCTATTCATTGTCTTCTTTCATAAAAGAAATTGCACAGACAGCTGGGAGGTGTAGTGATGTTTCGAAACATGACCAGGAGTTATAATGAATAATGTTAAATAAATCATTATTTCTACATTATTAAAAGTAATAATCATGCTTTGCATTTCTATGCTCCTTTCACATGCAGATCTCAAAATCTTTTGTTATTTAATTTTCATGACACCCCAAGGGAGGTAGGTAAATTATGCTGTTTTTACAGACGGGGAAAACTGTGGCACCAAGAGGCTAAGTGATATGATAAAGGTCACACAGTGTCCTAGGTAGAGCTGGAACTAAACCTCCCCATAGTCCTGACTTACAATCTCCTTCTATAACGGTGGTTCTCAAACCTTTGTACTGGTGACCCCTTTCACATAGCAAGCCTCTGAGTGCGACCCCCCTAATAAATTAAAAACACTTTTAAAATGTGTTTAACACCATTATAAATGCTAAAGGCAAAACAGGGTTTGGGGTAGAGGCTGACAGCTCATGACCCCCTGAGGGTTCCCAATCCCCAGTTTGAGAACCCCCGTTCTATAACATTAGACCAGACTCTCTTCAGCCCTCTTAGATTGCCTCCATTGTCTTCCATATATTCTCAGTCAAAGACCTCATGTCATCACAATCTATGGTCTGACCAAGCAGTGCTACATGTCTTCTTTAGGAACTCACCAACTCTCCTTATGGGTTAGCTAGAAGAGAGCCACTCATGAATAACGAAGTTACTTTCCAGCCCCTACTAGATGTGGGAGCTAAGGACTGAGCTCAGAATCTAAATTAACAGCCCTCATGTGGCTAGAGTGCTGGGGAAGCCCACCATGTTTTTTGAAGTTCCTTCTTAATGTCTTCAGGTATTAACGTTTACAGAACTAGATTAAAGCCCTGCTTCTGCAAATTCTGGCATACATGGGTTGAAATTTTTGCCTTATTGATGTCAATGGGAGTAAGATTTCACGCATGCTTAATTTTAGGCACATATTGATCACACTGAATTCAGTGTCAGTAGGATTACTCACATATGTAAAGTTAAGCAGAGGCATAATTATTTGCAGGATTGGGGTCCTAAAAAGGTGTAGAGACTTGTCAAGGCAACACTAATCCTTGGTACATACAAATGGACATTGAAAAAACCATAGTCAGGACCACAGGGAAGCATGTGGATAGATTGAATTAATGACATACAATTGTATGGGGCAAAGCAACAATAAAAAGCACTACAACATGCAAGAAGCAAAAACCTAAACCTGAAAGTAATAGCAATTTTTACCCACACCATTTCACTGTGCTTTATGTTGGCATGATTGAAAAATAGCACCTACGTAGGAAAAAGCAGAATGAAAGGGAGTACTAACCCAAGACTACCGCCACAAATCACTTTGCACACAACCTGTTTAATACATACCATTCATTGCACAACACTGATGTCCAAGTCTTCCAGGGTGAAACCTGGAATCTGCTACAGGATTAATAATCTTCATCCACCAAAGTAGCACTCACTGTAGCTTCTAATGTCCTCCATAATCTGGGATCTCATTCTTTTGCCAAGTACCTGGAAGTATTGATGTTGCGTGCACACAAAATATCAATGCTCATTTACACAGTGAAGAAAGAACATGGAGCCACTGAGTTTGCAGATCACCTCTCCAAATTTCCACTGAAGACCATGGATGGAAATACTTAATCCACAAAGACAAGGTGTCCAGGTAAAGCAGATCAACCACTAGTGAGCTGAGCAAATACAAAAGCACCAGACTGATAGATGTTTTTCAATTTGGTACATTACATAAAAAGCAATGACATTTACTGGTACATTGACAATAACATCAATGCTATACAAAACAACAAAGTGTATCTTATCAGACCTTAAATCAAGTGTGCAGTTTGAATTATTTCCACTTCTGTAAACTGAGTTGTAGAGATTGCTGCGTGATACTGTAGTCCGGGAATAGCTTGTTGAACAAGTGTGAACTGTATTAAGACAGGTGAACATGGCTTGTCCTCATTTCCACTGGGCTGATTGATTTTGCAATTGGCAGTTGTTTCTTTCTCCCAACTTTCATTTATCCATATTACACTGGTAGGTGAGCCAAATTCAACTGCATGTGTAATATTCCATTATTGTGTGATGTGCAAAAAAGCAATATTTTTTAAATAGTTGAAAGAATTAAACTTTTAAAAAATTTTCTCTCAAATCACTATAATTAAAGTGTGTCCTAGGAAACTTGCCCTGGAAAGGTGAAGCTTTGCATACTGGGAATTGTAGTTTCAGTGTTTCTCACTTCTATGTTAAGAGAGGAGAATGAATTTTGCAGCTGACAGGGCACAGGTCTTTGAGTCAGGAGACTTGGTTTCTACTCCCAGCTCTACCACTGATTTACTATGTAACAGTCTCTTGCCTCAATTTCCGTATCTCTAAAATAGAAATGATACTTGTATTAGTTACTAATCTTTGAAAAGCATGTTGAGATCTTGCATTTAAAAATAATGCCTGGGACTTGCTGTATGCAGTGTTATTAAAGAAAAGGGCAGTACCAATCTTTGCTCCACTTTATGCAAAAAGGCAAGTGTCTGGCAAATTGCCATGTCTGCCTTTTCATTTTGTCAAAGTTTACTTAACCTAATGATCTGTGTCTGGCAAGGGAGGATGCATAGCAGTTGCCTCGAGTATTAGGAGTCTGACAACATATCCCCCGTAAGGCCTCTTGTAAAGGGGGATATTGCCTTATCCAGGGCAGAGGGATTGTTCAAATGATAAGTAACTAATTATACATGTAATGGTACACAGAACTCTGGATACTGGCATATGAAAGAACAAAATGGTCCTTGTGAGGGGTTGTGTATTTTAGATGTGCTGCATACAGTATTCCTCAGCAAACCACCATGTTTGTTTCAGGGAAGATCTTGTTCGGCAGCACTGAACCTCTTTTCAGGACAAGATATGCTATGACTGAGGACTGACTAATAAAATGTACCATATGAAGAGTTATATGAACCTGAGTCAGCTGACCTGAGCCAGCCACAGGTTTTTTTTTATCCCTCAGGGCTTGTCTACACAGAGACTTAGTGTGCAGAAAATCAGGCTGCGAATCTGCACTGCTGTAGTGGGCTGCCCATTAGCTGGCTGTATGGACTCTGCTACTGTGCACTAGAAATTCTGCTAGGGTCCACGTGGACAGTTAGTGTACGGCTTCCGGGAGCACTGTAGATTCACATGCTGGCTTGCTGCACACTAAATCTCTCTGTAGGCAAGCTCCTTCCCTTCCCCACTAAATGATCTACCAAAACTCCCACTCAGTCTCTGCTCTTTCCTTCCACTCACTGCTTTCTGGAATATTCCTTTTCTCTTCCAGTAACTTCTCATCCCCTTCCCTCATATGAGAGAGAGCGAGAGCGCTATAGCTACCTAGCCTGATCAAGTTAAATTAATGTCCAATTGAGACGATCCTTCTTATCACAGCAACATCACACTGGGTTGCAGAGTAAAGTTTAATAAATGGGCTCTTCTGAGTTATTTCTCTTTTCCTTTCTTTTAAAATACAGCCATGCACACCACATTAAAATACAGAGCAGCTGTAACCTTGACAGAAACTGACAGAGCCATGGTTTACCTTTTAATACTCACAAAATCCCTGTTTATCTGCTCATGGAAATGATGCCTAATGTGGTTATCTACATGGTATCTAAGAGCCTTTCATTCCATATGTGAGGCTGAGCCAATTAAATCGTGTTTTCTAACATAGTCCTTTCCTTCATGTTTTCCCCTGAGTCATTGCTGATACTATTCATTATCTTCACCCTCCAGCACCTCTGCATCAGAGAGCTGTACTGTTTTTCCAAACACTGCATTTGGCACCTCATGTCATTGTCTGCAGTTTATCTGCATGATTCATGCAATAGTGTTGGTTCATGTGAAAATAAAAGGGGCTCTCTGACTCATTTGTAAATTCATGTATCAGACAGTCTAATGTTACAGATTTTTATGTGCAGAGTTCAGAGTGCTGAGATCCAGTAGGTGTCTAGTTATGAGAAAGTAATTCTGCAAGCATCTATATTTCTGCCCTACATTTTAGAAAATTTCTAATAGATTCTAGTGAAGAGAGCAGTGGACAGTCACGATAAATGCTCATGTCCAGTTTTGTAAAGTCCACTCCAAACTTCCAGAGTACAGAATCTGAACACTATATAAGAGGGCTGGTTGTCAGATTGTAAAATGCTTGGGGTGACGTTCCCATTATTCCCCTTCCTAGCTCGTGTGATTGATTAAATAGAAGTTAGTCTCTCATCCAAATCCATGCACTGGGCAAGGTCAAAGTCTTCACCTAATGAGGTCAACCAAAAAAGATTGTTCCATTTATTTGAAGAAAAAAATGGAACAAAGTCTGAATATCTTCAGGAATTATTGGTGAATGTCTGACAAGCCTGATCAGTTGGTAGTACATGAGCTGATGGAATTGAAGCTTGTCTGATTGAATGTATTTCCCTGGACAGAACCTATGGAGACAGCAGACATAGCTGTAGGGTGATGCTGCCGGGTTCACACATTAACTACAGCCTGAAAACAGAACATATAGCTAATGAGACTACTAGCATAGGGACATACCATAACCTGAGCAAGGATGGCAAAACTGGGGTCTAAAGACCCAGAAAAGATGGGATAGAAGAGGGGCAATTACCTGTTTCTAAGTACTGTTGTTTGCTCATATCTTATAATGCTTAGATCACATCTATACTGCACTGATATTTTTTCTGGAAATCTCATGGTCAAAACATTGGACCAAATCCATTTCTATTGTCAGGCTGCGTTTAGGAAAATCTTCTACTCTTCTTTTTACAAGTGTTACTCTGGAGTATGAAGACTTGTTTCAGTTTAATTGTCAGGTGCTAGCATGCTTTCAATATAGCCCATTACCTATTTGAGTCCATGAACAAAGGCCCTCAGCTCATTTTCAAAAGCCCATCTGTATCACTGGGAATACCTGGGCCTCCCAGGTGCATCCCATAAGAGAGAGGCAGCACACAGCCTTATCAAGCCCCAGAGAATCATACCTAATGTTCTAATGCCTAAAGTTCTTCTCATTCAAACGATCGCAAGGTAAGCGTCATAAAGCAACTCCCCAATCTCTTCCTGAACAATAGTGGTTCTATCAAAAAGATCTTTAACTGCACAAGCCTAACAAAGAGAAATGAGAGATGAGTTCAGGCTACTGGTAAGAAACTATTTTAATAAAGTTACCTGTTCTGGGCCTAGCCTAGTAGCATAGCAGAGTGGTGGATGTGAGTTCACCTATTATGTTGTTTGCTCTCCAGTCAGTAAGGGCTGAGTGCAATGCTGGAACAGCACATTTAGCCCCAAGATGTAGTAAGAATCCCCTGGGCTGATTCAGAAGTGGTTCTCTAGGATGCCATGTTTAGAGCTCCTTTACTGAAGGTATACTTGTCACCATGCTGGGCGTCATGGGCTGGAGAAGTAAATGCAAAAAATACGTTGGGGAAGAAAGGTTGGGGTGCAGCAGAACAATTGCCTGGGGAAAAGAGCAGTGCTAATTAATGGCTCAGGTTTAAAAATTGTTAAACCCTAAGCATGATCTAAATGGGGAATCTAGGTTTTGGGGCTATGGACCATGTCCTTTTTTTTTTTTTTTGGTTTATATGCACCATAAGTCTACATCATCATGTCTGTTAAGTTGTGCTAATTCTGGACTCAGGTGAAATGTTAAGATCCCATTACAATATTTATTAAAAGCACTTGAACTTGCTGCAACTGGTATTTGGGTGTCATCTGGTAATCAGAAATTACTGTAATGTTTTAAATAGGTCTGAGCAAACAGGCCAGGATCTGTACTGTATAGAAGGAGGAAAGTTATGTATAATCCATGCACCTTCTCAGTGCTATTTGTACCAAGAGTATTTCCGCTCCCTAGGGATGCTTTAATAGACCTAGAGGAAAACGTTCTGCCTGTGTGGTAAAAGAGCATGCAATTTCATTGCATTAAAATGATGTTTTCAACCCACAAATTCTGTGTGTGTGTGTTTGTCTCTTACTATTCTTTGTTTAATAATACTTGCTGCCAAAATGCCCTTCCATTTATCCAGGGATGACAGGTACTTAGTCAGAAAGGAATTTGCTTACAGTGCATGTCAACATCCCATTGTGTCATTTGGGGTTATGTTGCAGCACAACAGAGGCTGGTGAGATGATAACATGATGTGATGTGAAGTTACATGTGATAATATGACACAAGACATTGGACATCTTATTTTTTTTTAAATAAAAGGTCAAGAACCTGTGTTTGCCAGGATTCAGTTCCAGCTTTTTAAATGACTATCTAGAGGAAAAGGTATCTATTTTGCACTTAAAAAAAAAAAAAGGCAGCTAATCAGAGCTTTGTGTAGATTGAAAATCCAGACCGTTTATAACCTATGCATGAGCTAGGATAGCTGAAAATATCTTGGTTTTAGAAGACCGATAAAGTCACATAGCCAGATGAGCAATGTTAAGATTGTTGCATAATGCAAGGAATTTGAATATTTTTCAGGTTACAGTGCCATGATTGCTATTTCTTTTAAAATGGATAGATTTGAATAGCTGATTCTATTAATACGGGTAGAGTTTGTCTAGCTACATTAAGAACTTAATTGAAATAAGTATGGATGTATGATGCCATTATTATCTATAGTGCAATAATATGCAGAGGCCTAAATAAAGATGGAACCTTAGTGTGCTAAGCATGGTACCCTTGGAGACCTGGTTCCCACTGTAAAGAGTTGGCAGTCAGAGGTCAGATCTTGCAATGAGCTCCATGTAGATGGATATCTGTGCCCATACAGAACTCACTGAGGGGCTGGCATTTAAGAACTCATTCCCTAGTGGCCAAGTCCTGTACGGTCTGACTTGAAGGAATTCCTGGGTATTTGTGTGCGCTCAGAGCATCTGAAGATCAGACCATATGCATATGTGCAATACAGGTGGAGATGATGTCCCTGTGATGAACTGTAGAGCCATGTGGTAAATTGCTTTATTGTGTATCTCTGCCAACTTTCCCTGCCCTCTGCCTATCCATCTGTCTTCCAAGGACTTATTTTAAACTTTATCTCTTGAGCTTGTTCAATTAGCTGCCACTTAATTCTTTTTAACCTGGCAGAGAAACGTTTTCTCCTTCCTTCCCCCAAATCTGTCCCATTACCCACCCAGTCCCCGTGGTGGACTGGATTCGATCCTGCACCAATAATAGCTTCTCCACATGTAAAAATTTTACATCTCTAAAGTCTGATCCGTTGTGACCCTGTAGGGCTCAAAAGGGAAGCCTTACACCATTGGGAAGCTTTAAACCATTACCAGTGGGACCCCTGGCACTAACGTCTAGTCCTGGAAGGACCCACTATAACAAACTTACAAGCCATGATATTTGTGTTATTTTAATTTATTTTATAAAATAAGCACACAAGCTATTTTTAAAGGATCATAATCCCTTGTGAGGCCTGTATATTTGGCTCATGGTAATTAAGGCAACTGAAACCTAGTCATAAAATGTAACTTGTTTTATGATAACACATTCCTATATTAGTCTTTACTATAGTATCTTTATACAGAATACACAATGGTGTATAGGGGATAAAGGTTTTACTGGCACTTGTTGTGGATGACTTGAATCTTAGTATGTGAGGATTAATTAGTTAATGTTTGCAATGCACTACAAAAGGGTATTATTATAGAATACAGGCTTGGCATGATCTGGAATTGGTAATTATGTAAAACCCTAGAGAATTTAAAAATCAGAGCCTCGGTAATTACTTTATGGTATGGATATCTTTAACAGAGTTAGTTGACAATGAGAGGAAACAGTTTCCAGGTAGGAAACCATCTCAATTGAGTTTCTGGCTCTTTTAATGTGTTTGCCCTTTGTATAGTCTTTGCAACATCTTATTCTCCTGTAGCTTGGAGCGGTTTCTTTGTGGCACTGTAATCTACATTGATACACCTGTCAAAAAGCAAATAGAACATGAAAAGAATCAAATGAGTGGGTAAACAGTCTCATGTATAAGTAAATAACCACAATGATTCGATGCTACTCTTCTGTTAATGTGGTTTGCACATAATTATGTTTAACATTTGTTTGCAAAGGGTTCCTATATAAATGCTGATATTTTGATTAAACTTCATATCAGTTAACTATTTAGAGCATAGCCTTGTCTTTTCTAACTGCATAACACAGGAAAAAGATGAACAGACTAGACAAAATTGCACATTCCATACCTAGTGATGCAACATAGTTCATAGTGTGTTTGCCTGATATTTCTTACTATGAAAACTGGGCATTATCATTATATTCACATGTTCCATAGACCAGTAGCTCTCAACCAGAGGTACACATACCCCTTGGGGTACACAGATGTCTTCCTGGGGGATACATCAACTCATCTAGATATTTGCCAGTAACGTCTAGATATTTGCCTAGTTTATAACAGGCTATATAAAAAGCACTAGCAAAGTAGGTACAAACTAAAATTTCAGACAATGACTTGTTTATACTGCTCTATATACACACTGAAATGTAAGTACAATATGTGTATTCCAATTGGTTTATTTTATAATTATATGGTGAAAATGAGAAATTAAGCAATTTTTCAGTAATACTGTGCGGTGTCACTTTTGTGTTTTTTAATGTCTGATATTTTTGTAAGCAAGTAGTTTTTAAGTGAGGTGAAACTTGGGGGTACACAAGACAAATCAGACTCCAGAAAGGGGTACAGTAGTCTGGAAAGGTTGAGAGTCATTACATTACCATAGATCAAACCCATTGGAAGTGGTCCTAGGGCCCGACTCCTCCTAAGCTGAGGGCTGTGGGAGCTGTGAGCAGGGCAACTACTAGCTCAACTGCCCTCTAAGGGTAACAATTTAAGAATCACTGGCTAGCGATTAGATGCATTAACACTTCTGCTACTCCATAGATGAGAATCGGGGCTTCTCAATCTTATTCATGCCTCTTGTGAAGCACAGGGTTATGTTGGTGGGAGAGAAGGGAAGCCATACCTGGTACAATTAATAGAAACAAAATTGAGTGATCTTTCCCATTCTGTGTCTGCCACCCACTTAGTTACCTTCATTAATGGGCAGAATTGTCAGTAAAATACTGTTCAGAGGCCAAAGAAGTTTGTTATGCAGAGTTTAACGTACACAAAATGTTATCTGCAGGGAATCATAAGTATTCAGGACTCCAACAGTTCTACTAAATGTCAAGTAGCTTAGCAAACAGCATTGCTTTTCTGCTGCTCTGACCACCCCCGTTGAAAGCCCAGCCTTTCCTTTTATTTGATCATCCAGTCCAGCACTCCTGCCAAACACAGGACATGAACCTGCCTTTACGTTGCAGTGTGTTATCCAGTCTAGTTCTAAATGTACTATGCTGTGGGAATTCTGCCATGTACCTTTGGGAGACTTTCAACAGCTTCATCTTGATGTCCAGCTGTGGTATCCCACCTTGCTGCCCTGTCCGATTCTTTTGAACTGGCTTCCAACCAAGGGTTTAGACCTTCTGATGCTATCCTTGCTCACTGGACGTACGCGGCAGCTGTGGTTATATTGGTAAGAAGTTCACTGGTAGCCTGGGTAACTACTCCTTACTACTAGGGGACACTGAGCCATTGGGCTCTTCTTCAGGCTTGTGTGCAATGTTCTTCTGAGCTCTGCCCACCTTGTCCTGTGTGTCGTCATTGAGACCAGACACTTGGTTCAATTACTGTACTACAAATTTCATGCCATTTGGTGATTTTTTTTTTGTAGGTGTGTGTAATATATAAAACTTGAGTCTGTAGCAGAAGTCATGAGACAGAAGGAGAGTATAGTTTTAGCAACAGGACTGCTAGATTGCAAGGGACCTAAGTCATACTACTGCAGTGGGGAACTCCAGGAAAGAAAAAGGGCTCTTAAAATGAAGATTTAAAAAAAAAAACTATGTGGGTAGGCGGTGGGAAAGAGCAAAGGAAATGAGACTGCTAGGGCTACAAAAATGGGATGCTTCAATAAAACTCAAGTACATGCTCAAAGTGAACCTGGGCATAAGAGTGGAAATGCATGAGCCTTGTAGTCACATTGAAGAGGACATCAACAGGATAGTGAGAAGTCGTGAAGAAAAGCATAACAAGAACCAGCAGCTGGAAGCTAAAGCCAGATAGCTCCTAATTTGGAGTTCGGTACAAATGTTTAACACAGAGGGTGATTAACCACTGGGACAAACTCTTGATGTCTTCTTCCAGAAAGGCATCCAGTCTTGATTTGATCTGCATTAGCCAAACATAAGTTGGGCTCAAAACAGGAGTAACTGAATGAAATTATGCCAGACTGGGTGAGCTAATGTCCTTTCTGGCCTTCAAATCTAGGACCCTATGGTAGCAAGGAGGGTCCATATCCTGCACCTATACCTAAACAGCAAATTGCTCCTGTATTGTGCTGTGGTCTTTTAAAGATAGCTAAAGAACTTATCCATAACCTTTCAGAATTTTAGCCAAAACTTTGACTTGCACCATTGTTACTGAGTTTTCCATTACTTCTTCCCAAAACACCCCTAGTCCCATTCATAATCCTAAACATCCATGGCTTTTAAATAGCTTCTAGCTTTAGCAACTTGAAGTCTGTTGTAAAGATTGTTGTAATGATGGCCTGAGCAGATCTGGCTTGGTGGCAGGTGTCTAAATGGAGATTCCCTTGAGATATTGTGGTAACACTGGGATTCAGTGTGCGTGACCAGTGTGCATGACCTACCAGCATACCATTAGCAATAATATCTTGGGCATCATTATGAATAGCATCATTGTGAATAGCACCATTTTCTGGAATGCCAACTCTCCACTAGGTGACACTGACCCATTCTTCCCCCACCCTCCAGATGACTGGAAGAGAGTGGGGATTATCTAGGTCCATGCTGGTGCAGGAAAAGTCCTTTTACCTGGACCAGGGGGGCAGCACACACCCTCCCCGCCACAAAAGTGGTGAAATACTGGTTTTGTCAAGATTCACTGTGGGCATTGTGCTAGATGCGCCTTTCTTGGGGGGCTGGGAAGGAATTTTTCCTTCACTGCTGGATTGGCCAAGGCAAAGTGGTGTTTTTTTCCATCTTCCCCACAGGGAGTTGGGGGGAGCAGCTTAGTTGGGGTGAACATGAAATGGAAGTTAGGCTATAATGTTGCAGGGGCCGATGTCCAGTGCAAGTACTCCATAGAGAAGGGATATAGATAAAATGGATTGATTAAGGATTTAAAGGTGATATTCTTTAAAGGAAAAAGAGATGGGGAGGTTCTATGACTGGTATGGCTGGAAGCCTGTCCCCCTTACTTTACAGCCCCTCCCCTTAACTCTCATTCGGGGAGGATGGTAAGCAGCGTTCCCTCTAATTTTTCCCACACATGCAGAATTAATTTTATGTGCACCAATATGGAGGTGGACATAACAAAATTCATGTGGTGGGAGTGGGGCTGAGGGGTTTGGAGTGTGGGCAGAGGGCTGGGGTGCAGGGGTATGAGGGCTCCGGCAGGGGGTGCAGGCTCTGGAGTGGGGATGGGGCTGAGGGGCTCAGGGCTGGGGCAGAGGGTTGGGGTGCAGGATGCAGGCTCTGGGGTGGGGCTGAGGATGAGGGGTTTGGGGTCCAGGCTACCCTGAGGGCTATGGTGGAGAGAGAGGACTCCCTCCAGTAGCACCTGGGTTGGGCGGGAGAGGTGCCTCTCCCCACCATGGCAGCTCTGGCGTTGAGGCTGTGGGAGGTCCGCCCATCCCCTGGCCGCGGCAGGTCTGGGGCTGGGCTGGGTTGGCGCTGGGAGAGGGGCACCCATTTCCTGGCCACGGCAGGTCTGGGGCAGGGTTGGGTTGGGGAAGGGGCACCCCTCCCCTGGCTGCAGCAAGTCCCAGCCGGGTGGGTTCCCTGAGCTCCTGCATGGTGCTTAGTGGGCTGCTGCGTGGCCACGTAGCCTACAGGGAACTTAGATGGTGAGGTCCCAGCAGTGGGTTGGCTGGGGATCAGGATGGGTAAGGGGGAAGGCTGATGGAAGCCCCTGGGTATATATTGAAATGATTATTGAATTACCTGCACTGTTGACTTTTATCTGCTGGGTACTCCCAGACATTTAAGAATAAAGTTGTGACCTAATTAAACCTCATCCAGTATCTCCTGTCCTCTTTCCAGCATAGCTGGATAATGCTGGCTGGATACAGGTGGGTCTACAGACTAGAGGGAAAAACAATTGCTAAGTTACAGAAATGCTGCTTACACTATTAAGGTCATACTGTCCTAACTTGATTTTCCTGCAGAGACAGATACAGTTTCTGATGCACTGTGTTATGTTACGTCATTCTAAATTAACTGAAGCTTGTTTTGCCCCAGGGCCAGCCAATTTGTCTAAGATTTTTTAAAAAAATTGAAATGTTCCTCTGTGACTAATAGCCTGGCTCATTCATCTGCTGTTTTCAACATGGTGCTGCATTCTCATTACCACATTTGATCTAATTAGTAGTGTGTTAGTCATGAGCAAATATTGGAATATCCTTGCTTTGAGGCATCAAAGGGTCGCAAAGCAAATAGCTACTGACTTTTGGGCAAACAAACCTGAATGGAGTATGCAAGATATATTTGGAGTGGCTTCCAAATACTGCACATTAGGAAGCTAAAAGGTTTTAATCTCTGTTTAGAACTTGGTGTTCACTTTTATTCACAAGCCTGTTTACATTGCCTTTAATTACTGTGTATAGTTTGGCATCCATGTAGATTTAATTGTACTGCCCATAGTTGATCTCCCCACAATAAATAAAGGAACAGATTGGACTCAGCCATATTATTTTAAGTAAATAATACCTGTCTATACTTGAACAATTCTTTATAAACTCAGATGTAGCAGTTACTATAAGTATGTTTGGTCATATAAGTACCGAAGATGGACTATTAAGCTAACTGGACATCAATATACAATTGAAGTACAATAATCAGTCTCCATCCCATTTCCAATAGTAACTAATATTTTATTAATTAGTCCTTAAAACATCTTAAATTAAGGAAATATTTTAAATGTCCCAGTAATACTAAGAATGTGTTACCAACTAGTAAAAGAAAAGATTGGCAAGGAATCTGAACCTGTCTCCTTAATTCAGTGTTGTGGACTGAAAAGTACAATAATTGTGGAGGATCAAATTTGTACTTTGTTACAGTTTCTCTCTTCCCAGCAGAAAGCTTTTTGCACCTAAGATTTTCTTAACTTTGCCATAAATTGGGATTGTCTGGAAAAAAAATAACATTTTTCCACCTGAAAATGTTATACCTATTATTTTGCAGGTAATCCCCCTAAGATTACTAGAAAAAGGGGAAAAAAGATTTATTTTCAGTTGTTCAGTTTGTGCATTTCACAACACTTTGTATGTGTCAGTTTTATTGTTTTGTTGCTAATCACTTACATCATCCACACACTGCTGTGCAAGGGGCCTCGCATGTCACTTCCCCTGACTCTTTAAAGGAGAATTGACCATTTACAGCAGCAGCAAAGCTAAAATTGAAGAGCCAGGTGTCTAATGAGAGAGGGGGAAGGTAAGACAAGACAAGTGCTCCTGAGTATGTTTGCTGTTTCTCTGGAACCAAAATAACTTTGTAAACAGGGGAGCAGAAAGATCTTAATGCTTTTGAATGTTTTTAATTGGTCAATTTAAAAAAAAATCAGGTTGGCAGGGAGTGCAAATTATTTAGTGTTAGCTAACACAGGAAATCATCCCAATATGAGGGCAAAGGGATATTGTGACCTAGATAGTGTAGCTCATTAGAGGCATGTCAACTCCAGTTTTTCTGAGACTGCCTGAGGGCTCTGCCATGTCATCATTCTGCTTAAAAAGTGAAGTGGATGGGAGATCCCTAGTTAAAAAGTGAAGGCGTGATATGGCCCTGAGAGAGGATCATGTAAGATGTAATAGTAAAATCACAATTGGATGACTTAAGAATGAGGCTCACTGTTATCAGAATTCTAACGTTTCATTAGTTCCTGAACTTAAACAGGGGGGCTACAAAAAATGGCATTTTCTCACTAAACCAATCTACATCCTGACTTTACAAATGAAATTAAACTTCTACTTTCTTACTCCTTTTAGCTGCACAAAACCAAAAGAGCTATGGCTGAGAGATATGGATTCTATTTTGATTTATGCATCAACCAAACTGATGATCAAGTTTTAGAGAAGCCTTTGATTAATGTGAGTCTGCCTTTCAGATTTCAGAAGGGGTCTGCAGTTTAAAAAAAAGAATCCCACATTTTTACTTGCAAATGGGACAGATTTAATCTAGTAGTTACTGAGACAAACTAATCTGCCCATTTGCTGAGTCACTTTTCAGAGAATTGCACTCCAATAGCACTTAAACATATTTACACAAGATTAAGCAGGCTCATTAATGAGACGGGCACAATAGGTTTGGTGTGATTCTCATTTTCATAAAGACCAGTGTAAAATCTCTGAAGTGATTCCAGAGCATGAGTATCAGGGCAGAATGTTTAGAAACAAGGCACAAACCCCAAATTTATTGTGATAACCAATTATCAAGGGTAAACTCTTCAGACACTATAACAGCCTAAATATGGAGTCGCAGAGAGTCCCCTTGAGTACTCCCATCAATCTCATCACCCCCGGGACCTTACCTTTGTGATAGATGGTCCCTTACACCAGAATCACAGCAATATTCAGGTTACTCCTGTGACACTGGTAAACCAAGTGCCAGCTCTGGCCAAAGTCTAGATGTCAACTGAGAATTGACAAACTCACAGCTGGAAGCCAGGCCAATTCACTTGTGTATTAGTATGGATCAAAGGGATTGTTAAATATATAAGAATGTACTTGGTGTTTAAACATCATGAAAACTAATGGGATGCTGCATGCATTGTTTGCACTTATTTGTATCCTGTTAGAACATAATAGCAAACATTTAAATTGTATATACCTCTGTAACGAAATAACCCATTAAATGAAAGAAACCTTGTACAATGCAAATGAAGAACTTTAACCGGAAAGTGCTAATTCTTTCACATTTGAAGGCAAGTGTTCATTGTGGGCTATGATCAGACTCTAAATGCAGTCTTCTTCCCCCCTCCCCCCCCCCCATCAAAGAGGATCACTACCCACATGGTCTATCAGCTTGTTTTCTGTGAGAAGAAGCAAAAAGTGTGGACACAAGGAAAAGTTCCTCATCTCTGGACTGTTTGGATTCTAACAGAGCAGAATAGCTGAACGAGAAGACTGAGATCCCCAGAGTTATTCTGAGTAGCCCTGAAAGAGTTTTGGGAAACTGGCAGATTACTACATTTCTGCGATCATTTGGAATTATAGACTGATTCACCTGTGTTTGGGTGTGTATGTATATGTGTGTATATATACCTTTTAATCTGTCAATAACTCTCATTTCTCTTTCCTAGCTAATAAACCTTTAATTAGTTTACTACAGAATTGGATATCCGTGTTGTCTTTGATGTGTGATCTATGATGCAAATTGAGCTTGGGTGAATGACTAGTCTCTTGGGACTGGGTGTAACCTGGAAACTTTTTTTTTTTTTTTTAAGTGACTATATCACATAGTTCAGCTTGCCTGGGTGGCAAGATAGACTGGAGTGCCTAAGGGGAATGTCTGTGACTCCATTACAAGACTATCGTAGTACTTAAGGCATTCACATTTGTTACTCATTTAGTGAAATCTAATTATAGAAGATACCACCAGTTTAGGGTGTGTGCCCTGCTTTTGACAGTCTGCCCTGAGGGAAACACTCAGTCATGAGCCACTCCAGACAGTATGGGCTTGTCTATACTTACCGCGCTGGTTCGGCGGCAGGCAATCGAACTTCTGGGTTCGATTTATCGCGTCTTGTCTGGACGCGATAAATCGAACTCAGAAGTGCTCCCCGTCGACTCCGGTAATCCTGCTCGCCGCGAGGAGTACGCGGAGTCGACGGGGGAGCCTGCCTGCCGGGTCTGGACGGCGGTAAGTTCGAACTAAGGTATGTCGACTTCAGCTACATTATTCACGTAGCTGAAGTTGCGTACCTTAGTTCGATTTGGGGGTTTAGTGTAGACCAAGCCTAAGATAGCTCTCTGTCACTTGCCCCATGTGAATTGCACTTTAGATTTCTCACCAATGACAATGCTTGTAGTCAATTCTATAATAAAGTATAGAAAGATTTATTAAATTGGAAAAGGAAGCAAGAGAGTTACTTACGAGGTTAAAGCAGGTAAACACATATGCACATATGAGGTACAATCTTAAGCTTCAAAAAGTAATAGAAGCTTCTATAATAAGCAAGCCGTATATGTCCTTCAGGGCAAACTCATACTAAGTACTGGGGATATCTTGCTTATGCCTAGTAAACCTGTCCCTCTCACCCCCCAGAGTACAAGCAGCATAGAGATACTGTTCCTTCTTGCTAGGGGTTGTTATCCTTCTCCTTCCTTGTGCTCTGAGCTGCAAATTCAGCTGATGGGCGGAATCCACTTGCATGATTCCTCTTCATGGTGGGGAGGGCAAAACAACAAAGGTCTTTTGTTTTCTGTGGTCCCACAATAGTCCATCTGGTGTCGATGACCCTTGCCTGTTGAGCAGGATGTGACACTTTTTGTTACATTAACTGGTCCAAAGTGTTGATCTGTATCTCTACTTTCTGGTGATTTACACAGTCAAAGGCTTACAATACAATCGTTCAAATATTACCTTACAATGTGGGATGCAGAGGTTATCCGTGAGATTAATGCATGCGGCAACTCAAACAGATCCTTATAATTCTAATACCAATTTCAACAACACAGGTGAGCCAAACTGATTCCAGCTATGTATTTCAGTGTCCCATTGAGGTATGGGGACCTAGGCATGAGATGGCACCTGGGCTTCCAGCATCACAACCAGAATCAAAATAGGTTGTTTGGTGGGCTTAAGTTCCATTGTAATAGTGAGCTGCTAGTTTTCTGTTTGTGATGGAAACAAACTGAGAGGTTTGGGTGGGGAGAGGGGACTCATGAAGTGTTCTCTGTAAGTCTTTTTTAAACAAACTAAGGTTTTGCCATATCAATCTTTCTGAAAAAGCTGGGAATCTGAAATAATGTCAATTTCTCCCTCTTAAATCAAAACTCCCAATTGAGCTGTATGGGGGGGGGCAATCATTCACGAGGACAGAAGTAGAATATGTCGGAGGAATCTGTAACTATTGTCAGATTTTTTCTTCTATAAAACAGTAAATATAGAAGGGAAAAGGGATGAAAACTACCAAATCGTTCCTGACACTTTCAGTAATTGGCCCCCCTCAGAAATTATTGCAGTAGAGGATGCTTCAATTCTGCATGTGATTTTAAAAAAAGAAAAAAGAAATTGGTGGCAGATGCACACAGATGGGAAGTAGATCAACAGAACTACTATAAAATGCAGAGAAAAGAGAGATCATCATATTGGTACATGTATTTTCATATAAAAATGATCTAATGCCTTTAACAAATATTCTAGCCACCCTAATTAAGGTGGCATTGTTAAACACTGAGTGGAATTCGCAAGAGGGTCTAGGTACTGCAACACTCAGCATAGCAGCGCCTAACTTTTAGAGGCCCCGTCACCAAAAATAATTCATGACCCCGAGTTAGGCATCCCAGCTCTCCATACAATACATAGGGAGAGATAGGTGCCTAAGAATGGGATTCACAAAAGCCAGCCTGCTGAGTGGGGAGCTGCCTAGGCTAGTCAATAGGAAATGTTGAGGCGAGGGGAGTGGCTTAAGTCCCCCTGCAAAGCCAGGTCAGCCCTTTCTCAGGGAAAAACTGAGGAGGAGATGGTGTCATTTTTTAGCTCAGTGGTAAGGACACTCACCCAGGTGGGAGATCTGGGTTCCATTTCCCTACTCTGTTTGAGGTGAAGAAGAGGGTTTCCCCTTGGCCAGGAGAGTACCCTATTCACTGGGCTATGGGGTATTCTGGGGCAGGTCTTTCTAAATCTCTCCTGTTGAAACTGGTCCCCACTGTGTGTAAATAATTAAATATGCATTTGAGCAGAGGTACTAGAATTTGGGTCTTCCTCCTCCCGGTTAGTGTCCTAATCACTAGGCAGTAGTCATTCTTTCTCTCTGACCCACTGTATACAGAGTGGATCAGCTTCAAAACATCCATTTTGTGTGGGTTTAGGTGTGCTTTGAGCATGCCTACTAGACTAGGCCCAAAGGCAATAGGCAGAGGCCATATCTAGTCTGAGGATATGGCTACACTATGAAATTAGGTCGAATTTATAGAAGTCGATTTTTAGGAAGCGATTTTATACAGTCGATTGTGTGTGTTCCCACTAAGTGCATTAAGTTGGCGGAGTGTGTCCACAGTACTGTGGCTAGCATCGACCTCCAGAGTGTTGCACTGTGGGTAGCTATCCCACAGTTCCCGCCGTCTCCGCTGCCCATTGGAATTCTGGATTGAGCTCCCAATGCCTGATGGGCCAAAAACACTGTTGTGGGTGGTTTTGGGTACATGTCGTCAGTCGCCCCTCCCTCCATGAAAACAAAGGCAGACAATCGTTTCAAGCCTTTTTTTCCATGCAGATGCCATACGGCTTTCAGCAGACGGTGCAGTAGGACTGCTAACCGTCGTCGTCCAACCACCACTGCCGCTGCAACTCTGCTCTCCTGCTCGTGTCTTGATAGCGAATTTCTCCACGTTGTCTGTCATGGGCTCCCGGGAATATATGTTCTGCCTCGAGAAATGTGTGCGATGCTAACCGTTGTCATCCACCTCTTCCGCTGTAACTCTACTCTTCTGCAGACACCATACCACAGCAAGCATGGAGCCTGCTCAGCTCACCACTGCTGTTGTGAGCATTGTAAACACCTCGTGCATTATCCTGCAGTATGTGCAGAACCAGAACCTGCAAAAGGCGATGACAGCGCAATCACAATAGTGATGAGGAATGGACACAGACTTCTCTCAAAGCACAGGCCCTGGCAATTTGGACATCAGGGTGGTAATGGGGCAGGTTCATGCCATGAAATGCCGATTCTGGGCCCGGGAAACAAGCACAGACTGGTGGGACCACATAGTGTTGCAGGTCTGGGATGATTCCCAGTGGCTGCAAAACTTTCGCGTGCGTAAGAGCACTTTCAGGGAACTTTGACTTGCTGTCCCCTGCCCTGAAGCGCAAGAATACCAAGCTGAGAGCAGCCTTCGCAGTTGAGAAGCAAGTGGTGATAGCCCTGTGGAAGCTTGCAACGCCAGACAGCTACCGGTCAGTCGGGAATCAATTTGGAGTGGGTAAATCTACTGTGGGGGCTGCTGTGATCCAAGTAACCAATGTAATCGCTGAGCTGCTGCTATCAAGGGTAGTGACTCTGGGAAATGTGCAGATCCTAGTGGATGGCTTTGCTGCAATGGGATTCCCTAACTGTGGTGGGGCAATAGGGATATGCGTTCAGTCTATCATGGGACCGGACAACCTTGGCAGCCAGTACATAAACCGCAAGGGGTACTTTTCAATGGTGCTGCAAGCAGTGGTGGATCACAAGGGACATTTCACAGACATCAATGTGGGATGGCCGGGAAAGGTACATGACGCTCACATCTTCAGGAACTCTGGTCTGTTGGAACAGCTGCAGGAAGGGACTTACTTCCCAGACCAGAAAATAACTGCTGGGGATGTTGAAATGCCTATAGTTATCCTTGGACCCAGCCTACCCCTTAATGCCATGGCTCATGAAGCCATACACAGGCACCCTGGACAGTAGTAAGGAGCTGATGAACTATAAGCTTAGCAAGTGCAGAATGGTGGTAGAATGTGCATTTGGATGTTTAAAAGCACGCTGGCGCAGTTTACTGACGTGGCTAGACTTCAGCAAAACCAATATTCCAATTGTTATTGCTGCTTGCTTTGTGCTCCACAATATCTGTGAGAGTAAGGAGGAAATGTTTATGGTGGGGTGGGAGGTTGAGGCAAATTGCCTGGCCGCTGATTAAGTGCAGCCAGACACCAGGGCGATTAGAAGAGCACAGTAGGGTGTGCTGTGCATCAGAGAAACTTTGAAAACAAGTTTCATGACTGGCCAGGCTACCGTGTGACAGTTCTGTTTTTCTCCTTGATGAAAACCCGCCCCTTTGGTTCACTCTACTTCCCTGTAAGCCAACCGCCCTCCCCCGTTCGATCACCACTTGCAGAGGCAATAAAGTCATTATTGTTTCAAAATCCTGCATTCTTTATTAATTCATCACACAAATAGGGGGATAACTGCCAAGGTAGCCCAGGAGCGGTGGGGGAGGAGGGAAGCACCGAGTGGCGTGGTGGATGAAGGGAGGAGGGAAGGACAAGGCCACACTGCAATTCAAAACTTATTGAATGCAAGCCTTCTGTTGCTTGGGCAGTCCTCTGGGGTGGAGTGGTTGGGTACCCGGAGTGGCCCCCTCCCTCCCCACCCATTCTTGGGCGTCTGGGTGAGGAGGCTATGGAACTTGGGGAGGAGGGCGGGCGGTTATACAGGAGCAGCAGCGGCGGTCTGTTCTCCTGCTGCCTTTCCTGCAGCCCCATCAGATGCCGGAGCATATCAGTTTGATCCCCCAGTAGCCTCAGCATTGCATCCCGCCACCTCTCTTCTCGTTCGTCCCTCCTTTCCTCGCGTTCATTTTCTGCTTTCCTGGACTCTGACATTGTTTGTTTGCATTCTGCTAAGCTCTTTCAGTGTGGGAGGACTGCATGAGTTCAGAAAACATTTCATCGCGAGTGCTTGGTGTTTTTTTTCCGCGCCCCCCCCCCCCCGTCTTATCTACACTAGCCTCTGGGATGGAGATGATGGGGTAGCGTTGAAACATTTGCAGCTGCGGGAGGAAAAAAAGGGAGAGTAGTATTTAAAAAGTCCCATTTTAGAGAACAATGGGTAGACTCTTTCACGGTGGACCAAGCTGTTAACATTACATAGCACATGTGCTTTCGGTACAAGGTCACATTTTGCCTCTTATATCGAGGACCTGCCGGTTTGGTGTGAGAGATCACACACGCAGGGCTGGGCAACAGAATTATGCTTACAGGCAGCCATGGTAATACACAGTCTTTCAGCTTCTTCAGCCTTCATAACAACATGTGGGAATGGTTTCAAACAGCAGCTCCCTCCTTTCCCATACTAAGCACCCGTTGGGATGCATTTGTGGCCAGTACAGCCCCTCCTTTTAAATGGCCGACCCAAGTCTTCAGGGCAAATTTAATCATTAAACACACTTACTTTTTAAACCATGCATTATATTTACAACGGTACACTCACCAGAGCTGCCTTCTCCGGCTTCATGGTCCGTGAGCCCACCTTGGGAGGGTTGGGACGGTATTGGCTCCAGGGTGATAAACAGTTCCTGGCTGTCAGGGAGAATGGTTTCTCCGCTTGCGTGCTGTGCGCTATCCTCATCCTCCTCGTCCCCCAAATCCTCATCCCTGTTGCATGAGACATTTTCCCCCCCCCCCCCTTGCAGGTGTCCACAGACAGGGGTGGGGTAGTGGTAGGGGGCCCCCCCTATAATTGCATGCAGCTCATCATAGAAGCAGCATGTCTGGGGCTCTGACCCAGAGCGGTCATTTGCCTCTTTGGCTTTTTGGTAGGCTTTCCTGAGCTCCTTAATTTTCACGTGGCACTGCTGTGGGTCTCTGTTGTAGCCTCTGTCCATCATGCCCTTGGAGATTTTTTTTTTTTTCCCCCCAAATATTTTGGCATTTTGTCTTTTGGAACAGAGTTCTGATAGCATGGATTCATCTGCCCAAACAGCGATCCGATCCAGTACCTCCCATCCAGTCTATACTGGAGCTCTTTTGCGATTCTGGGACTGCATGGTCACCTGTGCTGCTGAGCTCGCCACGCTGGCCAAACAGGAAATTAAATTCAAAAGTTCCCAGGGCTTTTGCTGTGTACCTGGCTAGTGCATCTGAGTTGAAAGTGCTGTCCAGAGTGGTCACAATGGAGCACTCTGGGATAGCTCCCGGAGGCCAATACCGTCAAATTGTATCCACACTACCCCAAATTCGACTCAGCGATGTCGATTTCAGCACGAATCCCCTTGTCGGGGAGGAGTACAGAAATCAATTTTAAGAGCCCTTTAAGTCGACAAAAATGGCTTTGTCATGTGGACGGGTGCAGGGTTAAATCGATCTAACGCTGCTAAATTCGACCTAAACTCGTAGTGTAGATCAAGGCTAAGAATCCCACTAGGATTTGGGTGCGAGTTAGATGCTGAGCTGCAGGCTGGTGTCCGGATTTGAGGCTACTGTGCACCTGTTTGGTGCTTTGGAGACTTTAACAGTGGAAACTTAGGTGCCTAGGGACTATGGACACCTACAGGGTTAGGGGGTTTGTGATGGCCAGTGGCACCTAAATGTTGGATTAGGTCCCTAAAGTAGCAATTAGGCACCTATGTCCTCCTTGTGAATCTGATACTCAAGCATCTGTCCTCTTAATATATTACTATGGACCTAATCCTTGGACTTTGTTCTGTTAGTGAGAGAGAAGCATGCACATTATGCTATTAATGCCAATTCTACTGGATTTCTCAAAATCCTTTCTTTCTTGAAAATAAGTATAAGAAAAACTGGAAGCAATAGTAATAATATAACAATGGAAACATATCGAACAATTTATTTTATATCAACAGAATATAAAGGAAAATATATAATGTTTTTGCTTCATATAACAAGAAATTTATTCATAAACTGTACTCATAATAACTTAATACACAAACTAATCAGTAAGAATGTACAGTATCAAAAGCCATGCTTGAAAGACAGACATGAAACCTTTTTGTCTCAATGCTGCACTGTCAAAGAAGATTAAAAACTTGCCAAAAAGTCAGGAAAAAATCCTTTAAAATGCTTCCTGAATATTAAATGGAGAATTGTCTGATGCTATCAGAGTTGCAATATCTTATTCTTTACTCAGAAATAATTACAATGCATGTTCTAGCCACATGTAAAAAGTGAAATGTCTTGCCTATTATGTTACAAGTCAGTTCAGAATTTTTTAAACTTTCCCTGCTATCCAAACCAAACACAGGCCTTTTAATAAGGAGGGTTTGTTCCTATTTAATTCTCTGCTATAATTTTGTAAAATATTTTATAGTATCTCTGTTGTAAAATCATTTGAGCTATTTTACATGACAGAAATATGGCATCAAAGCATGGCGAAGTGCTGTTTTAACTGTTTGATGAGCTGTTGTGTATCAACATGACCTGGAAATGCTTCCTTTGACTTCTGAGCAGCTATATAACTCCTCTGGAGATCTCCAACCTGCAAGACACATACACAAACACTCTAGTCACAAACAGTGCACTATTTATTGCATGTACTCTGAGCAGCACACTTTCTGATGCCATGACACTTCCTCCCCAAGTGTCCAAGTAAGCTGGTCCCAAGACTGAACAAATAAGTTTGATATAGGCCTAAAACCTCTAGTACAAGTGAGGGCTTTGAATAGAAAAGGACAAGGTACTGCAGGAGACCTCTATGTAACCTGTGAACCATAGAACACAGCACTGTGATGACCTCATCAAAAAGACCTTCAGAGGGAGGATTTAAGAATAGGTGGGCTGGAGTCCTGGCTAGAAAGGCTGTCACTACTTATATACCAGTGTATTACGTTGGGTGTAGGGGTTACATTAGCGGACTGCATACAAAGCTGGTCTGCCCTAACTCCTGTAAAGTTTCCCTGTGCACAGCCTATGTAAATAGGCAACATGTAGAGACCAGGATACAGTCCTTCATCAGTAAGTATGGCAAATCATTTTTACACTTTAAATCTTGTGCTTTACAATGGAGAGGGTATGTTTAAGAATTAGTGGGTTATTCTCACTTTGATGTATGCACATAGCTCTTTCGTGTTAGTGAGCTACCCACATAGCAGACTTGCATCTGAATCTTCTTCAAGGTGAAGGCAGAGGCAAAGAGCAATTTGTACTTGCAAAACATTTCAAGACCTGTACACGCTACTCTTTTTATTACCAATGAGATTGTAATAGATAATGGGCATGAGTTTAAGAAAATTTTCTCAAGTTAGCTCGTCTTATCTACAGCACTTGATTCAAAACTAGTTTCCTACACATACTCTAACACGTCAAACTTATTTTCAATATAGATCAGGATAGCTCTTCTGCATTTTTCTTTCAAACTAAGTGAACAAAAGATAAATTACCAGTTCAATAACTGAAGTGTCTCTTATGACAGAAGTGAATAAAAAGCAAAAGTCAAAGGCATTAAAGTTGAAAAATATTATATTCCAGTATCCTGTAAAATTATGGCATAAACAATTTTAACATTCTTTTCCCTGTTAAGAAATCATAATAGGATGCTATTTTACTACTTAATATACAAAATGATCAAATAACTATACAGACCACAAATGAAGTGAAAATTCTATAATTCAGTAAATTTATGCAAATCCAAGGAATTACTACATAGCTAAAGGCCTTCAAAGTAGACACTTTTATTCTCAAAGGAAATTTGATTGATGGTGTTGGAATTCCAATCCCTGTGCATTACAGTGTAGACATACATGTTTAATCTAAAGGGTAGACGCTTTGCATTTTTTCATTCACGTGTCTGAAAACTTGTTACATGCAAACAAAACTTGTTAAGCTTTCAGATGACAGAAGAAGAAGAAAACAGTACATTACCTGGTCAGAGAGTGCTGCAAAATTGAAATGGGGCTCATACATATGAGGTGCTAAAGATGAAGCAGTCTGCAGTAATGCTCTTGCCTACATAGATTAAAAACAAGACTATATTGAAACATGTGAATGGGGGTGGAGAGGGAGAATGAGGAGAAAATGTGTTTTGTTCTGTGACGACATCATCTTGGATTGTCCCATAAGTCTTAAAATACACATGAGCAATATTCACCACTATATAAAGGCATAATTACAATTTAATAGCAGTGAAATTAATGGGAATCGCGCCTGTATTAACAAGGCAGAGTTGGAGCTTTAAATAGGCAATTTAGTACTAAATACCAAATAGAACATATTCCTCAAAAAAGGGGAAACTTTGAGAAACTGATCTAAATTTCTAATGGAGTTGGAGCTACTGTCTATTAAAACACTGCCTAATGCTCTGGAGTATTAAGTGTCCTTGAAAACCTAAAATCTGATCTCCTGAAAATGACATTTTTCAGGTTTAAGATGTCCCAGTGTGTATTGTTTTTATTGGGAGTTTTATGGTTTTCTTTTCACTTACTTTGCTATTAGCTCCCCTAAAATTCCAGAATCCTGAGCTGGATGAAATACAAATGAACATGTATCTGATATTATTCTATTCCCCCTGCATTTTCCCTGAAGCATTGTTCCAGTGAGCTGGCCAGGGAATGAAATTGACAAGAGTTCTGCTCTCTGCAGTGCTTGGAGAGCAGAATTCTCATCACTCGCTGTCCCCTGCAGGCTCACAAGAACAGATCCGACAGGAAGAGCTGAAAGATGGTGAGAGGTGCATGTAAGCATCCATACTCTCAAATGATCCAGCATTCTGATTTGCTCAGCCTAAACAGCTGATGTTTTTCACACTTTTTTTGGAGAGCTGATGATTTTAAAACAAACAAACCAACAACCTGTAGTTGCATGAAAAGTTTGTGGGTGTGTGGATTTTTTGAGGTTGTCAGGTTTGAAAGTATTCCACTAAATATTGAACAAGCTGCCCAATAGCCATCAGGAGTCATCCTTTTAAGTGACAGGTTACTATAGTATTAAACTAGTGAAAAATAACACGTGTGTACACATACATTATATATAAACTGAATTAATATACGGAAGATAAAAGTAATGCTATGAATGCAATACAAAAGTAAGTTCTTCTTGTGAATATTTTCCATTTTTTAATAGGAACTTTGTGGACATTTCAAATAAAATGTACTCTAATGATCATCTCCATAAAATAGGTATTCTGCTATTTTGAAAAAAAGGCTATTAACATTAAGGTTTAGCACCCAAGTTGGGCTTTTGAGTATGCATTACAATACAGTCAAATTATGGAATAATTTGTTTCTCAACTACTGTCAATTTATTATACCATCCTAGATAAATTTACTATATTTGAGTCTTTCATTTTTATACTTAAAATAATGTATTTTTCATAAAGGTCTTGAATATTTTTGAGCAATTTATCTTTGCTATTCATTTAAATTTTGTCAGCACACATACTGTACTTTTTTCTTTTCAATTATTGGATTAATTTTCTTTAGGTACAGTTCAGGGGATTAAACAGTTGAGTATCTAATAGCTGCAAACTTCCATAGGTTATGTATGTTAGCAAGTCTTCACTGTTATTCTTACACAAAGTATTAACTAAATTAATGGAAAATGTTTGGCCTGGATGTACAGTACTGCATGTTATACATAGGCATTAAATTGAAAAATGCCAATTTAAAAATTAAAGTTACAAGCAACTGAAAACAGGGGATTAGGCTGGAAATGCTTATCCAGCCTTAATTATAAGCAGTACCCACCTCTCGCAGTATAATTGGACTAAGGCTCCATCTGGGATATAAATTTATGTATATTGACTGAATGGGAAACAAAATAAAACTGAACTTCATCTGTCACAGCAAAGATCAGCATGAGGGTATGTTAAATGTTACCATGGTGATTGCTAGGATACTTGTATAAAGTTAGCTCTATAAATGACTTGCTGCTTTGGAACAGATTTACATAAGTACTGTATATTCTTCTGGTGTGTGTATGTAATATATAAATCAACCAAACCAGTTTTGCTGTTCAAATGAAAAGATTCAGTTCTTACTGAGGGCCTATTCTGATTGACTTTCCAACCAATGTAGGATTGATTTTCATGTGATTTACATGGAAAAAGTAGTAAAATGTGTTTATTCTAACAGAGACAAGGTGGGTGAGGTAGTATCTTTTTATTGGACCAACTTCTGTTGGTGAGAGAGACAAGCTTTCAAGTTTCTCAGACCTGAAGAAGAGCTCTGTGTAAGGTAATCAGTGTCACAGCTAAATACAAGGTAGAACAGATTAAACATAAGGCGTTAATACATTGCGAGACCATTCAAGATGAAGAGGGCAGTTAATGCCTCTGCAGTCATAGGACAAAGGAGGGTAAGTGTTACAAATTGTTGTAATATACAGATTATTCCAACATGCATATCATCTATATTTAGCTACACTTAGGGTGCATTGCAAAGAAAGCCTTACAGGAAGGCATTCTGTTCCTGTACAAAACTTGCTCCAATATGGTGTACTACCTTTTTTACCTTATTATGAACACTCACTTATGTACAAAGTGAAAAAAAATGCTGCTATCCAGTTATGTTCAGGGTTCCCTTTGTGCCCAGGGTAGTGGCATATTCTTGTCTATTGTAATTTTTCTATATCATTTTCCAATGCCTTAGCATGGAATATTATTATTTATTTAAGCCAATGGTCACATTCTAATATGAATGCTTAACTCAGAAAAATATCAAGGTAGCTTTCGTGATTACAATGCATACATTTTAATGAGGCAATCTCTTCATCACCTCTTTGTAGAAGAAATCCCTTGGCACCTGATAATGGACTTTTGTTTTTTTCTTCCCACCTACCTCAGTCAAGCAATATATTCCAACAGGGTGTTCAGCATATTGAGGCAATGAGTACAGGATAATTTGTTTGCTCTAATTCAGGCCATAGCATTTTTATCCTCTTTTGCTTCTGGGCTACCATTTTACCTTCAGAAAACCCTAGTTTGCCATAACTGTCAACAGCAGATGCTGTGAAGGCATTGCAAACATTGCTTGTCTTCAACCAGCCACTCGAGGGTTTGAGGACATGAGTCTAGTGGTGCATGCTATGAAAATCCAGAGGCTACCTCAAAACATGCATCTGAGTTAAACTTTGCTGACAAGCAAGCCATCTGGCTGGTTTCTCACTCAACTGAAATTTCCTTGAAATCAAGATGCTAACCACAGGAGGTTCAAAGCAAGCATCTCACATAGCTTTAGAGTTTAGCACCAACCTGCTCAACATGACCCCTTCGTATCTCCAGCACAGCCAAGTTGTTATAAGCTTCTGCATGGTCATTATTATTGGCTAGGGTCAGCTTGAAACACTGGTAAGCCAAGTTCAGGTCACCTATTCCCTAAAAATATCAACAGAGTTTTTCACTCATCCAAAAGTTTGACAGTAAATTTCAGGTTGCTTAGTTGTCCTTTTTGTTTTAAAGGAATGTTTTTTCATCTGGATGTACTATTGTAAAATAAAAATTTTGTTACTTTAAATAAAAACACACTGACAGAAACCCTACACACAATTCCAGTTTTTCTCAATTGCCTTTTGCCCCCCTCTCCTCATATGGGGGCTTCTTACTCTAGTACAAATATCAGTATCTCTGGTCTGAAACATTTGCTAATGTTTCAATTATATGATTTAAACTGATACAATGCAAGGTCACCTTGAAACTGCCAAACACTAAGAAATACATGCATCATAGCTTTTAAACTTCTGAGGGTGTCAAAATGTATGCATTAAGGGTCTTATCCTAATTCCAGTAAAGTCAATGGAAGCAATCCCATTTACCTAAGGTAGAACACTGTTGAAAGCTAAATGGTGTACAGAAGTCTACTTCCAGGCAGGGAGTTAAAGAGAAATACAAACTAGGTTATGCATTAATGTGATATTCTCCTCCATATGAAAGGATTTTACAATGAACTCTATTAAAATGATAGAAAATTAACAAATTAGATAACTTGAATATCTTTACTGGACAATTACCACTTGTATTTCTGTTTTAAAAAGCAAGCTGTAACAGATGCACCTTCTCAGCCACAACACGTGCTACTCTAGGGTCTAATTCTATTCTAATACTCTAATTCGATTGCCATAAAAATTGTTATCCAATAGCATGTAGCAATCCAGCACTTCCTGTCTAAGGGGAAGCAGCTGTAGGAGAAACTACTTTTGAATCTGGTATCTTAGTCTAATAGGTTTGCAACAGAACAAGTTCCACCAGGTTCTGTCGGAGAGTCTTTCAGCAAGATGTGACAACATGCCAAACTGGAAGAATGAAAGTTTCCTCTCCTGGGGTTTCTTCCTGTTCTGAACTGTTAGTAAACCCTCACCCCAACTAAATATGTGCTGTGCTTCCAACTAAATATGTGCTGTGCTTTATTCTGTACTATCAGACTTCCATACTGTACATTTTTTCACAACAGGCCTTTGGGTCTATCATACCAAGTCCTTTTCCTTCAGCATTATTGTTTTTTTTTTTTTCAGTAAACTCATATTTATTCAGAAAAACTTTAATTTTTTCATACCACAGCCACATGCCCCAAGTTGTACCAAACATCTGCTGCCTCCTCCTCATTTTCAGCCAAAGAAAGTGCACGTTCAAGGGAGGTCAGTGTCATATCATACTGCTGGGCAAAGAAGCAACAGAGGCCCAGATTGTTAAATAGCTGGCAGTTATAAACACCCATCTGCAGGAGACGCCTAATTCAAGAGAAAAATAATTTAACAGTTTTAGATGTATTGCAAGTATGAATTTCTTTCTAAATGGGAAATCTTCCCTCCATCCCAACAGGATTAGGCATGCCTAAGTACATTACATAACAATAATATGATCTGAAAGAAGTAAAATAAATTGAGTTCAAAGCAAATGTGAATTTTAAAAAGTAAAAACCGCAGTTAATCGTGGGCAATGACCATCCTGTTTGTCTCTGCCTTTCAAACACCAATGGACACAGCACTGATTCTACACATAGAAATAGTCTATGCAAAATGCTGTGTGTGTAAATCGAAACTCTCACACTTTGGCTTGTCAGATGTGCCACTACATTTGCTTTTAGTGTAACTCAGAGTTGGATATATCCCTCATCGCCCAACCTTAAAGTTGTAACTTGTTGCTATCACTTTTTATAATCACTCTTTATACTTAAGTTATTTTGGCCCAACCCTGGGCTTTCAGCAAAAGTGAAATCAGAAATTATCTAACCTTTAATCTGATTTACATAGTAGGCATATTAGATGCTGCACATTAACTTTCAACAAAAATTTGAAAAGTGTGTTTTATTAAATTAGAACTCTTTTATAAGATTTAGAGGGAAAAGTACACGTAAGATTAGATCTTAGAATGAATGTAGCTGCTTTGCATGGGAGCACAGGCAAATTCTGGACCTAAAGCCAGCATAGCCAATGCCAGGGGGATCACCATAATGAAGGGAGATCTTCAGGTGGCATAGAACTAGCATAGATGCTGTAGTCCATAGAGCTAGCTTAGCCTTTTATTTTACTCAGAAGTAACACAAGGAATCTACAGGCCTGTACCATGTAAGACATCGGTTTAAACAAGTTAGCAGAAGTATGGTAGGCCTGTGATATAGCATAGATAAAATGGCCCAACAGTTACCCTAGATTTTGGGAAACTGGGAACAGCTTGCTCAATAGAGGGAGTTGGTACATAACAGTACTAGGCAACTACAGGAACACTGAACTGGTACTGGGCTTGGATATTTTAGGACAGAATCATTGGCAGATGTCTAACTACAAACTTGCTTGAGCAATAGGTGACTGTGTGATAATGAGTTAAATGACATTAATATGTTAACCTATAGGATAACTGCACCCCAATATTATGAGGGTGACAAAGTTAGATTTGGACATGGAAGGCTAAGCATCAGAATGATTGTGATAGTGCCCAGGCCCTATAATAGGACAAGCCACTTTGTAATGGGGGTTGGCGTTCCATCATTGACCGTTCAGCTCTTCATTATCTACCACCAATCTTTGGGCACTGAAGATCTGGGACCATCGGAATTATTTGGCATGCTGGAGGCAGGGCTGGTCCTTTGTCTCTCACGGCTAGGTCCCCAAGGAAGGGTGTAAGTATATGAGCATATGCAGGGAATGACACCAAAGATATCCCTAATACTGTATTACTCCATCTGTTTGTGTGATTTGCGGCTTTTTTGTCCTTACTAATTGGCTGTTATTAAAACAAGGCTTTGCTTTGCCCTCAGTATGAGTGTCTTTGCCATATATCCCAAGGTTCCCTACAAGACATTCAACTTACCAGTTTTAATGCTTTGGGGCGGGGGCAGGCTTCAGGGGGATGCGGGGTCTAGGACAGCCTGGGGAATTAGCAGGGGGTCTGGCGCCAGCAGTAGTGAGTGACCTGGCCCCAGCCCGCCCATGTCCCTGCTCTGCCCCCTTTCCCCCAAGCCCTCACCCCACCTCTTTCCGGCTTCCTCCCCCGAGCGATGCTGGGAGTCGGTGGAGTGTCTCAGTGCTGCTGGTGCCAGGCCCCCGCTAATCCCCCAGGCCACCCTGGACCTCGCATCCCCCTGAAGAGCAGGCCCCCCCCAAAGCACAGTAAGCCCAAACATTGATGGAGCCAGGCCCATGTTCCTAAATATTGGTGGAACATGGAGCCCATATAACTCGCTGCCAATCCTTCAAGGTGGTGTGTCCCTCCTGCAAAATGAAGTTGAAAATCAGGTCCTTTTGAGTCCCCTCTTCATTCATTAATCAGGTACTCAACCATTTTGATGCACTTTTATTTTAACAATCATCCTGCATATTAAGTGCTTAAGTGTAATTACCATATTATAGGTATAGAAGATATTAGAGTAGGTATGTTGGTGATACAGTAGGCAATATTTCTCCATTTGCTTAGACACCTTTGATTCCTACACCCTTGCATTTTCTTTGGCACTATCAATGTTACAAAAATATTTCTCTTCAATATTAATCTTTACTTGCGCACACACCTGTAAAACCGCAAAGCTATCTCAGGTTGGTCTGAATAAAAGTGGTTACTGCCAATGCATGCAATGGCTTCCACATGAGTGTTATCTTGTTTTAAGACTTCTCTGTAGTATTCTGCAGCTAAAGAGATGTTATTCATTTCCTGCACATCAAAAATACAAAAACAAATGAACAAATATTTTGCAAACTGTAGTAATCTTGATTTTTATCATTTTATTAAGCTCTTATAAAGTGCCATAAACTTACACAGTGCTTTACAGGGCCTGGGGAAGGAGCTGGCAACCTAAGGGTATGCCTACACTGCAGCTGGGAGCGTGCTTTTCAGTGAAGGGAGACTGACATGGGTTGGCTTTTGCTTGAGCTAGTATGCTAAATTAAATGAGCACCAAGTATTACAATGAGTCTCTGAAAACTGGAATCATGGAATAATTTAGTAAGTTTGTTTCCAGTAGGAAGTGCCAATTAAAATGATCATATTGTATCTAAAAATACACCTGGATGTATGGTATTTGGATGGAGAAGTAGGATAGACTTTTTTGCTTCTTGTAACAACTAGACCTATGTCCCAGGTACTTTGAGGGGTTACTGTCACCAGAGAAACCGCCTCTTGTGGAAGATGCGCGAATGTACAAAATGTAGAGGTCATTCAAAAAGTGGTTTTTTTATTTGTTTAGAGAGCAGTTTGTTCCTCTACCCTATTGCTCATAAAACATCCTACAGTGTATCAAACTATCACCCTGAGCAATTTGACTGAAAACAGTCAAATTAAAACCTGTTCTATCACACAATAAAACTGTAGCAAATTAACTTATGCAAATTTACATTTCTCAAACAAGGAAACATACTAAATTTTAATAATAGTATGATCATTTAAAAACCTGGAGCAGATGGAAAGTGGCAGACCTTCTCTTTTTCTAATGCCTAAGGAGAAAGTGACAATGAAGGTGTTTGGTACATATGTCCCTCCAGGCATGTACAAAGAGAGCTGAATGGTTGTATGCGATGGTACAAATCTTTAATTAAGTTATAAATCTGTAGTTATGTGACACACCAAGGCCCATCAGTACAGAAACAAACATCTTTCTATAACAATGGTGCAGAGAAATATCTAATACAGTCTGCAGTACAAAAATTCATAAAAAGGCTGCATAATGTTAAGGATAGTCTACAGAATAATATGCCACATTATTTAAACACCGCTTTCTTAGCTGCGTTTAAAGATTCAGATAGGATGACCAGAAAAAGGATTGCAGATTTTTCTTTATAAAAAAAAAACCAAAAACATTTACCTTGAAAATGGGTATTAGACAAAAATGGATGGCTTCTTCTTTATACTTTGAAATAGATTTATTGCCATTTCAGTGTACAAGGCAAACTACAACAATATAAAACTCAATACTTCTCTGTTTTTAATGGCAGCATTTTCTTTAATGCAAAATAAAAGCAACTACCTCTGATTATCAGCCTACAATGAAACCACTGTTCTATTTTAAAATATTAGTACCGTATATACTCATTCATTAGCCCGTTCGTTTATAAGCCGACTCCCCCAAGATGGTTAGGTAAAAATAGCAAAAACTGTATGATCCTTTCATAAGCCAATCCTATATTTCGGGGGTTAGCAAACTTTGGCTCCTGGCCCATTAGGGTAAGCCACTAGTGGGCCTGGACGTTTTGTTTACCTGGAGCGCTCACAGGCACGGACCCCCATTGGCTGGGAACGGCAAACCGCGGCCACAGGGATCCGAGGGGCTCCATGCCTGCAGACGCTCCAAGTAAACAAAACGACAATGTATTAGATACTCAATTCAATGATTCCATAGAGTTTAATATCATCAAATTTATAAGCCAACCCCCACTCTTTGATGCATCACTTTTTTACCAAAAATATTTGGCTTCTGAACGAGTATATACGGTAGTTACATTTAAAACAAATACCACCTAAGCTATGACACATTTCAACTTTACTTATTCACAATGACTTAATAGTACTAAGGAAGGCAGCACTGATCTGTAGACTATCCTGCTGTTTAAATCTACTAACAGGCCGTTTGAGACACCAGCACTTTTCTTCTCTTTTAGATCAATGAAAAATGTATAAGCCAATCATAGTACTAAATGGACAATCTGGAAATGCAACACTTGATTTAATGTGGATTTGTTTGTGTCTGAACAAGGAAAAGCATGGTCTGTTTGGTATAGTTAACCAACTGAACAAATAAGCCTGCAAGGCTGTCTTTATTTTGGTAGACTTTCTGTAACATTACCTGTTTCACATTAGTAATGCTGAAAAATAATGTGAATTTTTGATGACCTTACAAGCATATTGAACTTCTGGTCCTTTTTCCTGCATAAGAAAATAACCTTGTTTGCATTAGGGGTAGTGTAGTACATGCATACCTCATAGATTCTAGCAATCCCACAAAGAAGGGTCACTTCTCCAGGAAATTTATCTAATCCTTGCTTGAAAAGATGTAAAGCTGTCAAAGGCTGATCCAACCGAAAATACACCTGAGCAAAGAAAAAGTGTATATAAATGTCAAATATTGATATTCATGCTCAGACAGCTGTTTGACAAAAGAAGAGCTAGCAGCAAGAGAGAGAATCTTCTTTTGATGCAGAAGCCATTATCTCAAATAGTCATATGAGCATCATTGGGGAAAATCTTTGCAGTGATGCTAAAAATGTGACAGTCTTAATTATTTAAGTGCTAAAAACATGCCTGGAACTGTACAAGAACCACAGCAAGACATTTCCTGTCTCTATATTTATTACTTATAACATAGGTCCCTGGACCTATAATTCACAAAACTAACAACAACAAAAAGTCAGTGTGCACTGGGAGATTAAGATGATGTCACCTTAAATGTTTTAAACATATTAATCTAAAAAATGATGATGGTCACATTTTGAGCCTTATGGAAGAAGTGAGTCTTAAGAGGAATTTGAATGAAGAAAGTGTATTTTAGAATTCATGGAAAGTCTTCTACTCTGGCCAAATGACAAAGTGGACAGTGACATTTGCAAGCTTCCTCATATTGCTCTGCCAAAATGTCTCCAGTCATATTTAGACAAGACGATCCCTTGTCTAAAGGGTAGTTCAGTCTGCGTGGCCTGTCAATCTTTAGTTTTTGTGTTGGTAATACCAGTATGGTGCTAATAGTGATGTGGAGACCTGTCCTGTAAGAACTACAGTATAACTGGAAAGAGACCATCAACTGATGTCACAAAGACCATTTAAGCAGCACTCCGATAGTATAACTTTCTGAGACTACTGGAATGAAGCACATCTGAATCTGTTACAGAGAAGGAAAAAAGCCATATTCTACATGAATCACTCATGCCATTCAATTCCCCAAGCTGATTACTCATATGTCAGTAGAAAAGTGTTTCAGCTATATATACTTCAGAGTAAAGCAAGACACATTTAAAGTGCTTGTGCTAGTGGAATAACATAGTAAATAACGTTTGATTGTAATATATGAACAATGGACAAATAGCTGCCATTGGTGTTGTTTAATATAATAAGTGACCCAAAGGAGTAAAGCATCAACATTACAAATTAAAGAAACCATCACAGCTAGTAGCACAATACAGCTCTTCTGCTTTTGAGATTTATGCAGGGAATTCTGAATGCAAATGATCAAGTTATTATGGTCAAATCTTTAATTAATCTATAAACAGATATATGGTGCTTTGCATGCACACACAGTGGCATTCTTTGAAAAGTGACAATGGGGTAATTTTAATGATCTAATTGACAGCAAGTATTTCTCAAGTAAGGGACTGCAGTTTCAAACTGATCATGGTAAAATTAGAATTAGAATAGTAGGATCAGTGGAAAAATTTGCCTGATATTTGCTAAAAGAAGAACAGGAGTACTTGTGGCACCTTAGAGACTAACAAATTTATTAGAGCATAAGCTTTCGTGGACTACAGCCCACTTCTTCGGATGATATTTGCTAGTATCTCCTATATTAAGAAAAAAAAATCCTTCCTGGGGAGAAGGAATAAAGAAGATTGAGGCTAGCTGCTGCTTTTTCTTTTTTTCTTTTTTCTTTCTTCTGCTTGCTAGACCCTGACTGCACAAGTGACAGTATCAATTAAGCAGACATTTTAAGCAATGGGACATCAACAATCTATTCCTAGCACATTCCATCTGTGGATGTCACACGTGTGTTGTATCTAAAGCAGCCTTCAGAACATTCACTATACATTTCAGTTTATAATCTGTAGAGCAGCTTCAGATGGATTTAATATCTGCATTAAGCCTTAAACTTGAAAGAAATGTCTCCATTGTATCTGTCATGCTCATTTTCCTTTCTTTAATTAACATTTGAATTTATTTTACTATTTCTCATCAACTGCTTTCTACAATCAAATCTCTCTTTAAAGAGCTTCAGCAGAGAATATATAGATAAGAGAATACACGATAGTGGGTATAGCTTTTTAATTAGCAAGTGTTTGAGATGATCATATTACTCAATGTGGCAAACACGAATGACTTATGCAAGTCATCCTAAATAAGTGGAATTAACCCTTTACACAAACCACACCTGCATGTACCCCATAACTTACACACCATTTTAGAACTGTTTCTGAGAGAGTCTTTAAAATAGTTATTGATTATTTTGTATCCATCCACTGTAAAGCTCAGCTTTCCTTATACTATAAGTAAAACTGCACAAGCCTGAAGGGCATAAAATTAATTTTTAAAACCTCTTAAAAATAGCTTTTCAAATGATCAGAATGCTATGAAAGTCTGACATGTTGTATCCTTCTGGAGCTAACAGCAAGTGCTGAATGTTACCCCTTCTGGAGAGCTGGGAACCTCCTAGTTCTCTGGTGTAAAAGTCCCATTTCCAGCTCTGCTGTCGTGAAATAGTTTGACTCCTTGGAGTTCTTGACTTGTACAAAACAATTCCCTATTTCTTATTCCCCTTCCCCATCTTCTGGCCTTAAACCAATGTTTCTCAAAGCGTGGAGGAGGAAGATCTTAGGATTAGCCAGATTGATGTGCAAAAAACTGTTAGTTTTTCCACAAATCTCAACTTTCACTTTTTTTTTAATTAAATCTCTACTTGTTATGGAGATTAAAATGTGACTAGGATGTAGCTGATACTGATGTCTGCCTGATTTTGCAGAGAGCCTGAAACAATACCTCTTTGATATGAACTGCTGCTAACCCAGATGCTAATTCACTACTCAAAGCACAGCAGAAGCATCATACTATAAAAAGCAATGCATGTGCTCTGAGTAATCACTTATTTTAGGGATGCCTTTCATAGCTGTATTGAAAAAGCAGGAGGGGAAATAGGTTTCCTTCTCTTGGGGGTGGTGTGTCAGCTTTCCAAAGTCTGCGGAAATACTGCCTTACGTAACATCTTTAGTGCAATCAAGTGAATAACTGAAGCACATGTAGACGTATTCGAGTAGCTTCAATCTACCTATCTCAAATAACAATGGTAGTGAAGCCCTGGCAGCAGGGGCTAGTCATTAGAATAGGCTTGCAAAGCCCATGCAGTCATGGCTTCATTGCTATTATTATTCAAGCTCCTAGATAAAAGATACCTTGAGGGCTTGTTTATATGGTCAGTTAGTGCAAAGCAAACCAGGGTGTAAAGCTGTTGCATGCCACCTGGCCATGTGGACCCTGCTACCGTGTACTAAAAGTTCTGTAGTGTGCTTTGACACACTCTTTCTGCCCACAAACTGTGTGGACAAGCCCTTAAACTGCAAGTTTCCTGGAGCAAGCCTGTCTCTCCTTGAATGTCTGGAAAAATGTCTAGAACATCATGTGCACTACCATAAACAACAATGTTGGTGTTTGAGTGGTGATGATGGTTCTTCAAGTGTTTTTGTATATCTTTATGATACAACTTTGTCAATTTCAAGGTCTTTCTGACTGCTACCAATAAATTCCTCTTATTTTGATGTCAGTTGAAAAAAACAGTTTTTAGATCCATCTAGTCACCCTTATTGGTTTATTTCATTGGTCTCCTAAGAAATCAGATAGCTACACATTAAATACAGCAACTCTGATCATTCCTCATCTGTATAGTTCTGATTGGGGTTTGTTGGCAGAGAGAACATAAAGCAGCAGAAGATGGTGTCTTCGAGACTTGCAGACACCACAAAGAAATCCAGTACTTAAACTATGCTCTTGCTTTTGTAAAGAGTTCTGCTAATCACAAATTATCGAATCCATGTAGAGGTCATAGTCTGAAGTACATGAATGCTTGAGCCTGAGGCAACAACAATCTAGCGAGTCTTCTGTTTTCAGTACTTACTTTTGTACTTCCCACACCATTCATCACTATTTTGATATTAAAGAACTGGAATGAGACAAGTTGTGGGGAAAAACATACAGCCAAAAAAAGCTCATCAATAATCCTTTAAAATAAAACCTTATTCTCACAAAACTTTAAAATTTTATACAATGGAAGTCTGAAAAATAACTTGTTCTATTTGTGTCAGTTCTGCTGTTTAAGTTAATTGCATTCTGAAAAGATTGGTGTATTTTAATACATTTTTAAATGGATTTGAAAAGCTACACAATCTGAAAAATGTATCAAGTTGGAAAGTCCCAGCTCGGCTGCCCCCTGGATTTTCATGTATAGATGAGAATTTCAAATTATTCTAAAGCAGGCAGATTTAATTTGATTTGAGAATATCTACTTACTTTTGCTAAATACAATACTGTATCTACCATGTCCTGCTGCTTGAGAGCTGATTTAAATTGTTTTTCTGCTTCACGGTACAATCCTAACCTAAGAGATAATAGATACGTACAGAAAGTTCTTTATTCAGCAATAATATAACTTGTTCAAACAAAGCACTATCCACTAAAAACAAATTAAAAATAACTCATTAAAGTGCCAAAAGTAACGTGGGGGTGGGTGGGGGGTATAAAAAATCATGCACGCGTATGCACCTGCTAAAAGAAAATTCCAGGTTCAAAAGTTAGGAAATGCCAGAATTGCCTTTGTAACCTTAATTCAGCGCCCTTGTGCATTTGCACTGACAGTCTTTTGATCACATACTATTTTTTTCCACAACACTCCTGCCTCATTCAGTATGCAGGATGGATCTGCCCTGGGAGTAAATCAGGGTCGTGTATTGAAAGGAACCTGTCTTTAGGACCCCAGCGTCATTTATTCCAGAAGTTGGAATGTGTGTAGTGAATGAGCTGGGGACAGCAGGAAGAGAAAGAATGGTCTCATCATTAAGGCAGTCAAATGCTGCCTGGGGAAATGGGTTCTATCCCTCTCTCTGCCACAGAATCCTTATATAATACTAGGCAAGTCACTTAAACCAATCTTTTCAGAGGTAGTCACTATGTATTCCTGACTTTCTGGGTGCCTGCCTGCAGTCTCACTGGAGAAATGGTGAGCACTCACAACTGCAACAGAAGTCAACAGGTGATGAGCTCTGAACATATAAAATACTGTATAATGAAATCTCAGGTCCTAGGTGTCTCAAACTGGGCACCAAAAATTTGTGGATCCTTTTGATTTTAATCTGTGTTTCAGTTCCTATCTGTAAAATGGGGACAGTATCCTTCATCTCACAGTGTGCAGTGAAAATAAATCCATTAATGTTTGTGGCACACTCAATCTAGCTCAACAATTGGCAGTCAAACTTCTGACAAACTGGTGGTTAGAAATTTGAAATATAATTTTGGAACTTCCTCGGAAAAGTTCTGCAGCCAACAGATGTGATTAAGTCAGCCCACTTCTGTGGAAGGAGAACATGTTTAAAATTTGGCAAAATTATAAGCGACCGGAAACTGGGTCTTATACTAGGAAGTTTTGAGCAACCTTAATAATAGCTGTTGTCACCCCTGCATATAATTGTGTCAAACACAAGGAGGAAGCTCCAGTGCTCAAAATATTGGAGCCTCGACATTATCTCAGATTGTGGGACAGGGTCTGCTCATTTTTTCATTAATATTCCCAAACTGTAGTCTTCCTTATTAATTAAATATATACCGTACTAGTAAGCCTCCTTATTTGAAAGATGAGACCATTTTATCTAAATTACGAGTCAAGCTCAAACCCTGCTTCACCAGAAAATGCCAATTTGTCTACACTTTCCAGAAATGGACTGGATCCACTGAATTTCTGGTGATACGTAGGCAGTGTTCTGGATGGAACCCTGCCTGCAATGCAGGCTTCAGGCCAGCTCACTTGGTGGGCTGCTGGGAACAACATGGCTTCCAGGTTTGATGGCTCCATGGGAGCTGCACCATATGGGCTATGTCGGAGTCAGGCGCCCAGGGGTTCACAGATTCCCTGCCATGGAACCAGGAGCCTGGAAGTGCCTCAGCTACAGCAGGGCCTGCTTCCATCTCTGCAGCAGGAACCCTGGGAGTCCAAGCTCCAATGCTCCTGGCTCAGCCGTGTCTCTCAGGGCTTCTAGGCTCCCAGCTTCACATGACTCCATTGGGTGCGCCCAGGATCAATTTTGTTTCAAAATATTCTAAATGAAATGCTTTGATTATTTCAAAATGATTTTTTTTTCCTTCTAGGAAATTTCAATTTTTTTGTTTCAAAATGGAACAATGTTTGGAATTTCCTGTAAAACTAATTCCAACTTTGACCAGCTCTAATTTTATTATATTGCCATCCCTTAACTACTTTACTATACGAACACCTCTTAGTACTATACAATTCGACCTTGAAGTTTAGGAAATACTGTACAATTATAAGAAACTAAAGTTCATGTTCCTCAGATCACAATCAATCACTAAAGAATAGAAAAATGGCTTACCTATAGTAGCATTTCCCAATTTGGACTTTCCACCACCAGTCCTTGTACTGTGCATGCTCTGTGGCAAGTGCTGCCAAATCTAAAGCCTTTAAAAAATACACAGACACACACCCACACCTTAAAACTGGCATTTCCAGGTTTCAACAAAGAATACTGAAGAAAAATACAAGCTGTAAAGAACAGCAAAATGTAAAAATATTGAATAAGATGCTTTGGTACATACAGACATTGTTTTTTACATATAGACTACGGAAGGATTATTACTTTATTTCTATGAAGATTGAATCATAAAATGTTTGAAAGGATTACAGCAGGATGTAATCATACATGCTTTTTAACAGTTATACATAATGCAAAAGAGGAACTAGGGAACACATTTAATGAGATTGTAGAGACTATGTAAGGTATCCATAAGTCTAAGCATAGACATTTTTCACGTTTTCCCATCATCCATGGGGGAAATTTACTAAAAGCGACTTTTTCTTTAAAAAAAAAAAAAAGTTTAAGTGCTGAGGTAGTTCTGCTTGAGATAGTGTACAAATTATCTTGGTTTTGGTGATATCAGGCCTTTTCCACCTGGATCATTTGAGTACAGTGCACTTTCAAATGAGTATGGGGAAAAAAATAGGAAGGCTTTTCTCCCTCCTAACCCTCCACAGTCAGCGATGTTTGAAAGGTAGGTATGCTATTCAACACACTTTGCTTGAACAGGGACCATTAGAAGGGTCATATTTCCACAGATTAAAAATCAGAAAGACGCTCTAGTTTATCTTTTTTTTTTTTTTTTTTTTTTTTAATTTCTGATTTCAGGTCATGGCATATTGTGCTGAAAGAATTATAGTCTATACTGTATTGAAAGGCTATAAAACATACAAGCTGCAGAATTGTTTGAAATTCCATTTTCCATCATAACATAAGATGTCAGAGTAAAAGCTACACTTCCATTATAGCAGTTTCACCAGAAATAGTCTAAAAAGCTTTTAAACAAAATATTATGAAAATAGACATACGTGGCCATGAAGCTCAGAATTGACTTGATTTCTTCATAACTATTTCATAGAACCACAGAAATCAGAAATGGAAGACTCCTATTACAGTAGCTAAACCAAGGGCTGGTAGAGAACTGTTTCTTAGGTATGTGTTTTGTTTTGTATGTGTGTTGTTTTTGTTTTGTTGTATTTTTACAGTAAACTAGTAAAGTTCTTGTGTATGCAATACAGAAACAACTGATAGCTGTATATCTGAAATGCCAATATTAAGTTGACCAAGTGGCAAGTGTTTCTGGGTTTTGATTCCCAGTTGCTTGCTCCTGCAGCTAGCACAATTAGGACTGCTTTAAAGACAGCAGGCCAGATCTTCAGCTGGTGTAAAATTGTCATAGCTGCATTGACTTGAACAAAGCTACAATGCTTCACTCAAGTTGAGGACCTGTCCCAGCATATTCAATTCTGAGAAAGAGAGACTTGCTTTGTGTAATCCTCCAGAAAACTAAGGAAACATATTGATCAAATCCTACCCATCAAATCCTGAAATCTTTAGTCTCAGTGGTGCTATGCATGGATCTAGTTGTTCAAAAAAACTTGAAGTTCACTAACTGAAGCCACTAACTGGGGGGGGAGGGGGAGAGGGGAAAGGGGGAAGCACAGATTTAAAACCTCCCTTAATTTGTATTTGTTTATTGGGGTACATAAGATGTCAAATTACATGCCTGCTCACAATGTATTTGAAATAGGTATTACAATGAGAAAAGGCCAAAATGCAATCAATGCATGTGAAGAGAAACGTCCTGAGTGTATTTTGGTGACAAGCATAGCAACTACAGTGGATGTTAATGTTCTTTGCCTTAAATTTTTAAAAATGCAGTTATAAAAACAGAACATAGTGTGCTTTACTCCACCCATGGAGTGTGCTTTGCTGGGGGTTGGCACTTATCAAGGCAATACTATGGGCTGGGATTATTAATCAGTATACAATATGTTTGCTGCTGTTCCTTAAGAAAAATTGTAATGAGAGCATCACTAAACTTTCAAGCATGTCAGACTCTGGTATTCCACTCTTTGGTTGAAATGAGCTCAGCAGAAGATGAACAATTTCTGAGCAAGGCTTTTAAATTGTCCCATTTTCACTGACATTTAGCCCACACTGTTTAGTCCACAAAATGAAAATCAAGAATAGTTCAGTGTCTAAAAAGAGTCAGTTATTGATGAATGATCCCAAAAGGAAACAAGAGTGAACAGCAATAATGGAGGAATCATTTCCTCTGAGAATAGGTATTTATTTTTCCTTAAGTGAAATAAAGGGATACTGGATACATTTTTGAAAAAAGTATTAAATACTGTATTAAAGAAATACTGTGATTTCCTCCACTCCTATCTCAAAAACCGGTAGATTTTTGCTGTATTTGCTATTAATATAGATAAAATACTTTATATTGTGTATGTTTAATCAAATCTGCATACAACTGTACAATGGTATTCTTTAATACAAATTGACAAGGAACTCAGCAGTACTTAAAGGAGTGGTTGAGAACTAAATGGAGGTGAAAAAAAGACTTAAGGCTTGTTTATTAATTATATTGCAGAAGACAACAGTGCAAGTCCTTCAAGATGGGCAAAATGAGACAAAGATCCCCTTTCTCTACTAATATTTTTCCATCTTATTTGTAAATATTTAATATCTTTCTTTGGATGCGATTACAAGTTTGGCTGGTAAAGGTAATAGTGTTGATGTAATATACTTAGACTTCTGTAAGGGATCTGACTTGGTACCACATGACATTTTGATTAAAAAAAATTAAAAAGATACGTAATTAACATGACAAAGTAAATGGCTTAAAAGAGGTCTAAACAATAAATCTCAGTGTAGTTGTAAACAGGATATCATCTTTGAAAATGTGTTTTTAGTGAGGGCCAGCAAGGATCAGTTCTTGGCCCTATACTATTTAACATCATTATTAATGACCTGGAAGAAAACATAAAATCATGACGGATAAAGTCTGCAGATGACACACACATTAGGGGAGTGGAAAATGATACACTAATACAGAGTAATCTGGATTGCATGTAAACTGGGCACAAGCAAACAATATGCTTTTTCATATGGCTAAATGTTTACATGTAGGAACAAATAATGGTCGGCACTGTGATGGGGGTGTTCATGCCACACCAGCACTGATGGGGTTAAGGTGCCTCAGAAGGGGCCAATTAACCATATAGGCTGCACCTTGGGGAGAGCCAGGGACTGATAAAGGCTAATTGTTGATGAAACCCAGCTGTGTAGGGGCAGGCTGAGCTTGTATAAAACCAGGAAGTTTGCAGCAAAAAGGGGCAGTAGGGAGGGAGTCCACACTCATTCTCTGGACACAGAGAGCTGGGCTGGAGGAGATCCAGGAAGGAGCAAAAGCCCTGGTATCCTAGCCCTTCAGGAAGGGTTCACCCAGAGGAGTTGCAGGAAGAAAGCCTGTGGAATGCAGAGTAGGAAGAAACTCAGGGAAAGAGCTGCGAAGGCAGAGATTGTGTAGAGCTTGGCTGCTGATTATAGGGTCTCTGGGTAGTGGGCAGGCCTGGGTTCCCCTACCAACCACTGGGAAAGTGGCATGGACTTGGAATTGGCATGGAGGACTGCCTGTGACAGCATCTGGACAGACTGTCCAGAGGGACTTTGATACCTTGGAAAGAGAAAACGATATAGTGACCTAGATGGAGGCTGAGTCATGAAGAGAGAGTACCCTGAGTCCCAGAGAGCAAGAAAGGCCCCAGGGCAAGTGAGCAACAGAAGAAGGTGCGAGACTGGATGAGAGCTGATCCCCAGACCCAACCAGATGGGGTGCCTCAACAGTGAGTAAAACTCTGCTTACACAACAGGGGACCCTATCCTGGGAAGCAATGACTCAAAAAAAAAAATTGCGGGATTATGGTGGATAATCAGCTGAATATGAATTCCTAGTGCGACACTGTGGCCAAAAGGGCTAATGTGATTCTTTGATGCATAAACAGGGGAATCTCAAGTAGAGATGCTATTTTAACTCTGTATTTGGCAAAGATGTAACGGTTGCTGGAATACTATGTCCAGTTCTCATGTCCACAATTCAAGGATGTTGATTAAACTGGAGGGGGTTCAGAGAAAAGCTACAAGATTGATTACAGAACTAGAAAAAAAGCCTTCTAGTAACAGACACACAGAGTTTAATCATTTAGATTAACAAACAGAAGGTTAATGGGTGACTTGATTATAGTCTGTAAGTACCTACATGGAGAACACGTATTTGATAATGGGCTAGCAGAATAACATGATCCAATGGCTGGATTTTGAAGCTAGACAGATTCATATTGGAAATATGGTGTAAATTTATAACAGAGTAATTAACCATTGGAACAATTTAGTAAGGGTTGTGGTGGACTCTCCAACATTGGCCATTTTAAAATCAAGATTGGATTTTTTTTTTCTAAAATATAAGATCTAGGAATTATTTTGAGGCAGTTCTATGTCCTGTTTTATACAGGAGATGGACTAGATGATCCCAGTGTTCCCTTCTGGCCTTTGACAATCTATGAAATCACATTAGGAAGCATATATCGCAACCTGTGAATTGACTCTTGGACTCCACCCACAGCCTCAGAATTAGTTCCACAGCCAATTGTGGACAAGATGCAGAGCTAGTCTGTTCTGTACCTTCCCACATTCATGGACAGGTCAGGAGTGTAGTTTTCTCTGACTTGTGTATAGCCAACTATGGGAACTGCTCTTCTGTGTCCACTGTTGCAGGAAACTTGCCTGGACAGTGGCTCTTCAAGCCTTCTGGTACTCTTCTTCTTTCACCCAGAGGGCAGCTTCTTAGGTCTTGGGACCACTAGTCTCCACACCTCATCCCTTTCCAAAAGAGTCATCTTAGGCTGCAAGGATAACCCAGCCCTTCATTACTGAATGACCAAGTGACCAAGAGTGCCTCTCTCAGGGAGAGGTGGGTGGGTGAATGAGTGAAGTGACTGGGATGAACAGGTGAGTAAGGGGTGAATTTAATTGATTTGAAGGAAAGAGTTGGGGTTTTTTGTTCGGGGGGGGGGGTTTGTTCTTTGTTTTTTGTGTGTGGTTTTTTTTTTTTTTTTTTTTTTTTTTTTTTACTGAGATGAAGTAATGGGAGGACTTGTTAAGGGGGTCTGAGAAGGAAGAAGAGACTGTTGGGAAAAGGAGAAACTAAATATGGAGGAATGAGGGTAAAGAGGAGAAGGGAGATAGAAATGGAAGTGCATGAGAAGAAACACTGCAAATAGGAGAAAAAGAAGAGGAGCAAATGAAAGCTAGGGAGCTGAATATTAAACAATTAAAATGTAGATGTTTAAAATATAGTACCATAAGTATAACCAATACTGTAAACTGAGCCACAAAAGTATTTCCTATGAGAGCTTAGAAAGTAAAGATACAACCAGTTACTGATATCTCTCTGTGTCAAAACTGAAATGTCTGTGGATCCCCTACAGGAACTCCAAAATACTACGTCACAAGATTTCTGAAATGTTACATATTGCTTGGGCTCTATGAACTTGCCAGTCCAGCCCTGGAGATCCTTCTGTTAATATCACTGAAATAGTTTAATGATATATTTTCACTTTCATTTAATATTAATTTCATGTTAGCATGTCTAAGTGATTTCATACCACGTAAGCCCCCTCACTGGTGGACTAGAGTTCCTTTTGGTAAACCATATGTATTTCCATCATTGTTGGCATCATAAAAATCCCACTTCCTTGATGTCAAAGTAAATTAGTAGCAATTAACATGTTACACATTCTGTTTCTTTCTGACACTCATTGATTGGTTATATTTTGGATGCTGGTATACTGAAATTCCATCATATCAAGAGAGGCCAGTGCAATCAAACTGGCAGACAGCATATGAGTGACATAATTTAGTGCCAGATTAAAAATTCATAGCATTTCATCTGAAAACAATTCTGCTCTGTCAACACAAACCATTTGTTTTCTGGTAATTATTGCTTCACTTGTTGAAAACCATCAAAATGGCACCATGGAAGAAGCAACTTGGGAATTTAATTAATCTTCAGCCCCCTGAATGCACCCCTTGCTCAATGCATCTTTAGGTGTTGCAGAAAAGCCAATAAATGCTTAATGAGCCATGTAAAATTGATCTGAACTTTTTCTTTTTTTTTTTAACTCCAAGCACAGCCTACCAGATACCATGGTGATGAATGTGCCAGAAATACTCTGTATGTTATAATAATTTTTATATCTTACTCATCCAACAAAACACACTTCACCTGTGTGGGCTGGTAAGAAAAAACTTGCAAGACTGGCTTACATAACTTTTGAAGAGTTAAACAACAGGTACACAAATTTAACTGTGACTGTTCAATATAGTATAAAACTGTGGTTATGTCTACACTTGGAGCTAAAGGTGTGATTCCCAGCACACACAGACTTACCCATGGTAGCTCTGCCAGTAATTTACCTGATTTTAAGTTCAATCCATTATTACTAATTATAGTATTATCCCATATACCATCCCAAACAATTCTCCCTCACTCTTAGTCTGCATCTACGCTTGAAAGAAGGGGTGAGATATCCAGCTCATGTCGATATACCCACACTAGCTTGAGTTCGTGCACTAAAAATAGCAGTGTAGCTGGGGTCGCATGGACAGTGCTGCTTGGGCTAGTTGCCTAAGTACATACCCAAGGGGTTCGGGCAGGTACATAGTTAGGGCAGCTTGCCTGAGCTGCCACTTGTGCTACCCTAGCTACACTGTTATTTTTAGTGCCCTAGCTCTGCTCGAGGTAGTGCGGGTATATGCTATTTTGACTTTGGAAAATAAAGGCATTAACATTTTAGTATTGGTGACTTTTTCATGCTTGGAACAAGAATTTTCTTAAAGCTGCAATTTTTTTATCCTAAGAACTAAAATAACACTAGAAGCCTTAGTTCAGCTGAAACCTGACAGACATGACAGAATAAGACTTAGTACAAGTAAAAATGTATTTTGTATAGATTACTTACATTCTTAACGTCATTTTCATGGTGAAAAATGTATTCGAACAATGCCTATCAGAAGAACATTTGAGACATTATCATGTTTGAAGAAAAACATTAATACCTTATATAATAAACACTTTGGGTTCTCAGAATGTAATAATCACCAATTACTATTCTAAAATAGCAAACACAGTTACACATAACTCTATTGAAACATTAAATGGACTTTGAGTTAGATGAGCAAAATCTACTGGTGTACTGTGTTGCCAGGAGATAATAATTTTTACATTCATAGTACAGTATATGAAATTACTAGGGTTGTCTATAATGTTTGGCTTTTAAAAAAATGTATTTTTAAAAACCAAAGTGTCTAATCTAGAAGTGAAAGTGACATTGTGGGGTTTCATGTTTATAGTCTCTTTACTTATGGAAAGAGCTTGATCCTGCAAAGACTTATGTACATGCTTAATTTTATGCACTGTGAGTAGTCTGGAAGTCAATGGAATTTAAGCATAGGCATATGTCTTAAGGACCAGGGCTCAAATTTGTTCAGTTTACGAGTGAAAATTGGCTCTTCTAAAGTTTGACACTTCATAGTCAACCATTCTGGAATCTGTAAAAAGCAACAGAGGGTCCGGTTTGCACATCATCATTAGTAAAAAGATTCTTCATCTGAAACTTGGCAAACAAGTTTAAGGATCCAGAAGAGAATGCATCTCAATCTCTACAGCTCTGTTGACTCTTCAGTACTACTAAATATAGATGTATTATGGTAAGAAAAATATTCAGTCAAGACTGAATATACAGAGGGAAAAGATTGGTTCGGGGGGGAAGTTCTGATTTTTTTACAAAGACATTTTTCTGACCTGAACTGCATTTTAAAGTGAATTTAATGCTAGCGAAAGATATTCGGTTCTCCACAATGGAGACTGAAGTCCTCTGTTTATTTACAGAACTGATAGGTGACTTTGCAGTGTTACTACCTGTGCTATCATGAAACCTGATATAATATTACTCAGGTACCAATCAGGTACCAATATCCAAAAAATCATTTTTCTAAGTGCTGGATGCCAGCAGTGAACAGCTGTTAGTTATTCTGTACACTTCAAACATTAAGTCTATAATCACAGACATCCAAAATGACATACGATGAAGCAGAGGCTTCAAAATTTAATAAACTCATCATAACAAGACTTTTGGTGGAGGGGGTGATTAAGAGCAAACATGATAAGAGAGATACAAATTAATTAAGGGTATAGAAAAGGTAGATAAGTCTCTAATTACCTCCTCTCATATTACAAAACAAGGAAACATTCAATAAAAGTGAGAAGTAGCATACCTAAAACTGAAAAGTAAACATTTTCTTGTATGATTTGCCTGTGATATTGCCCCAAGATGATATTGAGGCCAAAAACGTAACAGGATTAAGTAAGGCTGGACACGTATATGGATAAGAATAGTTAGAATTACAATAGTAAATCTTTATTTAAAAATAAATTTTGAAAGGGATATAAATCCTCCTGCTTTAGGACATAAATCAACCTCTAGGTACTGAAAATTAGAAAGAACCTTTCCTTATGTACAGCTAAGGAATACTCTGTCTCCTATATGGTTTCTTGCATCTTACTCTGAAATCAGAGGGGTAGCTGTGTTAGTCTGTATCTGCAAAAACAACAAGGAGTCCGGTTTTATTTATTTGGGCATAACCTTTTGTGGGTAAAAAACCCACTTAAGATCTATGCATCTCATTGTTTTTTAAAGCCTGCCACCGCACAGTCCGCACCCAAGACCGTAGGAGGCTGCGGGGGCCAGGGACAATGGTGGGGTGGAGCCCAGAACTGGCACCTGCTGCCGTGTGGCTGGGGGCTGGGGCCAGGGCTCAAAGTCTCATGACTGGAGCCTGGCACCCGTCATCCCACGCTGAAGCCCGAAATCCGAGCCTCACCACCCCTGGGAAGGTGGGAAACTCAGGATGCATGCTTATCTGGTGTTTGTGGCTCCAGATGGGGGGAGGGCCCAACCCCTTCTGGTGGCCCCGGGGGAGAGGTACTGCTCTGCGCCCCAGGAGACTGTGGCTGCAAGAAAAGCCCCTGGTGGCCATGGTGGCCGCATTTGAGAAACACTTTTTTAGTTTATCAATTTGTTCCAAAACCCCCTCTAATGACACCTCAATCTAGTACAGTTCCTCAGATTTGTCACCTAAAAAAATGGCCTCACATCCTCAGCTATGAAGACTGACGCAAATAATTCATTTAATTTCTCTGCAATGGCCTTATCTTTGCATGTTCCTTTAGCATCTTGATCATCCTGTGGCCCCACTGGTAGTTTAGCAGGCTTCCTGCTTCTGATTTTTGTTGCTATTACTTTTTGAGTCTTTGGCTAGCTGTTCTTCAAATTCTTTTTTGGCCTTCCTAATTATATTTTTACATTTCATTTGCCAGAGTTTATGCTCTGTTCTATTTTCCTCACTAGGATTTAACTTTCACTTTTTAAAGGATGCATTTTTGTCTCTCATTACTTCTTTTACTTTGTTTAGCCACGGTGCCACTTTTTTGGTTCTCTTACTATGTTTTTTAATTTGGGATATACATTTAAGTTGAGCCTCTATTATGGTATCTTTAAAAAGTTTCCATGCAGCTTGCAGGGATTTCACTTTTGGCACTGTACCTTTTAATTTCAGTTTAACTAATTTCCTCATTTTTGTCGTCCCCTTTTTTGAAATTAAATGCTACAGTGTTGGGCTGCTGTGGTGTTTTCCCCACCACAGGGATATTAAATTTAATTGTATTGTGGTCACTATTACCAACCGGTCCAGCTATATTCACCTCTTGGACCAGATCCTGTGCTCCACTTAGAACTAAATCAAGCATTGCCTCTCCTCTTATGGGTTCCAGAACTAGCTGCTCCAAGAAGCAGTCACTTAGAGCGTCAAGAAAGGTTCTCTCTTCATCCCGTCCTGAGATGCTATGTACCCAGTCAATATGGGGATAGTTGAAATCCCCATTACTGAAGTTTAAAAATTTTTTTTAACCTCTCATCTCCCTGAGCATTTCACAATCCCTATCACCATCCTGGTCAGGTGGTTGGTAATATATCCCTACTGCTATATTCTTATTATTAGAGCATGGAATTACTATCCATAAAGATTCTATGGTACAGTTTGGTTCATTTAAGATTTTTACTTCACATGGTTACACAGACTAGCTATGTGAACTTAATGGTTATGAGATTTATCATCTCTTTGCACGTTGGAGAGGTGAGAGCTCAGAGTTTTACAATTTTAAGCAACAATCCTTTTCACAAAATGAAATGAGGATCTTAAAACTTCATCATGCTATGGCTTTAGTGTCAATGCTGTCTTCTCCTTAAAAAAAAAGCCCTGCAAATCCATAAAGCTGCACATTTTAACTCAAGTCTTACTTTCTATAAGAAATATTAATGTCATATTACGTTAGCTTTCTAACACTGATAATTGTACTTACTCCCTGTGGATGTGTCTAGTAAGATTCATTAGACTAAGCGTCTTCTGAGCTGAAAGTGATGATTCACTTCAGCTTTTGAAAAAGTGCTAAGTTTTCAAGTGAGATGCTGTTTAAAAAATGTGTGCATGTGTTTGCATGCATGGATGTGGATCACAAACTAAATATGAGTCAACAATGTAATGCTGTTGCAAAAAAAGCAAACATCATTCTGGAATGTACTAGCAGGAGTATTGTAAGCAAGACACAAATAATTCTTCCATTCTACTCAGCACTGAGAAGGCCTCCACTAGAGTATTGTGTCCAGTTCTGAATACCACACTTTAGGAAAGATGTGGACAAATTGGAGAAAGTCCAGAGGAGAACAAAAAAAATCATCAAAAGTCTAGAAAACATGACCTATAAGGAAAGACTGAAAAAACTGGGTTTGTTTCTTCTAGAGAAGAGAAGACTGAAAGGGGACATAATAGTATTCAAGTATGTAAAAGGTTGTTATAAAGAGAAGGGTGATAAACTATTCTCTTTGACCACTGAGGATAGGACAAGAAGTAATAGGTTTTAATTGCAGCAAGGGAGATTTAGATATTACGCAAAAATTTCCAACTGTAAGGGTAGTTAATTAATCATTGAACAATTTACCTAGGCAGGTTGTAAAATCTCAGTCATTAGAAGTTTTTAAAAACAGGTTAGACAAACACCTGTCACGATGGTCTAGACAATACTTAATCCTGTTTCAGTGCAGGTATTGAAATAATGACCTACTGAAAACCCTTCCAGTCCTATATTTCTTACTCCTGGGAGAATTCTGTGCCACTGTGCATGCGCAGAATTTATGTTCCCCTACAGATTTCTTTGCTTCTCCACAGAAAAATGACTTTCTGATGGGGAAGCAAAGGGAAGTCACGAGCGGTCATGTATCCCTTCCCAGAAGTATGTTTCGGGTGCCCAGGGCAGCCAGCAGTTAGGTAAATCACTGTGGGGCAGCAGGCAGGACCGGAGAAGACCTGGCTTGTAGCTTCTACCGTGCACTGGGCTCAGCTGCTAGTCCTGGCTGGGCTGAGGAGGAAGGGACTTCCTCTTCCCCTGCACAGCATCCAGGGCTGTGACAGACCCACCCCCAGATTTCTCCCCTGGCTGTAGGAAGCTCTGCAAACTCTCCCCTCCCCCATGCTTCCTGTACCCATTGCTCCTCAACTGCAGGAGGAGGAATCACTGCACAGGGAGCTGCTCCCCCATCCGCCCAACCCCTTTGCATTCAGACCCCCTCATACCCTCCCCCTCGCACCCAGAACCCCTCCTGGTGAGCCCCATTCCCCTGCAACTGGACCACCCCAACGAGCCACCCGCACCTGGATCCCCACCCTACCGAGCCCCAACCAGCTGCACCTGGATTCCCCACCCCACTGAGCCCCACTTCCCCAGCATCTGGACCCCCCACACTGACACTCTCTTCCAGGCACTATCCCCCCCACACCCAGATGCGCCCCCCTGAACCCTCAACTACCTTCACCTGGACCCCCCTGCAGAGTCCCATTACCGTTGCACCCAGAACCCTCCAACAAGCCCCTGTGCACCCGGATCCCCCACTGAGCCATCCATACCCAGATTGCCCCCAAAAGAACCCTCTCAACCCACACCTGGATCCCCCCACACTAAGTCCCTCCACACTTGGATCCTGCCTTGCTGAGCCTGCCTGCCCACACCTAGTGCACCTGGCATGGAGGGGAAGGGCCCTGGGGTGTTTCTGGGGCAGGCCCAGTCCTTGCGCTGTGACAAGGTTGGGTGCAGCTCACCGCTGAGTCTGATCTCCCACCTCTGTGCAGCCAGTGGCCTGTGCTCCCCACTGCAATTCTGGAGCTTCCACATTTATTTGACAAATAGAATTTGCAGAATTTTAAGATACTGTGTGCAGAATTTTTAATTTTTTGGTGCAGAATGCCCTCATGAGTAAAAATTTCTATGATTCTATTCATATTATTACTGCAATTGAAGGTGTCAATCTGGAATGTGAGTATGCAAGCAACTTAACTATCCATCTGCATGTAGAGTTTCCAAATCTACACATTTAGTTGCAGTAAACACACATTTGCATACAGAACACCCATCTGATTGATTTAAAAATTTGTCACATTTTAATTAAGTTTTTGTTTAAGTGCCTTAAAATTTAGAAGAAAAGGGGATTCAGAGTTCAGGAAAAATCCTCACCTATCTAGGCTTCAGGAATTCCCCACATATTCCCATTTAAGACACTTACAAAGATAGGGTTTGTTTTTGTAAAACAATGTACAAATAAGTGTGTATTAATTACAGTCCTAGATAGGCTGACTGCCATTAACAGATTTAAAGGCAGATGTGCAATGCTCACCATTGCACATCTCAAAAAAGGGACTTCCACCTCTAGGTCACTAGTCAAATACAGCTCAGGTCAGAAGAGAATCAGCCCATCTGATAGCCTTCCAGTGGCCTATGCGAAGTGAACTGTGGGGATCAGTCCACTTTCTTGTGGGCAGGTATCCACATAAAGACACCACCAACACAAGTGGCACTCTTGTAGAGAGACTCAGTTGAGAGGTCACCCAATGATAAAACATGAAACAAAATCATCTTTGCATTCCTTCAGATGAGGATTGAGTTACATTTGTGAGGGAAGGCACACTGATATACTTGTTCTGTTGGTAGAGGACTTCAGTTTCTCTGGCTGTCAATCATGAGAACTAAACCGACTAAAAAAATTATGAGCACTAATGCTAGTGGAAAAATAGATCTAATATAAAAAAGGAAAGTAAGTCATGCCTTGAAAGCAAAGGAAAAAATCCAAACACTTTAAATCTTTTTTTAGATTAACAGTGTAGACTTTTATTCATACTCCCAATTCATCCACAAAATTCTCTTCTTGGAGGCTGAACAAGGCATTGTCTTGCCTTTTGTCCATCTTGCATGCATGGTTCAAGATTCATTGAACCATTAAACAACATTATCTGATGTAATAGTTCTTGAAAGTAACTGCACGTTCTACCACCATAACATAATGGCTTAGGTATGTTCAATGCCTCCTTTTAAACTTTGATTTAGTATTGTCTCTTCACAAATGTTTTCCAGTCTGGGGCAGACTGCTAATATTTGTGGACCTAGCATAAATACACCTTAAAATAACGTCAATTCTGTAAACTGAAAAAATGTCACGTTTTCTCACTTTAAGATTACAAGTTTAAGGAATGTAATGTCTTCTTTATAATAGCATAGAATGGCTATGTAGACTGTAATTATTCCCATTTATTTCTTTTCAAAGGAGGTCTATGAGAATAAACAGCAGTATAAAAATATACATGCACACCTATGGTCTCAGATTCTGGAGTGTCTATTTTGAGTCTGGCAACCTATGTGGAAGATACATTGGCCTTCCTATGTTAAGCTGCCGCCCATATACAACCTTCTGCAGTTCGGAGTTATGCAGCTTGGATCAGGAGGGAGGGAATGAGCTTATGTAAATGAATTGCTGATATCCTGTACTGGACCTGTCCATCTCCCCTTACTGGGGCTGAGCAGCCTGTTGGAGTCTCTTAATCTTAGACTGGGTCTACACTACCCGCCTGAATCGGCGGGTAGAAATCGACCTCTCGGGGATCGATTTATACAATCAATCCCCGAATCGACGCTCTTACTCCACCAGCGGAGGTGGGAGTAAGCGCTGTCGATGGGAAGCCGCAGAGGTCGCTATTTGCGTAGCTGAATTTGCGTATCTTAAATCGACCCCCCCCCCCCCCCCCCCCCCGTAGTGTAGATGTAGCCTAAGATCTTGAAAAGGAAGGAGAGAGAACCAAGAAGAATATACTGGTGAGAGGTCTTCCAGCTCCATCCACTGGGGCATAATAGGGGAAAGACCTAATGTTTCCTTAGGACCCTCCCTCTTATGACTGCAATTTCTTCAGACATGGTTCGTTGGAGAAACAGATGAGGCTTTAGTTTGAACGGCCTTTGCTACTTTTCCCGATGGACACAAAGGTGTCAGAGTACATTTGTGTCCAAGTATAATGTCTGTGCTCATACAGATGGATTCTTAAAACAAAAAAAAAACAAAAACAAAAAAGGCTTCCCCCATCTAAAGAAGGTGGGGGGGAAAATAGCTGACCCCATATTAGTACAATTGAGGTTCCAAATACTGCTGCTAGGCACTTCATTTCTGCATTTATAAGACAGGTCTACTGCCAAAATGTCAATTTACCACAGTATTGGGGATTTGAGGATTGTTAACATTGAGAAATACCTAATGCAATGTGTTATGATTGCTAACAAGAGAGCACTTTCTTCTCTGAGTAGCGAGCAGTCTCCTCAGCTGCTGGACCTTGAAAGATTGTGGTACCCCCATAGTCCAGCAGCTGCGTAGGAAATATTAGGCTGGAAAGGGTCTTAAAAATCTAGAAGAAGAGAGACACTAACAGTAAATTAACATTGAAGTGATATTAAATATAGCAGAACATTGACCAAAATAGTCACATACCTTTGCTAACTTTGGTTTTTGAGCATATTTTGCTAAATTCAATCTAGACAAGTTTATGAAAGGACCTTCTGGATTTGTGAGCATAGAGGCCTGAAAAAAAGTGTTAAACAGAATGAACCTATTACACTATACAAATACATTTCAAATATCAGATGAAAAAAACCTTCAGTTATAACTGCAGTAGAGTATGTGATTTAAAAAAAAAAAGAGAAGCTTTTTTTTTTTTTTTTTGGCAAAGACTTGGGAAGAACTGCTTATATGCATATATAGCAGGAGTTCAACAACACTTTTTGCCTACAAAAACCCCCCCTAGTTTGCATTACGTCTTCAATCCAGACACACTATTGGTGATTTTACTAAACACAGCATAAATTAGCCAGATTTAATCTTAGTAACTCACTGGTGATTTTAAAGAGAGACTACTGTTCTCGAACAGTGCAAAAAAATAAACAAAAGTGGAAAACTTGGAGAGGGCTCCATCCTGCTTCTGTTGAAGTCAACAGTTTTCTTCATGGAGTTCAGTGAGTGAAGAATCAGGACTGCAGAATTTCCTTTTGTGAAATTTTATGCATATTTAAATACAACAAAATTAACAAGTAAGGTTTGATAGCATTTTATTCAATTTTTTTTTTTTAAATATAGAGCTTGGCTATCTACTTCGTATTACTTGAGCTAACTTCCCCCAAGTTTGATTTTTTTCAGACGTAATTTTTAAGCTAAACTACATCATCATAGAAGGGAAAGCCATCCTTCATAGTAGTAAAGCCAAGCCACTCACCGTTCCTAGTCTGACATATCTTCCAGAAGCACTAGTAATTGGGCGAGCAGTATGAGCAGTTCTGGGAGTTCTTATAGCCTGTTCCATAGTGCCAGGTCGTCCACTTTGGGTGCTGGGTCGCACAAACCCTGTAACAGGTCTTCCTGACTGAGTCACTGGCCTAAATCGAATAAACAAATGTTAAAATGAAGAGCAGATGAGGGAAATGTGTTCATAGAATCCTAGCGATGTAGACTAGCTGGAAGGACCTCAAGAGCTCTTCTACTCTCCCTCCCTGGGCTGAGGAAGGACCAAGTAAACTTTGATCATCCCTGACAGATGTCAGTCTAACCTATTCTTAAAAACTTCCAAGGATAGGGATTCCACAACCTCCCTTAGAAGTCTATTCTAAAGCTTAACTACCCTTATAGTTAGAAAGCTTTTCCTAATATCTAACCTAAATCTCCCCTGCAGCAAATT